>NC_053396.1:76419625-77619625 GCF_905171765.1 Bufo bufo
GGCCACGTCATTTATTTGACGCTCTCCTCATATTTCTCAAATTTAGGATCTTGCCCTAAATGGGTGTTTTATTAATAGCAGAATAGATTGACAGTATGTAAAGGGTGTATCTCACACGTACAGATGCAGACTAGGCCGCAATTAAAGATTTTTGCCCAAAATGGGTGTTTTGCTAATAGCAGAATAGAACCACAGTATCTAAAGTGTGTATCTCACACATACAGATGCAAACTAGGCCGCAATTAAAGATTTTTTCCCAAAATTGGTGTTTTAATATTAGCAGAATAGAATGACAGTATGTAAAGGATGTATCTCACACGTACAGATACAGACTAGGCCGCAATTTTTTTTGTCCCAAATGGCTGTTTTTCAAATAACAGAATAGAATGACAGTATGTAAAGGGTATATCTCACACGTACAGATCCAGACAAGGCCGCAATTAAATTTTTTTGCCCAAAATTGTTGTTTTTCAAATAACAGAATAGAACCACAGTATCTAAAGGGTGTAGCTCACACGTACAGATCCAGACTAGGCTGCAATTAAAATTTTTTGCCCAAAATGGCTGTTTTTCAAATAACAAAATAGAACTACAGTATCTAAAGTGTGTATCTCACACGTACAGATCCAGACTGGGCCGCAATTAAAGATTTTTTCCCAAAATGGGTGTTTTAATAATAACAGAATAGAACGACAGTATGTAAAGTGTGTATCTCACATGTACAGATCCAGACTAGGCCGCAATTTAAGTTTTTTGCCCAAAATGGCTGTTTTTCAAATAACAGAATAGAACGACAGTATGTAAAGTGTGTATCTCACACGTACAGATCCAGACTAGGCCGCAATAAAATTTTTGTGCCCAAAATGGTTGTTTTTCAAATAACAGAATAGAACCACAGTATCTAAAGGGTGTATCTCACACGTACAGATGCAAACTAGGCCGCAATTAAAGATCTTTTTCCAAAATGGGTGTTTTATTAATAGCAGAATAGAACCACAGTATGTAAAGGGTGTATCTCACACGTACAGATCCAGACTAGCCCGCAATTTAAGTTTTCTGCCCAAAATTGTTGTTTTATTAATAGCAGAATAGAACCACAGTATCTAAAGGGTGTATCTCACAATCACATATGCACCAAAGGCTGCAAAACAAAGTTTTTGTCCAAAATTTTGTCCTAAGTTTTTGTACAGAATATGACAGCAGTATGTAACGCTTGAATTTCACACGTGCAGATGCAGCAAGGGCTGTAAAATTGTTTATTTTGCACAAAAATTGTGTTTTTTAAAACCCAGAAAATTATAGCTGTATTTCTAGCTTAAATTGCACACTGACTAATGAGGCAGAGGCCCAAAATGAAGGTTATTGCCAAAAATTTGTGTTTTTTTCAAAAACAGAAAATTATTGAAGTTTTTAAAACTTGCTTTTAACAATCACAGAAGCAGCAAGGGCTGCAATATTAAGTATTTTGCAAAAAAAAGGGTGTTTTTTTTACTAACAGAATATGAAAGCTGTATATAACGCTTGAATTTCACACGTGCAGATGCAGCAAGGGCTATAAAATTGTGTATTTTGCCAAAAAAGGGTGTTTTTAAAAATCCAGAAAATTATAGCTGTATTTCTAGCTTAAATTGCACACTGACTAATCCTGCAAAGGCACCAGATGTTGGATATTCCCAAAAATAGTTTTTTTTTCAAAGCCAGAAAATGATTGAAGTTTTTAAAAGTTTTTTTTTTTAATAATCACAGATACAGCAAGGGCTGCAATATTTTATTTTTTTTGCAAAAAAAGGGTGTTTTTTTTACTAAAAGAATATGAAAGCTGTATATAACGCTTGAATTTCACACGTGCAGATGCAGTTAGTAATGTAAAATAGTGTATTTTGCCAATAAAGGGTGTTTTAAAAAAGCAACAGAAAATTATGGCTGTATTTCTAGCTTAAATTGCACACTGACTAATCCTGCAAAGGCACCAGATGTTGGATATTGCCAAAAAAGGGTGTTTTTTTAAACCAGATTATTATTGCAGTATTTCAAGCTTGGATTTGAATGTCACAAAAGCACAGATGCAGTACTGGTGCACTGAGCTTGCATAAAATGGCCGCCGCCGCCCACCTAACTAACAGACGGATAAAAGTTATTTTTCTCTGTCACTGGGCTCAGGGCAGGGTAAAAAGATTGTGCACTGCACCCACACAACTAAATCTATGTAGATCGCTGAGTTCAATTGGAGTTCTGATAACAGATTCTGTCCTATTGTCTACCTCACAGCAGCAGCATCATCCTCTCCCTACACTAAGCACAGCAGAGTGACGTGCAGCGCTACGTGACTCCAGCTTATATAGAGGCTGGGTCACATCAGTAAGCATGGCTGTGATGGATTCTAAGGTCACACAGTTAAACGCTTGTTGATTGGCTGCTCTCCAGCCTTTCAAAAAGCACTAAGAAATCGCCGAACACCAAACTCAAACTTTTCGGGTCCTGGGTCCAAAAATCCTAAAGTTCGGTACGAACCCGAACTTTACAGTTCGAGTTCGCTCAACCCTATTAACGAGTTAAGAATCATGATGAGGATCGATATATCTGTATCTAGAATGGAAGACAGTTCACTAACTTTGTTTCACTAATTAACTATGGTGGCATCCTATGACAATACCACATAAATTAATTTAACTCTTTAGAAGGACCTAGTCTTTCACAAATATTTGTAAAGACAGTAAATGCAAGCACAAATGCAACAGTTGGTGATCGCCATGGATCTCAGCACTTGGGACTACTACCGATTGAAACCTTTTTTTTTTCTCCAACTTATATTTTCTTTTACTATTATACAAAAAACAAAACTAAAATAAAATGTAACATACAGATAGAGAATCGGCCCTAAACACAGAGCACCTAAGAATAATAAGATTACATTGTAAAACAGAGAAAAAAAAAGACAAAAAAGGGAAATAAAAAGGAAGTCTCTCCACATCTAAAGAGTAACTCTGGCTTTACAGGAGTTCCAAGCTGACCATGTCTTCAAGAATTTAGCAGTCGTACCCCTTTGGAGGGAAACAGAGTATTCAAGAGAACGAATGTCTTGAATTCTAGCATAGAGCTCAGATTTCGGAGGCGGAGCACTATGTCTCATACAGAGAGAAATGAGACATGTAGCAGCCGTCAGGAAATGGAGGAGCAGCCTGGCACCAGAGCCCCTAACCATCTCCGCAGCAGCATTGAATAAGAGCACTAGGGCGTCTTTAGATAAGCGGACATCTATCACGTCTTGTACTAAGGCCTCTTTCACACTTGCGTTGTCCGGATCCGGCGTGTACTCCACTTGCCGGAATTACACGCCGGATCCGGAAAAACGCAAGTGTACTGAAAGCATTTGAAGACGGAACCGTCTTCCAAATGCGTTCAGTGTTACTATGGCACCCAGGACGCTATTAAAGTCCTGGTTGCCATAGTAGGAGCGGGGAGCGGGGGAGCGGTATACTTACAGTCCGTGCGGCTCCCGGGGCGCTCCAGAATGACGTCAGAGCGCCCCATGCGCATGGATGACGTGATCCATGTGATCACATGATCCATGCGCTTGGGGCGCCCTGACGTCACTCTGGAGCGCCCGGGGAGCCGCACGGACGGTAAGTACACTGCTCCCCGCTCCCCACTACACTTTACCATGGCTGCCAGGACTTTAGCGTCCCGGCAGCCATGGTAACCACTCTGAAAAAGCTAAATGTCGGCTCCGGCAATGCGCCGAAACGACGTTTAGCTTAAGGCCGGATCCGGATCAATGCCTTTCAATGGGCATTAATTCCGGATCCGGCCTTGCGGCAAGTGTTCCGGATTTTTGGCCGGAGCAAAAAGCGCAGCATGCTGCGGTATTTTCTCCGGCCAAAAAACGTTCCGTTCCGGAACTGAAGACATCCTGATGCATCCTGAACGGATTTCTCTCCATTCAGAATGCATTAGGATAATCCTGATCAGGATTCTTCCGGCATAGAGCCCCGACGACGGAACTCTATGCCGGAAGACAAGAACGCAAGTGTGAAAGAGCCCTAAGCAAATCACTTCAGACCAGTAGGAGCCAATCACTGGGCAGGTCCAGAAAACATGATATAGGGAGGCCTTCAGCTGTGAACACCTCCAACAGGTATCCAGCAAGTTCGGATTCAGAGAGTGCAGGAGTTCTGGGGTGTGGTACCAATGTCTCAGAATCTTGAATTGATTCTCTCCATAGGAAGTGCAGGAAGAGCTTGCATGCACCCTAGCCCATATGGTTTGCCAGAGCTCTCTCTGCAACTAATCCTCCCATTTTACATATAGAGGTGCTTAAAGTCAGCCGGATATACAGAGGCCAATAATAGCTGATATATATCTGAAATAAGACCCCTGGATGAGGGGCCACAAACACAAACCCACTCAAAAGGGAATAGGGGCAGGAGCTCAGTTGAACCTAATGAACTCCTACAATAATTGCAAATCTTATGGTATTGAAATGCTAATTGTAATGGAAGAGGTAATTTAGTCTGGAGATCCTCAAAAGACAGAATCCGATCCGACAGGGGATCGCTCAAGTCAACAAAGTGATAGAGCCCTGCAGCTGTCCACGGCCTAACCATCTCCGCACTGAGGCTATCAGGACGGTTAGGAGTGAAAAAAACCTAAAGAGGAGTGAATCGCATTTTTTCCTAAAATTGCTGCTGCACATGTTAGGACATGGAGCAAATAACTCTAGGAAGGTGGGATTACCCACAATGCCATGCATGCAGCCAATCAACAGCCAGCCCCTGTGATGTCACAGCCCTAAAAATAGCCTCAGCCATCTTAGATTCAGCCATTTTCCAGTGCAGGGAGAGACGTTAGCAGGCGCTAGGGACAGTGCTAGTAAAGACTTCATTGTGCTGAAAAAAAGATTTACAGGTTCAGAGAAAGATCATTCAAGGTGTAGGGAAAGGATAGGGAGGCATTATCTACACTATAAAGGGAGAACAGGCTCCAATAGGGGAATGTACAGCCTAGGTAATAGAAGCGATTCTATTACACCTTGCTGCACTAATTGGGGATCAAAATTGCTGTTATACTGCTGATTTTAGGTTTGTACTATATGATAGCTCAGTCATTTCAGCAAACCTTGCTTGTTATTGGGGTGCAAGTGCTGAGTAATACAGTCATTTACGTGGTGTATTAATAGGAACTATACGTACGTCTTATTAACCATTTTGCAGTTAACGTACATTTCTTTATAGACATATTTGCGGTGTATTAATAAGAAAAAAAAGTGTATGTTATTAGCCCTTTTTCGGTGAACGTACATTGTTTTATAGACATTTAGTGGTGTATTAATATGAAAAACCCTATGTCTTATTAGCCGTTTTCGATGAACGTGCATTTCTTTTCTTTTTTAAACTCGTTTTATTGAAGGATAAACAAGTAAGGTATAGCAGTGTTACATACCGTACTTCAGAAATTACAATGCTTACATGTCTTTTACATTGAATAAAGCCTTGATCAAATATATTATCTGTGCATACATGGTATTATACATTATTGTACGTTAATTATGACAGATTGCATATGTCTAGATTGAAAACTGTCAAGGTTGATGTGCACCACACTACCCACACCTTCCAGAACTTCTGCGGGCACCCCCTGTTTTTGAACACAACATTTTCATAGGGGATAATTTGGTTAACCAAAGATCTCTATTGATTCACAGTTGGTGGATGGTCTGCAATCCATCTAATTGCAATGTCTTTCCTTGCCAGGAACAAGTGAATGCTTTCCAGTACTGGCCATAATGTGGATAATTGCAGGTATTGCTGCAGGTAGTATAATGTATTAGCTAGCTTGGAAGCCATCACCCAGGATGCAAGAAATCTCATCTGGCCAGCCAGAAAGTATAGAAAGAAATCTGGTAGTGCTGCTCCCCCTTGCTGCTTAGATCTTTGTAAGGTGTGTAAGGCAAGCTTATGTCTAGCTGACCCCCACACAAAGTCATTAATGAGTGCAGCCGATTTAAAAAGCTGCATGGTATAGGTGTACATGCATGCTCCAGTAGATAGAGACCTTTAGGGAGCAAGATCATTTTAATTAGATTAAGTCTGCCCATTATGGATAGGGGAAGAGTTTTCTAAGATCTAAATTTGTCAGTAAACTAGGTTTGAATGGGAGCTATATTCTTAGTGAAGGATATAATCGGGTCTTTAGTGATAATTATTCCTAGGTATCTAAAGTAGTCTACTACCGGGAGGTTGTAAAATACTGTTGGCAAAGTAGTCATCCATAGGGCATTTGGAGCCCAGAGAAGTGCCCAAAGCAATCAATTAGATCTATTGCCATCGGTAAAGAGGTCTCCACACTATCCATGAAGAGTATCAAGTTATCAGCGTATAAGCCTATCCTATCCTCCCTCTCTCCTAAGGATATCCCTTTAAACACTGTGTCCTGATGTATTCTAAGCACAAGGGGTTCTATGACCACAGCAAACAACAGGGGCAATAGGGGGTATCTCTGTCTGGTGCCTCTGTTGAGGGAAAACAGTGCTGAGTATGAGCCATTTACCAGGATACGCGCCTTTGGGTATTTATATAGAATGGATATCCAAGAAATAAAAGTCGGTCCAAACCCAAAACATTTTAGCACCTCTAGAAGATATGGACACTCCACGGAATCGAATGCCTTAGCTGTATCTAAAGAAGTCAAGGCCCAGTACGCCTTTCCTCCAACCCCCACCTGTGCAATGACTTGTGCTCTTCTGATATTACTGGAAGTCGATCGTCCTGGTATGAAGCCGGATTGATCCTCATGTATGATAGTGGCAATTACTTTATTCAATTTGTTGGCCAGTATCTTGGTAAGTATTTTATAGTCTATATTCAATAAAGAAATTGGCCTATAGGATCCGCATTCCAGTTGGCTTTGATCTGGTTTCAGCAGCACTACTATGGTGGCATCATACAGCGACTCTGGAAGGCAACCCCTCCGTTGTGCTGCCATATACATTTTGTACACTTGTGGTCCAAGAATGTCAATGTATTTAGAGTACACTTCTAATGGGATTCCATCAGGGCCAGGTGACTTTCCCGAGGTTAACCCCCTAATAGCATCTACTTCCTCTAGGGTTATCTCCGAATCCAAAAGTCCTCTATCTTGTTCCTGTAATTTTGGGTACTGAACATCTTGCAGATAACTAGTCAAATCAGAGTGAATGCATTGTATCACTGAGCTATACAAGTCTTGATAAAATTCTTGGAATCTAACTAGTATACCCTCTGCATCTTCTACTAACTCACCCTCCGCATTATGTATGCGTAGCACTGGTGGAGCTGCTGTGTTATTGCGTACTATGTGTTCCAACATTTTACCAGACTGGCTGTCCATTTCAAACGATTGTTGTTTGGGGAAAAAGAGTTTACGATCACTTCTCTCCCTAAGGGTGTATTCACACGAACATAAGTGTTTTGCGGTCCGCAAATTGCGGATCCGCAAAACACGGATACCGGCCGTGTGTGTTCCGCATTTTGGGGACCGCACATGGTGGGCGATATAAAGAATGCCTATTCTTGTCTGCAACTGCGGACAAGAATAGGACATGCTCTATATTTTTTGCTGGGCCGTGGAATGAAACAACGGATGTGGACAGCACATGGTGTGCTGTCTGGATCTTTTGCGGCCCCATTTAAATGAATGGGTCCACAACTGTTCCGCAAGATTGCGGAACAGATGCAGATCCATTTATATGGTCATGTGAATGCACCCTAAGATGTATTAGATATTGCCTCCCTATTTGGAGCCACTCCAATCTATTGCTCTCCGTGAAACTTGAGGTATAGAGTTCCTCCGCCTCCTTACACTGACAGCCCAATTACCCCTTCCTGCGGTGAGTGTCTCTCTTAATATAGGATATGGACGATTTAAAACAGCCGTGCATATAAGCTTTTAGCGTCTCCCAGCGCAATAGGTCATCTATAGTGCTATCATGCGCCTCTAAATATACATTAAGCTTATCTGGAATACGATCATTAACTGTTATAAGAGATATCCAAAAGGGATGTATATGTAATTTGACTGCAGAGCTTATAATAGTGGGCCATACTGGATATCTATCAGATCTAAGTATGTGTAGACCGTGCCAAACATATAGTCAATTCTAGATAGCGCTCCACGTGATGGTGTAAAGCATGAGTATGTTCTCTGGCCAGGGTGACGTTGTCAACCCATTTCATCTCGGCAACATAGTGGGAGAGGGTTGCAATATCACCCAGGTGGCTATTGAGCACCATATTGAAGTCCCCCATGCATAACATTTTAGCTTCAGGGTATTGTGATACAAATCATACCGCTACTTGTAGGGTTGAAACATTGGTGGGAGGCAGTATGTACATATTTATCACTACATATGGGGCGCAGTTAATGCGTGCGTAGACAAATATATATTTCCCTTCCTGGGTCTTTTACTGTCTGCCGTGCCTCCCATCGGATAGCATGGTGTACCAGTAGGGACATGCCTCTAGAATAAGAGCTGTATGTTCGACCATTGCCCCCATGGTTTTTTAAGTCTCCCCGCTGTTTCTGGGGTGATATGGGTCTCTTGCAGTCCAAGGATATGGGGATTATACTTGCGGCCATGAGAAAAGACTGCTATCCTTTTCCTGGTACCCCCCAACCCCCTCACATTCCAAGACATTACATTTAGGGTGGTCATAGAGAAGGTTGTACAATAGGTGTAGGAGTCACGGTACTTATAGAGGGAGATCGAGACATCTGTGAACTCCACCTTCCCAGTTGGGATATTAGACATGTGTTGCCCCATACATAATTGTGCCATACTATAAAAATAAAAAATAGTAAGAACCAATGAAAAAACATAATAAACCAAAACCATACAAACTGTGTTACACATATGTAAACCCTTTATGTGGCTGTAAGGTCGGTGACCTGCATAGGGAAATAAGGTGTTATAGCTATGCAGGTATCAGACCAGTTTCCCAGAACAAAATCACAGTGCACTTAACATTAACCATTGCGGTGGTCGGTGATGAACTTCTCATGCCTCGTCAACAGGTGCCCAACATATCAAATGATATGTTGGGCGTATTCCTCGCCAGGCTTACGATGAGGTCTCGATCTTTCCAATTCAGCAAATGGGCTAGAAGCGTTCTGGAGGGAGCTCCCGGGGGTGGAGGACGGGCAGGGACCCTGTGGGTCTTTCCACCGCAAAAGCCGTGGAGAAATTGGCTCCAGGAAATATAGTATTAAACCAGTTCTCTGGGGGGGCGGAGCCTGGACTGAGAACACGGTGGACGTGTGTTAGCTCGCTCTGCTACACAAGGCCCGTGCACAGCTCATACCTTTGCTGACATTCCTACCAGAATGGTCAAAACAGGCAAAGAGAAAGCCAGAAATCCGAGAGACCTCACGAAACCCGACTTACGAGGCGCTGACATGGAGAAATTCCTCAGCAAAGCAGCAGCGACAGCGGGTGACCGTGCGCGCAAGATGGAGCCTGAAAGACGGCGAGACCAGTCTGCTGAATCGGATGCAGGTAGCATCTCTGACTCGCTAGTGGCAATGGGACCCAGGACCATATCACTAAACGGTTTCTGAAGCAAGTATTGTCCCACGCCATCACCCCTGTGATGAAAGAACTTGCAGATATTAAAGGTGACCTGAAACAGATAGGACACAGGGTCGAGACCTTAGAGAATAACCAAGCTGCAATGATTGCGTTCAACACTCTCCTGGAGAAACAAACTGCTTCACAAGCGGAGTCCATCAACACTGCATTCAACCTCTTGGAAGACCAAGAGAATCGCAGTCGAAGGAGAAATGTAAGGATCCGCAGCGTCCCTGAATCCGTCCTCTCGGACCAAATTCAGGAGGCAGTAACAGCTATTTTTTCTACTCTCCTTGGGGACGAAAGAGCGACTGCCATTGTTGAACGGGCACACAGAGCATTGAGGCCTGTGCCCAAACTTAATGAACCCCCAAGGGACATTGTATGTGGCCTGCTGAATTATTTGGACACTGCGGCTCTATTGAAGGAGGCCAGAAGTCGCACCGACCTGCAATATGGCGGGGAGCGCATTCAACTTTACCAAGACATCTCGCCTGCTACCCTCAGCAAGAGAAGATTGCTGCGGCCTCTAACAGATTACCTGAAGGCCAACAACATCATGTTCCGGTGGCTATTTCCATTTGGCCTGGCGTTCTCCAGTAACGGTCGGAGATGTACCATCAGGAACCCTGCGGCTCAAACCACAGCATGGTCTATTCTTCAGATCCCGCCGATGGATATACAATCTTGGCTCCAAATTAATACCTCAGCGGACTCGTTGCCGGACTTACCGGACTCAGGGTCCTTGTCGCTGCTGAAGAAAAGGAAGCCCATTGCCCGGGATAATGCCAACCTGTGAGGACTAATCGGTAACCTTCATGCTGATCGGGAAGCCAATGCAAGTGTTTAGCGACCGTACGTTAGCGGTCACAAGAGTTCGCATCTCGATTTTGTGAGGCATACACCAGTTGCTCTCTTGGTTGAGGTGAGGGGGTATGGTGGATTTACGCCTCACCATGAGAGGACATCTTATATGTGTACAACAGTACAATGGTTTATTACAGTAAGGCGATCAGAAGACTTATCACACTAATCCACATTATTGTCTCCGGAGAAGCGCATATTCTACACTGAGCTTGCCTCATGTTTGACTATCAGTAGTTCAAATTGTTATGTTCACTTTTTCAATTGTGCCTTGGATGTCACGGGCCTGATAGACCTCTGCCAGGCTGGCATGTTATTACATTATTTGCTTCGTCTGGACACCCCCGCTTCTAGACGATGCCCACTGTATAGAAACGGTGTGGATCTTGACATCTGGTTAGGTCTCTACTGCCTTATGTTATTGCATATCCACTCATGTTGTTGCTAAGGTCACATTGTGGATCAAAAATGATAGCCAAATGTTTTTCTGTAACCCTAATTTTCTCCCCTCCCCCCACTCTTTCCTGGCCTTTCCACCCCCCTCCTTCCTCCCCTCCCCTTCCGCAGTATAAGGGTTGTGTATTAATGCGTTTACTATCGAGTGTTTATCATAATGACACAGGTTAACTGCACTACATTTAACGTTAGAGGCATGAATACGCCGCAGAAACGCTCCCAAATCTGTAGATTGTTACGTCAGTCTAAAACTGACATAGGATTCTTACAGGAAATGCATTTTAAGTTGGGGCGCGTGCCATGTATGTCGCACCTTTACTTTAAGATGTGGTTCCACAGCACTCATGTGAAAGCTTCAAGGGGAGTTAGCATTGCTATTGCGAAAAATGTACCTTTCTCTCATATAATGACACAGACAGACTCGGAAGGGCGATTCCTGTTTGTTAAGGGGAAGCTAGGAGCAGATACGGTCACCCTGGTAAACTTATATGCCCCCAATAAAGGTCAGGGACTTTGGCTAAAAAAGACACTTTCCAAACTAGACACCTTTGCCGAAGGTATTAGAATTGCAGGAGGTGACATTAACTTAGCTCTGTCCCCATTATTGGACACCTCATCTGGCTCCTCCATTCATTCTCAGCGCTCTCTGGGAGGTGTTTATGGTACGGTGAAAAGAGTAGGTCTGGCGGATGCATGGAGGCTATTACACCCACGACAAAAGATTATACATTCTTCTCGGCTGTACATGGCACCTTCCAGAGACTGGACTATATTTTCATATCTGAGCAACACATAGACCTCATACGATCCACCACCATTGGTCCAGTTACTATTTCAGATCACGCCCCAGTAACTGTTTCTATAAGCTTCATGAATTTACCTATGCGAACAAAGACTTGGCGTTTAAATGAAACGTTGCTTCATAGGGAAGTAGACTGCAAGTCTTTACAACAAAAGCTCACCTTGTTCTTCCAGGAAAACCTTCCTGAAGACACCTCAATGATGACAGTTTGGAAAACCCATAAGGCACTAATTCGGGGAGAACTCATCTCTCTTGGGTGTAAGCTTAACCACCTCAGCCCCCCTAGCATAACCGCCTCCGGACCGCCTAACGCAGGATCGCGTTCCGGAGGTGGCAGCCCTGCGCACAGTCACGCATATATGCGTCATCTCGCGAGATGCGAGATTTCCTGTGAACGCGCGCACACAGGATCGGAAGGTAAGCGAGTGGATCTCCAGCCTGCCAGCGGCGATCGTTCGCTGGCAGGCTGGAGATGCGATTTTTTTAACCCCTAACAGGTATATTAGACGCTGTTGTTTTGATAACAGCGTCTAATATACCTGCTACCTGGTCCTCTGGTGGTCCCTTTTGTTTGGATCGACCACCAGAGGACACAGGTAGCACAGTAATAAGTAGCACCAAGCACCACACTACACTACACCCCCCCCCCGTCACTTATTAACCCCTTATTCACCCCTGATCACCCCGTATAGACTCCCTGATCACCCCCCTGTCATTGATCACGCCCCTGTCATTGATCACCCCCCTGTAAGGCTCCATTCAGACGTCCGTATGATTTTTACAGATCCACTGATACATGGATCGTATCCGCAAAACGCATACGGATGTCTGAATGGAGCCTTACAGGGGGGTGATCAATGACGGGGGTGATGACCCCATAAAGACTCCCTGATCACCCTCCTGTCATTGATCACCCCCCTGTCATTGATCACCCCCCTGTAAGGCTGCATTCAGATGTCCGTATGTTTTTTACGGATCCACGGATACATGGATCGGATCCGCAAAACACATACAGGCGTCTGAATGGAGCCTTACAGGGGGGTGATCACCCCATATAGACTCCCTGATCACCCCCCTGTCATTGATCACCCCCTTGTAAGGCTCCATTCAGACGTCCGTATGATTTTTACGGATCCACTGATACATGGATCGGATCCGCAAAACACATATGGACGTCTGAATGGAGCCTTACAGGGGGGTGATCAATGACAGGGGGTGATCACCCCATATAGACTCCCTGATCATCCCCCTGTCATTGATCACCCCCCTATCATTGATCACCCCCCTGTAAGGCTGCATTCAGATGTCCGTATGTTTTTTACGGATCCACGGATACATGGATCGGATCCGCAAAACACATACAGGCGTCTGAATGGAGCCTTACAGGGGGTGATCACCCCATATAGACTCCCTGATCACCTCCCTGTCATTGATCACCCCCTTGTAAGGCTCCATTCAGACGTCCGTATGATTTTTACGGATCCACTGATACATGGATCGGATCCGCAAAACACATATGGACGTCTGAATGGAACCTTACAGGGGGGTGATCAATGACAGGGGGTGATCACCCCATATAGACTCCCTGATCACCCCCCTGTCATTGATCACCCCCCTGTAAGGCTGCATTCAGATGTCCGTATGTTTTTTACGGATCCACGGATACATGGATCGGATCCGCAAAACACATACAGACGTCTGAATGGAGCCTTACAGGGGGGTGATCACCCCACATAGACTCCCTGATCACCCCCCTGTCATTGATCACCCCCCTGTCATTGATCACCCCCCTGTAAGGCTGCATTCAAATGTCCGTATGTTTTTTACGGATCCACGGATACATGGATCGGATCCGCAAAACACATACGGACGTCTGAATGGAGCCTTACAGGGGGGTGATCAATGACAGGGGGGTGATCAATGACAGGGGGGTGATCACCCCATATAGACTCCCTGATCACCACCCTGTCATTGATCACCCCCCTGTCATTGATCACCCCCTTGTAAGGCTGCATTCAAATGTCCGTATGTTTTTTACGGATCCACGGATACATGGATCGGATCCGCAAAACACATACGGACGTCTGAATGGAGCCTTACAGGGGGGTGTTCAATGACAGGGGGGTGATCAATGACAGGGGGGTGATCACCCCATATAGACTCCCTGATCACCCCCCTGTCATTGATCACCCACCTGTAAGGCTCCATTCAGACATTTTTTTGGCCCAAGTTAGCGGAAATTATATATTTTTTTCTTACAAAGTCTCATATTCCACTAACTTGTGTCAAAAAATAAAATCTCACATGAACTCACCACACCCCTCACGGAATCCAAATGCGTAAAAATTTTTAGACATTTATATTCCAGACTTCTTCTCACGCTTTAGGGCCCCTAGAATGCCAGGGCAGTATAAATACCCCACATGTGACCCCATTTCGGAAAGAAGACACCCCAAGGTATTCGCTGAGGGGCATATTGAGTCCATGAAAGATTGAAATTTTTGTCCCAAGTTAGCGGAAAGGGAGACTTTGTGAAAAAAAAAAAAATATATCAATTTCCGCTAACTTGTGCCAAAAAAAATAAATTTCTATGAACTCGCCATGCCCCTCATTGAATACCTTGGGGTGTCTTCTTTCCAAAATGGGGTCACATGTGGGGTATTAATACTGCCCTGGCTATTTAGGGGCCCTAAAGCGTGAGAAGAAGTCTGGGATCCAAATGTCTAAAAATGCCCTCATAAAAGGAATGTGGGCCCCTTTGCGCATCTAGGCTGCAAAAAAGTGTCACACATCTGGTATCGCCGTGCTCAGGAGAAGTTGGGCAATGTGTTTTGGGGTGTCATTTTACATATACCCATGCTGGGTGAGATAAATATCTTGGTCAAATGACAACTTTGTATAAAAAATGGGAAAAATTGTCTTTTGCCGAGATATTTCTCTCACCCAGCATGAGTATATGTAAAAAGACACCCCAAAATAAAATACATTGCCCAACTTCTCCTGAATACGGCGATACCACATGTGTAACACTTTTTTGCAGCCTAGGTGGGCAAAGGGGCCCACATTCCAAAGAGCACCTTTCGGATTTCACAGGTCATTTACCTACTTACCACACATTAGGGCCCCTAGAATGCCAGGGCAGTATAACTACCCCACAAGTGACCCCATTTTGGAAAGAAGACACCCCAAGGTATTCCGTGAGGGGCATGGCGAGTTCCTAGAATTCTTTATTTTTTGTCAGAAGTTAGCGGAAAATGATTTTTTTTTTCTTACAAAGTCTCATATTCCACTAACTTGTGACAAAAAATAAAAACTTCCATGAACTCACTATGCCCATCAGCGAATACCTTGGGGTGTCTTCTTTCCAAAATGGGGTCACTTGTGGGGTAGTTATACTGCCCTGGGATTCTAGGGGCCCTAATGTGTGATAAGTAGTTTGAAATCAAAATCTGTAAAAAATGGCCGGTGAAATCCGAAAGGTGCTCTTTGGAATGTGGGCCCCTTTGCCCACCTAGGCTGCAAAAAAGTGTCACACATGTGGTATCTCCGTACTCAATAGAAGTTGGGCAATGTGTTTTGGGGTGTCATTTTACATATACCCATGCTGGGTGAGAGAAATATCTTGGCAAAAGACAACTTTTTCCATTTTTTTATACAAAGTTGGCATTTGACCAAGATATTTATCTCACCGAGCATGGGTATATGTAAAATGACACCCCAAAACACATTGCCCAACTTCTCCTGAGTACGGAGATACCACATGTGTGACACTTTTTTGCAGCCTAGGTGGGCAAAGGGGCCCACATTCCAAAAAGCACCTTTCGGATTTCACCGGCCATTTTTTAGATTTTGATTTCAAACTAATTACCACACATTAGGGCCCCTAGAATCCCAGGGCAGTATAACTACCCCACATGTGACCCCATTTTGGAAAGAAGACACCCCAAGGTATTCGCTGATGGGCATAGTGAGTTCATGGAAGTTTTTATTTTTTGTCACAAGTTAGTGGAATATGAGACTTTGTAAGAAAAAAAAAAATATAAAAATCATCATTTTCCGCTAACTTGTGACAAAAAATAAAAAGTTCTATGAACTCACTATGCCCATCAGCGAATACCTTAGGGTGTCTACTTTCCGAAATGGGGTCATTTGTGGGGTGTTTGTACTGTCTGGCCATTGTAGAACCTCAGGAAACATGACAGGTGCTCAGAAAGTTAGAGCTGCTTCAAAAAGCGGAAATTCACATTTTTGTACCATAGTTTGTAAACGCTATAACTTTTACCCAAACCATTTTTTTTTTTTACCCAAACAATTTTTTTTTATCAAAGACATGTAGAAAAATAAATTTAGAGAAAAATTTATATATGGATGTGGTTTTTTTTGCAAAATTTTACAACTGAAAGTGAAAAATTTCATTTTTTGGCAAAAAAATCGTTACATTTTGATTAATAACAAAAAAAGTAAAAATGTCAGCAGCAATGAAATACCACCAAATGAAAGCTCTATTAGTGAGAAGAAAAGGAGGTAAAATTAATTTGGGTGGTAAGTTGCATGACCGAGCAATAAACGGTGAAAGTAGTGTAGGTCAGAAGTGTAAAAAGTGGCCTGGTCATTAAGGGTGTTTAAGCTAGGGGGGCTGAGGTGGTTAAACACCCTTAATGACCAGGCCACTTTTTACACTTCTGCACTACACTACTTTCACCGTTTATTGCTCGGTCATGCAACTTACCACCCAAATGAATTTTACCTCCTTTTCTTCTCACTAATAGAGCTTTCATTTGGTGGCATTTCATTGCTTCTGACATTTTTAATTTTTTTGTTATTAATCAAAATTTTACGAAATTTTTGCAAAAAAATGTCATTTTTTACTTTCAGTTGTAATTTTTTTTAAAAAAACGACATCCATATATAAATTTTTCTCTAAATTTATTGTTCTACATGTCTTTGATAAAAAAAAAAATGTTTGGGTAAAAAAAAATGGTTTGGGTAAAAGTTATAGCGTTTACAAACTATGGTACAAAAATGTGAATTTCCGCTATTTGAAGCAGCTCTTACTTTCTGAGCACCTGTCTTGTTTCCTGAGGTTCTACAATGCCCAGACAGTAGAAAAACCGAACAAATGACCCCATTTCGGAAAGTAGACACCCTAAGGTATTCACTGATGGGAATAGTGAGTTCATAGAACTTTTTATTTTTTGTCACAAGTAAGCAGAAAATTCTGATTTTTTTTTTTTTCCTTACAAAGTCTCATATTCCACTAACTTGTGACAAAAAATAAAAACTTCCATGAACTCACTATGCCCATCACGAAATACCTTGGGGTGTCTTCTTTCCAAAATGGGGTCACTTGTGGGTGTCACGGCTGAGGATGGGGAAAACCCTCAGCCGTGCGATGACAGAGGATGGTAGTCACGTCTTGGCCAGAACCACAGAACTAGGGAGCAGGTCACCTCCTATTACCTCCCTAATCTGACCCTAACTCCTAGCGACATGAGCCGACCTTGAAGGTAGGAGGACTCATGCTCTGGAACCTCGGGTCCCTACTTGCCCTCCGCCGGTCCCTACGCTAGGAGCTGGGTAGACTACCTGTTCCTCCTGGACATGGAGAAACAGGAGTCTAAAGATGGCCAAACTATAAAGACAGGGGAAACGGAAACAGGCATATGGCAATGGCAGGTAAGTGCAACTAGTACTAACACCCACCTGCCACAGACACAGGGCCTGGGACCCAAGTATCAATGCTGCTGTCCACAAACACAAACGACAGAGCACACACACCACACAGGACACCAGGAAACCATACGCTGCAAAGAATAGACATGACAAACAAACACATCCTCATAACATCGTGTATAAACAATACATAACACAAGGGTGGCCCCCACTGGCAGATGGAAATACCAGGAGGGTTTCTCCAGCAAAACATTGCTGAAGAACCCCCTCAGCTTCAGATCTCCAAAGAGGCTTTATAGCCCAAAGTGGCCACACCCACACAGACACACACAGGAGAGGAAATTAACCCTTCCAACACTAACAGGGAGTGAAACCACATAAAGGGGAAGTGTCCAAATGCACATCACACTGTAGCTGTTACCGCAGGCAACGACATGGGTGGCGACCATGTCCTGGGAGTCAGCCAGAAGGCCGAGACACTGCCACCACATGTACACATACCAAACGTTGCCACGGGCAGCCACAGTGAAGGGAAGTGTCACAGTGCACACCTAACATAAACCTAGTGCACACCAGACATACAAAGTGCATAACATACACACACACACCTAACAGAGAGGTTGCAAGGTGCAACCGCATGCACATTTCCGCAAGCTGCCTAGCACCAGCTCAGGCTGCTCTACTGCGACAATACCCAACTACTTGTTGCCCGCGGCAACCACAAGTGAGGCTACACACTAGCGGCCCTCACCTGTGGTTGAACAACTAAACCAGACCGCAGGCAACCGCATGCGGTAAAGGAGTCACGGCCATGACCATGGCCGTGACAGTGGGGTAGTTATACTGCCCTGGCATTCTAGGGGCCCTAATGTGTGGTAAGTAGTTTGAAATCAAAATGTGTAAAAAATGACCTGTGAAATCCTAAAGGTGAAATCCTAAAAGACAACTTTTCCCATTTTTTTATACAAAGTTGGCATTTGACCGATATATTTCTCTCACCCAGCATGGGTATATGTAAAATGACACCCCAAAACACATTCCCCAACTTCTCCTGAGTACGGCGATAAAATAAAAAATTCTAGGAACTCGCCATGCCAATCACGAAATATCTTGGAATGTCTTCTTTCCAAAATGGAGTCACTTTTGGGGTAGTTATACTGCCCTGGCATTCTAGGGGCCCTAATGTGTGGTAAGTAGTTTGAAATCAAAATGTAAAAAATGACCTGTGAAATCCTAAAGGTGCTCTTTGGAATGTGGGCCCCTTTGCCCACCTAGGCTGCAAAAAAATGTCACAAATCTGGTATCGCCGTACTCAGGAGAAGTTGGGCAATGTGTTTTGGGGTGTCATTTTACATATACCCATGCTGGATGAGAGAAATATCTCGGTCAAATGCCAACTTTGTATAAAAAAAATGGGAAAAGTTGTCTTTTGCCGAGATATTTCTCTCACCCAGCATGGGTATATATAAAATGACACCCCAAAACACATTGCCCAACTTCTCCTGAGTACGGTGATACCAGATGTGTGACACTTTTTTGCAGCCTAGGTGGGCAAAGGGGCCCACATTCCAAAGAGCACCTTTAGGCTTTCACAGGTAATTTTTTACACATTTTGATTTCAAACTACTTACCACACATTAGGGCCCCTAGAATGCCAGGGCAGTATAACTACCCCACAAGTGACCCCATTTTGGAAAGAAGACATCCCAAGGTATTTCGTGATGGGCATAGTGAATTCATGGAAGTTTTTATTTTTTGTCACAAGTTAGTGGAATGTGAGACTTTGTTAGAAAAAAATAAAAATAAAATCATCATTTTCCGCTAACTTTTGACAAAAAATAAAAAATTCTAGGAACTCGCCATGCCCCTCATGGAATACCTTGGGGTGTCTTCTTTTCAAAATGGGGTCACTTGTGGGGTAGTTATACTGCCCTGGCAATTTAGGGGCCCTAATGTGTGGGAAGTAGTTTGAAATCAAAATGTGTAAAAAATGACCTGTGAAATCCTAAAGGTGCTCTTTGGAATGTGGGCCCCTTTGCCCACCTAGGCTGCAAAAAAGTGTCACACATCTGATATCACCGTACTCAGGAGAAGTTGGGCAATGTGTTTTGGGGTGTCATTTTTACATATACCCATGCTGGGTGAGAGAAATATCTCGGCAAAAGACAACTTTTCCCATTTTTTTATACAAAGTTGGCATTTGACCAAGATATTTATCTCACCCAGCATGGGTATATGTAAAATGACACCCCAAAACACATTCCCCAACTTCTCCTGAGTACGGCAATACCAGATGTGTGACACTTTTTTGCAGCCTAGATGCGCAAAGGGACCCACATTCCTTTTAGGAGGGCATTTTTAGACATTTGGATCCCAGACTTCTTCTCACGCTTTAGGGCCCCTAAAATGCCAGGGCAGTATAAATACCCCACATGTGACCCCATTTTGGAAAGAAGACACCCCAAGGTATTCAATGAGGGGCATGGCGAGTTCATAATTTTTTTTTTTTTGCCACAAGTTAGCGGAAATTTTTTATTTTTATTTTTTTCTCACAAAGTCTCCCTTTCCGCTAACTTGGGACAAAAATTTCAATCTTTCATGGACTCAATATGCCCCTCAGTGAATACCTTGGGGTGTCTTCTTTCCAAAATGGGGTCATTTGTGGGGTGTTTGTACTGCCCTGGCATTTGAGAGTCTCCGCAATCATTACATGTATGGCCAACATTAGGAGTTTCTGCTATTCTCCTTATTTCGAGCATACGGGTAATGAGATTTTATTTTTTTCGTTCAGCCTCTGGGCTGAAAGAAAAAATGAACGGCACAGATTTCTTCATTCGCATCGATAAATGTGGATGAAAAAATCTCTGCCAAAAAAAAAAAGGAGGGGAAAGGCGTCTGCCAGGACATAGGAGCTCCGCCCAACATCCATACCCACTTAGCTCGTATGCCTTGGCAAACCCGATTTCTCCATTCACATCAATCGATGTGGATGAATAAATCATTGCCGGTATTTTTATATTTTTTTATATACAAAGTGTTTGCCAAAGTATATGAACACCGCCGCCTCCTCAGCTCATATGCCTCGGCAAACGTATCTTTTACTGCAGAGGAGAAATCTCGTCTTGCAGCGCCGCATACCCTGACTTTTGTGAAATCTGACAGCAGTGCAATGCTTCTGTCAGAATGCACATCAGTGCTGCAGCTAATCGATCGGTTGGTCCACCTGGAAGGTAAAAAAAACTAAACAAAAAAGAAAAAACCAGGCCGCAACGCAATCAATTTATTAACTTTATAATAACATTTGAACGGAACATATAAACTTTATTTAACTTTTTTGAACTGAACGTTAACTTTTTTACTTACCAATGTTTTTTTTTTTTTTTTACCTTTATAGGGCAAACCTCTCCTTCCCCATGGGACAATGTGCAAAGCGCAAATCGCCCAAAGATGTGGCGAAGTACATTATGCACTTTATCCCAGGTGAAAGGAGAGGTTTGCAGCAGCTGCGAGTGAAAGGACCCTAATAGCCCTGTGTGCCTGTCCTGTGAGATGCAATCCCTATTGCTAAGTGTACCTGTGTGTGGTACTTCCGGAAACACTCCCCTAAGCATAGGGCAGGGTGGTCAGGGCAGTCAGGACAGAAATAGCGGGTGTCATGCCTTATTCCACTCCTGCTACAGACACAACATCTTTTTCGGGGTGACGGTTGGGTTGAGGTACCAGCAACGACATTGGGGAAATGTCGCTCGTGTAGACGGCTCACTACACTGGTGGTTGGGGCCACGGAACCTCCTGGATACAGGAGGTTCGCGATGATCTCTTCCTGAAATTTGAGGAAGGATCCCGTTCTCCCAGCCTTACTGTAGAGAACAAAACTATTGTACATCGCCAATTGAATCAAATATACAGACACCTTCTTATACCAGCGTCTGGTGCGTCGGGAAACTAAATAGGGAGCCAACATCTGGTCATTGAAGTTCACCCCTCCCATGAGCGCATTATAGTCGTGGACTGAGAGGGGCTTTTCAATGACACTGGTTGCCCGTTCAATTTGTATTGTCGTGTCTGCGTGAATGGAGGAGAGCATGTGAACGTCACACTTGTCTCTCCATTTCACCGCGAGCAGTTCTTCGTTACACAAGGCAGCCCTCTACCCCCTTGCAAGACGGGTGGTAACGAGCCGTTGGGGGAAGCCCCGGCGACTAGGTCGCTCGGTGCCACAGCAGCCAATCAGTTCTAGGAACAAATGCCTGAAGAGGGGCACACTTGTGTAAAAATTGTCCACATAAAGATGGTACCCCTTGCCAAATAAGGGTGACACCAAGTCCCAGACTGTCTTCCCACTGCTCCCCAGGTAGTCAGGGCAACCGACCGGCTCCAGGGTCTGATCTTTTCCCTCATAGATCCGAAATTTGTGGGTATAGCCTGTGGCCCTTTCACAGAGCTTATACAATTTGACCCCATACCGGGTGCGCTTGCTTGGGATGTATTGTTTGAAGCCAAGGCGCCCGGTAAAATGTATAAGGGACTCGTCTACGCAGATGTTTTGCTCAGGGGTATACAAATCTGCAAATTTGTTGTTGAAGTGGTCTATGAGGGGCCGAATTTTGTGGAGCCGGTCAAAAGCTGGGTGGCCTCTGGGACGGGAGGTGCTGTTGTCGCTAAAGTGCAGGAAACGCAGAATGGTCTCAAATCGTGCCCTGGACATAGCAGCAGAGAACATGGGCATGTGATGAATTGGGTTTGTGGACCAATATGACCGCAATTCATGCTTTTTGGTTAGACCCATGTTGAGGAGAAGGCCCAGAAAAAAATTGAATTCGGAAACTTGGACTGGTTTCCACCGGAAAGGCTGGGCATAATAGCTTCCCGGGTTGGCGGCTATAAATTGAGTGGCATACCGATTTGTTTCTGCCACGACTAAGTCCAAGAGCTCCGCAGTCAAGAACAGCTCAAAAAATCCCAGTGCCGAACCGATCTGAGCTGTCTCAACCCGAACTCCAGACTGGGCGGTGAAAGGGGGAACTACAGGTGCGGCTGAAGTTGGGGACTGCTAATCAGGGTTTGCCAGCACCTCAGGGACTCTAGGGGCTCTACGGGCCTGTCTTTGCGGTGGCTGCGACGGGGTAACTATTGCACGTGCCACCGTACCAGCTTCAACTGCCCTTCTGGTGCTCGGCACTTCACCATGTTGTACGGCATTGCTGGTACTAGGTCCAGGGAGGGCTGCGCTGCTGGTGTATGCCTCACCACGTAATCCGACAGCGCCAGCCCCACTCTGCTGCTCTTGAAGCGGATCCTGCGCAACCTGTGGTCTAGCAACAAGGGGCCGGGTACACCTGGTGCTATCAGGGACCTCAACCTCCTCGTCCGAACTTTGGGTCAGACTGCCACTGCTTTCTACAGGTTCATATTCTGACCCGCTAGATTCGTCAGATGAGGGTTCCCATTCCTCATCCGACTGGGTCAGAAGCCTGTAGGCCTCTTCAGAAGAATACCCCCTGTTTGACATTTGGACTACTAAATTTAGGGGTATTCCCTGAGACTGCCCAAGAAAAAAAGCAAGCCTGTCTTACAAATGGGAGGCTAGCGAAGTACCGGAGGCCACTGCGATTGATAAAAAATATCAAAATTGATTTTTTTTATTGCCGCAGCGCTTGTAAAGTGATTGTGCAGTGATCAAAAAATATATATTTTTTTGTCACTGCGGCGGGGCGTGCGTGGGTGAACGCACGTGTGGGTGACCGATCAGGCCTGATCGGGCAAACACTGCGTTTTGGGTGGAGGGTGAACTAAGGTGACACTAATACAATTATAGATCTGACTGTGATCAGTTTTGATCACTTACAGATACTATAAAAGTACAAATGCTGATTAGCGATACGCTAATCAGCGAATAAGTGACTGCGGTGCGGTGGGCTGGGCGCTAACTGACGCTAACTACCTAACCAAGGGACCTAAACTATCCTAAAACCTAACAGTCAATACTAGTGGAAAAAAAATGACAGTTTACACTGATCACTTTTTTCCCTTTCACTAGTGATTGACAGGAGCGATCAAGGGGTTAATTGGGGTGATGGGGGGTGATCTGGGGGCTAAGTGTGGTGTTGGGTGTACTCACTGTGATGTCTGCTCCTCTGCTGGAACCAACCGACCAAAAGGACCAGCAGAGGAGCAGAGAAGCCATTTAACACCTTATATTTATAAATATAAGGTGTTAGATGGCTTCTGATTTGATTTTTTAAAAATCAGCAACCTGCCAGCAACGATCATTGGCTGGCAGGTTGCTGACGAAATACTCCTTGAACCTTTGCCGGCCCGCGATGCGCATGCGCGGGCCGGCTTTGAGCGAAATCTCGCGTCTCGCGAGATGACGCGTATATGCGTGACTCTGCCTACAGCTGCCGCCTCCGGAACGCGATCCTGCGTTAGGCGGTCCGGAGGCGGTTAAAAAAGATAGACAAAAACTTTTGAAATCCCTACTGTCCCAGATTACAAAGTAGAAGCTCTCCACAAGAGAGCCAAAGTCCTTAATGTTCAGCAGGAACTTTCGCTCTTGAGAAGTCAGTTAAAAGACCTACTCAATGTACAATCAGCAAAGGCCTACCAGTACGCTAAAGTTAAGATATATGCTCATGGAGATAGAGGCACAAAATTTATGTCCCGCTTCATTAAGCAACATAGGATGCCTCATATATACAAGCAGTCAGAACACCAGCTGGGGATAGAGTGACTAAAACAGCAGAAATAGCAGCGGCCTTTAAAGACTTCTACGCCCAACTTTACAATTTGGGCGGAAGTGGGGTGGAGGGTGGGAGCGAGAGGGTAAAAAAAAATTGACAACTTCCTAGACTCACTACACCTCCTATCTATAAATGCTAGAGACCGGGATATGCTTCTTCAACCTATCACAGAGAAGGAACTTAAATAAATCATTGGATCTATGCCATCAGGAAAAAGTCCTGGACCTGATGGATTCCCAATAGGTTATTATAAAAGATTCTTGCCTGTGCTCCTTCCTCATATGTCCAAATGGTGTGGGGCACTATTAGCTGGGGGTTCCCTACACGCCCAATCCCTCGAAGCCATTATAACTATTCTGCCAAAGGAAGGTAAGGACTTGGAGCAATGTGGAAGCTATAGGCCGATATCTTTACTGAACGTTGACATTAAGATTTGGGCAAAGGTACTGGCTTCCAGGTTGAGCCAACTCCTGCCCCGGTTAATCAACCCTGAACAAGCTGATTTTGTTCCGGGACGAGAAGGCAATCATAACTCATGCAGAATCCTGTCAGCTATGACTTATGCTAAAAAATGTACTCAGCTCCTAGTATTCCTTAGTGTCGACGCTGAAAAAGCCTTTGACCGGGTTGACTGGGAATTCATGCAAAAAACCCTTAGTCGTTTTGGCATACCTGCAGCATTTATTAAGGCAGTCATGTCACTGTATTCTTCACCGGGTGCAAGAGTGAGGGTGAACGGCACTGTTTCTTCGGCATTCTCCATAAATAATGGAACCCGTCAGGGGTGTCCACTTTCGCCCTCACTCTTTGTACTTGTTATGGAAACATTACTCCAAGCAATCCGAGAACACCCTAATATACAAGGGCTAAAGTTACCAGACCCCTTGCCGCACCAACATACGGCCGCTTTTGCGGACAATTTATTGATCTTTATTACCAATCCCCTGGAAGCGTTCCCACATTTATTGGAGGTATTTGAAAAATATGGTGCCCTCTCTAATTTTAAGGTGAATTGCAGGAAGTGTGAAGCCATGAATGTTTCAGCAGACCCCTCAGTGATTACTAAATTACAGGGAATTACTCCTTTTAAGTGGCAGTCATCCTCCCTTACCTACTTAGGGATTAAAATCCGAAAAGATCCTATAGATGCTTAAAAAATCAACATCCCTCCTTTGGTAACTAAAATTCAAAGCCAGCTTGCGTCCCTAGCAGTCCCATATATCTCATGGATGGGCCGAAAAAAACTACTCAAGACCTTTATTATGCCACAACTATTATATGTTTTACAAATGCTACCAATTTTTGTCCCCAAAAGCTTTTTCCAGCTAATCAAAACTGCCTTCTCCAAATTCCTATGGAATAAGAGGAGAGCCTACGCTAGGTTGGCCATGAGGAAGGAGCACGGAGGCTTTGGGCTTCCAGACCCATACATGTACAGTCGTGGGCAAAAGTTTTGAGAATGACACAAATATTAGTTTTCACAAAGTTTGCTGCTAAACTGCTTTTAGATCTTTGTTTCAGTTGTTTCTGTGATGTAGTGAAATATAATTACACGCACTTCATACGTTTCAAAGGCTTTTATCGACAATTACATGAAATTTATGCAAAGAGTCAGTAGTTGCAGTGTTGGCCCTTCATTTTCAGGACCTCTGCAATTCGACTGGGCATGCTCTCAATCAACTTCTGGGTCAATTCCTGACTGATAGCAACCCATTCTTTCATAATCACTTCTTGGAGTTTGTCAGAATTAGTGGCTTTTTGTTTGTCCATCCGCCTCTTGAGGATTGACAACAAGTTCTCAATGGGATTAAGATCTGGGGAGTTTCCAGGCCATGAACCCAAAATGTCAACGTTTTGGTTCCCGAGCCACTTAGTTATCACTTTTGCCTTATGGCACGGTGCTCCATCGTGCTGGAAAATGCATTGTTTTTCACCAAACTGTTGTTGGATTGTTGGAAGAAGTTGCTGTTGGAGGGTGTGTTGGTACCATTCTTTATTCATGGCTGTGTTTTTGGGCAAAATTGTGAGTGAGCCCACTCCCTTGGATGAGAAGCAACCCCACACATGAATGGTCTCAGGATGCTTTACTGTTGGCATGACACAGGACTGATGGTAGCACTCACCTTTTCTTCTCCGGACAAGCCTTTTTCCAGATGGCCCAAACAATCGGAAAGAGGCTTAATCGGAGAATATGACTTTGCCCCAGTCTTCAGCAGTCCATTCACCATACTTTCTGCAGAAGATCAATCTGTCCCAGATGTTTTTTTTGGATAGAAGTGGCTTCTTTGCTGCCCTTCTTGACACCAGGCCATCTTCCAAAAGTCTTTGTCTCACTGTGCATGGAGATACGCTCACACCTGCCTGCTGCCATTCCTGAGCAAGCTCTGCACTGGTGGCACTCCGATCCCGCAGCTGAATCCACTTTAGGAGATGATCCTGGCGCTTGCTGGACTTTCTTGGACGCCCTGAAGCCTTCTTAACAAGAATTGAACCTCTTTCCTTGAAGTTCTTGATGATCCTCTAAATTGTTGATTGAGGTGCAATCTTAGTAGCCACAATATCCTTGCCTGTGAAGCCATTTTTATGCAACGCAATGATGGCTGCACGCGTTTCTTTGCAGGTCACCATGGTTAACAATGGAAGAACAATGATTTCAAGCATCACCCTCCTTTTAACATGTCAAGTCTGCCATTTTAACCCAATCAGCCTGACATAATGATCTCCAGCCTTGTTCTCGTCAACATTCTCACCTGAGTTAACAAGACGATTACTGAAATGATCTCAGCAGGTCCTTTAATGAAAGGCTTTTTGGGGATTAAGTTAATTTTCATGGCAAAGAAGGACTATGCAATTCATCTGATCACTCTTCATAACATTCTGGAGTATATGCAAATTGCTATTATAAAAACTTAAGCGGCAACTTTTCCAATTTCCAATATTTATCTAATTCTCAAAACTTTTGGCCACGACTGTATTATAAAGCAATACTTATGAAGAGATGGCTCCAGCTTAACTCTAAGAGTAGGCAAATCCTTGGTGTAGATTTGGAACTTCTCTCTTTGACTCTTCCCCAATTAGCAGGACTTTGGAGACTGAAGAAAAATGTTTCCTTCCTAGATAATCCATTACTTCAGGGCATAATGGTGATGATGCGTTCAGTAGCAGAGGACAGGGACATCCTGGGCTCACCTTCGCCGTTAATGCCTGCTTCATTGATCCCTTTCTTGTTGAGGCCCCAGACTACAAATGTGCCTCACTTTTGGAATAAATTTAGGGACCAGACGTGGGCTGCCTTCAACACTAATATTGTAAGCAAAGGTGGGATCACCCAACCTCCAGACATTGATACTGTAACCTCTAACTTTCTCGAAAAAGAGGAATTATTGGCGACCTGTAAGACCCTCTCTACTAATATAAACTCAATAGGAGAACTCACATGGTTTGAAAAATTACTAGCTAGGACGGAATTACCTAAGAAGCTTATTTCTATCCTATACAACTCACTTCTAACAGGGCAAAATAAAAGTATGCCTGCCTATATAGCTAAATGGTCAAAAGAACTAGATAAATCTTTCACAGAAAGGGATATACTGAGAGCACACTTATGATCCCATGGTTTTTCACGGTGTGTCAGAATACAGGAACATTCCTACAAGGTTCTAACACAATGGTACAAAACTCCACAACAATTATACACAATAGGTCTGAATGAGTCAGGAGCTTGCTGGCGCTGTGGGGGAAATCCAGGCACATTGAGTCATATTTTCTGGTTCTGTCCTAAAATTGTTGAATTCTGGCGTAAGGTAGCTCTAGAAACTAACCGTATCACTGGTAGACGTATATTGCTGTCTTCAGAATCCGTTTTGCTATGGATCCCCAATGATACATGGTGCCCGAGCAAAATGGATCTCGCGACACAACTAATACAGGCAGCTAGGCTGCTTATCCCCCTCAAATGGCTGGACACTGGATCCCCGACACTGGAGATGTGGATTGATAAAGTTGACCAAATCTACAGACTCGAGGAATTAGTGACCTGGGAACTACGGAAACATCAGGGATTTGTAGTAAGGATGTGAAGTGGGAGCCGGAGCTGATCTCAAACACGTCCAGACATGCCGGCAGTTAGCCCCTCACTCCCGAACGTGCATTTCTTTATAGACATTTTTCTGGTGTATTAATAAGAGAAAAAGTATGTCTTATTAGCTATTCAGCGGTAAACGTACATTGTTTTATAGACATTTTTGTGGTGTATTAATAAGAAAAAAAGTATGTCAAATTAGCCGTTTTGCAGTGAACGTACATTGTTTCATAGACATTTTTGGGGGGTATTAATAAGAAAAAAAAGTACGTCTAATTAGCCATTCAGCGGTGAACGTACATTGTTTTATAGACATTTTTGGGGTGTATTAATTTACTTTTAATTTAATTCTTTTATTTTACAGTTTGTCAGACAGATAAATGACAGGCCCTTCAAAGGGAACAGGCAGTGACCAAAATGTTTCTGGCACAGGCATAAGTAGCAGCAGAAGAAGGGGGGTGGCAGCAGGAGTTGCAGCGAGGGGCCTGAGCTCCCAGTGTCATCTAGCAGTCGTGTCTTGACCAGCGACCCAGCGAGCTTGAATAGTTGACTCAGTCTTCGACTTCGTCGCAAGTGACATCAGACACCCCCAGCCAAGAGTCGGTGGGTTCCTCTGACACAACACTTAGTTGGCATGGCCCGGGAGCAGGCCCTGTGCCCCCAACTGTCTTCAACCTGCCTCTGTTATTTTCTGTTCACTCAGCGCAAGAAGTATTATATGCCGTAGACTCGGCTCAATTTTTCAGCAAGAATGAGCTACTAGAGGACAGTCAGTAGCTACTGCCCAGCCAAAATCTGGTGGAGACATCCGCCGCTTCCTCTGGTAGGTGGGCAAGTAGTAATGATGAGAGTTGCGTGGGAGCTGGTGTTGTTGAGCGGTCAGGCTCCTGGCCTTGAGACTGTTGAGGGGAAATCAGTGAGGTGCAGACAGCAGCAGATGATGATGATGTAGCCGACCGTACTTGGGAGCCGGGTGAAGAAGAGGCTTCATCATCATCAGGAGAAGAGGGTGGTAGCTTGTGCTTGAGGTAGCGGCTGAGCCAGGAAGATGGTAGCGTGGCCGTGAGTCAGCAGGGTTGCAGCAGTGGGAGGTCGGGAGCCAAACGTGCCCAGGGTAGATCGCCAGCTTCGCAGGAGCCTACCTGCCCAGAAAGTAGCTGTGCAGGGGTTTAATGAGGCAGCAGTAGTAGGCAGTCAGCGTGGAGTTTTGGGGGGGGGAAATGACATACTTGGCGGTCTGGCAGTTTTTTTTCAAGCCGTCGGAGGAGGTAAACATGGGCATTTGCCAAATCTGTGGGCAGAAGGTGAAATTGTCACGGATGATGAATAAACTTATGAATAAACGTCCGACTGGCTTGATCCCAAACTAAGGAGCATATAAGTGAGCCCTATAAAACCCTAAGAGCTCTCCCTGACTGCTATGCCCATGCAAGGGTCTCAATGGTAGACGATTGCATGCCCACGTACCTAGACTGTGTGACACCTGAAAACCCTATAATAGTGAGGGGACACGACTACCGGCTCCCTGCACTTAATATGGAAGGAGTCAGGGTCACCTAGAATCAAGCCAGCAAGGAAACACAATACATGAAACCACTTATCTGAGTAAACAGCAGCAGCAGCCTCCAGCAGTGAACACTTCATCCAGGAAGTAGTATAAACCACAAAGTGAGGCAGTATGGGAGGGAATATAAAAGGGAGACAATTAGTCTAAATAGGTGACACCTGGGAGAAAGAAAGGAGATGACAAAGTGAAACCAAAACAAAGAACATCATGCAAGAGGTAGAGAAGGACGTCTCTCAGACCTTCTCACAGAACTGGCGGTGACAGAAGCGTGGCCAGGGTTCCAATGTTAGCACCATGGCCCTGTGTCAACACAGGCAGCATCACCATAAAGTGGCCTGGGAGAACCGTGGTGCTAATATAGTGGTCCAGCTTGCTGCAGCAACCGCTGCATCACCCAGTGGCCCGCACCCCTTTTCCGCAAGTCAAAGCTCCACAACCTCAGCCGAAGGGAGCTGTCTGTCCTTCCCATCATCTACTGGTCCTGATGCTCCTTGTCCTCCTACTCCTCGTTAGTCATTTCGTCAGTACCAGTCCTGCACATCTATGTTGAATAGAAAGTGGCCCAGTCCTTGAGCCTGTCGGTGTTCGCCAAAGGGCATAGCAGCGCCGATGTGTGGAGCTGTAACTACGGTCAAGGACAATATATGTCCTTTATGGCTTACTGGGTAAATGTGGTTCCTGCCCAACCACACCAGCAACTTGGTCAGGTTCTCACGCCATTGGTCCTGTGACAACGTCCACCTCTGCCTCCTCATCCTCCACCTTCCCCTCAGCCTCCACTGCAGGGACAATTCACAGTGCTCCTCCAGCATACCACATGTGCAGGGCACGGCGGTGTCACGCTGTTATGCACGTACTTTGTCTGGGCGAACGGAGTCACACAGGGTAGACTGCTGGACTACAGGGTGGTCATAACCATGAACACATATTTAGTGCATATACACTAACAACAAAGAGTTTGGGATATTTTTTGCTTGTGGGTAAAATTTTAGGATGAACCTAAAATGCACCCTAACTTATACAGGAGACCTTAATGTAACTTTTAAATGCACATGTCCAACTTTTAAATGTTTTGGTACTTTTTGCACAACTTGCTGTTCTCTAACAAAGAACTTAACGGCAAAGTTCACAACAGCTGTTAGATCCATGAATCGCCAAATAAATTTCCTGGTTCAGTTAGAAGTGGTATTTAAACAGTCCTGCTCATCATGCTGTTCACATCATGAGACCAAGACGACACCTAACAATTAATCAATAGTACCTCGCCATTTCAAGGCTTCAAGCAGGATGTTCTCAGACGGAAGTGGCCACTGAACTTAGAGTGTCACAGAGTGTCAGCAGCAGGTTGCAACAAAGATACAGAGAGACTGGAAGAGTCACAGAAAGGCATAGAAGTGGATGTCCTTTGACTAAATCTCACATTGATAAACGCTTCATTGTGAACAATACCCTGCAGAACCAGATGATGACTGCCACGCAACTCCAGGCACATTTAAAGGAGGTGAGAGGCACCCAAGTTTCACGGTCAGACCATTCAAAACCATTTACATCAGCATGGTCTGCATGCTAGCCAACCTGCAAGAGTACCTGACCACAGGCATCATCGTCTTGCATGGGCCAGGGAGCATCTACGCTGAACGAGGACCTGAACAGAAATGATAGCTACCAAAGATGTTGGAGACGTCAAGGAGAGCACTATGCATCAGCCACTGTTTGCTTTTGGTGGTGGTGTTACAGTGTGGGCAGGTGTGTCTAATCAATACAGAACTGCCCTACACTTTGTGAATGGTACAGTGACAAGCCCATACTACTTGAATAACATCATTAAACCAGTCATTGTGCCCCTGTATGAACAAAATAGGCCTAATTTCATCTTCATGGATGACAATGCGCCAGCTTATTGAGGTTGCATCATTAGGGAACGGCTGCTGGACACTGGGTTCCTTCAAATGGAGTGGCCTGCACTTTTTCCAGACCTGAATCCCATTGAAAACCTATAGGATCAGTTGAGTCACTGAGTAGAGGTTCATAACTCTGTACCCCAGAACCTCAATGACCAGAGGGCCGCCCTTCAAGACGAGTGGAGACAATAAGTCAACTTGTGAACAGCATGAGATGTTGTCAAGCTGTAATTGATGCTCAAGGCCACATGACACGTTTTTGAGACTTTTTAGAATTTTTTTGTGGAGGTATACACACACCATTGTTGTTGGCTTTTGTTTAAATAAATAGTTTGATGTGAGGAAATCACCACTGCATGCTTCTACTTAAATCCTGTACTTTCATGATATAATATCACTGTAGCGTGAACTTTTTACGTTTTCCATAAATTTCACCCGAAAGCCAAATATCCCTAACTTAGAGCAGAGTATGTTAATATACTGTACAGTATGTGAGGGAGCAGTGAGGGCAGCAGCCCAGCAGCTCCCAGCCCATTTTTACAGCCAGTACTGCACTGTACTGTGTTGACGGACATGACCTAGCAACGCTCATTTAGAGAGTGCTGCTAAGGGACATTTCAGGCCAAATTTTCTCCTATACTGTATATCCTCAAGTTGGACATTTTTGGCCTGGACTTTTCATGAATGATGTCTCTAACTTGGTATGTGAGATTCATATTTGTAAGTGATTCTATTTGTATTTCATGTTTCTTCATTTATAAAATGAGATTTATGAAAATAATGCACATTGACCACTCTAAGCAGCTACTGTATTACCACTGTGTTGACCACTAGTGAAGAGTGAATCGATTCTAAACTAATAAAAAAAGAATATTCCAAAAACTGTACTCCCAAATAAAGCAGAATTTTTGGTATTTCAATTCAGACAAATCACGCAAAACTGCGACTGCCATTTTACATTTCAAATTCACTCCATTAGTGAGATACACAGGGCAAGGAAGACAGGAAGTTTAGGATCTTAAAGAGGCTATCCAGTAATGGATAATGGTGAAATGTCCTCAGAATAGGTCATCATTATTACATTGGCAGGGGTCCGAGTTAATTACAGTGACCATTTCTGGTGTGGGCATTTCCCACATGGTAATTTTTCTCCACAATACCATCTGTTATTGTATTGGACTTTGTACATTGTCACTTTCTTAAAAATGGTGACTTGTTTTCAAAAGATTGATGACAACTGTCTTTGAGTTTCTTGTCTTTGCCCAAATTGTTTCAAATTTTCTTGTCTTCCAAAAAATCCCTTTTCTCCAGTATGCTTGCATATTCCAAACCATTGCCATCTGCAAGTCCTACTTTGTCTAATTGAGTTTTTGGATTTAAACATATTGGTGAAAATTGTCTTCTCTTCCGCCATATTCTCACCAATGGAGCTCACCTCACCACAGACAAGGGTTTACTGCGATATGCTAAGAAGCGCCCGACTTACCTGTATTTAAGTAGCCACTGAATATAGTGCTACTGAGGACACACAAGTATTTGGTCCATGACAAACATGGACTTAACTTAGTCCACTCTCTTTCAGCTGTTTTTAAGATATAGGTGAGCTTGCTTGGGTTAACACCTTAGAGATTATATCCTACCTGTTTTTTTATAAGGGTAACAGTTGGCTATCCGTCATTGATCTTTCATTATAGATTAGCCCATAAAGTTCGTATTACACCTGCAGATAATCCCTAAGATCATTGCTAATGAGCGTTGATATGAATACTTGCTAGCGATGGTCTGGCAATGTAATACTGACGCTAGTTCTTTAGGTAATCAGAGTCAACATGTTTAAAATAATTGTTTGTTGGCAGCAGATCATGCCGTGTAATCCGCACTCTGCTGCGGGCAAACAATGATCCAGTATGGGGATGAGCAATGGCATTAGAGATTGCTCATCCCCATACTGAGGAGGAGATAGCTGCATGTAACAGCAGCAGTCTACTCTGCTAGCAACCAAGCGACCAGGCGATTGCTGGGAGGGAATGCTTCCCTCCCTCCTGACAATCGCCTGCAGAATCTGTGGGTGTAATAGGGAGGGACCTTAGCTCTGTATAATACGGGAGCCTCTCTTTGATGGTGTTATACTTTAGGATTAACATATCATAGCGGTCATATTGTAGTGCTGGTATATGTATCCATAATTGATTCATTTACAATATAACAAACAGGATTTTTAGGATATTTTCCTTGCATTTGCATTTGTAGGTGATGGGACTATTATGCTGTAACCTCTGGTATTTACTCTAATAAAAGGGTTCATTATACACTATAGAGTAGTTGACCTATCAGGGTCATAAGGTGTTGTATGAAATACATCTCAGAATAAGGTAACTATGTTTACATATTGGCATCCATTTAGGGGAATGGTGAATGGCTATTTTGTCCTCTCTACTATATTTTGGCTATGTTTGATTGATTACTATCCCAAAAATACATTTCCCTTCTTGAAGTCCCCTGAGTAACTGTGACAAACGCCAACACAATGGGGAGGTTGATGGACACATTTTATGCAGGTGTGTTGGGATCTAGTACCATCTAGACAATAATTTATAACCCGATTCATGAACTTTACTAGCTATAGAGGATTTGTGAGTGAGCGGAAACAGTCTAGGACATTGGTCAGAGGAGATGTCAATTCCTAAACCATAAAGGTATGGTGGTCGGAAATTCTAGAGTAGGAAAGACCAACAAGTGATAAAAGTCAGAGAGGGAGTGAGAGATGAAACCAGTGCCATTGCAGACCTTTCCAAATAAAGTAAGGGGTCTATCATATCCCAGGGTCGAAGGAATAGTGGATAGAAAATGAGCTAATTGCATAGCTCTCCAGGGCCCCAACTCACAAGAGATATTGAGCAGTTCCTAATATGGAAACCATCATCTCGAGGTTTGCAAATATGGGGCATGGCAGACTGTAAATGGCTAGGTGAGAGGCCTACTAGAAAGTCCGGGTGTCCCAAAATCAGGAACAATGGGGAAGGGGACGGTGAAATTAGTACCTTACCAGAAATCTTCCAAAAAAGCATTAGGGTGGGGCCTATGGTAGGGTGGGAGGTTAGCGAGGATGGGAACGGGGCTCCCGCCCATGGGAGAAGGGAAAGTGGGGACTGAGAATAAAGACGTTCAAAGGTATTTCATTGTTTAAAGGAGGGATGACAGCACCAGTCCAGAACCCGCTGGTGCATAGAGGCTACATGATATTTTCGCAAATCAGGGATCTCCAGTCTCCCCTTTCCTTGGGTACATGAAGAAGAGAGCGAGCGAGTCTTGCCTTCTTAGCCACCCTGATAAACGTAGAAAGGTCCTGGTTTATAGAGGTAAAAATACTGAAGGGTAATTGCATAGGGAAGGTTTGTAAGAGGTACAATAGGCGGGTTAGGAGATTAATCTTAAACCAAACCACATGTATAATCCCTTGGACCAGTTGCTGAGATCCTCTCTTATCCTACGCAAGAGGAGGCCATGATTTATGTTGTATAATTCTACCAGATCTCTCAGGATCCAGGTACCTAAGTATTTGACAGCTTTAGATGCCCACCAAAAAGGGAGGGAAGAAGCCAGAGAAGATTCTAGGGTATCTGAGAGATATATTCAGAACTTCCAATTTTTGGAAATTGATTTTAAAATTAGCTAAAGAATGAAATTAGTAAAATTCTGCAATCAGGTTAGAGAGCGAGACTTGCGGCCTTGTGACAAAGAACTAAAGATCATCCGCATAGGCGATCTTAAACTCTTGGGAACCCATACCTCGATGGAGGAGGTATGGAGGGAATGGATCCAAGCCAGCATGGTGTCAATGATGCCAATGTGCCTGAGAACAGGAAACAGCAGAAGCCAGCCGATACAGTCAAATGCCTTTTCAGCATCTGTAGATAAAAGGCCAAGGTATATAAGTGCATAAAATAAATAAAAAAATATAAATAAATAAAGAGGATACATTTCAATTTGGCATAATGTATCAGATTGAGAACCTTAAAGGGAACCTGTCACCGGGATTTTGTGTATAGAGCTGAGGACAAAGGTTGCTAGATGGCCGCTAGCACATCCGCAATACTCAGTCCCCATAGCTCTGTGTGCTTTTATTGAGATGAGTCAGGGACAGGACTCTTCTCAGGTTAATTTGCATATGTATCAAATCGTTTTTTTTTACACAATTAAAGCACACAGAGCTATGGGGACTGGGTATTGCGGATGTACTAGCGGTCATCTAGCAACCCATGTCCTCAGCTCTATACCCCAAATCCAGGTGACAAGTTAGCTTTAACCCCTTAGGGACCCATGACGCACCGGTACGGCATGGTTCTCGAGTCCTTAAGGACCCATGACGTACCGGTACGTCATTTATAGTTCCGATCACCGCTGCCTGGTGTTCACTGTGCTCCGGCCCAGCCGCTCCAGTACCGTTATAAAATGTGTAATTCAATTAATAATGATTCATGCTGCCCACTCTGTAGTATAACATTCAATATATCCTACTCACAGGGCTACTGTTATATCGTAATGCAGGCCGGCCGGGCAGACGAGCGGCAGAGTGACTGACTGACGTCAGGTGCCTGCCCGGCCTACTTTATGAATGAAGCAGGCGGCGCAGGGACGTGACGTCAGTCAGTCACGCTGCCACTCGTCTGCCCGGTCGGCCTGCATTACGATATAACAGTAGCCCTGTAAGTAGGATATATTGAATGTTATACTACAGAGAGGGCAGCATGAATCATTATTAATTGAATTACACATTTTATAACTGTACTGGAGCGGCAATGGGGGGTCTGTGGATGACACTGTTAAGGGGTGGGGGGGTCTGTGGATGGCACTGTTATGGGGTGGGGGGGGGTCTGTGAATGGCACTATTATGGGGTGGGGGGGTCTGTGGATGGCACTGTTATGGGGTGGGGGGTCTGTGGATGGCACTGTTATGGGGTGGGGGGGTCTGTGGATGGCACTGTTAAGGGGGGGTCTGTGGATGGCACTGTTATGGGGTGGGGGGGTCTGTCGATGGCAAAGTTATGGGGTGGGGAGGTCTGTGGATGGCACTGTTATGGGGTGGGGGGGTCTGTGGATGGCACTGTTATGGGGTGGGGGGGTCTGTGGATGGCACTGTTATGGGGTGGGGGGATCTGTGGATGGCACTGTTATGGGGTGGGGGGTCTGTGGATGGCACTGTTAAGGGGGGTCTGTGGATGGCACTGTTATGGGGTGGGGGGTCTGTGGATGGCACTGTTATAGGATGAAAGGGGGGTCTGTGGATGGCACTGTTGTAGGATGGGGGATCTGTGGATGCCATCCATAGATCCCCCATAACAGTGCCATCCACAGATCCTCCACCCCATAACAGTGCCATCCCCAGATCCCCCATTAACAGTGCCATCCCCAGATCCCCCAGTAACAGTGCCATCCCCATCTGAGGGGTTTCTTTGCTGGGCTGGACTTTTATAGCCCCCCAAATTTTATTTGTATCCCTGTTCTCTAAAGGGGCGGTTTAGGGGGCGGTCCTAGGGGTGGGTAGGGGCGTGGCCAGCGGAGGGGGGATGAGTTTCACCACCTTTTCTCTGAGAAAAAAAGCCCTGCATGAAAAGACTTATCTGAACAAGTAGCAACAGAAGTCTCCAGCAGTGAACACTTCAATCCAGGAAGTAGTATAAACCGCAAAGTGAGGCAGTATGGGAGGGAATATAAAGGAAAGAGGATTAGTCTAAATAGGTGACACCTGGGAGAAGAAAATGAGATGACAAAGTGAAACCAAAACAAAGAACATCATGCAAGAGGTAGAAAAGGACGTCTGTCAGACCTTCTCACAGAAGTGGCGGTGACAGTACCCTTCCCTCTACGGGTGGACTCCGGACACTCAGAACCCACCTTCTCAGGATGAGACCTATGGAAAGTCTTGATGAGACTTAATGTCCGCCACTGGGAGCCACATCCTCTCCTCAGGACCATAACCCTCCCAATGAACAAGGTATTGGAGAGAACCGTGGAAAATGCGAGAATCCACTATCCTAGAGACCTGGAATTCAAGATTACCATCAACAAAAATCGGAGGAGGAGGCAAAGAGGAGGGTACAGTGGGTTGGACATAAGGTTTTAATAGGGACCTATGAAAAACATTATGGATCTTCCAAGTCTGAGGAAGATCAAGACGGAAGGCAACGGGATTGATGACGGACAAGATCTTGTAAGGCCCAATAAACTTAGGACCCAACTTCCAGGACGGAACCTTCAGTTTGATATTCTTTGTAGACAACCACACCAGATCACCCACATTCAGGACCGGACCAGGCACACGTCTCTTATCCGCCACACGCTTATATCTCTCACTCATCCTCTTCAGATTACCCTGAATCTTTTGCCAAATAAATGACAAAGACGAGGAAAATCTCTCCTCATCAGGTAAACCAGAAGACCCCTCTCCAGAGAATGTCCCAAACTGTGGATGAAACCCATATGCACCAAAAAATGGTGGTTTATCAGAGGACTCCTGGTGATGGTTATTTAAAGCAAACTCAGCAAGGGACAAAAAAGAATACCAATCCTCCTGATTCTCCGCCACAAAACAGTGCAGATATGTCTCCAGATTCTGATTGACGCGTTCGGTCTGACCATTCGACTGCGGGTGAAAAGCAGAAGAGAACGACAACCGAACCCCCAAGCGAGAACAGAAGGCCTTCCAGAATCTGGAAACAAATTGTGTGCCACTATCAGAAACGATGTCTGAAGGAATGCCATGCAATTTAACAATGTGATCAACAAACACTTGCGCCAACGTCTTAGCATTGGGTAACCCAGGAAAGGGAATGAAATGCGCCATTTTGCTAAAACGGTCGACTACCACCAGAATCACAGTCTTCCCCGAGGAACGAGGTAGGTCCGTAATGAAGTCCATGGACAGATGCGTCCAAGGACGGGAAGGAATGGGTAACGGGAGGAGAGAACCCGATGGCCGTGAATGAGGGACCTTGGCACGAGCGCAGGTCTCGCAGGCTGCCACAAAACCCTCAACCGTCTTACGAAGAGCCGGCCACCAGAATCTCCGAGCAATGAGATCTACTGTGGCTCTACTCCCCGGGTACCCAGCAAGGACAGTATCGTGGTGGTCCTTAAAAACCTTGTGTCGTAAAGCGAGAGGCACAAACAACCTCCAAGGAGGACAAAGATCAGGAGCCTCTGCCTGGGCTGCCTGAACCTCTGCCTCCAAATCAGGATAAAGAGCAGAGATGACTACCCCTTCAGCCAAAATGGGACCTGGGTCTTCAAAGATCCCCCCTCCCGGAAAACAACGTGACAGGGCATCCGCCTTCACATTTTTAAGCCCAGGGCGGAACGTGACAACAAAATTAAACCTAGAAAAGAATAAAGACCATCTGGACTGTCTCGGGTTCAGACGCTTGGCTGATTCCAAGTAGGCCAGATTCTTATGGTCGGTAAACACGGTAATAGGGTGTCTGGCTCCCTCTAGCCAATAACGCCATTCCTCAAAAGCTAATTTGATGGCCAACAACTCCCTATCTCCCACATTGTAATTTCTCTCTGCGGAGGAGAGTTTCCTTGAGAAAAAGGCACACGGTCGCCATTTGGCAGGAGAGGGACCCTGAGATAAGACCGCACCCACACCCAACTCAGAAGCGTCCACCTCAACAATAAAAGGTAGAGAGACATCAGGTTGTACCAAAATGGGAGCGGAAACAAAACTCTCTTTGATACTAGAAAAGGCCTTAAGCGCATCTACCGACCACAAGGAAAAATCTACCCCCTTTTTAGTCATATCAGTGAGTGGCTTAACAACAGAGGAATAATTCAAAATGAACTTTCTGTAATAATTGGCAAAACCCAAAAACTGCATCAGCGCCTTCTAATTCTCAGGAAGCTCCCAATCAAGCACAGCGCAGACCTTCTCAGGGTCCATGCGAAAACCAGAAGCGGAGAGAAGAAAACCAAGAAATTGAATCTCCGGAACAGCAAACACACATTTTTCCCATTTAGCGTACAATTTATTCTCCCACAGAATGAGCAATGGTCCCTATGAGTTTTGAAATCAGGAGAAAAAATCTAAATGTCATCTAGATACACCAGTACAAATTTCCCCATTAAATGATAAAAAATGCTGTTCACAAAATTTTGGAAGACGGCCGGAGCATTCATCAAACCAAAGGGCATAACCAAATTCTCGAAATGACCCTCAGGGGTATTGAAGGCCGTCTTCCATTCGTTCCCTTCCCTGAACCTGACTAGGTTGTATGCCACTCTTAAATCCAACTTAGAAAAAACTTTAGCCCAACAATCTGGTTAAACAGGTCTGGGATCAGAGGAAGAGGATATGGGTCACGAATGAATTGTGATACAGTTCAGCTCCCTGAAATCCAGACAAGGTTTTAAAGAACCATCTTTTTTCTTAACAAAAAAAAACCCAGAGGCAACAGGTGACTTCGAGGGTCGGATGTGTCCCTTTCTCAGGCTCTCAGAGATATAAGTACACATAGCGACTCTTTCAGGTTGGGAGAGATTGTATAAACGTGATTTTGGCAGCTTGGCGCCTGGGATGAGATTAATAGGGCAATCATACTCCCGGTGAGGGGGAAGCTCCTGGACACCACTCTCAGAAAACACATCCAAAAGTTCTGAGAGAAAAGATGGTACAGTCTTGGTAGAAACCTCTGAAAGAGACACCGTGAGGCAATTCTCTCTGCAAAAGTCACTCCAACCATTTATTTGCCTTGCTTGCCAATCAATGGTGGGGTTATGTTTAGTGAGCCAGGGTAGCCCCAACACTAGATGAGTAGGTAATCCGCTTAGGATTAAACATGACATGACACATCCTCAACATGAGCATAACCCACAGTCAAACGGATATTGTGAACTATGCCCTTTAACGATTTTTGAGAAAGTGGAGCGGAATCGATAGCAAAAACAGGTATATCCTTTTCCAAAGTGCATACCTGGAAACCATGTGTTATAGCAAATTGATTATCAATGAGATTGACAGCTGCTCCACTATCTACAAAAATCTCACAAACAATGTTATTGCTGTCTAGCGCCACCCTGGCGGATAGGAGAAAACGGGAACTACAAGCAAACGGCAAACCTTCAATTTCCGCATCAACCTTGCCAATTGAAGCAAATAGAAAGTTTTTAGAGGGTTTTTTCTTTTTGTTTCTTTATTACCCTCAGAAAACTGCCTGAATCTCCTAGAGGGGCAAACATTAGCCAAATGATTTATACCCCCACAACAGAAACAAACCCTCCTCTGAGAGCTGAATGCTCTACTATCAGAGGCAAGCAAACCCAGCTGCATGGCCTCCTGCTCAGAGGGGATTAAGAGAGATTGAGGCCCCTGCGCACTGAATGAGACCGCCCCACTGTCCTTGGACTGAATATGACAGGAAGGAGTGGTCTCTCCTCTCTCTCTAAGACGCCTGTCTATACGAACAGCTAGAGACATGGCAGAATCCAATGAGGCAGGTCTCTCATGAAAAGCAAATGCATCTTCCAATCCCGCCGAAAGAACATGGCAAAATTGACTTCGGAGTACAGCATCGTTCCAACCAGTATCAGCTGCCCATCTCCGAAATTCAGAACAATATATCTCTGCGGACTGTTTACCCTGGCATAAAAGACGCAGTTTAGATTCAGCCAGTGCAATACGATCCGGGTCATCATATATCTGCCCTAGGGCTACAAAAAATTCATCCACCGATGGGCCCAAGACTGAGTGAAAAGGCCCAAGACTGAGCGTTATCCCTGAGCAGCGAGATGATGATCCCCACCCTCTGCTCCTCATCACCAGAGGAATGGGAGTAGGCGAAAATGGAGTTTGCAAGCCTCTCTAAAGCAAACAAAATTCTCACTACCCCCAGAGAACGTATCCGGAAGCAAGATCTTAGGCTCTGAACAAATTCCATGAACGCAAGCAGAACCGGTCACCTGAAACTGAGACACAGTTTTACGGAGATCTGCTACCTCCAGTGAAAGACCTTGCATGCGGTCAATCAAGGCTGAAACCGGATCCATGCTTAAGACGGTAATGTCGGTTTATAATGTCACAGATGATGTTGCAGATAGCTGGAAGTTATGGATAAACATCCGACTGGCTTGATCCCAAACTAAGGAGCATAAAGGTGACCCCTTGACTGCTAAGCACATACAAGGGTCTCAGAGGTAGACGATTGCATGCCCACGTACCTAGACTGTGTGACACCTGAAAACCCTATAATAGTGAGGGGACACGACCACCGGCTCCCTGCACTTAATACAGAGGGAGTTAGGGTCACCTAGAATCAAGCCAGCAAGGAAACACAATACATGAAAGGACTTATCTGAACAAGCAGCAACAGAAGTCTCCAGCAGTGAACACTTCAATCCAGGAAGTAGTATAAACCGCAAAGTGAGGCAGTATGGGAGGGAATATAAAGGAAAGAGGATTAGTCTAAATAGGTGACACCTGGGAGAAGGAAATGAGATGACAAAGTGAAACCAAAACAAAGAACATCATGCAAGAGGTAGAAAAGGACATCTGTCAGACCTTCTCACAGAAGTGGCGGTGACAGAAACAGTCTAGGACATTGGTCAGAGGAGATGTCAATTCCTTAACCATAAAGGTATGGTGGTCGATAATTCTAGGGTGGGAAAGACCAACATGTGATAAAAGTCAGAGAGGGAGTGAGAGACGAAACCAGTGCCATTGCAGACCTTTCCAAATAAAGTAAGGGGTCTATCATATCCCGGGGTCGAAGGAATAGTGGATAGAAAATGAGCTAATTGCATAGCTCTCCAGGGCCCCAACTCGCAAGAGATATTGAGCAGTTCCTAATATGGAAACCATCGTCTCGAGGTTTGCAAATATGGGGCATGGCAGACTGTAAATGGCTGGGTGAGAGGCCTACTAGAAAGTCCGGGTGTCCCAAAATCAGGAACAATGGGGAAGGGGACGGTGAAATTAGTACCTTAGCAGAAATCTTCCAAAAAAGCATTAGGGTGGGGCCTATGGTAGGGTGGGAGGTTAGCGAGGATGGAAACGGGGCTCCCGTCCATAGGAGAAGAGAAAGTGGGGACTGAGAATACAGACATTCAAAGGTATTCCATTGTTTAAAGGAGGGATGACAGCACCAGTCCAGAACCCGCTGGTGCATACAGGCTACATGATATTTTCGCAAATCAGGGATCTCCAGTCTCCCCTTTTCTTGGGTACAGAGGTCGCGCTACATTTTTTCTGGAAGAGTAAAAATACTCCTCTTACCATTTTTGAGGAGTATTTTCAGCCGATGAGGAGTACGAAAGTTACAGTAATTCAAATAGTTAATACGAAGGCATACATAACATTAAGGGGTTTCTATTTATGCAGGGAAACCATTACTAGTACTCTAGAACTGTCTTCCATGCATAAATAGCAAATTTAGACAATTTTTTATTTAGCTGAGGTCACTGTTGGGCTGAGGGGGTCGGTACCACTGAGGTCACTGTTGCGCTGAGGGGGTCGGCACCACTGAAGACACTGTTGGACTGAGGGGGTCAGCACCACTAAGGACACTGTTGGGCTGAGGGGTGGGCACCACTGAGGTCACTGTTGCTCTGAGGGGGTCGGAACCACTGAGGTCACTGTTGCTCTGAGGGGTCAGCACCACTGAGGTCACTGTTGCTCTGAGGGGGTCGGCACCACTGAGGTCACTGTTGCGCTGAAGGGTCGGCACCACTGATGTCACTGTTGCTCTGAGGGGTCGGTACCACTGAGGTCACTGTTGCTCTGAGGGGTCGGTACCACTGAGGTCACTGTTGCTCTGAGGGGTCGGCATCACTGAGGTCCGGATTTCTCTGTTTTGGAAACTACTTGCACCCCCCATGTAATAACAATCCTGGAGCATCTATTCTTATGACTTTATGTTGCACAATTCCTCTTATTTCTGCTATTAGTTATGAATGACTTGCTAGCAGTTTGCAGTGAAGGTCCAGATGGGGGTGTCACTGCACAGCCTGATATTCAATCAGTGCTGTAAACTGGTAACCCCCCGCTGGACCTTTATTGCAGACTACTCGCAATTTGTTCATAAGTTCTAGTAGGAATAATAGAGGAATGGTACAATATAGAGTCACAAGAATTGATTCCCCAGAATTGCTATTGCATGGGAAATGCAAGTCGTTACTAAAACAGACATGTCCCCTTCAAGTACATGATCGCTGGGGGCCCCTTAAATATTTGCTGCTGTTTGTGCCGCTGGTCACTGGGGTTTGCCATCCATCACGTGGCCATTGCTGCCCACCAAAGTTACGTCCTTGTAGATGAGCTCTCAGGTGGGTATGTCGGTGCCACCGGGGCTGTTGGTAGACTCTGAAGAGACCTAAAGCACTGGCAGAGCAGGACACAGGCACAATGGATGGTGGTGTATGCTGGTGCCAAGGGCACAAGCAAAAGACCCGGGCACATACCGCTGGTGCCAGGTACTCACACCGCCACAGTCACATGTTGTGGATCTGGATGATGACATCACGCAGTGATAACCACCAGGCTTGCCTGTAGATCTAGGGAGCAGCAACCTTCGGCACTCCAGCTGCTGTGAAACTACAACACCCAGCATGCACACTTGCTCAGTTGTTCTTGTAACTCCTAAAGAAGTGAAAGGAGGATACTGGGAGTTGTAGTTTCAGCACAGCTGGAGTGGCTGAGGTTGCTGATCCCTGATCTAGAGGCTGTCATTTTGTGTTGTGCTTGATCTTGCTATAAAGAGGAGTTCGTCTTCCATGACCCATTGCATCTCATGCCACCAGATAATGCCACAAAATTGCCACCACCGCTGTGGTTATTGGATTATACAGAGGAACTGTATGTCCTGGAGGCTGTAAATGTCCACATGCAGTCCTTGTAGCACCATGTGGCGCCACATTACACAAGAAATCCTTATAGCACACAATATCCCTAGTTCAGTGTCTGCTGGAACATGCTGCAATGAATTATCCTTGATGGATTCATAGGAAAGCTGACCTAGGTAGAGGTCTAGGGATGACAGGTCGGTCCATTATGGAGGTCTCCTGTTGGCGTGTCCAGCGATGGGACCCCCGCTGACTTCTATAAGCAGGAGTCTGAAGCGCTCAGCCACTTTTCCTCACTGCTGAGCGCGGTAGTGAGGACGGTCCCCTAGACCTTCTATTGAGGCCGTCTTCAGTACTGCACTCAGCAGGGAGGAGAGACGGCGCTCGGCTGATCGCTTCAGACATCACTATAGGGTAATAACAAGGCGCTCAGACCACCACTATATTTCCCAGCAAGGCCACACTTACCCCGCCAGTGTGGATCACGCGCCTCCTTCCTCCCTTCAGAGCGGTGTGTCATAAGCTCCGGTAGCCGCTCAAACTGACCAATAACAAAGCTCCTTACTGTAAGGAGCCTTGTTATTGGTTGTTTCAGGCAGCAGCAGCATCGCTGCGCTGCCTGTGCCGTTCACAGCATTCACTGCGCTGTTGAATGGCAGGGAAAAGTCTAAGGCGTATCGGTACGCCTTAGACTTTTTCCAGTGCGTAAAATGGCCTGAACAGGCGTCTATGACGCTTGTACAGGCGTTATTGCGACCTCTGCTTGGGTACATGCAGGGCCGGATTAAGAGCATCATGGGCCTGGTGCTGAGGATTTTGCTGGGCCTTTTTATGGAACTGCACTCAGTGTCTTAATTACATATATATTTTATCGATACCATTAAAGTATTTTGTTCCTGCAACTACCCCTTCATTTGGCGTCTATCTTGGCAACATGGAGGGGGACCCTGAGGGTGGGGGCACCCTCAGGGCACTATAGTGTCAGGAAAACCGCTTTGTTTTCCTGACACTATAGTGATCATTTAACATGACTATGAAGATTACTGTTTTCTAGCTGCTGTGGACTGTGGACAACAGCTGCTAGAAACAGTAATTTTCATAGAGCTGTGTTATGATTTATGGACACAGCACTCAGCATGCTTAGCCAGTCAGATAGAAGGCTGGCTAAGCATGCTGAGAGCTGTGTCTAAATAACATAACACATTAAAGGGATTCTGTCACCAGGTTTCACCCCTGTCAGCTAAAAATATGCTGATGTTCAGGGCGTCTTCACGATTTCTAATGTGGGCTTATAAATGTCATCTGTGGGCTTATTTAGCTAAAAAACTGCTTTTACTAACCTGTCAGTCAAACAAATAAGGTGCCCAAGGGGATGTTAATGGATGCAAGGTGACGGCCGCACCCGCCGCCGTTCGTGCCCAGCGCCGCCTTTCCAGACTTCTGCGCCGCCTCCTAATCCTCTGTGCCGCCTCTCGCTCTCCCTCCATCCCCCCTCCTCCTGCTGTAAGATCTCGCGCATACAGGGGTTGAGCGAAGTGCCGACGCATGCGCACTTCGCTGTAAGAAGCCAAATGGAGAAGTCCGCACAGGCGCTAAATAAACCCACAGATGACATTTATAAGCCCACATTAGGAATCGTGAAGACGTCCTGAACATCAGCATATTTTTAGCTGACATGGGTGAAACCTGGTGACAGAATCCCTTTAAAGAAATTACTGTTTCTAGCTGCTGTGGACTAGCAGCTAGAAACAGTAATTTCTTAATGTGTTATGTTATTTAGACTGAGCTCTCAGCATGCTTAGCCAGTCAGTAATTTTCATAGTGCTGTTATGATTTATGGACATAGCTCTCAGCATGCTTAGCCAGCCTTCTATCTGGCTGTGCTTCTTGAGAGTCACAGTCCACAGGCTCAGAAACAGCCTGTGGACTGTGACTCTCAAGATGCAAAGCCAGATAGAAGGCTGGCTAAGCATGCTGAGAGCTGTGTCCATAAATCATAACAGCACTATGATTGCCCTCCCTTCCAACTGGATGAGTTTATCTGATACCTGCCCTGCTCCAGAAGCTGCTGCTGTCTCGCGGGCTGGTGTGGCTGAGCGCTGTGGGCTGTGTGCTGGTCGAAACTGCTGAGCAGGTTGTACACAGCGCAGCGTGCAGGAGGGATAACCGCGGGCGCACTGAGGTCATATCCGGCGGGCCGCGGCATTATATCCGGCGGCAGGACGTCAGAGCAGCTGGTGCTGTTCCTGTAATGCCGCGGCCCGCCGGATATGACCTCAGTGCGCCCGCGGTTATCCCTCCTGCACGCTGCGCTGTGTACAATAGTGATGGGAAGTTCAGATGAATCGGTTCATTTGAATCAGCTCATTCAAATGAACCGATTCATGAATCGGATCTTCGGTTCACTTGCTGAGTCACTGACTGCTGAGCTGACTCGCAAGTGAACCGAAGACTCTAGGTGCCGGTGCGCATGCGCAGATGCTATCCATTCGATTCACTTGCTGCTGCTGACTCAGTCGGCTCTTCAGCTCTCTAATGAGTGAGTCAGGATCAGGAAGAGTGATGGATTATAGTGATAGTGAAGGGAAGCTGAGGCTGACGCCGGACAGGAGGACTCAGGACAGGAGGACTCAGGAGCTGTCACTGTGGTGTGCATTGTTGCCTGTTGTGCATTGTTACCCACAGTGACAACAGTCTGACACTGACAGTAGTACAACGAACCAAGTGAAGTGAAATGTGAATGCACAGGGAAAACTATGTGCTGGATTGATAACAGTATTACAGTAACACAGTCACTGGCTGATAATAAAATAGTCCCCACAGTCCCCACTTAACGGAATCCATAAAGGAGATGTGAACCCACCCTTAGTTATATAGCTACTGAATGAGATGCCTTTAACATATATATCTCCTGAGAAGCCAATTTGATCCTAAAGGGTTAATTCAACCTGTAATCTAAACTCTGTGTCCTCTGTCACTTCTCTTATCTCTCTGCTCCTGTCCCTTAATCTTATCACTGCTGCAACAAAAGCATCAGCTGAGGACAGCCTCAGTGTAACCTGTTCTAGAGTCTGACTCACGGCTCTTTTAACTCAAAGAATCGAATGAGTCTCTAACTAATCGGATCTTTAGATTCTTTTAACTTGTGACTCATTCGATTCATTTCTATTCTTAGACTCCCTGTACTACTCAGACGACTCAGAGCTGCTAGTGCTTGCCTTGCCTCAGCTCTGATTGGTTGGTGGGCGGGGAGGGGAGGGGCTGGCAGAAGCAGCTTCCACTCTAGGATCATATTACGCTCCTCCCGAGTCCCTCCCTCAGGCTCCCTGCTGCCAGCGTGGGCCGCTCCCGACGGCCTTTTGGCTGGTGGATGGGCCTATTTTATGGTAGGGGCCTGGAGCTGCAGCTCCATCAGCCCCTACGTTAATCCGGCCCTGGGTACATGAAGAAGAGAGCGAGCAAGTCTTGCCTTCTTAACCACCCTGATAAATGTAGAAAGGTCCCGGATTATAGAGGTAAAAAAACTGAAGGGTAATTGCATAGGGAAGGTTTGTAAGAGGTACAATAGGCGGGGTAGGACATTAATCTTAAAGATGGCACACCAACCAAACCACATGTATAATCCCTTGGACCAGTTGTTGAGATCCTCTCTTATCCTACGCAAGAGGAGGCCATGATTTATGTTGTATAATTCTCCCAGATCTCTCAGGATCCAGGTACCTAAGAATTTGACAGCTTTAGATGCCCACCAAAAAGAGAGGGAAGAAGCCAGAGAAGATTCTAGGGTATCTGAGAGATATATTCAGAACTTCCAATTTTTGGAAATTGATTTTAAAATGAGCTAAAAAATGAAACTAGTAAAATTCTGCAATCAGGTTAGAGAGCGAGACTTGCGGCCTTGTGACAAAGAACTAAAGATCATCCGCATAGGCGATCTTAAACTCTTGGGAACCCATCGAGAGTCCAGTCATATTAGTAATATTAAAAATCAATGGGGATAAGGGTCAGTCTTGTTGGGTCCCATTCCTTATGTCAAAAGCGGAAAAGAGGATGCCGTTAACCTTCATGGAGGCCGATGGAGGAGGTATGGAGGGAATGGATCCAAGCCAGCATGGTGTCAATGATGCCAATGTGCCTGAGAACAGGAAACAGCAGAAGCCAGCCGATACAGTCAAATGCCTTTTCAGCATCTGTAGATAAAAGGCCAAGGTATATAAGTGCATAAAATAAATAAATATAAATAAATAAAGGGGATACATTTCAATTTAGCATAATGTATCAGATTGAGAACCTTAAAGGGAACCTGTCACCGGGATTTTGTGTATAGAGCTGAGGACATGGGTTGCTAGATGGCCGCTAACACTTCCGCAATACACAGTCTCCATAGCTCTGTGTGCTTTTATTGAGATGAGTCAGGGACAGGACTCATCTCAGGTTAATTTGCATATGTATCAAATCGTTTTTTTTACACAATTAAAGCACACAGAACTATGGGGACTGGGTATTGCGGATGTGCTAGTGGTCATCTATCAACCCATGTCCTCAGCTCTATACCCAAAATCCATGTGACAAGTTAGCTTTAACCCCTTAGGGACCCAAGACGTACCGGTACGGCATGGTTCCCGAGTCCTTAAGGACCCATGACGTACCGGTACGTCATGCATAGTTCCGATCAACGCCGCCCGGCGGGCGCTGATCGGAACCCGGTGCCTGCTCAAATCATTGAGCAGGCACTCGGCTAAATGCGCGGGGGGTCCCGTGTCGGCGATCACCGCAAACTGCAGGTCAATTCAGACTGGCGGTTTGCGGCTTTTACCTGCTGCGGCGGCGATGCCATCGGGTCCCCATGGGGCTGTAGGGGGGACCTGATGGCATGGAAGGCAGCGTGATGCCTTCCTCAGGCATCTGCGCTGCCTTCCGGTGACGAGCCTGTGAGATCCAGCCCCCTGGATCTCACAGGCCGGAAGCTGTATGATTAATACACACAGTATTACTCATACAGCCAATGCATTCCAATACAGAAGTATTGGAATGCATTGCAAAGGATTAGACCCCCAAAAGTTCAAGTCCCAAATTGGGACAAAAAATAAAGTGAACAAAAGTTGAAAAAATAAAGTTTTTCCCCCCAAAAAATAAAAGTTTCAAGCAAAAATAAACAAAAACGTAAATTTCCCCAAATAAAGTTAAAAAAAATTGGTATTTCCGCATCCGTATCGACCAGCTTAACATATCACATGACCTAACCCCTCAGATGAACACCGTAAAAAATAAAAAATAAAAACTGTGATAAATAAACAATTTTTTTGTCACCTTACATCACAAAAAGTACAACAGCAAGCGATCAAAAAGGCGTTTGCCCACCAAAATAGTACAAATTTAACCGTCACCTCATCCCGCAAAAAATGAGCCCCTACCTGAGACAATTGCCCAAAAAATAAAAAAACTATGGCTCAGAATATGGAGACACTAAAACATCATTTATTTTGTTTTAAAAAAGCTGTTATTGCGTAGAACTTACATAAATTAAAAAAAGTATACATATTTGGTTTCGACGCGTTTGTATCGACTGGCTCTATAAAATTATCACATGACCTAACCTCTCAGATGAACACCGTAAGGCTACTTTCACACTAGCGTTCGGGGCTCCGCTTGTGAGTTCCGTTTGAAGGCTCTCACAAGCGGCCCCGAACGGATCCGTACAGCCCCAATGCATTCTGAGTGGATGCGGATCCGCTCAGAATGCATCAGTTTGGCACCGTTTGGCCTCCGCTCCGCTCAGCAGGCGGACACCCGAACGCAGCTTGCAGCGTTTTTGTGTCCGCCTGGCCGTGCGGAGCCAAACGGATCCGTCCAGACTTACAATGCAAGTCAATGGGGACGGATCCGTTTGACGTTGACACAATATGGTGCAATGTAAAGTCAGGAGTCCCTATTAATATACCATCAGATCGGAGTTTTCTCCAATCCGATGGTATATTTTAACTTGAAGTGTCCCCATCACCATGGGAACGCCTCTATGTTAGAATATACCATCGGATTTGAGTTACATCGTGAAACTCAGATCCGACAGTATATTCTAAACACAGAAGCGTTCCCATGGTGATGGGGACGCTTCAAGTTAGAATATACTGAGAACTGTGTACATGACTGCCCCCTGCTGCCTGGAAGACCCCCCCCCTCCTGTATTTAACTTATTGGTGGCCAGTGCGGGCCCCCCCTCCCTCCCCAGTATTAATTGTAACTAGTGCGGCCCCCCTCCCTCTATATTCATGGGTGGCAAGTGCGGATTCCCAGTATTAAATATGACCAGTGCGGCCTCCCCCTCCCTCCCCAGTATTAAATATGACCAGTGCGGCCTCCCCCTCCCTCCCTCCCCAGTATTAAATATGACCAGTGCGGCCTCCCCCTCCCTCCCTCCCCAGTATTAAATATGACCAGTGCGGCCTCCCCCTCCCTCTATATTCATTGGTGGCCCGGCCAGTGCGGATTCCAAGTATTGTGACCAGTGCGGCCTCCCCTCTTCCCCCCCTAATTAAAATCACCCCCCCCCATCATTGGTGGCAGCGGAGAGTACCGATTGGAGTCCCAGTTTAAATCGCTGGGGCTCCGATCGGTTACCATGGCAGCCAAGACGCTATTGCAGTCTTGGCTGCCATGGTTACTTAGCAACAAATAGAAGCATTATACTTACCAGAAGAGCTGCGATCTCTGTGTCCGGCCGGGAGCTCCTCCTACTGGTAAGTGAAAGGTCGCAATGCGCCGCACAGGAGGGGGGGGTCTGCCCCCTGCTGCCTGGCAGCATCTGCCAGGCAGCAGGGGGCAGTCATGTACACAGTTCTCAGTATATTCTAACTTGAAGCGTCCCCATCACCATGGGAACGCTTCTGTGTTTAGAATATACTGTCGGATCTGAGTTTTCCGAAGTGAAAAATCAGATCTGAAATAAACAGTTATGCAAACGGATCCGTTCTGAACGGATGCAAGCGTTTGCATTATAGGAGCGGATCCGTCTGTGCAGACACCAGACGGATCCGTTCCTAACGCAAGTGTGAAAGTAGCCTAAAAAATTAAAACTGTGCTAAATAAACAATTTTTTGTCACCTTACATCACAAAAAGTGTGATAGCAAGCGATAAAAAAGTCATATGCATCCCAAAATAGTGCCAATCAAACTGTCATCTCATTCCGCAAAAAATGAGACCCTACCTAAGATAATCGCCCGTAAAATGAAAAAACTATGGCTCTCAGAATATGGAGACACTAAAACATGATTTTTTTTTGTTTCAAAAATGATATTTTTGTGTAAAACTTACATAAATAAAAAAAAAAGTGTACATATTAGGTATCGCCGCGTCCATATCGACTGGTTCTATAAAAATATCACATGACCTAACCCCTCAGATGAACACCGTAATTTTTTTTTAATAAAAACTGTTCTAAATAAACTATTTTTTGTCACCTTACAACACAAAAAGTGTAATAGCAAGCGATCAAAAAGTCACATGCACCCCAAAATAGTGCCAATAAAACCGTCGCATCCGTGACATCCTGGTCTATAAAAATATCACATGATCTAACTTGTCAGATGTATGTTGTATATAACAAAAAATAAAAACGGTGCCAAAGCAGCTATTTCTTGTTATCTTGCCTCACAAAAAGTGTAATATAGAGCAACCAAAAATCATATGTTCCCTAAACTAGTACCAACAATACTGCCACCCTTTCCCGTAGTTTCTAAAATGGGGCCAATTTTTTGGAGTTTCTACTCTAGGGGTGCATCAGGGGGGCTTCAAATGGGACATGATGTGAAAAAAAATCAGTCCAACAAAATCTGCCTTCCAAAAACCGTATGGCATTCCTTTCCTTCTGCCCCCTGCCGTGTGCCCGTACAGCTGTTTACGACCACATATGGGGTGTTTCTGTAAACTACAGAATCAGGGCCATAAATATTGAGTTTTGTTTGGCTGTTAACCCTTGCTTTGTTACTGGGAAAAATTGATTTAAATGGAAAATTTGCCCAAAATTGAAATTCTGAAATTCCATCTCCATTTGCCAATAACTCTTGTGGAACACCTAAAGGGTTAACAACGTTTTTAACCACCTCAGCCCCCAGTGCTTAAACACCCTGAAAGACCAGGCCACTTTTTACACTTCTGACCTACACTACTTTCACCGTTTATTGCTCGGTCATGCAACTTACCACCCAAATGAATTTTACCTCCTTTTCTTCTCACTAATAGAGCTTTCATTTGGTGGTATTTCATTGCTGCTGACATTTTTACTTTTTTTGTTATTAATCGAAATTTAACGATTTTTTTGCAAAAAAATGACATTTTTCACTTTCAGTTGTATAATTTTGCAAAAAAAAACGACATCCATATATAAATTTTGCTCTAAATTTATTGTTCTACATGTCTTTGATAAAAAAAAAATGTTTGGGTAAAAAAAAAAATGGTTTGGGTAAAAGTTATAGCGTTTACAAACTATGGTACAAAAATGTGAATTTCCGCTTTTTAAAGCAGCTCTGACTTTCTGAGCACCTGTCATGTTTCCTGAGGTTCTACAATGCCCAGACAGTACAAACACCCCACAAATGACCCCATTTCGGAAAGTACACACCCTAAGGTATTCGCTGATGGGCATAGTGAGTTCATCGAACTTTTTATTTTTTGTCACAAGTTAGCGGAAAATGATGATTTTTTTTTTTTTTTTTCTTACAAAGTCTCATATTCCACTAACTTGTGACAAAAAATAAAAAGTTCTATGAACTCACTATGCCCATCAGCGAATACCTTGGGGTCTCTTCTTTCCAAAATGGGGTCACTTGTGGGGTAGTTATACTGCCCTGGCATTCTAGGGGCCCAAATGTGTGGTAAGTAGTTTGAAATCAAATTCTGTAAAAAAATGACCTGTGAAATCCGAAAGGTGCTCTTTGGAATATGGGCCCCTTTGCCCACCTAGGCTGCAAAAAAGTGTCACACATCTGGTATCTCCGTACTCAGGAGAAGGTGGGGAATGTGTTTTGGGGTGTCATTTTACATATACCCATGCTGGGTGAGAGAAATATCTTGGCAAAAGACAACTTTTCCCATTTTTTTATACAAAGTTGGCATTTGACCAAGATATTTATCTCACCCAGCATGGGTATATGTAAAAAGACACCCCAAAACACATTCCCCACCTTCTCCTGAGTACGGAGATACCAGATGTGTGACACTTTTTTGCAGCCTAGGTGGGCAAAGGGGCCCATATTCCAAAGAGCACCTTTCGGATTTCACAGGTCATTTTTTACAGAATTTGATTTCAAACTCCTTACCACACATTTGGGCCCCTAGAATGCCAGGGCAGTATAACTACCCCACAAGTGACCCCATTTTGGAAAGAAGACACCCCAAGGTATTCCGTGAGGGGCATGGCGAGTTCCTAGAATTTTTTATTTTTTGTCACAAGTTAGTGGAAAATGATGATTTTTTTTATTTATTTTTTTTCATACAAAGTCTCATATTCCACTAACCTGTGACAAAAAATAAAAACTTCCATGAACTCACTATGCCCATCAGCGAATACCTTGGGGTCTCTTCTTTCCAAAATGGGGTCACTTGTGGGGTAGTTATACTGCCCTGGCATTCTAGGGGCCCAAATGTGTGGTAAGGAGTTTGAAATCAAATTCTGTAAAAAATGACGAGTGAAATCCGAAAGGTGCTCTTTGGAATATGGGCCCCTTTGCCCACCTAGGCTGCAAAAAAGTGTCACACATCTGGTATCTCCGTACTCGGGAGAAGTTGGGGAATGTGTTTTGAGGTGTCATTTTACATATACCCATGCTGGGTGAGATAAATATCTTGGTCAAATGCCAACTTTGTATAAAAAAATGGGAAAAGTTGTCTTTTGCCAAGATATTTCTCTCACCCAGCATGGGTATATGTAAAATGACACCCCAAAACACATTCCCCAACTTCTACTGAATACGGAGATACCAGATGTGTGACACTTTTTTGCAGCCTAGGTGGGCAAAGGGGCCCATATTCCAAAGAGCACCTTTCGGATTTCACTCGTCATTTTTTACAGAATTTGATTTCAAACTCCTTACCACACATTTGGGCCCCTAGAATGCCAGGGCAGTATAACTACCCCATAAGTGACCCCATTTTGGAAAGAAGACACCCCAAGGTATTCGCTGATGGGCATAGTGAGTTCATGGAAGTTTTTATTTTTTGTCACAAGTTAGTGGAATATGAGACTTTGTATGAAAAAAAAAAAAAAAATCATCATTTTCCACTAACTTGTGACAAAAAATAAAAAATTCTAGGAACTCGCCATGCCCCTCACGGAATACCTTGGGGTGTCTTCTTTCCAAAATGGGGACACTTGTGGGGTAGTTATACTGCCCTGGAATTTTCTAGGGGCCCTAATGTGTGGTAAGTAGGTAAATGACCTGTGAAATCCTAAAGGTGCTCTTTGGAATGTGGGCCCCTTTGCCCAGCTAGGCTGCAAAAAAGTGTCACACATGTGGTATCGCCGTATTCAGGAGACGTTGGGGAATGTGTTTTGGGGTGTCATTTTACATATACCCATGCTGGGTGAGAGAAATATCTTGGCAAAAGACAACTTTTCCCATTTTTTTATACAAAGTTGGCATTTGACCAAGATATTTATCTCACCCAGCATGGGTAAATGTAAAATGACACCCCAAAACACATTCCCCAACTTCTCCTGAGTACGGCGATACCACATGTGTGACACTTTTTTGCAGCCTAGATGCGCAAAGGGGCCCAAATTCATTTTAGGAGGGCATTTTTAGACATTTGGATACCAGACTTCTTCTCACGCTTTGGGGCCCCTAGAATGCCAGGGCAGTATAAATACCCCACATGTGACCCCATTTTGGAAAGAAGACACCCCAAGGTATTCAATGAGGGGCATGGCGAGTTCATAGAAATTTTTTTTTTTGGGCACAAGTTAGCGGAAATTGATATTTTATATTTTTTTTCTCACAAAGTCTCCCGTTCCGCTAACTTGGGACAAAAATTTCAATCTTTCATGGACTCAATATGCCCCTCACGGAATACCTGGGGGTGTCTTCTTTCCGAAATGGGGTCACATGTGGGGTATTTATACTGCCCTGGCATTCTAGGGGCCCTAAAGCGTGAGAAGAAGTCTGGAATATAAATGTCTAAAAAATTTTACGCATTTGGATTCCGTGAGGGGTATGGTGAGTTCATGTGAGATTTTATTTTTTGACACAAGTTAGTGGAATATGAGACTTTGTAAGAAAAAAAAAAAAAAAATTCCGCTAACTTGGGCCAAAAAAATGTCTGAATGGAGCCTTACAGAGGGGTGATCAATGAGAGGGGGGTGATCAATGACAGGGGGGGTGATCAATGACAGGGGGGGTGATCAATGACAGGGGGGGTGATCAGGGAGTTTATATGGGGTGATAACCACAGTCATTGATCACGCCCCTGTAAGGCTTCATTCAGACGTCCGTATGCGTTTTGCGGATCCGATCCATCTATCAGTGCATCCGTAAAAATCATGCGGACATCTGAATGGAGCTTTACAGGGGGGTAATCAATGACAGGGGTGTAATCAATGACAGGGGGGTGATCAGGGAGTCTATATGGGGTGATAACCACAGTCATTGATCATGCCCCTGTAAGGCTTCATTCAGACGTCCGGATGCGTTTTGCGGATCCGATCCATCTATCAGTGCATCCGTAAAAATCATGCGGACATCTGAATGGAGCTTTACAGGGGGGTAATCAATGACAGGGGTGTAATCAATGACAGGGGGGTGATCAGGGAGTCTATATGGGGTGATAACCACAGTCATTGATCACGCCCCTGTAAGGCTTCATTCAGACGTCCGTATGCGTTTTGCGGATCCGATCCATCTATCAGTGCATCCGTAAAAATCATGCGGACATCTGAATGGAGCTTTACAGGGGGGTAATCAATGACAGGGGTGTAATCAATGACAGGGGGGTGATCAGGGAGTCTATATGGGGTGATAACCACAGTCATTGATCACGCCCCTGTAAGGCTTCATTCAGACGTCCGGATGCGTTTTGCGGATCCGATCCATCTATCAGTGCATCCGTAAAAATCATGCGGACATCTGAATGGAGCTTTACAGGGGGTTGATCAATGACAGGGGGGTGATCAGGGAGTCTATATGGGGTGATAACCACAGTCATTGATCACGCCCCTGTAAGGCTTCATTCAGACGTCCGGATGCGTTTTGCGGATCCGATCCATCTATCAGTGGATCCGTAAAAATCATGCGGACATCTGAATGGAGCTTTACAGGGGGGTAATCAATGACAGGGGGGGTGATCAATGACAGGGGGGTGATCAGGGAGTCTATATGGGGTGATAACCACAGTCATTGATCATGCCCCTGTAAGGCTTCATTCAGACGTCCGGATGCGTTTTGCGGATCCGATCCATCTATCAGTGCATCCGTAAAAATCATGCGGACATCTGAATGGAGCTTTACAGGGGGTTGATCAATGACAGGGGTGTGATCAGGGAGTCTATATGGGGTGATAACCACAGTCATTGATCACGCCCCTGTAAGGCTTCATTCAGACGTCCGGATGCGTTTTGCGGATCCGATCCATCTATCAGTGGATCCGTAAAAATCATGCGGACATCTGAATGGAGCTTTACAGGGGGTTGATCAATGACAGGGGGGTAATCAATGACAGGGGGGTGATCAGGGTGTCTATATGGGGTGATCACCACAGTCATTGATCACGCCCCTGTAAGGCTTCATTCAGACGTCCGGATGCGTTTTGCGGATCCGATCCATCTATCAGTGCATCCGTAAAAATCATGCGGACATCTGAATGGAGCTTTACAGGGGGGTGATCAATGACAGGGGTGTAATCAATGACAGGGGGGTGATCAGGGAGTCTATATGGGGTGATCAGGGGCTAATAAGGGGTTAATAAGTGACGGGGGGGGTGTAGTGTAGTGTAGTGGTGCTTGGTGGGACTTTACTGAGCTACCTGTGTCCTCTGGTGGTCGATCCAAACAAAGGGGACCACCAGAGGACCAGGTAGCAGGTATATTAGACGCTGTTATCAAAACAGCGTCTAATATACCTGTTAGGGGTTAAAAAAAACACATCTCCAGCCTGCCAGCGAACGATCGCCGCTGGCAGGCTGGAGATCAACTCTCTTACCTTCCGTTCCTGTGAGCGCGCGTGCCTGTGTGCGCGCGTTCACAGGAAATCCCGGCTCACGCGAGATGACGCGTATATGCGTCGCTGAGCGCAGGGCTGCCACCTCCGGAACGCGAATCTGCGTACAGCGGTCCGGAGGTGGTTAAAATCTGTTTTGAATACCTTGAGGGGTGTAGTTTCTTAGATGGGGTCATTTTTATGGAGTTTCTACTCTAGGGTTGCATCAGGGGGGCTTTAAATGGGACATGGTGTCAAAAAAAACAGTCCAGCAAAATCTGCCTTCCAAAAACCGTATGGCATTCCTTTCCTTCTGCGCCTTGCCGTGTGCCCGTATACTAGTTTACGACCACATATGGGGTGTTTCTGTAAACTACAGAATCAGGGCCATAAATATTGAGTTTTGTTTGGCTGTTAACCCTTGCTTTGTTACTGGGAAAAAAGGATTAAAATGGAAAATTTGGCCAAAATTGAAATTCTGAAATTTCATCTCCATTTGCCAATAACTCTTGTGGAACACCTAAAGGGTTAACAACATTTGTAAAATCAGTTTTGAATACCTTGAGGGGTGTAGTTTCTTAGATGGGGTCACTTTTATGGAGTTTCTACTCTAGGGGTGCATCAGGGGGGCTTCAAATGGGACATGGTGTCAAAAAAATCAGTCCAGCAAAATCTGCCTTCCAAAAACCATATGGCGCACCTTTCCTTCTGCGCCCTGCCGTGTGCCCGTACAGTAGTTTACGACCACATATGGGGTGTTTATGCAAACTACAGAATCGGGGCCATAAATATTGAGTTTTGTTTGGCTGTTAACCCTTGCTTTGTAAAAGTAAAAAAAATATTAAAATGGAAAATCTGCCCAAAAAATGAAATTCAGAAATTTTATCTCCATTTTCCATTAATTCTTGTGGAACACCTAAAGGGTTAACAACGTTTGTAAAATCAGTTTTGAATACCTTGAGGGGTGTAGTTTCTAGAATGGGGTCATTTTGGGTGGTTTCTATTATGTAAGCTTCACAAAGTGACTTCAGACCTGAACTGGTCCCTAAAAATTGGGTTTTTGAAAATTTCTGAAAAATTTCAAGATTTGCTTCTAAACTTTTAAGCCTTGTAACATCCCCAAAATATAAAATATCATTCCCAAAATGATCCAAACATAAAGTAGACATATGGGGAATGTAAAGTAATAACTATTTTTGGAGGTATTACTATGTATTATTGAAGTAGAGAAAATGAAACTTTAAATTTTTCAATTTTTTACAAATTTTTGGTAAATTTGGTATTTTTTTTTTATAAAAATGAATTTTTTAGACTTCATTTTACCAGTGTCATGAAGTACAATATGTGACGAAAAAACTATCTCAGAATGGCCTGGATAAGTCAAAGAGTTTTAAAGTTATCACCACTTAAAGTGACACTGGTCAGATTTGCAAAAAATTGCCTCATTTTGCAAAACTGACATATTTCACTTTATGTGGTAATAACTTTGGAACGCCTTTACTTATCCAAGTCATTCAGAGACTGTTTTCTCGTGACACATTGTACTTCATGATAGTCATAAATTTGATTCAAAATATTTCACCTTTATTTATAAAAAAATACCAAATTTACCCAAAATTTAGAAAAATTCACAATTTTCTAAATTTTAATTTCTCTGCTTTTAAAACAGAAAGTGATACCTCATAAAATATTTATTACTTAACATTCCCCATATGTCTACTTTATGTTGGCATCATTTTGGAAATGTCATTTTATTTTTTTAGGACGTTAGAAGGCTTAGAAGTTTCGAAGCAATTCTTCAAATTTTTAAGAAAATTGCCAAAACCCACTTTTTAAGGACCAGTTCAGGTCTGAAGTCACTTTGTGGGGCCTACATAGTGGATACCCCCATAAATGACCCCATTGTAGAAACTACACCCCTCAAGTTACTTAAAACCGATTTTACAAACTTTGTTAACCCTTTAGGCGTTCCACAAGAATTAATGGAAAATAGAGATACAATTTCAAAATTTCACTTTTTTGGCAGATTTTCCATTTTAATAATTTTTTTCCAGCTACAAAGCAAGGGTTAACAGCCAAACCAAACTCAATATTTATGGCCCTGATTCTGTAGTTTACGGAAACACCCCACATGTGGTCGTAAACTGCTGTACGGGCACACGGCAGGGCGCAGAAGGAAAGGAATGCCATACGGTTTTTAGATGCCATGTCCCATTTGAAGCCCCCTGATGCACCCTTACAGTAGAAACTCCCAAGAAGTGATCCCATTTTGGAAACTAGGGGATAAGGTGCCAGTTTAATTGCTACTATTTTTTGGTACATATGATTTTTTGATCATTCATTATAACACTTTATGGGGCAAGGTGACCAAAAAATGGGTTGTTTTAGCACAGTTTCTATTTATTTATTTTTACAGCGTTCACCTGAGGGGTTCAGTCAAGTGAAATTTTTATAGAGCAGATTGTTACGGACGTGGCGATACCTAATATGTATACTTTTTCTTATTTATTAATGTTTTACACAATAATAGCATTTTTGAAACAAAAAGATTATGTTTTAATGTGTTCATGTTCTGAGAGCTATAGTTTTTTTTATTTTTTGAGAGATTTTCTTATGTCATTTTTTGCAGGATGAGGTGACGGTTTTATTGGTACCATTTTGTGGGACATACGCGTTTTTGATCACTTGGTGTTGCACTTTTTGTGATGTAAGGTGACAAAAATTGCTTGTTTTGACACAGTTTTATTTTTAAAAAAAATTACGGTGTTCTCCTGAGGGGTTAGGTCATGTGATATTTTTATAGAGCTGGTTTTTACAGACGTGGCAATACCTAATATGTATACTTTTTTTTATTTGTTTCACTTTAACACAATAATAGCATTTTTGAAACCAAAAAAATGATGTTTTAGTGTCTCCATGTTCTAAGAGCTATAGTTTTTTTTATTTTTTGAGAGATTTTCTTATGTAGGGGCTCATTGTTTGGCGGGATGAGGTGACGGTTTTATTGGTACCATTTTGTGGGACATACGCATTTTTGATCACTTGGTGTTGCACTTTTTGTGATGTAAGGTGACAAAAATTGCTTGTTTTGACACAGTTTTTTTTTTTTTTACGGTGTTCACCTGAGGGGTAAGGTCATGTGATATTTTTATAGAGCTGTTTTTTTACGGATGCAGCAATACCTAATATGTATACTTTTTTTTATTTGTTTCACTTTAACACAATAATAGCATTTTTGAAACAAAAAAATTATGTTTTAGTGTCTCCATGTTCTAAGAGCTATAGTTTTTTTATTTTTTGAGAGATTTTCTTATGTAGGGGCTCATTTTTTGCGGGATGAGGTGACGGTTTTATTGGTACCATTTTGTGGGACATACGCATTTTTGATCACTTGGTGTTGCACTTTTTGTAATGTAAGGTGACAAAAATTTCTTGTTTTGACACAGTTTTTTTTTTTTTTTTTACGGTGTTCACCCGAGGGGTTAGGTCATGTGATATTTTTATAGAGCTGTTTTTTACGGATGTGGTAATACCAAATATGTCTATTTTATTTTATTTTTTCTATTTTTAACATTTTTTTTTTATTCCTTACTTGGGGAATTTTTTTTTTTACATGTGAAACACTTATTTTATTTTATTTTTTCAACCCTTTATTTATTTATTTTTTATTTTACACTTTTCGTCCCCCATAAGGTCATACAAGACTTCTGGGGGACATTTACTTCACTTTTTCATTTTTTTTTTCACTGTTGATTTCTCCTGTAACTGGGGCTGACATAGTAGCCCCAGTTACAGGAGAAATGCACTCCCCAGAGAGGCTGTACAGCATAATTCTGCGCTGTACAGCCTCAGTGCAGGGCTGATCGAGGTCTGTGGATGACCTCACACAGCTCCTGCACTCTCCGGTCCCGGCGGTCACATGACCGCCGGGCCAGAACAGGAAGCGCTATGCGCTTCCTGCTCTGCATACACAGTGCTCGGTGAGCACTGTGTATGCAGCGATCCAGAAGGCAGGGACACCTGGGAGCTGTCCCTGCCTTCTCTCTGGGTTGCCCTGCTGTCACTGACAGTGGTTCTATGAACTGTGTCCACTTGTGATGGAACACTAATGTCCAATGTTCAGAGATCAGTAAAGCACATTTGGATAGACTTCCCAGTTACTTACAGTATCCAGCCGCTTATGCACCCGGTCTCTCCCCTCCTTACTGCCTGGCCGCAGCGCTGATTTCCCAGGTGGCCGTGCCTGGCCGACTGTGGCGTCCCACGTGACCTGGTGATCTGGGGTTCCGGGCTGACGCTTAGATGACGTCACTGCTGTGCGGCGGCAATTTCGAATTCATAATTGCCGGACATGATAATAAATATTACTCCCCATATATTATAATAATTAACAATTAATGTTTTAACAATATATGGGGAGTAATACTTACAGGGAGTGCAGAATTATTAGGCAAGTTGTATTTTTGAGGATTAATTTTATTATTGAACAACAACCATGTTCTCAATGAACCCAAAAAACTCATTAATATCAAAGCTGAATATTTTTGGAAGAAGTTTTTAGTTTGTTTTTAGTTTTAGCTATTTTAGGGGGATATCTGTGTGTGCAGGTGACTATTACTGTGCATAATTATTAGGCAACTTAACAAAAAACAAATATATACCCATTTCAATTATTTATTTTTACCAGTGAAACCAATATAACATCTCAACATTCACAAATATACATTTCTGACATTCAAAAACAAAACAAAAACAAATCAGTGACCAATATAGCCACCTTTCTTTGCAAGGACACTCAAAAGCCTGCCATCCATGGATTCTGTCAGTGTTTTGATCTGTTCACCATCAACATTGCGTGCAGCAGCAACCACAGCCTCCCAGACACTGTTCAGAGAGGTGTACTGTTTTCCCTCCTTGTAAATCTCACATTTGATGATGGACCACAGGTTCTCAATGGGGTTCAGATCAGGTGAACAAGGAGGCCATGTCATTAGATTTTCTTCTTTTATACCCTTTCTTGCCAGCCACGCTGTGGAGTACTTGGATGCGTGTGATGGAGCATTGTCCTGCATGAAAATCATGTTTTTCTTGAAGGATGCAGACTTCTTCCTGTACCACTGCTTGAAGAAGGTGTCTTCCAGAAACTGGCAGTAGGACTGGGAGTTGAGCTTGACTCCATCCTCAACCCGAAAAGGCCCCACAAGCTCATCTTTGATGATACCAGCCCAAACCAGTACTCCACCTCCACCTTGCTGGCGTCTGAGTCGGACTGGAGCTCTCTGCCCTTTACCAATCCAGCCACGGGCCCATCCATCTGGCCCATCAAGACTCACTCTCATTTCATCAGTCCATAAAACCTTAGAAAAATCAGTCTTGAGATATTTCTTGGCCCAGTCTTGACGTTTCAGCTTGTGTGTCTTGTTCAGTGGTGGTCGTCTTTCAGCCTTTCTTACCTTGGCCATGTCTCTGAGTATTGCACACCTTGTGCTTTTGGGCACTCCAGTGATGTTGCAGCTCTGAAATATGGCCAAACTGGTGGCAAGTGGCATCTTGGCAGCTGCACGCTTGACTTTTCTCAGTTCATGGGCAGTTATTTTGCGCCTTGGTTTTTCCACACGCTTCTTGCGACCCTGTTGACTATTTTGAATGAAACGCTTGATTGTTCGATGATCACGCTTCAGAAGCTTTGCAATTTTAAGAGTGCTGCATCCCTCTGCAAGATATCTCACTATTTTTGACTTTTCTGAGCCTGTCAAGTCCTTCTTTTGACCCATTTTGCCAAAGGAAAGGAAGTTGCCTAATAATTATGCACACCTAATATAGGGTGTTGATGTCATTAGACCACACCCCTTCTCATTACAGAGATGCACATCACCTAATATGTTTAATTGGTAGTAGGCTTTCGAGCCTATACAGCTTGGAGTAAGACACCATGCATAAAGAGGATGATGTGGTCAAAATACTCATTTGCCTAATAATTCTGCACACAGTGTATTATCATGTCCTTTTTAACTATGTTTTAAGTACAAATTGTAATGCAATAGCAACCAAATCCACTCCACATATTGGAACAAGCTGAAAAAAGCACAATTGTGGGTGGGTCAATACCATTTAAAAGGAGTGAGAATCCACTCACTCGGTGGCCACTGAGGAAGGGGCGTAAGACCCTGAAACGCGTCTGGCATTACAGAGTGAGCGTGGATTCAAGTTAAAGATTAAAGAAACTGGATACCAAGTTGTAAGCGCAAGAGATTCACTTCCGAATTCGAAATTCCCGCCGCACAGCAGTGACGTCATCTAAGCGTCAGCCCGGAACCCCAGATCACCAGGTCACGTGGGACGCCACAGTCGGCCAGGCACGGCCACCTGGGAAATCAGCGCTGCGGCCAGGCAGTAAGGAGGGGAGAGACCGGGTGCATAAGCGGCTGGATACTGTAAGTAACTGGGAAGTCTATCCAAATGTGCTTTACTGATCTCTGAACATTGGACATTAGTGTTCCATCACAAGTGGACACAGTTCATAGAATCACTGCTGTGATTCTCCGGATATCTAATACCATCACAATTATTCTAACACATTGTGCGGTCTCTTTTATCTACACTAATTGGGACATTGCTTGTATGGACTATATGCCACTATACCATCAGTAGTGTTCATGCCGGTGCATATACGGATTTGCATCTACACTTGAATTGAGATATTGCTTGTACGGACTGTATGTGATTATACCATACCCACAGCATTGTTCAAGCCAGCGCATATACGATTTTGCCATCAGTATTGATATATATGTGAATTTATAGGTTGTCACATCATATGTTTTATGTATATTTTAGGGGTTTGTTTTTAGAATATTAAATAATATTTACCTAATCATCCAATGTTTCCCATGTGTGTGTGCCCCCTCACTTTCTATACATAGAAAAAAAATACAATTAGATAGCCAAACAAAAACAAAAAGGAAAATAGAACGAAAGCTATGGAAATATCCAATAAGTGAATCCTAGTACATCCACGAATGAACAACTCAGGAGTCGCAAACTACTAGGGTAGTAAATAAGTAATAAAAAAATCGCTACCTTTCACCTGGGCCAGAAGGAATAAATTATATATATGTATATAATGGTATCAAAAATGCAGAAAAGAAAGGAAAAAGAAAAACCTAGTGTGCAACCGAGGAGAAAGGAAACAATTCACAAAACACACAGACATCATCCTAAGGCAAGCACCAAAAAAGGCATTGTAACCACAGGACAGTGAGGCATCAGTGTGCACGGGCAACAAGTGACTGTTAGAAAGAAACTCATGTAAAGCGGGTGTGGCGAAAATAACCTCACCACTGGGTTTTGGAGGGGCCTGGTTGCCAGCCTCTTGCCCCAGGATTATGGGCCCTCTCATCAGCCCATCCAAAACTTAAACCCCATGGCGATTTGACTGTGTTTGTGGCATCTGAGCGCTCAGATCCAAGCCATATGGGGACATGTGGGGTTTTGAGGTGTGTGACAGAACCATCTGTCTGTGTAATTGTATTGTATGTTATGTGATGGTACCCAGATAGCTAATTTTATTGTATTTGTGTATTCTGAGTGCTATTCACCTAATGATATGCACTCAGACTTGAGCTATCTGGGAATATGTTAAATGTCTGTGTTTGCTGTGAGGGTGTGACATTGTGTGTTTGGGTGGTGATTCCTGTCCTGTTGTTCCCACATGTGTATTGGTGATTTCCCTTTGTCCTGAGAGATAATTGAATTGCTCCTCGGGTGTCTCCAGGGCAGAGAGGAGGAAACCATGATGCATTGTGGGGATGTGTTGTGTCTGTGTATCCTGAGTGCTACGTATCTGTCCTGTGTCACAGTCTTCCTTCTGGTCCCCTAGGGGCGTGTACACCAGATGGGGACCTGCATAAATACGGGCGGGTAGCCCTCAATAAAGTTTTCCTGTTTTAGACTCAACATAGAGCCTCGTCTCATGTGTGTGGGGATTGCTATACGTGTATACTCCCCTGGCTATTACTCCTAGCTCTTGTAAGAGCTGTTCTTGGAGTGGTATAGGTGTCGAGCAGAGTGCTTGGAGTCCTCGGGAGGCACTGGAGGTACCCGGTCGGGGTGCCAGGAGATCCGTTACAGCGGGTCAGTGGAGCGTCAGCCACAACCTGCGTTTCCCGGTACAGAGTCCATATAAGCCTCTTGTCCAGGCGCAAGTTTCGGAGAAGGTGGTCTCTGCTGAGGTCTAAAGTGTTCTCTTTGAAGGAGTGGATGCACGTGTGGTAAAGGAATAGGAAGGTCCATCCAGTCAGGCAGGGAAAGGGTAAAAAGGTCTCAGAAGTGATTAAATAGATGATGCCACCTATAGGTTAAACCAGCCTCGATAACAGATTGCAATAGATGTTTAAGAAAGTATCTCATTGTTAGAGTGTGTCTAGAAACGACAGGTAATAAAAGGATCTGGGCACCTGCGTAACAGGTAGGTAGCTGCCTCCAAGCCTGCTGCAAGATCTTTTCATTTTCTCTGAAGAAGTGCACTCGGCACAGGACATCTCTAGGTGCAGGGTTTTTCGGGCGTCTAGGGCCTAAAACACAGTGAATCTAGTCCAGATCAATTTCTGAATCCACCGGCCTAGACAAGAGGGTATTGAAGATTGTAGCCACTGCCGTGCTTAAATGTTTGTTCAGGCTAAGTTGGAGAGAGAGAATTTCCTCAACCCTAGTGAGATGAGTATCCAAAACAGAGGTAGCATGAACCTGTGAGTTCAACTGCATAGCGAAGCCGGCAAGGTCTTCCTGTATAGTAGCAATGGCTTGCATCTGTTTGGTCTCGATCTTTTCTATCATAGATTCAAAGTCCTTTTTAGTAGGCATGTCACTAAGAAGAGTCCAGAGGTCTTTGAGCTTGGGACATTTACAATGCTGATGGTGTGAGGATGAAGCAAAGGAAGGGGTCTCTGAAGCATCAGAGAATGCAGGTTTATGAAAAATGGCCGGTGTAGGTGGGAAGTCCATACCAAAGTCCAGCCTGGGGGCAGGCAGGTTCTCAACCCCAGGTAAGAACTCTCTTGCAGCAAGGGAGAGGGGAAAAGGCAGGGCTGTAACTGTTGGAGCTGCAGGCTCGGTGTGGATGGACATCTGCAATGTGTCCATGCTCCGAGATGGTAAGGTGGCAGGCATGTGTATTAAATGGGCAGGCAGAGTGGGTGGTGCACAAGCACTTACCAGGCCAGGGTGCTCTGGTTTACATGGGACGGAAGCGAGTGGGGCCATAGAGAGGGTTTGTTCTGCAGGAAACACTGCCACTGGAAGGCTGAGGCCCGTAGCTAAGTAAGCCGCCATGGCAACTCCTACTGCCACCATCTGTGCAGAAGGCTGACATAAAATAGGAAAATTAAAGGCTCAGAGTCCGGGAGCTCTAGAAGATGCATGCTTACACCAGCAAGCTCAGGCACACTCCGAAAATTGTCTTATTGTCTACAAAAATATATTGCAAATTGTCTTATCTTTCATTATATCTAAAAAAAATGATCTGTGCCTTGTACTCTGACATGGCAGAGCATGTGGGCCGCTTCTTGCAATTGTTGCTGTTCAGCAAAGTGCATGCCACCGCTGACTCTATTTCATGACCACAAATCCTTAAACCTATTCTAACTATAATATTACCTACAGTACCTTGGTAATCCCCTGCGTTGTTTTCCCTCCGAAAGCTGCTACCGCAGTAAAGATCTCAATGGGATTGGTGGGGATGTTGAGCGGCACAGGCACATGTCCATCTAACCAATCAAAGCACTCTGCTGATCAACCTATCAGAGACAATATCTGTTCGGTCAATCACAGCTCTAGGCGCTCTATTTGAAAGCAACTTTTCTCACTCACAGCGCCATTTATTGATTTACTTTAAATTCCTCCTGGATTTTTTTTAGTTACTTGCCTTGGAAGAGGGATAGTATGATTTTCACAGCATGGGCTACGACTCTTATTTCCAGTGAAGGGTAATGTTAAAAGGATTGTCTGCTTTATTTATATTGATGACCTATCTTCAGGATAAGTTTTCAATATCAGATCAGCGGAGGTCCAACTGCTAGCACCCTCGTTGATCAGCTCATGCGAGCACTGGCTTCTCTTCACTGTTTACCTGCTTGCTGTTGCAACTGCAGTGGTGAGCAGGTGTAATTACAAGTAAGCCACCCCATTTACTTCTATGGGATGGCTCCTTCCTATAAATTTGAATAGGAAAAAGCCATCCTATTGAAGTGAATGGGATGGCTTCGGTGTAATTATACCTGCTCACCGCTGTGGCCTTCTCTTCAAACAGCTGATTGGCAGGGGTGCCGGTAGTCAGACCCACGCCGATCTAATATTGATGACCTACTGTATCCTGGGGATAGGTTATTAATATAAATAAAGTGGACAACCCCTTTAAAGGGGTTATCTAATCTTTGAAATAAATAAATATAAACATTACAGCATCCATTTTCATAAATAACAAAAAAAGAAAAACAATAATCACTGCCCAATCACAATCTCTTGCCAATCCAGCACATAATCTCCAAGGGTCCCCCTGTCTTTGTTTACAATCAGCAAGCATGTGACTACTTTAGCCAATTAGTGGTCTTAGCAGTCATGTTTATGTTTTCATTTTGTTCTTCAAATTTCGCATAACCCCTTTAACCTCTTCTCAACATCTGCTATACATGTATGGCGGACATTGGGCGTTTAAATATGGCGCTGGGTCACATGCTGAGCTGGCACTATAGCCAGTGGGTGACTGATTGGTTATACAGCAACCACCTGTGGGCAGTGTCCGTGATCAGAGAAAACTTTGATCACAGACAATTAACCCATTAGATGCCATGGTAAACTCTGAACATGGCATGTGAAAGGTCATTTAGGTGGCCCCCTCAATGACCGAATGGCCCTCACGGGATTTCTGCAGCCAACATGAGAGCCTCATTACTGCTCTAACAGCCTGGACTGGCAGGTGCGCCAATCCAGGCCATTTAACCCCTTATATGCCACGGACAATAGTGCCTGTAGCATGTATGCGATTACAGAGAGAGCAGATCTCTGTCTCCCATAGGCACCCTGCAAATGAGATCGAGGGTTGCTGATGTCAGTGCAGGCAGGCCAGGACCAAGTGAAGGCCCCAGGCCTGCTTCCAGCGTTTCACAGCTTGTGCGCCTCTCTGCACTATAGGAAAACATCACCTATTATAGTGCCCTTGTGGGACTATTAAATGGTTAAAAAAGGTAAAAAGAATTATAGAGATAAAACATCTTTTCAATGGAAAAAATTGGAAAAATAAAATCTCCCTCACATATTTGGTATCACTGTATCTGTATTGACCCGCACTATTCAATTATCATGTAATTTTTCCCATATGGTGAATACCGTAAAAAGAAAAATCCCAGAATTGCTGCTTTTTACTTCTTCACCAACAAAAAAAGGAGTAGAGAGCCTTTAAAAACTGTTATGTACTTAAAAATGATATCAATGAAAATATCTCTAAAAAATAAAGCCCTCAACAGCTTTGTAGAAAGAAAAAATATGGGTGGTCTTGGGATAGGATGATGCAAAAACATTTTCTTCTTTTTTTTTTTTTACTCCTTAAGGACACAGCCTTATTTCACCTTAAGGACCAGGCCATTTTTTTCAAATCTGACCAGTGTCACTTTAAGTGGTGATAACTTTAAAACGCTTTGACTTATCCAGGACATTCTGAGATTGTTTTTTCATCACATATTGTACTTCATGAAACCGGTAAAATGGAGTAAAAAAATAATAATTTTTATTTATATAAAATTGGCAAATTTCCAAGTTTTAATTTCTCTACTTCTATAATACAAAGTAATACCTACAAAAATAGTTATTACTTTACATTCCCCATATGTCTAATTCATGTTAGGATTATTTTGGAAATGACATTTTATTTTTGGGGGACGTTACAAAGCTTAGAAAACCAACTTTTTAAGGACCAGTTCAGGTCTGAAGTTACTTTGTGAGGCTAACATAATAGAAACCACCCAAAAATGACCCCAATATACACGGTGGGCCATTTATATGGATACACCTTAATAAAATAGAAATGGTTGGTGATATTAACTTCCTGTTTGTGACACATTAGTATATGTGAGGAGGGAAACTTTTCAAGATGGGTGGTGACCATGGCGGTCATTTAGAAGTTGCCCATTTTGAATCCAACTTTTGTTTTTTCAATAGGAAGAGGGTCATGTGACACATCAAACTTATTGGGAATTTCACAAGAAAAACAATGGTGTTCTTGGTTTTAACGGAACTTTATTCTTTCATGAGTTATTTACAAGTTTCTGACCACTTATAAAATGTGTTTAATGTGCTGCCCATTGTGTTGGATTGTCAATGCAACCCTCTTCTCCCACTCTTCACACACTGATAGCAACACCGCAGGAGAAATGCTAGCACAGGTTTCCAGTATCTGTAGTTTCAGGTGCTGCACATCACGTATCTTCACAGCATAGACAATTGCCTTCAGATGACCCCAAAGATAAAAGTCTAAGGGGGTCAGATCGGGAGACCTTGGGGGCCATTCAACTGGCCCACGATGACCAATCCACTTTCCAGGAAACTGTTCATCTAGGAATGCTCTGACCTGACACCCATAATGTGGTGGTGCACCATCTTGCTGTAAAAACTCAGGGAACGTGCCAGCTTCAGTGCATAAAGAGGGAAACACATCATCATGTAGCAATTTCGCATATCCAGTGGCCTTGAGGTTTCCATTGATGAAGAATGGCCCCACTATCTTTGTACACCATATACCACACCATACCATCAATTTTTTTGTTCCAACAGTCTTGGAGGGATCTATCCAATGTGGGTAAGTGTCAGACCAATAGCGGTGGTTTTGTTTGTTAACTTCACCATTCACATAAAAGTTTGCCTCATCACTGAACAAAATCTTCTGCGTAAACTGAGGGTTCTGTTCCAATTTTTGTTTTGCCCATTCTGCAAATTCAGTGCGCCGATCTGGGTCATCCTCGTTGAGATGCTGCAGTAGCTGGAGTTTGTAAGTAGCTAATATCCGCCAAAGGGATGTTCGACTAATGCCACTCTCCAGTGACATGCGGCGAGTGCTACGCTGTGGGCTCTTGCTGAATGAAGCTAGGACAGCCACTGATGTTTCTTCATTAGAGACAGATTTCATGCGTCCACATTTTGGCAAATCCAACACTGAACCAGTTTCACGAATCTTAGCAAGCAGTTTGCTAACTGTAGCATCGGAGATGGGTGATCTCGTATGGTGTCTTGCATTGAAATCTGCTGCAATGACCCGGTTACTGCGTTCACCAGACATCAATACAATTTCTATCCGCTCCTCACGTGTTAACCTCGGCGACATGTCAATGGCTGTAAACAAAGAGAAACTTGTAAATAACTCATGAAAGAATAAAGTTACGTTAAAACCAAGCACACCATTGTTTTTCTTGTGAAATTCCCAATAAGTTTGGTGTGTCACATGACCCTCTTCCTATTGAAAAAACAAAAGTTGGATTCAAATTGGCCAACTTCAAAATGGCCACCATGGTCACCACTCATCTTGAATAGTTTCCCCCCTCACATATACTAATGTGCCACAAACAGGAAGTTAATATCACCAACCATTCCCATTTTATTAAGGTGTATCCATATAAATGGCCCACCCTGTACAATAGAAACTACACCCCTCAAGGTAATCAAAACTGATTTTACAAACGTCATTAACCCTTTAGGTGTTCCACAAGAATTAATGGAAAATAGAGATACAATTTCAAAATTTCACTTTTTTGGCAGATTTTCCATTTTAATATTTTTATTTCAGTTACAAAGCAAGGGTTAACAGCCAAACAAAACTCAATATTTATGGCCCTGATTCTGTAGTTTACAGAAACACCCCATATGTAGTCATAAACTGCTGTACGGGCACACGGCAGGGTGCAGAAGGAAAGGAATGCCATACGGTTTTTTGAAGGCAGATTTTGATAGACTGTTTTTTTTGACACCATATCCCATTTGAAGCCCCCCTGATGCACCCCTAGAGTATAAACTCCATAAAAGTGACCCCATTTAAGAAACTACACCCCTCAAGGTATTTAAAACTGATTTTACAAATGTTGTTAACCCTTTAGGTGTTCCACAAGAATTAATGGAAAATAGAGATACAATTTCAAAATTTCACTTTTTTGGCAGATTTTCCATTTTAATATTTTTTTTCCAGTTACAAAGCAAGGATAAACAGCCAAACAAAACTCAATATTTATGGCCCTGATTCTTTAGTTTACAGAAACACCCCATATGTAAGCATAAACTGCTGTACGGGCACACGGCAGGGTGCAGAAGGAAAAGAATGTCATACGGTTTTTGGAAGGCAGATTTTGCTGGACTGTTTTTTTTGACACCATGTCCCATTTGAAGCCCCCCTGATGCACCCCTAGAGTAGAAACTCCATAAAAGTGACCCCATTTAAGAAACTACACCCCTCAAGGTATTCAAAACTCATTTTACAAACGTCGTTAAACCTTTAGGTGTTCCACAAGAATTAATGAAAAATAGAGATACAATTTCAAAATTTACTTTTTTGACAGATTTTCCATTTTAATATTTTTTTTCCAGTTACAAAGCAAGGGTTAACAGCCAAACAAAACTCAATATTTATGGCCCTGATTCTGTAGTTTACAGAAACACCCCATATGTGGTCGTAAACTAGTGTACGGGCACACGGCAGGGGGCAGAAGGAAAGGAATGTCATACGGTTTTTGGAAGGCAGATTTTGCTGGACTGTTTTTTTGACACTATGTCCCATTTGAAGCCCCCCTGATGCACCCCTAAAGTAGAAACTCCAAAAAAGTGACCCCATTTTAGAAACTACGGGATAGGGTGGAAGTTTTGTTGGTACTAGTTTAGGGTACATATGATTTTTGGTTGCTCTATATTACACTTTTTGTGAGGCAAGGTAACAAGAAATAGCTGTTTTGGCAGCGTTTTTTTGTTGTTATTTACAACATTCATCTGACAGGTTAGATCATGTGGTATTTTTATTGGGCAGGTTGTCATGGACGCGGCGATACCTAATATGTATACTTTTTTTTATTTATGTAAGTGAGAGCCATAGTTTTTTTCAGTTTTTGGGCGATTATCTTAGGTAGGGTCTCATTTTTTGCGGGATGAGATGACGGTTTGATTGGCACTATTTTGGGGTGCATATGACTTTTTGATCGCTTGCTATTACACTTTTTGTGGTGTAAGTTGACAAAAAATTGCTTTTTTTTACACCGTTTTTATTTTTATTTTTTACGGTGTTCACCTGAGGGGTTAGGTCATGTGATATTTTTATAGAGTAACTTATTATGGACGCGGCGATACCTAATATGTATACTTTTTTTTATTTATGTAAGTTTTACACAATGATTTCATTTTTGAAACGAAAAAAATCATGTTTTAGTGTTTCCATAGTCTGAGAGCCATAGTTTTTTCAGTTTTTGGGCGAATATCTTGGGTGGTGTATGATTTTTGCGGGATGAGATGACGGTTTGATTGGCACTATTTTGGGGTGCATATGACTTTTTAATCGCTTGCTATTACACTTTTTGTGATGTAAGGTGACAAAACATTGTTTATTTAGCACAGTTTATTTTATTATTTTTTACGGTGTTCATCTGAGGGGTATGGTCATGTGATATTTTTATAGAGCCGTTCGATACGGACGCGGCGATACCTAATATGTATACTTTTTTTTATTTATGTAAGTTTTACACAATAACAGCTTTTTTAAAACAAAAAAAATTATGTTTTAGTGTCTCCATATTCTGAGCCATAGTTTTTTTATTTTTTGGGTGATTGTCTCAGGTAGGGTATGATTTTTGCGGGATGAGGTGACGGTTAGATTGGTACTATTTTGGTGGGCGTACGCCTTTGTGATCGCTTGCTGTTGTACTTTTTGTGATGTAAGGTGACAAAAAAATTGTGTATTTAGCACAGTTTTTTTTATTTTTATTTTTACGGTGTTCATCTGAGGGGTTAGATCATGTGATCTGTTTATAGAGCAGGTCGATACGCATGCGGCGATACCTAATATATAAAAAAAAATCTTCCCTATTTTTTACCAATTTTTTTAACTTTATTTGGGGAAAATGACGTTTGTGTTTATTTTTACTTGAAACTTTACATTTTTGGGGGGGAAAACTTTTTTTTCACTTTATTTTTTGTCCCACTTTGGGACTTCAACTTTTGTGGGTCTGATCCTTTACAATGTATTCCAATACTTCTGTATTGGAATACATTGGGTGTATGAATAATACTGTGTGTATTAAACATACAGCTTCCGGCCTGTGAGATCCAGGGGGCTGGATCTCACAGGCACGTCACAGGAAGGCAGCGGCGATGCCTCAGGAAGGCATCACGCTGCCTTCCATGCCATCGGGTCCCCCCCTACAGCCCCATGGGGATGCAATTTCACTGCCGCCGCCCGCACAATAAAAAGTCGCAAACCGCAGGTCTGAATTGACCTGCGGTTTGCGGCGATCGCCGACATAGGGGGGTCACGGGACCCCCCTGCGCATTTAGCCGAGGTGTCTGCTCAATGATTTGAGCAGGCACCGGCTTCTGATCACCGCCCGCCGCGCAGCGGTGATCGGAAATACACAGGGCGTACAGGTGCCCCCTGTGTCCTTAACCACCTCCCGTTATAAACGTCCGGGAGGTGGATCTCTATTTCTGAATGGACGTTCCAGAACGTCCGTTCAGAAACTGCAGCTGCACGCTAATCGTGCAGCTGCTGATCGGGTTGCCTGCTGTCAGTGACAGCAGGGCAACCCTTAGAGAAGGCAGGGACAGTGCCCAGGTGTCCCTGCCTTCTGGATCGCTGCATACACAGCGCTCACCGAGCGCTGTGTATGCAGAGCAGGAAGCGCTATGTGCTTCCTGTTCCGGCCCGGCCGGTCATGTGACCGCCGTGACCGGAGAGTGCAGGAGCTGTGTGAGGTCTTTCAGAGACCTCGATCAGCCCTGCACTGAGGCTGTACAGCGTTGTATTCTGCTGTACAGCCTCTCTGGGGGGTGTATTTCTCCTGTAACTGGGGCTACTATGTCAGCCCCAGTTACAGGAGAAATAAACAGTGAAAAAAAAAAAGAAAAAGTGAAGTAAATGTCCCCCAGAGGTCTTGTATGACCTTATGGGGGACGAAAAGTGTAAAATAAAAAATAAAGAGTTGAAAAAATAAAATAAAAAAAGGTTTCACATGTAAAAAAAAAAATTCCCAAGTAAGGAAAAAAATAAAATTTTTAAAATAGAAAAAATAAAATAAAATAGACATATTTGGTATTGCCGCGTCCGTAAAAACCAGCTCTATAAAAATATCACATGACCTAACCCCTCGGGTGAACACCGTAAAAAATAAAAAAAAAAAAATGTCAAAACAAGCAATTTTTGTCACCTTACATCACAAAAAGTGCAACACCAAGTGATCAAAAATGCGTACGTCCCACAAAAAGGTACCAATAAAACCGTCACCTCATCCCGCAAAAAATGAGCCACTACATAAGAAAATCTCTCAAAAAATAAAAAAACTATAGCTCTTAGAACATGGAGACACTAAAACATATTTTTTTTGGTTTCAAAAATGCTATTATTGTGTTAAAGTGAAACAAATAAAAAAAGTAGGTATTAGGTATTGCCGCGTCCGTAAAAACCAGCTCTATAAAAATATCACATGACCTAACCCCTCAAGTGAACACCGTAAAAAAAAAAAAAAAAAACTGTGTCTAAACAAGCAATTTTTGTCACCTTACATCACAAAAAGTGCAACACCAAGTGATCAAAAACCTGTATGTCCCACAAAATGGTACCAATAGAACCGTCACCTCATCCTGCAAAAAATGAGCCCCTACATAAGAAAATCTCTCAAAAAATAAAAAAAATATAGCTCTCAGAACATGAACACATTAAAACATAATTTTTTTGTTTAAAAAATGCTATTATTGTGTAAAACTGTAATAAATAAGAAGAAGTATACATATTAGGTATCGCCACATCCGTAACAATCTGCTCTATAAAAATTTCTCTTGACTGAACCCCTCATGTGAACGCTGTAAAAATAAATAAATAGAAACTGTGCTAAAACAACCAATTTTTTGGTCACCTTGCCCCATAAAGTGTTATAATGAATGATCAAAAAATCATATGTACCCAGAAATAGTAGCAATTAAACTGGCACCTTATCCCCTAGTTTCCAAAATGGGATCACTTCTTGGGAGTTTCTACTGTAAGGGTGCATCAGGGGGCTTCAAATGCTACATGGCATCTAAAAACCATGAGAAATTCCTTTTCTTCTGCGCCCTGCCGTGTGCCCATACAGCAGTTTATGACCACATGTGGGGTGTTTCTGTAAACTACAGAATCAGGGCCATAAATATTGAGTTTGGTTTGGCTGTTAGCCCTTGCTTTGTAACTGGAAAAAAATTATTAAAATGGAAAATCTGCCAAAAAAGTGGAAATTTTCTTAAAATTTTTAAGAATTGCTTCTAAACTTCTAAGCCTTCTAACGTCCTAAAAAAATAAAATAACATTTCCAAAATGATGCCAACATAAAGTAGACATATGGGGAATGTTAAGTAATAAATATTTTATGAGGTATCACTTTCTGTTTTAAAAGCAGAGAAATTAAAATTTAGAAAATTGTGAATTTTTCTAAATTTTGGGTAAATTTGGGATTTTTTCATAAATAAAGGTGAAATATTTTGACTCAAATTTATGACTATCATGAAGTACAATGTGTCACGAGAAAACAATCTCTGAATGACTTGGATAAGTAAAGGCGTTCCAAAGTTATTACCACATAAAATGAGATGTCAGTTTTGCTAAATTAGGCCTGGTCAGGAAGGGGGTAAATAGCCCAGATGACAAGTGGTTAAGTACCAGGACATCAGGGCGTACCTGTACGCCCTGTGTCCTGAAGAGGTTAAAAAAAGGGGTTTTATTGTGCAAAAGAAATAAAACATAAAAAACTACATGTATTTGGTATTGCTGTAATCGTACTGACCCAGATAATAAAGTAATCAAAGTATTTGTGCAGAAAAATTAACACTGCAAACTTTATAATGTAAAAACTCTATGGCAGTATTGCTGTTTTTTCTCATTTCCTTCTCAGAATAAGTTAATACAAGTTAGGGTGGGTTCACACTAGCGTTAGGGATTCCGTTATGGCTTTCCATTATAACATGGTTATAACGGAAAATAACGGAATCCATAAGATGGAAGGACGGATCCGTTCTTCTGCCCATAGCCCTTTTAAAGGCTTCCGTTTTGCATTCTGTCTGGGTATTCCGTTATAACCATGTTATAATGGAAAGCCATAACGGAATCCCTAACGCTAGTGTGAGCCCACCCTTAATTTGTAAACTATTTGTACCCTAAAATGGCACCGGTAAAAACTACAACTTGTCCCCTGAAAAACAAGCCTTCACATGGCTACATCGACAGAAAAAAAAAAGTTATAGCTTTTGGAAAACGACAATAAAAAAATAAAAAAATGTCTTTGACGTTAAGGGCCAAAACAGGCTGGTCAATAAGGGATTAATATATAAAAATAATTATCCTGTACAGTGAACACCGTACCAGAAGAAAAGTAAAACAATTGAATAAAAGATGATAAAAATGTACTTCATACACCAAGATAAAATCAATCAAAACTATAGAAATATAAAAATGTTTGGGTGTTCCAATATGGTGTTTTTTTCTTTATTTTTTTAATCAGTAAAATATACAAAAAAATTATATAAATGGGGTATCACAATAATCATGCTGACCTGCAGAATAAAGGTAATACCGTATGTCCTTTTTACAGCACAATGAAAACTGTACCTGCAAAAAAGTGGGGCAATTCCTTTATTTTTACCAATTCCACCCCATTAATTGTGTTTTCAGAGCTTCCCATTGTATAGAATATTAAATGGTGCCAACAGAAAGAACAACATGTTCTGCAAAAATAAAGTGGCTATGTAAATGGAAAATAAAAATTATTGCTTTTGGAAGGCAGCAAAATTGTAAAAATTTTAAATGGCTCTGGTGGGTAAGGGTTAAAGCTATAACATATAAAGACATCTTAAAAGGTCACAGAATTTTCCTACAACTTTTGATATGTTATTTAGACATATCAAAACTTTTGATTGGTGGAGGTCCAAGTCTCGCCTCTCTGCACTCTCTCTTCTCAAGAAAAGTCTATGTACCCATCTCAATTCTGTCCTCTGCAGTGAGGATGGAGAGCTTGATATGCAAGTGCTTCTCTCATCTCATTCTAGGGATTTGATTAAATGAATAATAGGAATAGCTCACTCCTATGCGATTAGGGCCAGGTGCTCTAGTCCAGAAAACTGTATCACCCGTACAGGAAAAATATTGGAAATAAATAGATGAACTGGACTGGCACTCTGTATGTATGGCATGATAAGGATAAGATGCAATAAAATATAGTAAAATACAATTAAATATGAATAAGAGATGTATAAATACGATATGAAGTGATCACACAATTTAATAACGATAAAATATAAATGTATCACTTTATATATGTTGCAGGATCATAAAATGTTGTACAACATTTTATGATCCTGCAACATTTTATCTTTATGCAACATTTTAATAGCTGTCGGTCGTCATAATATATCTTATATGAAATAAATGTATCTGTAATATGTTCTGTTTATTTATATATTTTTTTATATATTTTATATGTTCGTTTTATTGTATAAATACATTGTTTTTAGCCAGTATTTTGTGTATTTTATCAAAAATAAGTGTAGCTGCAATTCTAATTTTCTTTCTAGACTGACTAGATTAAATATTGCACATGATATATTGAAAAAACGCAAAAGCAGTAAAATAACGCACAAAAACCGCATACAAAACTTCTTATCAAGAATTGGATTTTTCTGCTGATTTTCGATTCCAGACCGCTTTTTGGTTTTCTCTGATGGACTTATAAAAAGCCGCTCTAAGATTGGGAGATCAGCTGCCACTGAAGAAGGGGTAAGAGGTCCCCGAAACGCGTTTGGCGTAACCAGCTGATAGCTCCCATTTCGTCTAAGGCCTTCTCACAGATGATATCAAGTCTGTGAACATTTCTTCAAAATTTGGAGCGCTCCAGGAAAGAATTCTGTCACACAGAAATCGCCGAGTTCACCTCCCGCGATAATCTGATACAATCCCGGACCAGAGGTACGTCATAGGTCACGTGAGACGCCGACGTCCTGAGACACGAACAGTCCGGTCACTCGTCTCTACTACGGAATCAGCCAGTAGTACGCCACAGACCTCGCTACCTCGGCGTCCTCCGATACAAGACGAAATCGTGTACAATCTGGTATGCGGTACCTTTGAAAATTATCTGGGTCAAGGTAAGACCATTGTTACCTGAGAGCATACAGCACTTTATCCATTATATTTGGATTACAACTAAAAAGCCATCTGAAAACCCTTTCCTTGCATAGTCCTTTTCAAATTATGGACTAAAATCACACACTGCATACAAGCGGTACCTCTCATTACATAGTACTGGAGAGGAAGGACATTATACCTACTCCTTCTATTTTTATCCAAGGACTTATATATGAAGGAACTTTTTTTCAATATTAATTTATTGTAATTGATTGTCATTTGCAGTGTTTTATATTGTTGTGCAGTGTCTATCATTGTAGTGATACATTTATATTTTATCGTTATTAAATTGTGTGATCACTTCATATCGTATTTATACATCTCTTATTCATATTTAATTGTATTTTACTATATTTTATTGCATCTTATCCTTATCACGCCATACATACAGAGTGCCAGTCCAGTTCATCTATTTATTTCATTCTAGGGATTGATGGAGATCTCAGCACTCAGACCCCCACTGATCAAATATTCTTTTCAATTCTTATTTTATATAAATTAACCACCTCAGCTCCCCTAGCTTAAACACCCTTAAAGACCAGACCACTTTTTACACTTCTGCACTACACTACTTTCACGGTTTATTGCTCGGTCATGCAAATTACCACCCAAATGAATTTTACCTCCTTTTCTTCTCACTAATAGAGCTTTCATTTGGTGGTATTTCATTGCTGCTGACATTTTTACTTTTTTTGTTATAAATCGAAATTTACCAAAATTTTTGCAAAAAAATGACATTTTTCACTTTCAATTGTAAAAAAAAAACTACATTTCTATATAAATTTTTCTCAAAATTTATTGTTCTACATGTCTTTGATAAAAAAAAAATGTTTGGGTAAAAAAAAAAAAATGGTTTGGGTAAGAGTTATAGCGTTTGCAAACTATGGTACAAAAATGTGAATTTCCGCTTTTTGAAGCAGCTCTGACTTTCTGAGCACCTGTCATGATTCCTGAGGTTCTACAATGCCCAGACAGTAGAAAAACCCCACAAATGACCCCATTTTGGAAAGTAGACACCCTAAGGTATTCGCTGATGGGTATAGTGAGTTCATAGAACTTTTTATTTTTTTGTCACAAGTTAGCGGAAAATGATGATTTTTTATATATTTTTTTCCTTACAAAGTCTCATATTCCACTAACTTGTGACAAAAAATAAAAACTTCCATGAACTCACTATGCCCATCACGAAATACCTTGGGGTGTCTTCTTTCCAAAATGGGGTCATTTATGGGGGCAGTTATACTGCCCTGGCATTTTAGGGGCCCTAATGAGTGAGAAGTAGTTTGAAATCAAAATGTGTAAAAAATGCCCTGTGAAATCCTAAAGGTGCTCTTTGGAATGTGGGCCCCTTTGCCCACCTAGGAGTGGCTTGGGTTGGACGGCACTCCTCTAGTGTCGTTTTGGTACGGTGCTCAATGGTAATTTGAGGTAATATAGTGAAGGAAAACCACGGCACTCGTTTTTAGTAGTTTTTAAAAATTATATTTTCATTTCATAATATTTCATATCATATTCATTTCATCATTTATCAGCATCCAGGAATATAATTTGCACAGACTGGCCAACGTTTCGGTCCTAGTATGGGACCTTGATCACGGCCTGGAGTAAAATATAATGCAATATATCAGGGTATATTTTACATGATGAAAGGTACATATTTAGTTCATGGTATATACAGCAAAAATGTCCAATGTCTAGTATATGGGGATACAGAGGATGGATCAAAGGCATATTTTCAACTCATATTAACATCATCAATAGTAAAGTTACGTTGAGAGAGGTATACAAAGACATATGCAATCAAATGCATCGGTGATTAGCAGTGAAAAAACACACAGCAAAGGAATCAGCAGCAGCCGGGATCTTAAATATGCTTGGCGAGGTTAGCACAGGCAGAGTAGTGCAGGACAGCAGAGCGTCTCAGGGGTGGCGTGACCTATAAAGTGTGGCATAAGTTATACCATGTTATCAATAATCAAATAGCAGGCCATGGTAAGGCTAGGTATACAAACACAAGGCAGATCTGTAGTATATGAGTGAATGAGTAAATAAGTAAGGGCCATGGTCCGGTCACCTTTGGGCATCTATTGAAGCTGCCGACGGTAGAGAGAACAACAAGGGTGCAAGCAGAGCGGCGAGATACAGATAGTTAGAAAGTCCAGTATTTATCTTAGTCTTGGTTGCATGTTGCCTGTGTAGGATGCGCAAGCATGCACTGCACTTGTGTCCCTTTTGAATGGTGCCGCTGGTGTGGGCGGGCGTCCTGCGCACGCGCGCCCGGCTCCGTCGCACGCATGACGTCATCACGCTCGGGCGAGTGACGTCACTGCGGCAGCAGCGTCCGCGCGCATGCGCAGTGGGCCGGCCGGGACCCGGACTGGCAAAGTAGTATTGGCAGCGTAATGAAAAGGGGATTAGATTACCCAGATATAGATCATATAGGGTAATACAGTATGCCCCTTGGGAGAAAGACCGGTTAGAGCAGGCTTTGGAGTACAAATATATATATATGTGGGGACCCAACCAGAGTAGACGTTTTGCTAGCAGGCATGATATATTTATTTATACCTTAAGGCAGTAGTACTATATTTTATCTGTATAGTAAAGACATATTATAAGTATTGGAGCAGCACAATTTATTTTTTATTTTTGTTGTATATAATTGTATACTATATAAGCGCCAGTACAGCTATATTGAACTTATACTATATGGAGTACTATACGACTACTGTATATCTCATACTACCTGGTTGGGATGGACTTTATGAGTCATTTGGTCTGTGGAAGGTAAGGGAGAAAATATGGTGTTAGTAAACATATCATAACAGGTTGAAGATATAAGCGTTAGCAAGTGATACAAAAAGCAAAAGGGATTATAAGGTTAAAATGTCCAATCATATATGTCATACGATATAGTGATATAGATCACGATGTGCAAAAGTCAAAGTCCCTATTCATACCGTTTGGAGAAAGGGTATTGAGTTCAAATATCCAGAAGGATTTGCGTTCTTTGAGACGCGCAATCCGGTTCCCACCTCTTCTTCCCGCAGGTATTTGCTCCAATATTTGGAACCTGAGTTGACTGATCTGGTGTTTTGCAAGAGAGAAATGATGTGGGATGGGTTGTTCTGTTCTGTTGCAACGGATATCGGATTTATGTTTGGAAATTCGGTCACATATATTTTGAGTAGTTTCTCCCACATAAGCCAGGCCGCAGGGACATTTAATGAGGTACACTACAAACGAGGAGTTACAGGTGAAGAAGTTTTTTGAATAGTATATTTTGCCCGAACAGGGATGTACGATACGGTTCCCTTTAATTACATTGGTGCATTGTGCACAATGTAGGCATGGGTATGTGCCTGTTTTTTTCGGGGCTAGAGTAGTTTGTTGTAGTGTGGGTTTAAGTGGGCCGATGTCGGCATGTACTAATTTGTCTTTGAGATTATTTGGTCTCTTATAGCACATACGGAATGGATGTTTGAATTCAATGACCTCAGGGTAAGACTGTTGGAGGAGGGGCCAGTGTCTTTTGACAATCGATTGGATTTTGGGAGCAAACGGATGGTAAGTCATCACTAGGGGGACCCGTGGTGGAGACACGGTCTTTGGTGGTATGGGTTCTGTAGATGTGGCTATTGAAAGTTCTTTTGTGAGCAAAGAGGTAGGATAACCCCTGGCGCTTATATAGTATACAATTATATACAACAAAAATAAAAAATAAATTGTGCTGCTCCAATACTTATAAATTGTCTTTACTATACAGATAAAATATAGTACTACCGCCTTAAGGTATAAATAAATATATCATGCCTGCTAGCAAAACGTCTACCCTGGTTGGGTCCCCACATATATATATATTTGTACTCCAAAGCCTGCTCTAACCGGTCTTTCTCCCAAGGGGCATACTGTATTACCCTATATGATCTATATCTGGGTAATCTAATCCCCTTTTCATTACGCTGCCAATACTACTTTGCCAGTCCGGGTCCCGGCCGGCCCACTGCGCATGCGCGCGGACGCTGCTGCCGCAGTGACGTCACTCGCCCGAGCGTGATGACGTCATGCGTGCGACGGAGCCGGGCGCGCGTGCGCAGGACGCCCGCCCACACCAGCGGCACCATTCAAAAGGGACACAAGTGCAGTGCATGCTTGCGCATCCTACACAGGCAACATGCAACCAAGACTAAGGTAAATACTGGACTTTCTAACTATCTGTATCTCACCGCTCTGCCTGCACCCTTGTTGTTCTCTCTACCGTCGGCAGCTTCAATAGATGCCCAAAGGTGACCGGACCATGGCCCTTACTTATTTACTCATTCACTCATATACTACAGATCTGCCTTGTGTTTGTATACCTAGCCTTACCATGGCCTGCTATTTGATTATTGATAACATGGTATAACCTCTGCCACACTTTATAGGTCACGCCACCCCTGAGACGCTCTGCTGTCCTGCACTACTCTGCCTGTGCTAACCTCGCCAAGCATATTTAAGATCCCGGCTGCTGCTGATTCCTTTGCTGTGTGTTTTTTCACTGCTAATCACCGATGCATTTGATTGCATATGTCTTTGTATACCTCTCTCAACGTAACTTTACTATTGATGATGTTAATATGAGTTGAAAATATGCCTTTTATCCATCCTCTGTATCCCCATATACTAGACATTGGACATTTTTGCTGTATATACCATGAACTAAATATGTACCTTTCATCATGTAAAATATACCCCGATATATTGCATTATATTTTACTCCAGGCCGTGATCAAGGTCCCATACTAGGACCGAAACGTTGGCCAGTCTGTGCAAATTATATTCCTGGATGCTGATAAATGATGAAATGAATATGATATGAAATATTATGAAATGAAAATATAATTTTTCAAAACTACTAAAAACGAGTGCCGTGGTTTTCCTTCACTATATTACCTTTGCCCACCTAGGCTGCAAAAAAGTGTCACACATGTGGTATCGCCGTACTCAGGAGAAGTCGGGCAATGTGTTTTGGGGTGTCTTTTTACACATTCCCATGCTGGGTGAGATAAATATCTCTGTCAAATGACAACTTTGTATAAAAAAATGGGAAAAGTTGTCTTTTAGAGAGCTATATCTCTCACCCAGCATGGGTATATGTAAAAAGACACCCCAAAACACATTGCCCAACTTCTCCTGAGTACGGCGATACCACATGTGTGACACTTTTTTGCAGCCTAGGTGGGCAAAGGGGCCCACATTCCAAAGAGCACCTTTAGGATTTCACAGGGCATTTTTTACACATTTTGATTTCAAACTACTTCTCACGCATTAGGGCCCCTAAAATGCCAGGGCAGTATAACTACCAAACAAGTGACCCCATTTTGGAAAGAAAACACCCAAAGGTATTTCGTGATGGGCATAGTAAGTTTATGGAAGTTTTTATTTTTTGTCATAAGTTAGTGGAATATGAGACTTTGTAAGAAATTCTAGGAACTCGCCATGCTCCTCACGGAATACCTTGGGGTGTCTTCTTTCCAAAATGGGGTCACTTGTTGGGTAGTTATACTGCCCTGGCATTTTAGGGGCCCTAATGCGTGAGCAGTAGTTTGAAATCAAAATGTGTAAAAAATGCCCTGTGAAATCCTAAAGGTGCTCTTTGGAATGTGGGCCCCTTTGCCCACCTAGGCTGCAAAAAAGTGTCACACATGTGGTATCGCCGTACTCAGGAGAAGTTGGGCAATGTGTTTTGGCGTGTCTTTCTACATATACCTATGCTGGGTGAGAGAAATATCTCTCTAAAAGACAACTTTTCCCATTTATTTTATAGAAAGTTGGCATTTGACCGATATATTTATCTCACCCAGCATGGGTATATGTAAAATGACACCCCAAAACACATTTCCCAACTTCTCCTGAGTACGGTGATACCACATGTGTGACACTTTTTTGCAGCCTAGGTGCGCAAAGGGGCCCAAATTCCGTTTAGGAGGGCATTTTTAGACATTTGGATTCCAGACTTCTTCTCACGCTTTAGGGCCCCTAAAATGCCAGGCAGTATAAATACCCCACATGTGACCCCATTTTGGAAAGAAGACACCCCAAGGTATTCCGTGAGGGGCATGGCGAGTTCATAGAAGTTTTTTTTTTGGCACAAGTTTGCGGAAATTGATTTTTTTTTTTTTCTCACAAAGTCTCCCTTTCCGCTAACTTGTGACAAAAAGTTCAATCTTTCATGGACTCAATATGCCACTCAGCGAATAACTTGGGGTGTCTACTTTCCGAAATGGGGTCACTTGTGGGGTATTTATACTGCCCTGGCATTTTAGGGGCCCTAAAGTGTGAGAAGAAGTCTGGAATATAAATGTCTAAAAAATTTTACGCATTTGGATTACGTGAGGGGTATGGTGAGTTCATGTGAGATTTAATTTTTTGTCACAAGTTAGTGGAATATGAGACTTTGTAAGAAAAAACAAAAAAACTAAAACCCAAAAAAATCTATTTCCGCTAACTTGTGACAAAAAAAAAAAATCTTCTATGAACTCGCCATGCCCCTCAAAAGTGATCTTTTTATAGTGCCGCAGCGATTTTATGGTGTTTTTGCAGTGATCAGAAAAAATAAAATTCTGTCACTGCGGTGGGGCGGACTGAACACAAGTGTGCGCACAAGATCAGGCCTGATCGGGCAAACACTGCGTTTTTTGTAGAGCCTATAGAACATGTCCTATTCTTGTCCGCAATTGCGGACAAGAAAAGGCATTTTCTATATAGTTCTGGCAATGTGCTGAGCCGCAAAATGCGGAAATCACATTGCCGTTGTCCGTGTTTTGCGGATCCGCGGTGTCCGTATTTTGCGGATCCGTGGATCCGCAAAACACATATGAACGTCTGAATGGAGCCTTACAGGGGGGTGATCAATGACAGGGGGGTGATCAGGGAGTCTATATGGGGTGATCACCCCCCTGTAAGGCTCCATTCAGACGTCCGTATGTGTTTTGCGGATCCGTGGGTCCGCGGATGCGCAAAACAAATACGGACGTCTGAATGGAGCCTTACAGGGGGGTGATCAATAACAGGGGGGTGATCAGGGAGTCTATATGGGGTGATCACCCCCCTGTAAGGCTCCATTCAGACGTCCGTATGTGTTTTGCGGATCCGTGGGTCCGCAAAACACATACGGACGTCTGAATGGAGTTTTACAGGGGGGTGATCAATGACAGGGGGGTGACAGGGAGTCTATTATGGGGGATCACCCCCCTGTCATTGATCACCCCCCTGTCAGGCTCCATTCAGACGTCCGTGTGTGTTTTGTGGATCCGCGGATCGACTGAATGGAGCCTTACAAGTGCTAAGCATCTCTGGGAACTCCTTCAAGACTGTTGGAAGACCATTTCAGGTGACTACCTCTTGAAGCTCATCAAGACAATGCCAAGAGTGTGCAAAGCAGTAATCAAAGCAAAAGGTGGCTACTTTGTAGAACCTAGAATATGACAACGAATTTTGCAGCCTTTCCTGCATCTGTCCGTGTGAGATACACGCATGAGATACTGATGTTCTATTCTGTTATTAAAAAAATACAATTTTTTTGTAAAAAACTAAATTTGCAGCATCTGTCAGTGTGAAATACACGCATTAGATACTGGTGTTCTATTCTGTTATTAAAAAACACCAATTTTGAGCAAAAAACTACAAACCGGATTCCAAAAAAGTTGGGACACTATACAAATCGTGAATAAAAACTGAATGCAATGATGTGGACGTTCCAACTTCTAATATTTTATTCAGAATAGAACATAAATCACGGAACAAATGTTTAAACTGAGAAAATGTACCATTTTAAGGGAAAAATATGTTGAATCAGAATTTCATGGTGTCAACAAATCCCCAAAAAGTTGGGACAAGGCCATTTTCACCACTGTGTGGCATCTCCCCTTCTTCTTACAACACTCAACAGACGTCTGGGGACCAAGGAGACCAGTTTCTCAAGTTTAGAAATAGGAATGCTCTCCCATTCTTGTCTAATACAGGCCTCTAACTGTTCAATCGTCTTGGGCCTTTGTTGCACCTTCCTCTTTATAATCACCAAAAAAATGAATAAAACTAACTTACATATGTATGAAGATCCAAAAAACTTTATTGTAAGTATATATAAACATATAAACAATACATACATATATAATAAAACAGGCAGCACAAGGCGGGACACACAGATGAGTAGCAGGACCCAAGGAGAGGCCGGGAGATCAGTGCACGAAATAACAGGGAAAAAAGAATGCTAGCTGAAAAAGCATATCTCAAAACCTCATAGCAGCAACGCCCCAAACAAAGTGCAAAGGAGGCAATTGTGGAGATTGAGGTTGGAATGAAAAGGACAAAGTATAAACATACCCTGACTGGTGCAAAGATCTCTCGGCCGACTCCTGACCCAACGCCGTTTCGCCAGTAGATCTGGCTTCTTCCGGGGAACTCGTATCCCCGGAAGAAGTCAGATCTACTGGCGAAACGGCGTTGGGTCAGGAGTCGGGTCAATCTCCACAATTGCCTCCTTTGCACTTTATTTGGGGCGTTGCTGCTATGAGGTTTTGAGATATGCTTTTTCAGCTAGTATTCTTTTTTCCCTGTTATTTCGTGCACTGATCTCCCGGCCTCTCCTTGGGTCCTGCTACTCATCTGTGTGTCCCGCCTTGTGCTGCCTGTTTTATTATATATGTATGTATTGTTTATATGTTTATATATACTTACAATAAAGTTTTTTGGATCTTCATACATATGTAAGTTAGTTTTATTCATTTTTTTGGTGATTATCATGACTCCTTGGGGGTCCGATGTTTTTGATATTATTCTGTCCGGTTAATATTGGTTGACCTTCCTCTTTATGATGCGCCAAATGTTCTCTATAGGTGAAATATCTGGACTGCAGACTGGCCATTTCAGTACCCGAATCCTTCTCCTACGCAGCCATGATGTTGTGATTGATGCAGAATGTGGTCTGGCATTATCTTGTTGAAAAATGCAGGGTCTTCCCTGAAAGAGATGACGTCTGGATGGGAGCATATGTTGTTCTAGAACCTGAATATATTTTTCTGCATTGATGGTGCCTTTCCAGACATGCAAGCTGCCCATGCCACACGCACTCATGCAACCCCATACCATCAGAGATGCAGGCTTCTGAACTGAGCGTTGATAACAACTTGGGTTGTCCTTGTCCTCTTTGGTCCGGATGACATGGCGTCCCAGATTTCCAAAAAGAACTTCGAATCGTGACTCGTCTGACCACAGAACAGTCTTCCATTTTGCCACACTCCATTTTAAATGATCCCTGGCCCAGTGAAAACGCCTGACCTTGTGGATCTTGCTTAGAAATGGCTTCTTCTTTGCACTGTAGAGTTTCAGCTGGCAACGGTGGATGGCACGGTGGATTGTGTTCACTGACAATGGTTTCTGGAAGTATTCCTGAGCCCATTCTGTGATTTCCTTTACAGTAGCATTCCTGTTTGTGGTGCAGTGTCGTTTAAGGGCCCGGAGATCACGGGCATCCAGTATGGTTTTATGGCCTTGACCCTTACGCACAGAGATTGTTCCAGATTCTCTGAATCTTCGAATGATGTTATGCACAGTTGATGATGATAGATGCAAAGTCTTTGCAATTTTTCGCTGGGTAACACCTTTCTGATATTGCTCCACTATCTTTCTGCGCAACATTGTGGGAATTGGTGATCCTCTACCCATCTTGGCTTCTGAGAGACACTGCCACTCTGAGAAGCTCTTTTTATACCCAATCATGTTGCCAATTGACCTAATTAGTGTTAATTGGTCTTCCAGCTCTTCGTTATGCTCAAATTTACTTTTTCCAGCCTCTTATTGCTACTTGTCCCAACTTTGTTGGGATTTGTTGACACAGTGAAAATTGGAATCAACGTATTTTTCCTTTAAAATGATACATTTACTCGGATTAAACGTTTGATCTGTCATCTATGTTCTATTACAAATAAAATATTGACATTTGCCATCTCCACATCATTGCATTCAGTTTTTATTCACAATTTGTTTAGTGTCCCAACTTTTTTGGAATCCGGTTTGTAAATTTGCAGCCTTTGCTGCATCTGTCAGTGTGACATACACGCGTTAGATACTGGTGTTCTATTATGTTATAAAAAAACACCCATTTTGGCCAAAATACTTAATTTTGCAGCCTATGCTGCATTTGTTAGTGTGACATACAAGCTAGAAATACTGCAATAATATTCTGGGTTTAAAAAAACACCAATTTTTGGTAATAGAGTGTATAGAAGAGTTCAGACGGCTCACTCCTTGTAATCAGGGTCAGGTGCTCGGGTCTGATTTGAATCACCCTATTCAAAAGCAGATATGTAGTAAGAAAATACGACCGGCACTCTAACAATGGGAGTAATGTGGGACAACTAAAATGAGGTATACACTATTTAATAACATTTATAACATACAATAATAAAATTGCAATACATAGATAAAAAGATGCATATAAAACAAGTATAGTATTAAGAATCTACTGTATGGGGTTGTAAGTCCAAGTATATACTATTGGCATCCTCCTGAGGTAGCTTTCCGTGTAATACGGTTTTACTCAATCACAGAGTGAATGCAAAAAGCGCATGGTTTATATCGCATAGATGGTAGTAAAATGCATGAGAATATTTTGCTGCATATATGATGGTATTACAGCGTATAGATAGTCTCTCTGTAGTGTTGCCGACATATGATACAGTGTATTGGGTATTTTACTCACTGTTTCGAGCTGGCTCTTGTTCCTGTGGCGTCCCACATGTAAGTGCTCTGCTCTCCAAATCGTTTGTCAGTTCCGAAATTTTTTAGAAGTTTTTTTCTTCTTTTTTTTCGGATACGAAAGTTTTTTTTGATTTTTCGGTAGTTTAAATTTCGTAATGGAATTAATCCGAGCGTTGTTTCAGTCCGCAGCTTTTGTGCTGTATGCTCCAAATACAGTGAAAATAGTCTCTACAGAGGACATTGAATGTAGGAGTCCTTATTCAAATTTTCATATGAATCGCATGGCCATGCTCCAAGGACTTTTGTGAGCGAATATCTCTCGACTTTTCCAGATGCATTTCGAAGTAATCACTACTTCTTCCTCAGTGGGTAGCAATTTTTGGTAATACCCTACATCTAGTGTTTTTGCAGCATTTGTCAGTGTATAAGACAAGCTTGAAATACTTCAATAATTTTCTGGTTTTAATAAAACACCCATTTTTGGCAATACCCTAGATCTGGTGCCTTTGCAGCATTTGTCAGTGTAAAAGACAAGCTTAAAATAATTCTATAATTTTCTGGGTTTAAAAAAACTCCAGTTTTTGACAAAAAAAAATTTGCAGCCTTTGCTGCATCTGTCAGTGTGAGATACATGCGTTAGATACTGGTGTTCTATTCTGTTATTAAAAAAAACACCCATTTTGGGCAAAATACTTAATTTTGCTGCATCTGCTATGCTGCATCTGTCAATGTGAGATAAAAGCTTGAAATACTGCAATAATATTCTGGGTTTAAAAAAATCACCCATTTTTGGCAATCCCCTAAATCTGGGGCCTATGCTGCATTTGTTAGTGTGACATACAAGCTTGAAATACTGCAATAATATTCTGGGTTAAAAAAAACACCCAATTTTGGAAATACCCTACATCTGGTGCCTTTGCAGCATTTGTCAGTGTGAAAGACAAGCTTAAAATACTTCAATAATTTTCTGGGTTTAAAGAAACTCAAATTTTGGACAAAAAACTAAATTTGCAGCCTTTGTTGCATCTGGCAGTGTGAGATACACGCGGTAGATACTGGTGTTCTATTCTGTTATTAAAAAAACACAAATTTTTGGCAATCCCCTAAATCTGGGGCCTATGCTGCATTTGTTAATGTGACATACAAGCTTGAAATACTGCAAAAATATTCTGAGTTTAATAAAACACCCATTTTTTGCAATACCCTACATCAGGGGCCTATGCTTCATCTACCAGTGTAAGATACACCCATTAGATACTGGTGTTCTATTCTTTTATTAAAAAAACACCCATTTTGGGCAACAAATAATTTTGCAGGCTTTGCTGCATCTGTCAGTGTGAGATACAAGCTTGAAATACTGCAATAATATTCTGGGTTTAAAAAAACACCCATTTTTGGCAATATCCTACATCTGGGGCCTATGCTGCATTTGTTAATGTGACATACAAACTTGAAATACTGCAATAATATTCTGGGTTTAATAAAACACTCATTTTTCGCAATACCCTACGTCAGGGGCCTATGCTTCATCTGTCACTGTGATATACACGCATTAGATACTGGTTTTCTATTCTGTTATTAAAAAAACCACCCATTTGTGGCAAAAAAAAGAATTTGCAGCTCTTGTTGCATCTGTCAGTGTGAGATACATGTGTTAGATACTGGTGTTCTATTCTGTTATTAAAAAATCACCCATTTTGGGCAAAAAACTAAATTAGCAGCCTTGGCTACATCTGTCATTGTGAGATACACGCGTTAGAAACTGGTGTTCTATTATGTTATTAAAAAAACACCCATTTTGGCCAAAATACTTAATTTTGCAGCCTATACTGCATTTGTTAGTGTGACATACAAGCTATAAATACTGCAATAATATTCTGGGTTTAAAACAACACAAATTTTGGGCAATACCCTACATCTGGTGCCTTTGCAGCATTTGTCAGTGTGTAAGACAAGCTTCAAATACTTCAATAATTTTCTGGTTTTAATAAAACACCCATTTTTTGCAATACCCTAGATCTGGTGCCTTTGCAGCATTTGTCAGTGTAAAAGACAAGCTTAAAATAATTCTATAATTTTCTGGGTTTAAAAAAAACTCCAGTTTTGGACAAAAAAAAATTGCAGCCTTTGCTGCATCTGTCAGTGTAAGATACACGCGTTAGATACTGGTGTTCTATTCTGTTATTAAAAAAACACCCATTTTGGCCAAAATACTTAATTTTGCTGCATCGGCTATGCTGCATCTGTCAATGTGAGATAAAAGCTTGAAATACTGCAATAATATTCTGGGTTTAAAAAAACACCAATTTTTTGGCAATCCCCTAAATCTGGGGCCAATGCTGCATTTGTTAGTGTGACATACAAGCTTGAAATGCTGCAATAATATTCTGGGTTTAAAAAAACACCTATTTGAGCTAGTAGAGAATCTATCTCTTTCTGAAGAGATTTTTTATGGCAAGCGCCCAGGGCAATAAGAATGATACGACTTGTGGGTTTCCCAAACCACAGGCATTTGGGAGTCAGGCTGCAAATTAGTTGTGAAGATATCAAGTAGGTGTTGCTTCTGGTGTGTACAGTAAGAGCTCTTGTCTAGGAGTGATTCATTGAGATGCCAATGCCATTCAGTTGGAGTCAGTTGTGCCAAGTGTAATAAGGTAGAAATAGGGGCATGGTCATAGTTTGTAGGCTGAAAAAAAGACATCTGTCCACCCAGTTCAGCCTGTTATCCTGCAAGTAGATTCAGAGGAAGGAAAAAAAAAACAACTGTGAGGTAGAAGCCAATTTTCCTCAATTTAGGGGAAAAAATTCCTTCCCAACTCCAATCAGTCAGAATAACTCCATGGATCAACGACTGATCTCTAGTTGCTATAACCTGTAATATTATTACACTCGAGAAATACATCCAGCCCATTCTTGAACTCTTTTAGTGAATTCACCATCACCACCTCCTCAGGCAGAGAGTTCCATAGTCTCACTGCTCTTACCGTAAAGAATCATCTTCTATGTTTGTGTACAAACCTTCTTTCCTCCAGACGCAGGGGATGTCCTCTCATCACAGTCATGGGTATAAATAGATGTAGGGAGAGAGATCTGTAATGACCCTTGTATTTATACATAGTTATTAGATCTCCCCTCAGTCGTCTTTTTTATAAACTGAATAATCCTAATTTTGATAATCTTTCTGGGATCTGTAGTCCACCCATTCCGGTTATTACTTTACTTGCCCTCCTGTGAACCCTCTCCAGCTCTGCTATATCTGCCTTGTTCACCGGAGTCCAGAACTGTACACAGTACTCCATGTGTGGTCTGACTAGTGATTTGTAAAGTGGCAGGACTATGTTCTCATCACGGGCATCTATGCCTCTTTTGATGCAACCCATTATCTTATTGGCAGCAGCTGCCTGACACTGGTTTCTACAGCTTAGTTTGCTGTTCACTAAAATTCCTAGGTTCTTTTCCATGTCAGTGTTACCCAGTGTTTTACCATTAAGTATGTACTGGTGACTTTATTAAAAGGCATTATTCCTTCCCATGTGCATAAACTTACATTTTTCAGTTAAACCTCATCTGCCACTTATCTGCCCAAGCCTCCAATCAATTCAGATCCCTATGTAGCAGTATATTGTCCTCTTCCATGTTAATAACTTTACACAGTTTAGTGTCATCTGCAAAAAATTATATTGTACTGTGCAAGCCTTCTACAAGATCATTAATAAATATATTGAAGAGAATAGGGCCCAATACTGACCCCTGTGGTACTCCACTAGTGATAGTGACCCAATCTGAGTGTGTTCCGTTGTTAATAACCACCCTCTGTTTTCTATCCCTCAGCCAGTTACTTACCCACATACAGACATTTCCCCCAGTCCAAGCATTCTCCTTTTATATACTAACCTTTTATGTGGTACAGTGTCAAATGCTTTGGAGAAGTCCAGATATACGACATCCATTGATTCGCTGCGGTCAAGTCTAGAATTTACCTCCTCATAGAAACTGACTAAATTAGTTTGGCATGACCGATCCCTCATGAAGCCATGCTGATATGGTGTTATTTGCTTATTTTCTTTGAGGTACTCTAAGATAGCATCTCTTAGAAAACCTTCAAACAGTTTACCCCCAACAGATGTTAAACTCACCGACCTATAGTTTCCAGGCTCTGTTTTTGGACCCTTTTTGAATATTGGCACCACATTTGCTATGGCATACACCCCGTATCCTAAGAGAATTAAGTAATGTCATAGCCAGACCCTTATTTCTGATATTTAAGGACTCTATACTGACAGGGGGTCAGTATAGAGTCCTTAAATATCAGAAAAAAATGGGGGTGTATGTCATCTGGTTCCATCGATTTGTCTATTTTAATCTTTTTAAGTCGCTGTTGTACTTCTTCCTGGGTCAGACAGGGCACTTTAAATGGGGAATTTACTTTTACATTTTGCATTTCATCTACAGTTTATTTTCCTCAGTGAATACAGTGGAGAAAAAAATATTTAATAGCTTTGCTTTCTCCGAGTCGCTCTCTGCAACTCCCACCTCATCACTCTGTAAAGGGCGGACACCTTCAGATTTATACTTTTTACCATTTATATAATTGAAGAACATTTTAGGGTTAGTTTTACTCTCTTTGGCAATTAATCTCTAGTTTGGCTGCTTTTATTTGTCTTTTACATATTCTATTTTTTCCTTATAGTTTTTCAATGCTTCCTTGCTACCCTTCTGTTTTAGTGATTTAAATGCTTTCTTTTTGTCATTTATTGCTTTCTTTACATTTCTATTTATCCACATAAGGTATTGTGGCAAGGCGTACAGTGCAGGAGCGAGTGTATATCTCACAAAGATACCTCAGCTGGGTGAGATAACTAAAATCCAGGAGTGTGCAGTGGTCTCAGCAAAGGATAGTTTGCTGAGACAGTTTTGTATACGTTGTATTCTGGGCTGGATTTTAATTGGACTGGCAGTTAGTGTCACGGCTGTATGTGAGCAACTAGAGCATACACAGAAAATAGAGCCACTGACCGGACCCAAACTAGGGAGGATAAAGGGTGACCCCTGTCAGACCCTCAAAGCTCTCCCTATGCTGCTAAGCACATACCCGGATCCTAATGGTGGAACGAGGCATGCCCGCGTACCTAAGACTGATGACCACTGTAACCCCTACAATAGTGGAAGGGGCACGGCCACCGGTGCCCTGCTCAGTATATGGAGGGAACCGTGGTCGCCTCGGATCCGGTCAGAAAACAAACAGATACAATACAATGTCTGCACACTTAGCTGAAGGAGCTGCAGCAGCAGAGAAGACGGATCCAAAGACAGGTGGCAATATCCGGAGTACTTGCTGCAGCAGAACACAGGTCCAGTGAAATGATAGCTTACAAGTGAAGATACTCAAGCAAGAGCTACAACTCAAATGAGAAATATAATCCACACTCTACAAAGGAGGAGGGGTGATTTAAAGGCAGAGAAATCAAACATAGGAGGAACAGCTGGGAGGAAGGAAACAGAAAGTAATGACCTCATCCCAGGGGCGGAGAAACAGAGCAGTGAGAACTCCTCCAAGCTCTGGTAGTGACATCATCACAGGGGTGGAGAAACAGAGCTGTGAGAACGTCTCAAAGCTCTGGTAGTGACAGTTAGGCTTGGAAGTGGGAGCTGCTAGTCCACACCCTTCTAGCACAGGTTTTACCTCATGCCTGAGGTGAGCGCAGGTGAAGCCTACCCTACTTAGTCTGGCATAAATCCACCCTCAGTGTGTCAGTCTAGGGGGGGAGTGTCTGTGAACCTGAGGCAGAGGCTCTGTATGTGGTCTCATTTAGGAGGGCTGAGGTGCCACAAGGCTATGTGAAGCCTGATCTCTCCTCTGTGTGGACTGATGCTTGATGAGCGGAACCTGCTAAGGCTTGGAGCCTGAGACCCTGACCCAAAGCGTTACTTAGAGGTGAGTCAGGGAAACCTATGTAGTCTAAATATAGACAGGCACTCATACAATAGGAGTCATGTAGAAGTGTAAAGTATAGAACAACCTTTAATATATTTCTAAATATATACATAACGTCATGACCCATATCAGGCATACCTTTGCAAGTATAGGCATCGGTATAGTTCTTCTACAGTATAGAGTACTTTATAGATCGTGTCATACACCAGTCTCTAACACTGTTGGGCAATCCAATTTTTCACTGGTATGGTTATGTAGTCTCTATTAATGTACAGAGGATTATACCCTATAGAAGATTGCCAGGATCCACATCTCTATTTTGTATCATAAATATATATAGGGAAATGTTGAGACCATCAGAATGACATTTAATCATTAAAGATCGTTTGTACAGTCCATGTCCTGTTAGTATTTTTTTAACTGCAGCAGTATAGGAAAAATAGACATACAGTTGCTGAGTATGTTAGTTGTCCGTACTCACTGTTTAATAGCACAAACTTCTATTCCATGGCGTCCCACAAATGCTTGTAAACGCTTACCTCTCTTGATGCGGATAAAGCAGGCAGGTGCAGCCGATAATATGTCTTCGGCGTCTCTTATGTCTCGCTCTAGTTCCCATGAGATGAGAGGTTGTCTTTCCGCTGTTCTGTAGTTGTAGAAGTATTTTATAAGGTCATTGATTTATATTTCTTCCATATTGCATGGCCATGCTGATTTCATTCAGGACTTTTGCAAGTAAATTGTTTGTTACCAGACGCGTTTTGAAGTAGATCCCTACTTCTTCCTCAGTGGTTTTACTCGCAATAGAAAGTCCTGGTTATTGATACTCAATCCTGTCAGTACAAATGTAAGGGGTGGATCACTGGATTCTGGACATCAAATTCTCAAATTCTGCATATTGCGGTATCCATGCGTTTTCAATACTTTTGCGAGTAAAACCACTGAGGAAGAAGTAGGGATCTACTTCAAAACGCGTCTGGTAACAAACAATTTACTTGCAAAAGTCAAATTCTGCATATTGCGGTATCCATGCGTTTTCAATACTTTTTTTGCATATATATGTGTATTTTTTGCAAATAGTTGCCTGATATCCCGATCTTCATAACTTATATATTTCTTCTTATTTAATACATAAAAATACTAATAAAATTAATACAATTACAAACCGAAATAAAAGTGAAGATAAAAATAGATAGGGGTAAGCTAAGGATGGATATTCCATATAAAATAACAGGTTTTTATAGGGAAAATTTGATTGTTGTTTCTTTAACCATATATCTTGATTTATTTGTATGTGTGGATACAAGGGTAGGTGCCTCTCCTGTGAACCATGGACATTTGGAATCACGTGGAAACTAAAAGAATAAAAGCAGAAATATTCCTCTTTGATAGGGCTGGTATTAATGACAATACTTCAGAAAGACAAAGATCAACCTCAGAAATATTTAGGGAGCTAGAAGGATTATTACAGAAACAATTAAGACAACATTGGGAGATACGCTCATTAAAACAGTACAGTATATTGAACAAGGTAAAATCCCAAAAGGTCTAATGCTGTCTAAAGCCCCTTGCACAGGATCTATGCTGTGATGATTTCAATAAAGAATGGCAAACCCTATTATTCACACAATCAGTTGCATTGATACACTTGATAATTAAGAGAAGATCCCAAATAGTGGACGACTTAGTCGTGGAAATTAACCAAATAAAAAATACAATGGATAAATTGCCAAAAAATAGTGAGTTTGGTGCTTGGCAGGAGAGACTGTGCAGAGGCCTAGACAAGACAGAATCGATCATTATCAACAAAAAAATAATAAAAAAAATAATAATCCAAGACTTGAAGAAAAACAGATAGAGAGTGAATCTCCACATCTAAATAGAATTGAACATACAAATGAACGGAGAACTGAAACAATAACACAATAAAGAGATAGAATGAATGTTCAAAACAAATACTATATACTGTACCAGTAAATAATAGATATGAAACTCTATCAGATCATCATTTTTTAGATCGGACTCTGCCACACCACAAACCATGGACAAGACACAGATCAACTCATTCACCAAAACCTGTTCGTTATGTAGGGACTTCACCAATACACCCATACAATTTAAGATCAGGAGGCTGAGTAACAATCACACTTGACGCCACATACACGGAATGCACATCACTACTCAACACTCAACCGCACCCGCACCGACACAAAGAAACACTATCAAGACCATAATCAAGAGTCAAGAAGACAGGGAGAGGACAGAGAAAGAAGAATAGACCACAAAAAGCAATATTAGATAATGATCAAGGATCAATAGTCAATTTAAGCTCTACAACCCTCACTGAAATACAAATAAAATTACTTAATAAAGGATTAAAATTCGCCCCAACAGCAAAATTAAATAAATTTGACACTTACATAGGTATCCAAAAATAAATTAGAAAATTGTGTCTAAAAAATTTTTCCAAAAAAATCCCACAACATTGAGTACACAAGAAACAGTTAAATGAACTATTCAACATACAGGATTGAAAAATAAATGTAGAAAATTCCCCAAAAATTTGATTAGTCATGAGATCGCTATGTTTCAAAGATGTGTAGAGAATGACCTGAGAAAAATAAAAGATAAAACTATTCGAAAAGAGAACTTGACATCTAACGAGATTCGAGGTAAGACAATTGCAGGAACAAGAAAATCTAATAATACGTCCCGCAGAAGGGAGCTATTGTAGTTCTAGATACAGAACACTACAATAGAGTATGTCTAAGACAACTATCAGACAATACCACCTCTATAAAACTAAAAGGAGACCCCGTGGATAAGTTCAATAAAACATTGGTGCAATATTGTGACAAAGGTTCGGGACAGGGCATATTATCACAACAAGAACATGGATTTATCTTGGGTACGCAGCGGAGACTTCCTGTGTTTTACTGCCTACCCAAGATCCATAAAAACTTAAAATATCCCCCAGGACGTCCTATAATTTCAGGGATAGGTTCACTAACATTGAACCTATCCCAATATATTGATACTTTACTACAACCGGTGGTGAAGGAAGTGAAGTCTTATATAAGAGACACTACACACATTATTCAAACACTTGAGAGCCTGGACGTCAAACCACATTGGATTATAGGGACATTGGACGTCCAGTCCCTCTATACCATCATTGACCATAATCAGGGCATTTCTGCCATGAGGTCACAGTTAGAAATGAATATCACCCTCTGTATAGAACAGATCGATTTCCTAGTAGAAGGAGTCAACTACATCCTTAAAACTACTTTTATTTTGAGGGGGACTATTATATACAAAAATGTGGGACCGCCATGGGGACCAGGTTTGCACCCAGTTATGCCAATTTATTCTTGCCACAATGGGAACATCAACTCATTGCTCCCAAACTGGGGGCGGACGTGGTCCTATGGCATCGATATATAGATGATATTTTGTTTATTTGGAAGAATGGAGAAACACAACTAAAACTATTTTTGGAAGATATCTATAATAATCAGGATAATTTAACCTTTTCATCAAGTATCAATAAAGAATATACCAATTTTTTTTATATACGAATCACTATAAATGGAAATAAATTTATTTGCAATACCTATCAAAAACCAACTGCAAATAATAGTTTTATACTATTCTCAAGCTGTCATTTGCCGAGATGACTTTTGAATATCCCTTTAGGACAATTCCGTCGCATTAAAAGAAACTGCACTGATAATGAAAAATTTGAAAATGAAGCCGTAAAAATGAAAGAACAATTTAAATATAAGAACTATCCTGAAAAAAACATAAACGATGAACTGGATAAAGTAAGAAAAATGGAGAGAAAATCTTTCTTTACACTAGAACCTAATCACAAAGAAAAAACACAAAAGGAAGCAGAATTAAGGATAATTTTACCTTATAACGCACAGTAGTAGAACACATCATAAACCAACACTGGCACCATATTCTGAGGGACAAAATAATTGGGCCCTTAATCTACACATCACCTCTCATCACTTTCACAAAGGCACACAATCTAGGTTTAAAAGTGGCACCTTCTGTAAAACATCACAATAAAAAGACAGTATCACTACAGAAATGGGTCAATATGAGTGGTTTTTATAGATGTGGCAGATGGGGCACAACATTTCCAAGAAGAACTGATAGAATTTTGTCCACACAGAACCAGTTCTCCTTTGAAATAAAGGATTGTCTGACATGTAACTCCTCCAGTGTCATCTACATAATCCAGTGTCCTTGTCTTAAACAATACATTGGAAGAACAAAGAGGGCTCTCAAAGTGAGGATAGCAGAACATATAACCAACATTAACCCCTTCACAACTGCAATACGTTTATATACGTGATATTTGCACATGCCCTGTGCAGCTATCACGTCTATAAACGTCAAACCAGCTCTTTAATCCAAGCGCTGCAAAGTGCTTGGATTAAAGCTTCTGCCCCTGCACTGCTGCTGTCACGGACAGCATACAGTGCAGTAATGCCGGCAAGGGACCAATTAGAGTGGTCCCTTGCCGGTAATCGATCCGATTGGTTAGTCTGTGCAGACTAACCAATCGGATCGCGGCAGTGAAAAAAATGCCGGTTTCAGGCTCTGATCTGCGCTCTGCAGATCAGAGCCTAAAATCAGGTAGTGTCTCTGTGCCCCCCGATCTGTGCGCCTCCAACACCCCCCTGTCCGCGCCTGCCCCTAATGCAGTTCCCCCGCCCCATCCATATTCATGTAGTCTGCCCCTGATGCGGTCTGCCCCCTCCCCGTCCCATACATTCATCCTGCCCCCAATTGCTCCTGCCCCTCAATGCTTCCCCCTCCCCTTTCCAGCTTTGCTCCCTTGCAATTTGTGATAGCGGCGGCTCCATTCCTGAGCCGCCGCCATCAGCAGCGAGTGTCAGCTCTATGCTGACATTCTGCTGTAACCCCATAGATGCCGCGGTTGCAGCATCCATGGGGTTAATAGAGGGAGGGAGCTCCCTCTCTCAACCATCGGGGATGTTGCGCTGGGATGGCAGCGCCCGATGGTTGCCATGGCAACCGGACGCTTTGCAAAAGCGTCCGCTGTTGCCACCTTCAGGGCATCTAATAGTATTATACTTTGCAATGCAAGAGCATTGCAAAGTATAGTACAGCCATCAGCCCCACTGGATCTTCATGATCGAAGAGGGACTTGATAAAAAAAGAAAGTGAAAATAATAAAAATAAAAAATAAAAAAATAAATAAAATGTAAATTAAAAAAAGAAATTGCCTTTTCCTATAAAAAAAATGAAAAAATGAAATAAAATACACATATTCGGTGTCACCGCGTCCGTAACGACCGTCTCTATAAATATATTGCATGAAAAAAAACAGTGCCAAAAAAGCTATTTTTGTCAACTTACATCACAAAAAGTGCAACAGCAAGCGATCAAAAAGGCTTATGACCCCCAAAATAGTACCAATCAAACCGTCACCTCATCCCGCAAAAAATTATACCCTATTTAAGACAATCGCCCAAAAAATAAAAAAAGCTATGGCTCTCAGACTATGGAGACACTAAAACATATTTTTCTTGGTTTCAGAAATGCTATTATTGTGTAAAACTTAAATAAATAAGAAAAAGTATACATATTAGGTATTGCCACGTCCGTAACAATCTGCTCTATAAAACTATCACATGACCTAACTCCTCAGATGAACGCTGTAAAAATAAATAAATGAAAACTGTTCCAAAACAGTCAATTTTTTGGTCACCTTGCCCCATAAAGTGTAATAATGAATGATTAAAAAATCCTATGTACCCAAAAATGGTACCAATAAAAACCTCAACACTTTCTGCAAAAAATGAGCCCCTGCACAAGATCGGCAGAAAAATAAAAAACATATGGCGTTCAGAAAACCAATCCAGCAAAATCTGCCTTCCAAAAACCGTATGGCATTCCTTGCCTTTTGCGCCCTGCCGTGTGCCCGTACAGCAGTTTACGACCACATGTGGGGTGTTTCTGTAAACTGCAGAATCAGGGTAATAAATATTGAGTTTTGTTTGGCTGTTAAGGATGTGTTAAATAATTTTTTTTAGAAAATGGAAAATCTGCCAAAAAAGTGAAATTTAGAAATTTCATCTCCATTTTCCTTTAATTCTTGTGGAACACCTAATTGGTTAACAAAGTTTATAAAATCAGTTTTGAGTAACTTGAGGGGTGTAGTTTCTACAATGGGGTCATTTATGGGGGTATCCACTATGTAGGCCCCACAAAGTGACTTCAGACCTGAACTGGTCCTTAAAAAGTGGGTTTTGGAAATTTTCTTAAAAATTTTAAGAATTGCTTCTAAACTTCTAAGCCTTCTAACGTCCTAAAAAAATAAAATAACATTTCCAAAATGATGCCAACATAAAGTAGACATATGGAGAATGTTAAGTAATAAATATTTTATTAAGTATCACTTTCTGTTTTAGAAGCAGAGAAATTGAAATTTGGAAAATTGTGAATTTTTTTAAATTTTGGGTACATTTTGGATTTTTTCATAAATAAAGGTGAAATATATTGACTCAAATATATGACTATCATGAAGTACAATGTGTCACGATAAAACAATCTCAGAATGGCTTGGATAAGTAAAAGTGTTCCAAAGTTATTACCACATAAAGTGACGCATGTCAGATTTGTAAATTTTGACCTGGACACTAGTGCATCAATGACCCTTGGTCATGAAAGAGTTAAGAACGGACATGAGAAACACTCACTGTCCAAACACTTTAAAGATTTCCATAATAAAGATTATAGTGGATTGACTTTTGAGGCGCTGGAGAAGATAGAGAAACACTGGAGGGGAAAAATCACATCTTGAAAATGTCAAGGGCAGAATCTAGACGCATTTATGATTTTGGGAGTCTGCCTGCGGGGTTGAATGCTGAACTTGAAATTTTGGGTTTCCTGTAAATCTCTTGGGTCGTTAAATCTCTTGGGTGGGTGCCCCTCGCCGACAAGAGATCGCAATGTCTGGCTGTTTATCAGCACTGATATATGGTTAAAGAAAGAACAATCAAATTTTCCCTATAAAAACCAGTTATTTTATATGGAATATCTATCCTTAGCTTATCCCTATCTATTTTTATCTTCACTTTTATTTCTGTTTGTAATTGTATTAATTTTATCAGTATTTTTATGCATTAAATAAAAAGAAAATTATGTTATGAAGATCGGGATATCAGGCAACTATTTGCAAAAAAACGCATATCTATGCAAAAAAAACGCATATCTATGCAAAAAAACGCATTGAAAACGCATGGATACCGCAATGTGCTGAATTTGATGTCCAGAATCCAGTGATCCACCCCTTACATTTTATCGAAGAAAGCAAGGGTGGTGTGCTCACCTGAGGCCAATAGGAGGAAGCACGGACAACGCCGGTAACCTCGGCGTGAGGGTACGTATCCAGTCAAAAAACAGAGAGAGTCCAGTTTCCAAATTATGTGGTATCTTTAATAGTTCAGGGCAGTAAAAACCAAAGGCAATCCAAGTCTACGCGTTTCGGATCCTATAATATTGATCCTTAATCATGACATGTCATGATTAAGGATCAATATTATAGGATCCGAAACACGTAGACTTGGATTTCCTTTGGTTTTTACTGCACTGAACTATTAAAGATACCACGTAATTTGGAAGCTGGACTCTCTCTGCTTTTTGTCTGGATACACACCCCTTACATTTGTACTGACAGGATTGAGTATCAATAACCAGGACTTTCTATTGCGAGTAAAACCACTGCGGAAGAAGTAGGGATCTACTTCGAAACGCATCTGGTAACAAACAATTTACTTGCAAAAGTCCTGAATGAAATCAGCATGGCCATGCAATATAGAAGAAATATAAATCAATGACCTTACGAAATACTCCTACAACTACAGAACAGCGGAAAGACAACCTCTCATCTCACGGGAACTAGAGCGAGACATACGAGACGCCAAAGACATACTATCGGCTGCACCTGCCTGCTTCATCCGCATCAAGAGAGGTAAGCGTTTACATGTGGGACGCCATGGAATAGAAGTTTGTGCTATTAAACAGTGAGTACGGACAACTAACATACTCAGCAACTGTATGTCTATTTTTCCTATACTGCTGCAGTTAAGAAATACTAACAGGACATGGACTGTACAGTCGTGGCCAAAATTTTTTAGAATTACATAAATATTGGAAATTGGAAAAGTTGCTGCTTAAGTTTTTATAATAGCAATTTGCATATACTCCAGAATGTTATGAAGAGTGATCAGATGTAGGGGTGGGCGATATGGCCTAAAATCTATATTGCGATATAATTTTAAGCATGTGCGATATGCGATATATATTGCGATATATTGTTTTCTATATTGGGGGGGGGGGGGTTTAAACTTTTTTTTTTTACTTTTTAATTAATAACTATTAGCCTCCTTAAGGGCTAGAACCCTTGTCATATTCACCCTAATAGAGCTCTATTAGGGTGAATAGGACTTTACACTCTCCCTGCTGCCCTGTGCTTTGTGCACACAACAGCAGGGAGCTGCCCATGGCAGCCAGCCTCTGATGTGCCCCCCCAGCCTCTGATGTGCCCCCCCAGCCTCTGATGTGCCCCCCCAGCCGCTGATGTGCCCCCCCAGCCGCTGATCTGCTCCCCCAGCCTCTGATCTGCCCCCCAGCCTCTGGTAACTCAAACCCACCCCCCTCCCTCCCTCCCCAGTATTAATCATTGGCGGCAGTGGCCACAGGGTCCCCCTCCATCATTGGTGGCAGTGGCCACAGGGTCCCCCTCCCCCCCATCATTGGTGGCAGAGGGCAGTTCTGATCGGAGTCCCAGCAGTGTAATGCTGGGGCTCCGATCGGTTACCATGGCAGCCAGGACGCTACTGAAGTCCTGGCTGCGATGGTATGTTAGTGAGCAGCATTATACTCAAGTGCTTCGTGGCCGCCGGGCGCTCCTTCTCATAGGTCTGTGCGGTGCATTGCTAATGCTATAAGCATTAGCAATGCGCCGCACAGACAGAAGAAGGAACGCCCAGCGGCCACGGCGCACGTGAGTATAATGCTGCTCACTAACATACCATGGCAGCCAGTAGCGTCCTGGCTGCCATGGTAACCGATCGGAGCCCCAGCATTACACTGCTGGGACTCCGATCGGAACTGCCCACTGCCACCAATGATGGGGGGGGGGGAGGAGGGGGACCCTGTGGGATATGGCTGGCACATTCATTGGTGGTGCAGTGGCCACAGTCCCTCTCCTCCTCCTACTCTGTCCTCATTGGTGTTCAGCGGCAGCCGCGCACAGTGGGGAGGGAGGGACTCCCTCCACTGTGCTGGCCGGCTCATCAGGAGAAAATGGTGCGCGCAGAGAGCGCGATCATATCGCGTCCCGGCGATATAGGCGATATGGCGAAAATCCATATCGTGGCCCAAATTTATATCGCATATCACCTATACCGCCCACCCTTAATCAGATGAATTGCATAGTCCTTCTTTGCCATGAAAATTAACTTAATCCCAAAAAAAACTTTCCACTGCATTTCATGGCTGTCATTAAAGGACCTGCTGAGATAATTTCAATAATCGTCTCGTTAATTCAGGTGAGAAGGTTGACGAGCACAAGGCTGGAGATCATTATGTCAGGCTGATTGGGTTAAAATGGCAGACTTGATATGTTAAAAGGAGGGTGATGCTTGAAATCATTGTTCTTCCATTGTTAACCATGGTGACCTGCAAAGAAACGCGTGCAGCCATCATTGCGTTGCATAAAAATGGCTTCACAGGCAAGGATATTGTGGCTACTAAGATTGCACCTCAATCAACAATTTATAGGATCATCAAGAACTTCAAGGAAAGAGGTTCAATTCTTGTTAAGAAGGCTTCACGGCGTCCAAGAAAGTCCAGCAAGCACCAGGATCGTCTCCTAAAGAGGATTCAGCTGCGGGATCGGAGTGCCACCAGTGCAGAGCTTGCTTAGGAATGGCAGCAGGCAGGTGTGAGCGCATCTGCACGCACAGTGAGGCGAATACTTTTGGAAGATGGCCTGGTGTCAAGAAGGGCAGTAAAGAAGCCACTTCTCTCCAAAAAAACCCATCAGGGACAGATTTATCTTCTGCAGAAGGTTTGGTGAATGGACTGCTGAGGACTGGAGCAAAGTCATGTATATGAAGCCTCTTTCCGATTGTTTGGGGCATCTGGAAAAAGGCTTGTCTGGAGAAGAAAAGGTGAGCGCTACCATCAGTCCTGTGTCATGCCAACAGTAAAGCATCCTGAGACCATTCATGTGTGGGGTTGCTTCTCATTCAAGGGAGTGGGCTCACTCACAATTTTGCCCAAAAACACAGCCATGAATAAAGAATGGTACCAAAACACCCTCCAACAGCAACTTCTTCCAAAAATCCAACAACAGTTTGGTGAAGAACAATGCATTTTCCAACATGATGGAGCACCGTGCCATAAGGCAAAAGTGATAACTAAGTGGCTCAAGGACCAAAACGTTGACATTTTGGGTCCATGGCCTGGAAACTCCCCAGATCTTAATCCCATTGAGAACTTGTGGTCAATCCTCAAGAGGCGGGTGGACAAACAAAAACCCACTAATTCTGACAAACTCCAAGAGGTGATTATGAAAGAATGGGTTGCTATCAGTCAGGAATTGGCCCAGAAGTTGATTGAGAGCATGCCCAGTCGAATTGCAGAGGTCCTGAAAAAGAAGGGCCAACACTGCAAATACTGACTCTTTGCATAAATGTCATGTAATTGTTGATAAAAGCCTTTGAAACGTATGAAGTGCATGTAATTATATTTCACTACATCACAGAAACAACTGAAACACAGATCTAAAAGCAGTTTAGCAGCAAACTTTGTGAAAACTGATATTTGTGTCATTCTCAAAACTTTTGGCCACGACTGTACAAACGATCTTTAATGATTAAATGTCATTCTGATGGTCTCAACATTTCCCTATATATATTTATGATACAAAATAAAATACCAAGAGAAGGGCAGCACTCCAAAAATAGAAAAATAAAACCTCTAATTCACCCAGCAACGTTTCGGCTCAACATTAGAGCCTTTCTCAAGCAAAGACCAAGGACCAAATGACCAGTATATACATACAAGTGATTAAACAAACAAATTTACAAGTGATTAATACATAATTGATAAATAAAACCACAGAGTATCAACCATGCAATAATAATGTACATTTGAAATAAAGTGCATAATGAAAAAGACAACTCATGGCCGTGATAAAAACAAATACATATCTCAGAAAATTCATAATTGAATAATTAATTAAAATCATAACACATGTGTAAAGTGACTGTGCATAATAAAGTGTCAGGTGCTGCAATACTAATGGGCTCGATTAGGGAGGGAAAACGTACACACTAACCAGATACATGGTGACTTCAGAGACTATACACGCCGAACTATACCGCGATACTGTCTATATTTAGACTACTAGTATATGCTTTATCTTGAAAGGGGTGATTCAAAATAGACAAGAGCACCAAACCACGGTAACAGTGAGTGAGCCGTCTTATATCGAAATTAGGGAAACCTATGTTTAGGTAGAGCCCAGACAGGCAGGAGTTTATTTTGTATAACTGTTTATGTTAACACGGACATGCCGCAATAAAACACAGGTTTGGCCCTTAAATCCTGGTGTCTGTGAAGATATCTGTGAGTGTGACCCCCTGAAAGAAGGCGATCCCTTACAGTGTGTACCTCTCACAATTAGAGTTTAGGATGCTTTTAAGAATAACCCATTTTGTGGCTGTATTTTTATTTTTGAGGACTTTGTCCCAGTTAGTTAGGCCTATGGCCTCTCTTAGCTGGCTAAATTTTGCTTGTTTGTAGTTTGGTATTTTTGTTCCTCCCTGAAGAAACGCTCTTTTGAATGATATTTGGAAGGTTTGTACTTTATGGTTTTCCAGGTGTCCTCCGACCTACACGTCTGTGGTTCTGTCAGGCCTATTGGTTAGTACTAAGTCAAGTATGGTCGTCCCTCTAGTCGGGTCCTGAACCAGTTGGGAAAGGTAATTGTCTTTGGTTATTGCCAAGAACCTGTTTCCTTTATGAGATAGCTAGGTTTCAGTTTCCCAGTCTATATCTGGGTAGTTGAAGTCTCCCATAATAACCACCTCATTATGATTTGCTGCCACGTCTATTTTGTTTAAAAGTAGATTTTCTGTCATTTTCTAGCCATCTTCTCCCCCAAAACAGCTGCCCCTTCCCCATTGAGGTGCAGCCCATTCCTACGATAGAGCCTGTAGCCGAGAGAGAAGTCGGCCCAGTTCTCTAGGAACCCATACCCCTCCTTCCTACACCAGTTCTTGAGCCACTTGTTAACCTCCCTAATCTCCCGCTGCCTTTCTTGTGTGGCTCGTGGTACAGGTAGTATTTTGGAAAACACTACCTTTGAGGTCCTTACCCTAAGCTTATGATTTAAATCCCTAAAATCATTTTTAAGGATGCGTCACCTACCTCTAACTTTGTCATTGGTTCCGATATGGACCATGACTGCTGGAACTTCTCCAGTCCCTCCCAGTAATCTGTCAACATAATCTGCAATGTGTCGAACTCGAGCGCCAGCTACTACCAGCAGAGATCGCAATAATGCGCTCTGCTCTGTAGCTGTGGATGGAGACTCATGCAGCAGTACAACGATCTTCAATACTGTGAGTGGAGTGGCAGCCTGGCAGGGTAAGCAGCCTCCTGTTGGGCAGTGAGCCTTACTTAGTTTTGGTCAGGGTGCCTGTCTGGGGTTTCTAAGTCCCTGGGAGTAAAATCCAATATACTGTATCTAACTTCCCTGTCCTTTATCACTTGGATATAATAGCCTGCTCTGCATTTACTCCAGACCCCTCTCAGGGGCATATTATCCCTATCCTGGAGGGAAGGGAGTGTTGGTATTTGAATGAGACTGTATGTCAGAGGAGCTGAAGGGAGGGCAGTGATGTTATATACTGTATGTTGGAGGGGGCTGGAGGGAAGGATGGAGTGATGTTATTTACATGGGACTGTATGTTGGAGGGGGTGATGTTATTTACATGGGACTATATGTTGGAGGGAGGGAGTGTTGTAATTTACATGGGACTGTATGTTGGAGGGAGGGGGTGAAGTTATTTACACGGAACAGTATGTCAGAGGAGCTAAAGGAAAGGTAGTGATGTTATGTACATGGGACTGTATGTTGTAGGTGGCTGGAGGGAGTGATGTTATTTACATGGGACTGTATGTTGGAGGGGGCTGGAAGGAGAGAGTGATGTAATTTAAATGGGACTGTATGTTGGAGGGGCTGGAGGGAGGCGGTGAAGTTATTTACATGGGACTGTATGTTGGAGGGGGCTGGAAGGAGGGAGTGTTGTAATTTAAATGGGACTGTATGCTGGAGGGGCTGCAGGGAGGGGGTGAAGTTATTAACATGGGACTGTATGTTGGAGGGGGCTGAAGGGAGGAAAGATGTAATTTAGACTAGTAATGGCTCCCCTGCATAAATACCAACCTCTTATGGCACGTTCACACCACAGCTATTTATTTCTGTTGTTCTGCTCCGTTTGAAGAGCAGAGCAACAAAAATAATGAAAGTGCTGGACTGGGCACATAACTGAGCTGAACAGACTCCAGTGACTATATTGGGATCCGTTCAGTTTCCGTGTAGGATCTTGTCTTTTTTTCCAGACTAAAAGGTCCTGTGTGCAAGACTTTATTGGTTCTGTGTTTTTGACAGAATTTGTGACAGAGGCCCTGGACACAGCCTCCAACTCAAATGGGAACAAGCCCTTAACTCACTGCCGACGCTGGTACTTAGGAAGAGCATTCTCGTCCTGCAGTTACCCCCCTTCACCACACGCACTGTCGCAATCACCAGCAAGGGCCCAGCTGTTGCTGACAGTCGGGCCCCTGCTGTATCTGCTAGCATTGGTGAAAACTCTGATGCCAGTGGAAAAACCCCCTATTAAGCCGCGATCAATGCTAACTGTGGCATACAGGAATTCACAGAGGTAGGAGGTTCCCTCTCTCATACCCATCTGGTCCCCGCGCTGCAATGGTGGGGTCCCAAAGGTTGTCATGGTAGCCCCAAGCTACCATGGCAAAAGCATTGGGGCCCAGCAGCTATGGAGGCTTATGAGGCCCAGTTTAATACAGCATGTATTTTGATGCATTGAAACAAGTATCAGACACTGGAATGTTTTTTTTTAACAATATAAAATTAAAAGTTTCAAGTAAAAAAAAAGCACCCTCTCCCATAATCAAGCCATGTACAATAAAAAAAAAAGCTGACCGACTATGACAGACACATCTGTAACATCCGGCTGTATAAATTGAGCTATCCTGTTAGATGAACGCTGTAAAAACAATAAAAATAAAAACTGTGCCAAAATAGAAATTTTTTGGTCACATTGCCTTACAAAAAGTGTAATAACGAGTGATCAAAAAGTACTATGTACCCCAAAATGGTACAAATGAAAACGTCAATTCATCCCATAAAAAACCAGCCCCCAAACAAGACGTTCAGCAGAATTTTTTTTTAAAGTAAGACTCTAAGAAAATGGCAACACAAAAACAGGATTTAAAAAAAATGCTTTTATTGTTTAATATTGCAAAAAAAAATTTATAAAAAAAGACATATTGGGTATCACCATGTCCGTAACAACTGACTCTATCAAAAAAGCACATGATCTACCCCATCAGGTGAATGCTGTAAAAAACAAACAAAAAAAAACTGTGTCAAAATAGCTACTTAGCCTTACAAAAAGTATAATAGCCAGAGATAAAAAAGTACTATGGGGGTTATTTACAAACAGCGTACATCTGGCGCAGATTCTGTCGCACGCCATCTTGTGGCAGAATCTGTGACTTCTTCCCGCTCACACCAGATCTGAAAAAGGGTGGGTGGCGTGGGCAGGGAAGGGCCAGCAGACTCGTCTCATTCATCATTTTCTATGCCTGGTGAAGGCATAGAAAATGGTCTAAATGTAAGACAGCAAGGAAGCTGTCCTACATTTAGAATCGGCAATGGATATGCCAAAGTTATGTGGAGGCCGGCGCCTCTACATAACTTCGGCGATCCAGCGCAGGGCCTTATTACGATGGTGTCTAAAACTACGGTCTTAATACATGTGCCCCTACGTACCCCAAACGGTACCAATTAAAACATCAACTCATCCTCCAAAGAACAAGCCCTGACAGTAGACAATGGGACAAAAAATAAAAATGATAATGGTTCTCAGAAAATGGCGACACAAAAGCAGAATTTTTATTTTTTTAAATGTTGTGTAAAAGTGATAAAATGTAAAAAAAATTATATAAAATTGGTGTCTCTGTAATCGTACTGTCAAGCAGAATAAAGATAATGTGTCATTTTTCCCACAGGGTATACGCCGTAATAACAAAACCCAAAAAGCAGTGTTTATTCTGCTTCACAAAACGCTAACTAGAAAAGTGATCAAAATGTTGTATGTACCCCGAAATAGAACCAGTGATAATGGAAACTCATCCCCCAGACAATAAGCCTTCACTCAGAAAAAAAAAAAAAGTATGGTTCCCAGAAAATGGTTGTAGCAACATTGTGCTCGGAAGTGAATCCATCAAAATTTGCGCTGCAAAAGCCAAAAGGTGGTCATTCCCTTCTGAACCCTGTAACACATCCAAACAGCAGTTTACATCCACATTTATGGTATTTCAGCACCTAGTACAACCCGCTTAACATTTTAAAGGGCACGGTGTGTCTCAGATGGTACACGCTGGACACAACATATTGGGCAGTGAAATGCCATATCTGTGGAAAACGTGCAATTTTCACTTTGCATGGTACGCTATGCAATAATTTCTGCAAAATATCTGTGTCGTCAAAATGCTCACTCCTATCTTGAGTAGTTTAGTTTTCAAAATCGGGTCACTTCTCGGGGGTTCTACAGGGTGGGCCATTTATATGGATACACCTTAATAAAATGGGAATGGTTGGTGATATTAACTTCCTGTTTGTGGCACATTAGTATATGTGAGGGGGGAAACTTTTCAAGATGGGTGGTGACCATGGCGGCCATTTTGAAGTCGGCCATTTTGAATCCAACTTTTGTTTTTTAGATAGGAAGAGGGTCATGTGACACATGAAACTTATTGGGAATTTCACAAGAAAAACAATGGTGTGCTTGGTTTTAACGTAACTTTATTCTTTCATGAGTTATTTACAAGTTTCTCTTTGTTTACAGCCATTGACATGTCGCCAAGGTTAACAGGTGAGGAGCGGATAGAAATTGTGTTGATGTCTGGTGAACGCAGTAACCGGGTCATTGCAGCAGATTTCAATGCAAGACACCCTACGAGACCACCCATCTCCCATGCTACAGTTAGCAAACTGCTTGCTAAGTTTCGTGAAACTGGTTCAGTGTTGGATTTGCCAAAATGTGGACACATGAAATCTGTCTCTAATGAAGAAACATCAGTGGCTGTCCTAGCTTCATTCAGCAAGAGCCCACAGCGTAGCACTCGCCGCATGTCACTGGAGAGTGGCATTAGTCAAACATCCCTTCGGCGGATATTAGCTACTCACAAATGGCACCCTTACAAACTCCAGCTACTGCAGCATCTCAACGAGGATGACCCAGATCGGCGCACTGAATTTGCAGAATGGGCAAAACAAAAATTGGAACAGGACCCTCAGGTTACGCAGAAGATTTTGTTCAGTGATGAGGCAAACTTTTATGTGAATGGTGAAGTTAACAAACAAAACCACCGCTATTGGTCTGACACTAACCCACATTGGATAGATCCCTCGAAGACTGTTGGAACAAAAAAATTGATGGTATGGTGTGGTATATGGGGTACAAAGATAGTGGGGCCATTCTTCATCGATGGAAACCTCAAGGCCACTGGATATGCGAAATTGCTACATGATGATGTGTTTTCCTCTTTATGCACTGAAGCTGGCACGTTCCCTGAGTTTTTCCAGCAAGATGGTGCACCACCACATTATGGGTGTCAGGTCCGAGCATTCCTAGATGAACAGTTTCCTGGAAATTGGATTGGTCGTCGTGGGCCAGTTGAATGGCCCCCAAGGTCTCCCGATCTGACCCCCTTAGACTTTTATCTTTGGGGTCATCTGAAGGCAATTGTCTATGCTGTGAAGATACAATATGTGCAGCAACTGAAACTACAGATACTGGAAGCCTGTGCTAGGATTTCTCCTGCGGTGTTGCTATCAGTGTGTGAAGAGTGGGAGAAGAGGGTTGCATTGACAATCCAACACAATGGGCAGCACATTGAACACATTTTATAAGTGGTCAGAAACTTGTAAATAACTCATGAAAGAATAAAGTTACGTTAAAACCCAAGCACACCATTGTTTTTCTTGTGAAATTCCCAATAAGTTTGATGTGTCACATGACCCTCTTTCTATTGAAAAAACAAAAGTTGGGTTCAAAATGGCCGACTTCAAAATGGCCGCCATGGTCACCACCCATCTTGAAAATTTTCCCCCCTCACATATACTAATGTGCCACAAACAGGAAGTTAATATCACCAACCATTCCCATTTTATTAAGGTGTACCCATATAAATGGCGCACCCTGTATTTTGCTGTGAATTAATTTTTGCAGAACATCTATGGGGTGAAAATCTTCATTACATCCCTTGGTACATATTGTGAGGGGTGTGGTTTCCAAAATGGCGTCCCTTGCTGCATAAGTTGCCAAACTAGTTCTCAAATGCACATGGTGCTGTTTCTCTTCTGAATCCTGTGGAGTGCCCAAACAGCATATGGGGTGTTGCCGTATTCAGGAAGTAATGGACAACAAATTGTTGGGTTCTTTTTCACCTGTGGCCCCTTAGAAATGAAAAATCTGGGCCTAAAACAACATTTTCTTGTAAAAAATTAGATATTTCATTTTCATAGCCAGGTGTTTTTTAATTCTATGAAAAGTCTATAAGGCCAAATTGCTCACTGCACCGCTTGACAAATTCTTTGGCGGGTGTAGTTTCCAAAAGGGGGTCGCCTTTTGGGGGAGTCCACTGTAGGGGTACCTCAGGGTCTCTTCAAATGCAACATTGTGCCCGGAAACCATTCCAACAAAATCTGCCTTTCAAAAGCATATTGCGCTTTCCCTTCGTGCGGTGTGTCCATACAGAAGTTTATGATCACATATGGTGTGCTGCCGTATTCAGTAGAAATTGCGTAACAAATTGTGGAGTCTTTTTTCTCATATTACCCCTTGTGAAAATGAAAAATCTGGGGAAAAATGAATTTTTTCCTTTTAAGAGCCATAATTCCATGAAAAAAAAACTAAATGGTTATTACACTCTTGAGGGGTGTAGCTTCCAAATGGGGTGACTTTTGCAGGTTTTCACTTTATAGGTACCTCAGAGTCTCTTTGAATGTGACATGACACCCAGGGGAGCACCCAGGAATTTTGTCTAGGGGGGTCCGAAAGGCTAAAAAAATGTGGCACGTGTAGTGCGCTGTGCCAATTCTTTTGCCTGCCCATTTTTCAAAGCCCCCATTATATTTAAAAATGCGGGGGGGGGGGGGGGAGGGGGGTGTTGCGCTGATTCTTTTACTTGGCCATTCTAAAAGCTCTGTAGGAATAGAACAATGCCCCGCCCATTATTAAAAGCCCCTCCTACATATAATAGGCCACTCCCAACAAACACTGTACAGCTAAAATTCTATTGTTGAGGCCTGTCTCTACACATCATACGGAGAGGGGAGGGTCTGTCCTGGCTGCACTGCCTGCTTATACAACAAACTACAGCCAGGAAGCTCCTCCACTCTCCTCCCTCCCCAAATCCTGCTCAAGGCCTGTTGTTCCCCCCTACCATCTGACACCCGCCCGTGGCCTGCTGCCCCCTTTGGCCATCCTCACCCAGCTCTGCAAATGGCAGGGGGAGGAGCCGGAGCATCTCCTCTCCTACATAGCGCCCCATACCTCTTACATCCAGTGATGTCACCTTTGTTGTAGACGTTCTCTTTCTTTATCTTCTCCATTTAGACCAGACCGCCATGATGATTTTTCATCCATCTCCCATCTCTGCAGAGATTAACAAACAGACATTAGTTTCCCACATTTCCATCATTTTCACATCTTCTGAACACACTTTCCTGCCACCCCCAATACTATACTGCAGAAACAGTCCCCTTGGAAATACTAATACCACCTTCAACAATTATTGGCACACAGTGCTCTAAAAAATAACTGTGCCCAGACACTAATAGTATAAAGATAATGTCCCCCAAAAATAATTGTGCTAAGCTGATACTGTGCCAGGGTGCCCTCCAAAGTACCAGTGCTCCCCAAAATCCCACCAATAGAAATAATTCTCTGCCAGAGCACACTTAGTATTAATAATGCCCCTATAGTGCCCATACTAGTAATCATGTTCCTCATAGCCCCCCAGTAGTAGTAAAGCTCTGCATAATACCTCCTAGTAGTAATAATTCTCCCTATAATATGACAGTACATGAAATACCCCCGCTTAGTGCCCGCTATTGAGCTAATGTCTCCATAATGTATGCCAGTATAAAATACCCCTATATAGTGCCCCAGTAAATTCCCTCATAGTGCTCCTCTCCCCCTTCTCCATAGTGTCCCCCATAATATGCCAGTAAAAAATGCCCCTTCTAAGTGCCACCATATGCCCCAATAGTGCTCCACTCCCCCATAGTGCCCCCCAAATAATGCCCCATAGTGCCTTCCATAATGTGCCAGTAAAAAATGCCCCCTTAGTGCCACCAGATGCCATAATGCCCCCCATAATGTGCCAATAAGAAAAAAGGCCCCTTTAGAGCCCCCACTTCCCCATAGTGCCTCAAAGAATGCCCCTATAGTGCCACCAGATGCCCCATAGTGCCGTTCTCCCCTATAGTGCCCCCCATAATGTGTCATTAAAAAAAAGCCCCTTTAGACCCCCCAGATGCCCCCATAGTGCTCCTCTCCCCCATGGTGCCCCCCCCATAATGTGCCAGTAAAAAAATGCCCCTTCAAAGTGCTACCATATGCCCCAATAGTGCTCCACTCCCCCATAGTGCACATTCTACTTTAAAGGGGTTGTGTTGGGTGCTGAACCTGCACATATCTTCCTTCTCCTTCCCCCACTCACCCTTCTGACTCGACATCTCATGCTCTGAATCGTGCAGGGCAAGGGCTTTTTCTGGAGATCCAGTGACGTACTAGGCTCTCCATGGGTAAGCTATGCGGAGGCACAGGTGTGTGTCACACATACCCCAAAATACGTCACAGTAACAACTTTGCGCCTTGCATTCGGTCTAGTCACATGTGATAAATGGTGCCTATAGCTCCTGCACACGACCGTATCCGTTTTTGTGGTCCACAAATCACGGATCTGTAAACATGGTTACTGCCTGAGAGCCTGCTGAAATTTATTTTTATCCTGCAGAAATGTCCGCAAAATAGACAAGAATAGGACATGTTCTATTTTTTTGCTGGACCACGGAACGGACTTAGGGATATGAACAGCACACAGATGTGCTGTCCGCATCTTTTCTGGCCTGATTGAGATGAATGGGTTCGCATCTGATTGGCAAAAAATGCAGATCAGATACAAACCAAAACTATCGCATGAGCCCTAACTCGGTGGTGGACCCAACAAATAGTGCAGGTACCCCGCATTTATGTATTGTTTTATCTGATACACATTACCGTTACACGGAGATTGTTACCAAACAGCAGGTACATTCTTAACCCTTACAGTACCGGGCCACTTTTCACTTTAAATCCCAGGCCGATTTTTGGAAATCTGACATGTGTCACTTTATGTGGTAATAACTTTGGAAAGCTTTTACTTATGCAAGACATTCTGAGACTGTTTTTTCGTGACACATTGTACTTCATGACGGTAGTAAATTTGAGTCAATATATTTCACCTATATCTATAAAATAATCCAAAATGTACCAAAAAATGTGAAAAATTTTCAATTTTCTAAATTTGATTTTCACATCTTTTAAGACAGATAGTAATACCTCATAAAATGGTTATCAATCAACATTCCCCATATGTCTGCTTTATGTTGGCATCATTTTGTAAATGTCATTTTATTTTATCAGGACGTTTGAAAGCTTAGAAGCTTAGAAGCAATTTTTCAAATTTTCAACACAATTTACAAAAACCATTTTTTTAAGCACAAATTCAGTTATAAAGTGATTTTGAGGGTCTTACTGTCACGGTGGGGAGTGGGGGTAACTTCCCACCGTATAACGTAGGAGAACAGGGAAGCAGCTAGGCCTGGACACCAGGAAAAGGGAGCATATCACCTCCTAATGCCGCCCTAATCCTGGCCCTGACTTCTAACTGTATGAGCAGACACAGATGGTAGGTGGTCTCATACACAGGAACCTCAGACCCTGAGTCGCCCTGAATATCCCTATCCCAGGATAGGAGCAGGACTCCAACTTACACAAAGGCTGAAGGGCCACTGACCTCAAGCTCACAACACAACATATAAAGAGCCAAGAGGCCGCACCCAAGACACACCTAAATCCACACCAGACAGGGAAGGACCCAGGGGAAAGGAGGAGCCACCTACGTGCTGCAACAACACACATGCAAGGCAACCTTGTCATGGCGCACACAACAGAGGCCGTGTCACTTCCACCCCTTAAAGCCCTCCCAACCGAAAAGGGGAAGCTAGTGGGACACCCACAAATAACAGGGGAGAGAAGGGAGTAGCAGAATCAGCGTCAGTACAAGGAAGTCTCCCAAAGACTGCCACCAGCACACCGGAACCACCAACTAGGAAACAGCCAGCCAACAAACAGCTTGGAGAGACCGCACTGAACGATGCGTCCACCACAGACACAGTTCAAACCCAAGGTCACTGCCAGGAAACATCCCAAAACCAGCATACACCACAGCCAGTACAACAGGGATGCAACCAGCAACGGTACAAGAGTAAGGAACCACAGAGAGTGGACGAGGAGAGATTCCAACACAGGTAACGGTTCACACAACACCAGTCACTGTGAACCGCACCGTTAACAGAATCTCTTCTTTCACCCTCCCTTCGGAGGATAAGGATGCGTGCCAGAAAATTGCAGGCAACACATGCTGGACCCTCTTCCGAAGGCAAACTGAGAGGCCAAAACTAGACATACTGTCACGGTGGGGAGTGAGGGAAACTCCCCACCGTATAACGTAGGAGAACGAGGAAGCAGCTAGGCCTGGACACCAGGAAGAGGGAGCAGGTCACCTCCTAATGCCACCCTAATCCTGATCCCTAACCGTATGAGCAGACCCAGATGGTAGGTGGGCTCATACAGAGGAACCTCGGAGCCTGAGTCGCCCTGAAGATCCCTGCAATGAGGTTAGGAGCAGGAGACGACCTGTTCATCCCAGACGCGGATGAACAGGAGTCTCCACTGACCTAGCTACACAGTGAACAGCCACTGGATCGGAAGGTAAGAGCCCAGAAACAACATGCACTTACCTGCCTTGGCCACACCAACCACCGGACCCCCATGCAGACAGGAAGCACGGCGGCCCCAGGCAGAGCTGCTCACTGACTTGTGATCCCCCCTCCGGGGAACCCAGAAACCCCCTTCCGGAGGGATGACAGATAGAAAGTGGAAATGTCTAACAACCATGCTGAAAATTCAACACCAAACAAACCAGACACTGAACACCAAACTAGACATACACACACCGAAAACACCAACCACAAACACAAAATAGGGGAGACATCAAGGTGACATCGATGTCTAGCTAGAAGGCCCTCCCATTGGACAGATGGTATATCCAGGATAGGAGCAGCACTCCAGCTCACACAAAGGCTGAATGACTATTCTCAAGCTCACAACACAACATACAAAGAGCGAAGAGGCCACACCCAAGACACACCTAAACCCACACCAGCCAGATAATTAACCCCTCCGGCACCAGACAGGGAAGGACCCAGGAGAAAGGAGGAGCCACCTACATGCTGCAACAACACGTTGCCGCAGGCAACAGCATGCACGGCAACCGTGTCACGGCGCACACAACAGAGGCCATGACACTTACGTAATATAAACCACCCATAAATGACCCCATTTTAGAAACTACACCCCTCAAATTATTCAAAACTAATGTTATAAACTTTGTTAACCCTCGAGGTGTTCCACAACAATTAAAGGAAAATGGAGGTGAAATTTCTAAATTTCACTTTTTTTGTATATTTTTTTTATGTTAATCAACTTTTTCTTGCAACACAGCAAGGGTTAACAGCAAAAAAACCTCAATATATATTACTCTGATTCTGAAGTTTACAGAAATACCCCATATGTGGTGGTAAACTGCTCTATGGGCATGTGGCAGTGGTCAGAAGGAAAGGAGCGCCATATGGATTTTGGAGGCAGATTTCGCTAGAATGGTTTTTAGGCACCATTTTGTTTTTGAAGAGACCCTGACATACCCCTACAGCGGAAACCCTGAAAAAGTAAACACATTTTGGAAACTACACCTTAAAGAATATATTAACGGGGATACTGAGCACTTTGACCCCCTAAGCTTTTTACGGAATTTGGAAAGACTTGGCTGTAAAAATGAAAAGTTTCATTTTTTCCAATAAAATGTTGCTTTAGCCTCAAATTTTTCATTTTCACAAGGGGTGTAACGGGGTGTCGAAGGCGCACTCGCTCTCCCATCAGCCGCAGACCTGCTGCTTAACTTCGGGAGCGAGGATCTGTGTTTGACCTTGTTCCCAGGGCAGCTTTGCTAGCTGGGAGGCTTCCTGCTCCTAGGTCTGCCTTGAGCGCCGAGCTGATCACTCGGTGCTCGACTGGTCGGTCATGTGATGCTGGCCACGTCACATGACCCTCACTCCCCACTATAAATACAGGCAGCCTGCTGGCCACAGGTTGCCTGTTAATTTTAGGTATCTGGTGATTGTTTTGCTCCTGCATACTTACCTGATCCTGTGTTCCCTGACGATTCTCTGCCTGCTCCTCCTGTACTGCGCATCTCTCCTGGTATCCTGACCCCGGCTTCCACCTGACGATTCTTTGCGGACTCCTGTTGTACTTCGTTTCTCTCCTGGTATTTGACCTCAGCTTTTCCTGACTATTCTCTGCTCATTCCTTAGTACTGCGTAGCTCTCTAGGTATTGACCTGGTCCGTTCACGTTCCGTTATTTGTCTTGTCTGTCTTCCCAGCACGTATCCTAAGTTAGGGCCTGCCGTCTAGTTGTCCCCTGTCATTAGGACTTGCGAGGCAAGTAGGTAGGGCCAAGGGTGAGGGTGGAGCGCATTGGTCACTATCCTCCCCCCTGTGTGTAGTGTACGTTACCGTCACAAGGGGTAACAGGAGAAAAAGCCCCCCATAATGTGTTACCCATTTTCTACTGAATATGGCAACACTCCATATGTGGTGGTAAACTGCTGGGGGGGCACATGGCAGGACTCAGAATGGAAGGAGCGCCATATGGCTTTTGCAGCGCAGATATTGATGGATAGTTGAGTGAGGGAAACTCCCCACCGTATAACGTAGGAGAACGAGGGGTGCCATTGGTTTTTATCTTTTAAGTGATTGTCTTATGTGGGGACTCATTTTTTGCGGGATGAGGTGACAGTTTGATTGGTACCATTTTTGGGTACATAAAACTTTTTGATCGCTTGGTATTAAACTTTTTGTGAGGCAAGGTGAAAAAAATGGCTGTTTTGGCATATTTCTTTTTTTTTTTTTTTAGAGCATTCACCTGAGGGGGCATATAATGTGATATTTTTATAGAGCAGGTAGAGCAGGTTGTTACGGACGTGATACCTAATATGTCTATCATTTTTATTTTTGTTAAGTTTTACACAGTAAAATCATTTTAGAACAGAATAAAATCTGATTTTTCTGTTGCCATTTTCTGAGAGCCCTATTTCTTTTATTTTTTTGGGCGATTGTCTTAGGTAGGAGTTCATTTTTTGCAGGATGAGATGATGGTTTCATTGGCACTATCTTGGGGTGCATATGACTTTTTGATTGCTTGCTAATACACTATTTGTGATGTAAGGTGACAGAAAATGGCTTTTTTGACACCGTTTTTATTTTATTTTACGGTGTTCACCTGAGGGGTTAGGTCATGTGATATTTTTATAGAGCAGGTCGTTACGGACGTGGCAATACCTAATATGTATAATTTTTTTAATTTATTTAAGTTTTACACAATGATATTTAAAAAGAAAAAAAAAATCATTATTTAGTATCTCCATAGTCTGAGAGCCATATATTTTTTGGGCGATTGTCTCAGGTAGGGGCTCATTTTTTGCGGGATGAGGTGACAGTTTGATTGGTACCATTTTTGGGTACATAAATCTTTTTGATCGCTTGGTATTAAACTTTTTGTGAGGCAAGGTGAAAAAAATGGCTGTTTTGGCATATTTATTTTAATTATTTTTTTTTAAGAGCATTCACCTGAGGGGGCATATAATGTGATATTTTTATAGAGCAGGTTGTTACGGACGTGATACCTAATATGTCTATCATTTTTATTTTTGTTAAGTTTTACACAGTGAAATCATTTTAGAACAGAATAAAATCAGATTTTTCTTTTGCCATTTTCTGAGAGCCCTATTTCTTTTATTTTTTTGGGCGATTGTCTTAGGTAGGAGTTCATTTTTTGCAGGATGAGATGATGGTTTCATTGGCACTATCTTGGGGTGCATATGACTTTTTGATTGCTTGCTAATACACTATTTGTGATGTAAGGTGACAAAAAATGGCTTTTTTGACACCGTTTTTCTTTTATTTATTTTACGGTGTTCACCTGAGGGGTTAGGTCATGTGATATTTTTATAGATCAGGTCGTTACGGACGTGGCAATACCTAATATGTATTTTTTTATTTTATTTATTTACACAATGATATTTTTGAAAAAAAAAAAACAACATTATTTAGTATCTCCATAGTCTGAGAGCCATATTTTTTGGGCGATTGTCTCAGGTAGGGGCTCATTTTTTGCGGTATGAGGTGACAGTTAGATTGGTACTATTTTGGGGGGTATACGCCTTTTTGATCGCTTGGTGTTGCACTTTTAGTGATGTAAGGTGTTTTTTTTTTAGCACAGTTTTTATTTAATTTTTTTGACGGTGTTCACCTGAGGGGTTAGGTCATGTGATATATTTATAGATCCAGTCAATACGGACATGGCAATAATATGTCTACTTTTCTTTTTTTCCCTAATTTTTGCAATTTCTTTTTTACTTTATTTTGGGAAAAGGACATTTGTTTGTTTTTTACTTAAAACTTACAATTTTTTTGTAAAACTTTATTTTTTTAACTTCTTTTTTTGGCCCACTCTGGGACTTCAACTTTTGGGGGTCTGATCCCCTATACAATGCATTTACAATACTTCTGTATTGTGATGCATTGGCTGTAAATGTATTAGGCCTCATGCACACGACCTTCAATGGGTCCGTGGAAAAATCGGAAAATGCACCGTTTGGCTTCCGCATCCGTGATCCGTTTTCCAGTCCGTGAAAAAAATATGACCTGTCCTATTTTTTTCACGGACAACGGTTCACGGACCCATTCAAGTCAATGGGTCCGTGAAAAATCACGGATGCACACAAGATAGTCATCCGCGTCCGTGATCCGTGTCCGTTTTTCCTATAATTTTCAATGCAAACTTGACTTAGTTTTTTTTTTCACTTTTCATGTCCGTGGATCCTCCAAAAATCAAGGAAAACCCACGGAAGAAAAAACGGTCACGGATCACGGAACAACGGAAATCCGTTTTACGGATCGCAAAAAAACAGTCGTGTGCATGAGGCCTTACTCTGTGTAATTCACTTCAGCCTGGTTGCCTGTGAGATCCAGGGGGCTAGATCTCATAGGCTCTCCCAGAAGGCAGCCACGATGACTAAGGAAGGCATCCGGCTGCCTTCCCTGCCATCGGGTCCCCGTCACAGCAGTGTGGGGACCCAATGGCCACCCCACACATGCCGTGGTCAGTGCTGACCGCGGTAGTGCGAGGGTTAATGCGCCGGCATCGCCGCATACAGCAGGGGTCCGGCTATCAGTGACTGCCGGACCCCTGCCGCTGATCAGGCGGGCGCAGCTCCTGCACCCGCTTGATCAGCCCACTGTAGATATACGGCGCTGGGATTTCAGACCCAGTTCCCAGTGCCGTACATGTACGGCGCTGGTATCCTACAGGTTAATGTCCATATTACTAGGATCCTGAATAACGCAACCAAAAGAACAGGGAGATAGTAGGTTACCCTGCACTTTTATATTAGCATTAGAGATGAGCAAAGTTCTTACAAATTTGATTTGGCTGCTTTGACTAATTACTTCACAAAGTACATTTCTTGCGCTGCCTCCCGTCATTAAACCCCTCAGATGCCACGTACATCACTGATTGTGGCATCTGAGATGAAAATGAGGGCCTTTCATGGGTTAATTGTTGAATTTTTTTTAAATTATCTTATCCATTTGAGTGCGAAGAAGCCACCGTGGCCATCTTGCTTGAAGATCCAGCGCAAAGTTTTGCGCAGTGCGTGATGACGCCATCATACTGGCTAGAATGGTGACATCATATGTCACCTTGCACGATATTTCATGCAGGATTTTCAAGCAAGATGGCCGCGGCGGCCTCTTAGCGCTCAAATGGATGAGGTGAGTATGAGTTTTTTTCATTTTAAGGTTCCATTCACACTTCCGCATCTGTGCCGCAATTTTGCAGAACAGGTGCGGACCCATTCATTTTCAATGGGGCGGAAGGTGCTGTCCGCATCCGCATTTCCGTTCCACAAAAAAATAGAACATGTCTTATTCTTGTCTGCAATTGCGGACAAGAAAAGGCCTTTTCTATGAGAGTGCAAAACACATACGGATGTGTGAATGGACCCTTACAGTCATTTTAGGGAAAATTGATTCGGGACCACAAAGCAGGAGAAATTCAGCTTCTGGCGAGTAGAATTTTTCCTGAAATATTGATCAGAGTCCACTTCAGATCCTTCCATTTGCTCGACACTAATTAGCATATATGTCACATTTCTACTGCCACTGAACTGTCTGTGTAGGTATGTTTTTCTATTACTTGCACCTTATATAGGGCACCATGGTGCCCTGTGACGCCCCGCACTGGCACATCGGCAGCACTACTAGGTGTGTTCCGCTGTCCCCTTTATCATCAGCACAGCTTTCCCCCAGTATTTAGTGCCAGCGTTTATCCTGGCACAGATGGAACCCCCGGGCAGCCCTTCCACCTCCTTGCCGGCGCACATCACTCTGCTCACACTCCAGTTTGGCCTCGCCCGCCCTGGGGAGTTTCTTGGCCAGTATCCGGGGACACGAGGGGACGGTCCCCTGTAGGACCCGCCCGGGTTCTCGGGCCTCGCTGTAGTGAGAAGCCGGCTCGGCTAGTGCCATATACGTAGTGCTGTTGTGCCCGCCACCTGGGCAGTGCTGACGCGGGGAAGACTTGGGGGAGATCAGGGCAGGGAGGAGCTGTGGGTGAGTTACTTGGGGGCGGTGTATCCACTACAGAGAGTCTTGTGACAACTTCTGGAGACTGAGCACAGCCCCGTGCCTGAGAACTTACCACGCTGACAGAGCGGGCACTGCACGACGGGTGGGCGGGCACTAACCTTGGCACAAGCCCTGACCTGGGAAGGGAGATGGAGGTGCACATCGGACTCGGGGGGGTGTACAAGCAGCAGCCCAGCAAGATGATACGAGGAGCCTTTGAGAATCTCTTTCTGAGCGTCCGGGAGGCGCTGCAAGGTGAGAGGAAAAGCGCGGGGCTTCCCGAGCCCACTGTCCCGCACAGCACCTGGAGCCAGCCCCCGGGGGACTGGACTGAAGCCCCGAGCACCCAGCCGGCCCCCTGGAGAGAAGGCGCCCCGTCCTGCAGCCCACCCAGCCAGGTGTCTCAGTTCCCTGCCTTGAGCAGCTGCTTGGCGACCCTGGGAGAGCAGGGAGGGATGCTGGAGACCGAGGAAGGCACCTCCGAGCAAGCGTCCAAGGAAAGGTACCCGATCACGCCGGAGGGCATCTCTGACAGTGCCAAGGAACTGTGTAAAGCGGTGTCTGTCTCTTTGGGGCTGAGCATGGAAGCGCTGGAGCATCTGAACGCCGGGCCAGAGTCCCAGAGAGGAGACTGCATGTTTGCTGGCCCCCCCGCTCACACCATGGACACCCACAAGAGCCAGGTGGGCGAGGAAGACAAGTCTGAAGCCTCTACCCCACAGTACCGCGAAGGAGCCTTCAGGAGGAGCGGCCAGAGCAACTTCTCTGCTGGCAAAGCCCCAGAGGATGGCAGCTCTCTGGGCACAGATGAGAAGGAGCAAACCTCTACAGAGTTGGCACTGCCTGAACCAGGGGGCTACAGAAGCCGTGCCATGGAGTTGGCACCTAGCCTTACCTTGTACAAGCCCTCTACATTCATGGAGGATAACCCTGCCTACCCAGCCTACAGCTTTCAGATGGCATATACACCACATGGCAGAATAAAAGTAGAAAGTCCTATGGAGTTTGGTGGCAGTGCTTGGGGGGCACCAAGCAGGTACAGCGAAATATCTGGCTATGCTCATTGTGGTCCGCCTGGCAACTGGCACTCTCTCTTTGAGGAGGGGCAGTCTGCTGGACCTTATACTGATGCCAACCTGTATAGCTACCCACGAAGCCATATTCCACCCGGTCCAGATAGTGATTTCCCAGCGGACACTTGGTACCCAGCAACAGCCATGCTGGGCAGAATGCCCTATGGCAGCCCCATGAAGTCTGAGATGAGCCCATGGATGGAGGGATACCACGGTGCATTTGGAGAAATGAGGTGAGTGCTCTTAGGGTGACAGGTAGCACTATAGTTTTTTGTATACTTGTTTGTAAAGGTTGGATGGGCTATCCCTATTTTAGAATAGTTTCAGGGCATGCTGGGAGTTGTAGTTTCACAGCTACTGGAGATCCACAAGTTCTAAAGCTCTATAATGAGAATCCTAACCCCTATCCTTTTACACGATGACATCTAGAACGTAGGCAGTGCTGTCACCTCTGTGTAGTGTGAGTAGTAGCAGCACTGGACAGCACCTCCACCCAAAAAAGGTCACAGCAGGAAAGGAGGACACCGGTCGCCCATTATTTAATGCCCACTTATTATTGAAGCAGAGCTAAAACTGATCATTGGTAGAAGAAAAGCAACAAATAACATACAGTAAAGAATGGTGGAGATGTCACCACATGCAGGAACCAAGTAAAGTCATAAGAGGCACAGTAAGGTGGCAGGTAAGCTGAGGGTCCACCTGGAGAACGTGAGCGCCAGCTCTTTATCAATGACATTTATGTATGGCACAGTCTATTATAATGGTATTGATCTTTATGAAATGTTACCACATTACACAGGAAACTACTGTAATACATATATTAACAAAACCATCTGCCAGCAGTAAGAATGATTCCCGGCATGAGGTGAGTAAAATGTGCAGAGGAGCCGCTCCATGTGAGTGGAGGACCTGTGGATTTATATATATATCTATATATACTTATACATACCCACAAAGCAGGTATCCAGGTGCTTCAGTGACTATGGAGCAGCGTTTCAGATCATCTATCTATCAGCTATGTATCTATTATACTGCGCTCAATCCATCTATGTAGAAGGATGCTATCTTTCCATCTACCTAGTTATCCATCTCATCTACGCAGTGCTCTATTTGTCTATGTGTTGAACATCTGAGAAGATCTTGATGGCCTGCAGTGTGGACAGTTGCTGACAAATAATAAGCATGTCACAAGGTCAGTATATTTTTTATCTGGCTAAGTTCAGGTCAGAACATCCTACTTCAACCCATGTCTGATAAAAAGTATTTATGTGTGAGCCTTCAGCGACATGAGGAGAGTTACATATTTAGGTTTCGGTGGGACTCAGTCAGTTCTTGGGGCAGAAAACACCATCCATAATGTGTTTACAGCGTCCGTCTGTAGTTTCTCCTCTGGCTTTAATACTGTATATAAAGAACTAGATCCCTATGTGCTAAACCCTCGTAAAGATGATTGCCGTCCTGTAACACTCAATGCAAGTCAGGAAGAACTTTATACGCATGGCCTGCTTGTCTTCTGCTCTTCTTCTAGGGATTGTTATATCACTTTCAAGATTTAACGTGCTGGCGTAGTAAAAAAAAAAATATATTGTTAATGAAATTGTCAATACTCGCTTGTGTGGACATCTAATTCTTAGTGTAATGACTGGAAGCAATAAAAAGGTGTAAAAGAAGACTATATAAAGTCAAGACACCTTATAAATCTGTCTCTGTAGATGTGGTGTGCTGGCTAGGAAGTAACTGTCGCTGTGTATATACAGTAAATATATATGTGTATAGCATTGTAGCTTCTATGGTATTTCTGAAGCCACTGGAAGTCCACGCAGTGACTGAGCAGCTCCGACTGCACTTCTAATACGTGATCTTAATGGTATGAGCTATTCTACAGTAAAAAAGTCAATTGAGATGAATGCGATGACAAGAAAAATGATCACCGAATGTCCCCAATTGAGAGACTATGGCGTTCTCTGTTTGGTGTCTGCTGCTTTAACTGGCAGAGCATGAGGCCATTTGAGAGTGGATTCAGTGGAATTTGTCCTTGTGTTGTTTGTATTTTTCTTTGCTTTCTGATATTGAGGACATGCATAATACATTTTACTTTCACGCACAGAAACTTTTCTCATAAGGCGCCAGCTTTTAAGCACTTTCCACGCCAGATACCGAGGAGAATCATTAAAAAGGGCGCGCCATTCGCAACAAACATTATCATATATCAGGTAGAAAGTGAAAAGTGTAATATTCGGAGGAGCTCAGATCACTGCAGGCTTTGTGTAGTGCTTACATTTATTAATAAGGATATGGTTGTCACAGGCGGCAGGAAAAGTGTGCGCCCACTTTTTTATGACTGGTTTTATAGGGCTTGGGACTTCATCATCTTCTATTGTTGTCCACAATCCACACTGATGTCCTTTTATTCTGCCTTCTGCTTTCATTTTTCTGGTTGTGTGGTTTCTTCTCATAGAGTTTCGTCTACTTTTCTATGTACCGGCTTTTGTATAATTTATCACTGAAAAACATATGCAACTTGCATCGTAATGAAATCTAATGGCAGCAAGTACTCTTGGCAGTAATCTTCATCTGTCTGATCTGTATGCCGTCTTCTTCTCAACGATAACTTTCACTCAATATACTTTGTGTATTGATTTTTGGATGTTACGTAGCCGATTACATCAAAGAGATTTGTTAAAGCGGCCGCTCTGAATTCTGTATTTTTCTGTGGTGCCGTATGTGCAGCTTTCTGTACATGCGGTTGTTCGGTGTTATTTTCATTCTTTTTTTATTTGTAATTAGTTTGCCACTAATGTTGATGTTTATCCTAAATTGTATTATTTAATGACTTCATGTAACAATTCTCACTCTACTTTGACCACCAATGATAAGTCCTAGTGAAAAGTGCTTTGTGTAATTTGTAGAAAGATCATTTCCATTGAGAGGGACAGACATTTTTTCAAAATGACTATTCTTGATAGAATGATTATTGTGCTTCACTTAAGTCTATTACTATTATTACTATTATCATAGTTAAAAAAAAAAAATAAATACATTTAATTTTTCACTTGAAAAGTTTTGGGTAAGTGAAGCGTACAAATCCAGCTTACTCTTTCCAAATGTGTTCTGTTATATATGTTTAAATGACTGAAGACGCTATCTTGTTTTATCTTCGAATTGCGCTCTGGGAATATTAATGTGTTCATGTATTGTGAGCTACATTGCGAACCATTAATAACATTGGGAAGAAATTAGAGTTTCCCAAGGATGCAGTAAATTCAGACTTTTTATACTCGGATACTAGAATTTTCTGCCACTCTTTTCACTTTGAGGATAACAACGAATTATTCAAACCACTTGCCCACCGGCAATTATGTGCTTCTACGGTTATATGTTAGTATCTAGATGGTAAGGCCAGTTCATCAGGTAAACGTGAAATCTGTCTTATCTTGAGACACTTTGATTCATTTCAACTTTGTATAGTATTTCTGTCTCACGCTCTGGTTATTTTAGCTGGTGACAATGATGGATACATACTTAGGTAATTTATTGAGTCATTCTTCAGTTATAAACGAATCTAAATATATTCTTCATGTTTCCTAAATGCCTAACAGGCCCATGGGATAATGGTTAGATCGTATTTCCATGTGAGAGCTTGTTGAGCCGGCCATGTTAATGTGTAGTGCCTTATTGCAATGAAACAAGGGGGCAGAAATGAAGAGCAGATGTAGAGACTACTTTGTACTGATTTATTTCTGCGCCTTTGTTGCTTTTGTATGGAATACTTCATTCTGGGAATCATTATTTATAATTCCACCGAAAGTTTATGAATATCCGTAATAGCTGAGTTACAGTGGACTTGGAATACTGCGATCTTAGGCTGAATAAGTAGTAGCGCCAAGCCAAATTCGCTGAATGTCTTATTACTTTCATCATGCTTACGTAAATGTGACTTGCAGACTACAACATGTGACACAGTGAGCCATTCCCCAGTCAAATTTCTTTGAAGATACGAGAGGGTAATGTGGCTTGCCATAAGACGTGGCACGATTATGACCTACGTGTATTGTAGTACAGGTTCTGAAGAAGAATACTTTCAGGACGTTGCCTGCCCACCGCTCTCCCATGTTTGATTAGCTAAGGTTAGGATGATGAACCCTTAGCTGTATATTGGCTACTGACTACAATTGCATTTTGGAAGTTATTGGTAAGATTTCTGGTTCATCTAGTTTCTTTTATTCATCTATCTAGCACTAACATGTTATAGAGATTTTCATCACTTTATTCCAAATTAACCTTTCACTATGGTGTTTGGAGTGTGGAACTGGAGAAAACCATCACAAACATGGGAAGAACCTACAAGCTCCATGTCCTTGGTCTATTTTAAAACCAGGGCCCTATGCTGCAAGATAGCAGTGCCAGTCAATGAGAAACCATGTTGATCCAGTTGTTTATGACTCTTTGAACGAAAGGCAGCAAAATCTAAATCATGACCCACTGATTTTCGCACTATATTTTATGACAAGTACTATGTTTAAAATGATAAACTAATATATGTATGTATCTGTATGTTTTATAATATATGTATCTGTGAAATTCTCTGGTACCTGTTTCACCTCACTCCTGCTCATAACAATTTTTTACAGACTTTAGGGGACATTTATGAAGACTGTCGGCCCACCCTTTTCTCCGCCCACACCATGCCCACTTTTTTAGACCTGGCGTCAGTGGCAGAAAAGAGGAAAAAGTCAGAGATTGTGGTACAAATAACCTTTGCGCCGCAATCTGCAACATATATAGGCCAAAAAGTGGCGTATATCTGTATATTAGGGCTGCACGATATATCACAAAAATAATCGAATCGCGATAATCACCAAATGCGATATGGCGATTCGGCCGACCCGAAAATGCCGCGATTATATATGAAGGGGCCCCTATTGATAAAATGTCCTCTCCCCTATTGATAAAATGGCCAGCCTCTGTACTTACTTTCACGATGAATGCACTGCAGCGAGCGGTAGCGAGCGAGCCGGCCGGCGCGTAACTGACGTCACTTAGTCACGCTCCTGCTTCCTGAATTAAGTGGGAGGAGCGTGACAGTGACGTCAGTCACGCGCCGGCCGGCCCGCTCGCTACCGTGCATTCATAGTGAAAGTGAGTACAGAGGCTGGCCATTTTATCAATAGGAGAGTTATGTGCGCAGTTTAGGACACATGAGGGGACACATAGGGCCATGAGAGGAACCAGCATAAGTTGCTATATGTGTGTCTTATGCTGGCCCCCCTCATGGCCCTATGTGTCATAGCACACATCCCCTATAACAGTGCCATCCACAGATCAACCCCATAACAGCGTCATCCACAGATCCCCCACATAACAGCGTCCTCCACAGATCCCCCACATAACAGCGTCATCCACAGATCCCCCACATAACAGCGTCATCCACAGATCCCCCACATAACAGCGTCATCCACAGATCCCCCACATAACAGCGTCATCCACAGATCCCCCACATAACAGCGTCCTCCACAGATCACCCACATAACAGCGTCCTCCACAGATCCCCCATAACAGCGTCATCCACAGATCCCCCACATAACAGCGCCATCCACAGATCCCCCACATAACAGCGTCATCCACAGATCCCCCACATAACAGTGTCAATCACAGATCCCCCACATAACAGCGTCATCCACAGATCCCCCACATAACAGCGTCCTCCACAGATCCCCCACATAACAGCGTCATCCACAGATCCCCCACATAACAGCGTCATCCACAGATCCCCCACATAACAGCGCCATCCACAGATCCCCCACATAACAGCGTCATCCACAGATCCCCCACATAACAGTGTCAATCACAGATCCCCCACATAACAGCGTCATCCACAGATCCCCCACATAACAGTGTCAATCACAGATCCCCCACATATCAGCGTCCTCCACAGATCCCCCATATAACAGCGTCATGCACAGATCCCCCACATAACAGCGTCATCCACAGATCCCCCACATAACAGCGTCATCCACAGATCCCCCACATAACAGCGTCATCCACAGATCCCCCACATAATCCCCCATAACAGCGTCATCCACAGATCCCCCACATAACAGCGCCATCCACAGATCCCCCACATAACAGCGTCATCCACAGATCCCCCACATAACAGTGTCAATCACAGATCCCCCACATAACAGCGTCATCCACAGATCCCCCACATAACAGCGTCCTCCACAGATCCCCCACATAACAGCGTCATCCACAGATCCCCCACATAACAGCGTCATCCACAGATCCCCCACATAACAGCGCCATCCACAGATCCCCCACATAACAGCGTCATCCACAGATCCCCCACATAACAGCGTCATCCACAGATCCCCCACATAACAGTGCGTCCTCCACAGATCCCCCACATAACAGCGTCCTCCACAGATCCCCCACATAACAGCGTCATCCACAGATCCCCCACATAACAGCGTCATCCACAGATCCCCCACATAACAGCGTCATCCACAGATCCCCCACATAACAGCGCCATCCACAGATCCCCCACATAACAGCGTCATCCACAGATCCCCCACATAACAGCGTCATCCACAGATCCCCCACATAACAGCGTCATCCACAGATCCCCCACATAACAGTGCGTCCTCCACAGATCCCCCACATAACAGCGTCCTCCACAGATCCCCCACATAACAGCGTCCTCCACAGATCCCCCACATAACAGCGTCATCCACAGATCCCCCACATAACAGCGTCATCCACAGATCCCCCACATAACAGCGCCATCCACAGATCCCCCACATAACAGCGTCATCCACAGATCCCCCACATAACAGTGTCAATCACAGATCCCCCACATAACAGCGCCATCCACAGATCCCCCACATAACAGCGTCATCCACAGATCCCCCACATAACAGCGTCATCCACAGATCCCCCACATAACAGCGTCATCCACAGATCCCCCACATAACAGCGCCATCCACAGATCCCCCACATAACAGCGTCCTCCACAGATCACCCACATAACAGCGTCATCCACAGATCCCCCACATAACAGCGTCATCCACAGATCCCCCACATAACAGCGTCCTCCACAGATCCCCCACATAACAGCGTCATCCACAGATCCCCCACATAACAGCGCCATCCACAGGTCCCCCATAACAGTGCCATCCACAGATCCCCCACATAACAGCGTCATCCACAGATCCCCCACATAACAGTGCCATCCACAGATCCCCCACATAACAGCGTCATCCACAGATCCCCCACATAACAGCGCCATCCACAGGTCCCCCATAACAGTGCCATCCACAGATCCGCCATAACTATGTCATACCCAGCCGCGTCAGTGGCTCATATGGGAAAATCCAAGCAAATAGACCTCTAGCACAATTATCGCAATCACACAAAATTCCCATATCGTGCAGCTCTACTGTATATAAATTAACCCCTTTGTCTGTAGTTATTATACTAGGTTGTAACTTGAAACCCTTGAAAGGTTGTGCTGTGCTACCCAGGAGAGAATATCTAAATTGTGTAAAGCCATAAAGAATAGCTCAATCATATTGTATAATATAACACTTCCAGTATTCAGTGTTTTTATTCGATTTATTTTACGTCTGTCAGCTCCCGGTATATGGTTATATGATCATCTATGCTCTACTGAGGATACATGGAGCACCCATGGACAAATTGAAATTCATCAGCTGCCTTAAATATTTCTGAATTATTGCTGTTTTCATTAACCAGGATGACCAAAATGTGTCCACAGAGTCATATGCCACGGACTACTCAGCCTCATTCAGGGAGACTGCGCAGATTGGTGCGGGATGACATAGCTGCATTCAGGTGGCTGCTGATGGGCTGCCCAAATTGAAGTTCCTGTTAGAGAAGTAAAGAGCAGGACAGGAGACACATGGGGGAATTTATCATTAGTTTCTTAGCGTTTTAGTACTGTGTGACAAATGTATCAAATGTTGGGCTTTTTGTTAAATTTGTGCATCTTTAAAGGGATTTTCGGCGATTTTTTTTTACTGATGACTTATCCTCAGCTAATCAGCGGGGGTCCCAGGTTTTGGAACCCCCACTGAACAGATACTCCTGAGGAAAGGTCATCGGTATTAAAATGTCAGAAAACCCTTTTGAACACTCCATTTTTTTTACTCCACTTCCTTACTGGAGTGAACTTGTAACTTTCTTTGTGGCTTTTTAAAAAAAATCGCATTGATAAATCTGGAATGAAAATAATTAGCATAAAGTGCCACACCCTCTTTCCCATCCACTTTTCAGAACTGGAGTGGACATGTAAAAATGCAAATTGTCACAAAATTTAGCGTAAATAAGCTGAAAAGGGTAAAAAAAAAAGTCCTATTATTTTGCGAAAATTTTTAGATATTATTCTGGAGTGCAGCACGTGAAAGAGGCGTTTTATAGCTCTAATGTGCCCTACATATCAGGCATTCTTTGGCTGGCAGGCTTTTGGAATGTGAGGATGGGCATGGTATTATAAGTATGCCAACCTTTCCAATCTACTTTTAATAAGTTTTTTTCCACAGAAAAGTTCCTTTGCAAAAGCAAACCTTAATTTTGACTGGGGCCTAAGAATATTTTCTTCACTTTTACTGACTTGATCTTTGCCTTTGTGATTGCTTGGATACTATTTTTGACAGTTCTTATGTTAGTAATTTCAATATATTATTTCTGCAGAAGCTTGATGTCTTTATAATTTTTCAGCTAATCTTTTCTTCTTCAGCACTTGGCTGTTGGTTATTTTATTATGTTGTTCTGCGAATTATTAAGCTAAACTGGAAAAAAACGAAACTTGCGAAGCCATTTATCACACATGGCGTTGCATGAGTAGACGCTACCATTCCTAGTTCATTTCACAGACATTTTGTAATCTAAGATGGCCAAGTAATGACAGACCCCGAGCAGGAGGATTCCTGCTTGCTCCATACTGACATGAGTAATATATTTTGCAACTTTAGACGTTTCACAACTGTTTTTGTGTCACCTGTTACAGCTGCTATTCGATATATACTACAGTAATAAAGGGGGAAAAAAAGGTTAGCTTCACGTTAAATGTGAACGGTATCAGAGATGGTTAATTAGCTGAAATCCTATACCTTCCCCTAGCATTTCTTAACATTTGTTCCTAGATCCTTTAGTTAAAGGAGCTCCAGTTGCATGTTGAAGTAACTCTTCATTATTAATTTGTAACACATTGCATGTAGTATACATGATACAAGAGCAAAAGATTAGGAAATGAGCAAAAACACCACAACACAATAAAAATTAACCATGCATGGCAAATTGGCAGAAAATCATTACATTAATAGTTATGAGTATTAAACTGCTAGGAATACATTTGTGGATGTGTTTGACTCCTTTCCCCTTAAAACTTCCACCTCATTATTTTATAATCTTCAGTTCTTCCTAGTTGCACTTTCATGTCTCAACGTGATAACCTATTAACATTCAACCGCATATGAAGTAAATATCACAGGAATGTTTGCTGATCCAATTTTTCTTCATTTCTCCAGTGAGGTAGCAAGCCGTACATTTAGCCCCATATACATTATGGAGCATTTCCTCTAGTCAATAACATTGTGGGTATTAGAATTGTCTGCCATATATTAGTCATGTCTTTACTAACTGGATAAATTAGATTGGGACTGAATCTATGATTTGCCTTCTTTAAAACACAGTGATTTTTTGCTTGTCGTTCCAAAGCCCATGAATCCAAAAGGCTGTACTGAGCCATAAGGAATCAGAATACTATCAAAACACCCAGCAGGACTACCAGTCCCTTTAGAAGGATACATTTTTCAGCAGATTGTTAGAAAAGCATCCAGGGAACGATTTTCCTCAACACAACTTTTCTGCAAGTTTGCCAGTGAGTACGACACATGCCTCCTGCTGTTATCATACTTGTAAGTGAATAAAAAGCAAATTCACATGACCGCTCAAGAATTAGATAAACGGGGTCAACTGAAATATTATATGTTGAATACTTAATTTAAAAATAACATGTTTCTGTTTGTGAAGTTTTGCATAACAATGTGACTGTACACCCAGGATAATGTGAAGGAAAAGTCATACTCTACAATGGAAGAAGCATTGCGTTGTTGAATGGGAGATGAGACCCGGTGCTCAATAGGATACATTTGTGGTATCCATCTTGTGGAAGCCTACCCTAAAGCACGGCAAAGAGGGTAGTAGATTTGCAGCCACATGTCACTGTTTCTTAGTTTCCACAGTTTATTCAGCAAGTCTGGGAGTCTCATTTAAACGTTTATGACATATTTTATTTCAATGAATTCTCTTAATACAGGAGACAGCAGCACAAGCTTTGGCCGTTCAGTGTGTGTGTTAAAGCATTCTTTGTTCTAACCTGATTTTTAATGCTTCTTGGAAATTAACTGGCTCCTAGTTGACATTATATATATATATATATATATATAGTGATTCATGTCTCTTTTATTATATTTGTCTTAACAATTTATTTTCCACAAAAAAACAGTATGTGGAATACCACATGAATACTTTTCTCAGCATAAGGGCCCATGCACATGACCGTATATATTTTGCGGTCCACAAAATACTGATCCGCAAAAAAAAGGGTTAAATCTGTACTGCATCCGTTTTTTTTTTGTGGATTCATTGTAACAATGTATTTCCTTGTTCGCAAAATGGACAAGAATAGGACATATTCTATTTTTTTGTAGAACGGATATGCGGACATACAGATTGAAGCGAATGGTTTCCGCATACGGACCTGTAAAAAAACAGTACAGAAACGGAAGCAAAAATATGTTCATCTGCATGAGCCCTAAGTGCTCATACACACAAACATATTTTTTGTCCGTGTCTGTTGTTTTTTTTGGCGGCCCACATGCAGAACCATTCACTTCAATGGGGACACAAAAAAACGGAAAATACTCTATGTCCATTCCACAAAGAATTAAAACATGTCCTATTATTGTCCGCATTATGGACAAGGATAGGACTGTTCTATTATGCGCCGGCCATTCCATTCCGCAAAATGCAGAACGCACACGGCTGTTATCCGTATTTTGCGGATCCTCAATTTGTCGGCAGCAAAACAACGGTCGTGAGCATGAGCCCTAAGGCCTGTTTCACACTTGCGTTTTGTTTTCTGTCTTTGAGATCCGGCAGAGGATCTCAAAACCAGACCAAAACGGTTCAGTTTGATGATAACATATCCATTCCGTTAGAATGTAGTTGTGTGATATCGAAACAGAACACACTGGATCCAGCAAAATCAATGTAAGTCAATGATGTTGGATCTGCTTTTTTAATATCCTAAAAAAACGGATCTGTTTGTTCCATTTCGCTTTCAATCTGAACCATTTTGGTCCAGTTTTGAGACCTCTGCTGGATCTCAAAACCTGAATAACACAATGCAAGTGTGAAACAGCCCTGAGTGATAACAAATCTCTTTACATAATTTTTTATTTTAATTGTGATGTCCAACATAAAATTGCTGCATAGTCTATGAGCGGTATGCCTGGGACTTAAAGGGTTTCTATCACTTCGTTTCACCTATTTAGCTTTCAGACACTAGCGATCCGCTAGTGTCTGCTTTATCTAACCATCCTAATATAAGAGCTTATTGTCCTGCCGTTTAGCTAAAAAAATAACTTATATAGATATGCAAATGAGCCTCTAGGTGCTATGGGGGCGTGATTAGCACCTAGAGGCTCCGTCTACCTTAACAAACTGCCGCCGCCCAGCGCGTCCCTCCAGCCCGCCCATCTCCTCCGGAATGCGATGCTCCTCGTATTCGGCGCATGCGCAGTGAATGTCTGATCGCTTCCCTGCTCAGACATCTCCACTGCGCCTGCGCCGATGACGTCATAGTGCTCCGAGGAACAGGCGCAGTGGAGATGTCTGAGCAGGGAAGCGATCAGACATTCACTGCGCATGCGCAGAACAGAGACGCGCACGGAGAGGATCGCTTCAGCTGGAGATGGGCGGGCTGGAGGGACGCGCTGGGCGGCGGCAGTTTGTTAAGGTAGACGGAGCCTCTAGGTGCTAATCACGCCCCCATAGCACCTAGAGGCTCATTTGCATATCTATATAAGTTATTTTTTTAGCTAAACGGCAGGACAATAAGCTCTTATATTAGGATGGTTAGATAAAGCAGACACTAGCGGATCGCTAGTGTCTGAAAGCTAAATAGGTGAAACAAAGTGATAGAAACCCTTTAAGAGCAGAGAAGGTCCTGCACTATGATAATCTTGTGTGTCCATCCTGCAGGTGTCTTCATAGCAATCTGATAATCTTTTGGTGTGCAGTCATTCCTTTTATCCCTGCATCTGGGAAAGATAATCACTCCTGTGTGATGATGTGGGAAGCTTTATTCTTGATCGTCTTCAGTTAGTAGTTTGATTTTTGTTCAGTTTATCAGTGAGCGATTGCCTGTGTGCAAAAGCTGGAATATCTATCAGCAATGTGTTTATTTTTGACCCAAATTTGGGAGCAATGCAAGTTTAGATACTACAGAGAACTATGAATGTTCTACGTAAAGTGCAAACATTACTTTGTGTCTTGTATCTTAATATATCTTGTCCAGCTTCTAAGTATGTAAGTGTACGACCACATGAATAAAAAATAAAAAAATGTGGTATCTGTCCTTTGTTATGTCTCAGTTTTTATGATCCACTCCTCAATTGGGATTTCAAAAGGGCAGAAAACTGACTGTGTGGCCGTACCCTAAATGGCTTTAGACAGGGGTGGATATGCCTGAGAAGTCTGTGGATATTTTTATTTGACTTCTATTATAAAGCAGAATATGCTGGTGTTATGTAATGAATCCTAGTATATCTTGTACCTAATAATATTGATTATTGAGGTGGATTAGTTTTTTAGCCATGTGCATTGTGCATGTATTTGCTGTGTGTGTTATTGCATCTTTTCATGTGCTTTTTCGTTGCATAGCACATCGACCCATTCATTTACAGTATATGGGGCCGTGTACACATCCGTATGTTTAGTGTATCTATGTGGCGGTTCCACAAAATATAGAACATGTACTAATCTGATACATATTGCGGACAGGAATAGCCCTGAGTATTGATAGGAGTGAGGAAAATGTGGAATGCTCAAAGAAGATCCGTATTTTGCCGATCTGTTGTTTGCAAAATGAAATACAGACACGGCTGTGTGCATGAAGCCCACCTCAGACTCCCTATAAACACTGTAGCCCTAATGGAGTTGAGCTAAAAAGCAGCAACATCCCAGGAAAATAAATAGCAGTGATCATTCCCTGCAGGTACTGAGTTGCATATTCTTTTTTAACTCCTGATTTCAGACACTTTTAAACTACCTGCCTGATATTGAGTAATTCCCCCCTTGTGCTGCCAAAACAGCTCTGTTGTCAAGACATAGGGGGACATAGGAACACCAGCCTTGATCTCCCTGCACCAGAGACATAGGGGGACATGGGAACGCCAGTCTTGATCTCCCTGCACCAGAGACATAGGGGAACATGGGAACGCCAGTCTTGATCTCCCTGCACCAGAGACATAGGGGAACATGGGAACGCCAGTCTTGATCTCCCTGCACCAGAGACTTAAGGGGACATGGGAACGCCAGTCTTGATCTCCCTGCACCAGAGACATAAGGGGACATGGGAACGCCAGTCTTGATCTCCCTGCACCAGAGACATAAGGGGACATAGGAACGCCAGTCTTGATCTCCCTGCACCAGAGACATAAGGGGACATGGGAACGCCAGTCTTGATCTCCCTGCACCAGAGACATAGGGGGACATGGGAACACCAGCCTTGATCTCCCTGCACCAGAGACATAAGGGGACATGGGAACGCCAGTCTTGATCTCCCTGCACCAGAGACATAAGGGGACATAGGAACGCCAGTCTTGATCTCCCTGCACCAGAGACATAGGGGGACATGGGAACGCCAGTCTTGATCTCCCTGCACCAGAGACATAAGGGGACATAGAAACCCCAGCCTTGATCTCCCTGCACCAGAGACATAGGGGAACATGGGAACGCCAGTCTTGATCTCCCTGCACCAGAGACATAAGGGGACATAGGAACGCCAGTCTTGATCTCCCTGCACCAGAGACATAGGGGGACATGGGAACGCCAGTCTTGATCTCCCTGCACCAGAGACATAAGGGGACATGGGAACGCCAGTCTTGATCTCCCTGCACCAGAGACATAAGGGGACATAGGAACGCCAGTCTTGATCTCCCTGCACCAGAGACATAAGGGGACATGGGAACGCCAGTCTTGATCTCCCTGCACCAGAGACATAGGGGGACATGGGAACACCAGCCTTGATCTCCCTGCACCAGAGACATAGGGGGACATGGGAATGCCAGTCTTGATCTCCCTGCACCAGAGACATAGGGGAACATGGGAACGCCAGTCTTGATCTCCCTGCACCAGAGACATAAGGGGACATGGGAACGCCAGTCTTGATCTCCCTGCACCAGAGACATAAGGGGACATGGGAACTCCAGTCTTGATCTCCCTGCACCAGAGACATAGGGGGACATGGGAACGCCAGTCTTGATCTCCCTGCACCAGAGACATAAGGGGACATAGGAACGCCAGTCTTGATCTCCCTGCACCAGAGACACAAGGGGACATAGGAACGCCAGTCTTGATCTCCCTGCACCAGAGACATAAGGGGACATAGGAACGCCAGTCTTGATCTCCCTGCACCAGAGACATAAGGGGACATAGGAACCCCAGTCTTGATCTCCCTGCACATGAGACATAGGGGAACATGGGGACGCCAGTCTTGATCTCCCTGCACCAGAGACATAAGGGGACATAGGAACGCCAGTCTTGATCTCCCTGCACCAGAGACATAGGGGGACATGGGAACACCAGCCTTGATCTCCCTGCACCAGAGACATAGGGGAACATGGGAACGCCAGTCTTGATCTCCCTGCACCAGAGACATAAGGGGACATGGGAACGCCAGTCTTGATCTCCCTGCACCAGAGACATAAGGGGACATAGGAACGCCAGTCTTGATCTCCCTGCACCAGAGACATAAGGGGACATGGGAACGCCAGTCTTGATCTCCCTGCACCAGAGACATAGGGGGACATGGGAACACCAGCCTTGATCTCCCTGCACCAGAGACATAGGGGGACATGGGAACGCCAGTCTTGATCTCCCTGAACCAGAGACATAGGGGAACATGGGAACGCCAGTCTTGATCTCCCTGCACCAGAGACATAAGGGGACATGGGAACGCCAGTCTTGATCTCCCTGCACCAGAGACATAGGGGGACATGGGAACGCCAGTCTTGATCTCCCTGCACCAGAGACATAGGGGGACATAGGAACGCCAGTCTTGATCTCCCTGCCCCAGAGACATAGGGGGATATGGGAACGCCATTCTTGATCTCCCTGCACCAGAGACATAGGGGGACATGGGAACGCCAGTCTTGATCTCCCTGCACCAGAGACATAAGGGGACATAGGAACGCCAGTCTTGATCTCCCTGCACCAGAGACATAAGGGGACATAGGAACGCCAGTCTTGATCTCCCTGCACCAGAGACATAAGTGGACATAGGAACCCCAGTCTTGATCTCCCTGCACATGAGACATAGGGGAACATGGGGACGCCAGTCTTGTACTCGTTGCACAGGAGACATAGGGGAACATGGAAATGCCAATCTTGATCTCCCTGCACCAGAGACATAGGGGTACATGGGAATGTCAGACTTTATCTCCCTGCACAGGAGACATAGGGGAACATAGGAACGCCAATCTTGATCTCCCTGCACCAGAGACCATCATGCCTGGTGTGCTCTCCTTCACTTGTTGTGCCCCATTGGGAAGATAGTAGCAGGTCTGAGAGGATATATGCTATCAATGTCTAGAATGGAAACGCCTCTTTAATACTTCTGTGGGAAGGTTCTGTGGGACCAGATAGGAGATAACCTTCACTCCCACGCACATCAGTGAGCTTTAGGTGTCCATAAACCTGTTGTTGGGCCACTTATGATAGGTGTTAACCTAAAGGTAACACCCCACAATAGCATTTAGGTAGACTAGGGTTGCGACTATTTTTTAATTGAGTATTCTATCGATTAATCCAATGATTAATCGAGTATGCTAATATTATAAAAACTAATCAGCCCCCCGTGCCATCAGCTGCCCCCTCAGTGCCATCAGCTTCCCCCCAGTGCCATAAGCTGCCACCCAGTGCCACCAGCTGCCCGCCCCCAGGGCCACCAGCTGCAACCCCAGTGCCACCAGCTGCCACCCCAGTGCCATCAGCTTCCCCCCAGTGCCATCAGCTTCCCCGCAGTGCCATCAGCTTGCCCCCCCAGTTCCATCAGCTTCCTCCCCAGTGGCACCAGCTGCCCCCCGTGCCACCAGCTGCCATCCCAGTGCCATCAGGCTCCCCCTCAGCGGCACCAGATTGCCCCCCAGTGCCATCAGCTGCCACCCAGTGCCACCAGCTGCAACCCCAGTGCCATCAGCTTCCCCCCAGTGCCATCAGCTGCCACCCCAGTGCCATTAGCTTGCCACCCCAGTGCCATCAGCTGTCACCTCAGTTCCATCAGCTTCCCCCCCGTGCCATCAGCTTGCCCCCCCCCCCCAGTTCCATCAGCTTCCTCCCCAGTGCCATCAAGCTCCCCCTCAGCGCCACCAGCTTGCCCCCCAGTGCCACCAGCTTGCCCCCCAGTGCTGCTAACTGCCCCCCAGTGCCACCAACTGCCCCCCAGTGCCACCATCTTTCCCTTTTAGCCATGTCCCCAGTGCCAGTACTTACCTTCCCTGTAGGGGCGCCACTCCACAGCTCATCCATCTTCTTCTCTGTGCGCTGCACTGGCGTCACACAGCGTTGGGTCATAGTGCGCGCTTACGTGCACTATGACCTGACGATGTGTCAGGATACAGTGCAGCGCGGTACGGGCTGGCGTGTGACCACGGAGTGGTGAGTAATAGCAAGCGCTTCACTCCCGCTCTGTGGTCACATGACACAATCGAATCCTAGATGAAAAAAATTTGTCAAATTACTCGATAATCGTTTCAGCCCTAAGGTAGACACTCAAGTCATGATAATTTGGCCCTTGTAAAGGTAGCTGAGATACTTATCTAAACATCTGCTTGAATAACTGACTGTTCATTTGCTGCCTGGTATATCCTGGCCCCTTAACAAATACAGATGTCATGGGATAATCAAGGTTATTCACTTCACCTGTCAGTAGTTTTGCTGTTATGGCTAATATGTGTCTACTAGCTCATCAGCGCCCAGTACCCGTCCTTGAATTGAGGTTATGGCATAATGGTGGTGAACAACTGAAAACTTATATTTTGAATTGCAGCGTCACTATATCCACAAAATATAGCTGGATTTTCACCAAATAGTTATTAGCTTTTTTAGCACTCTGTGCCTAATTAAATAGTTTTATTGATGCCATGAACAAGATGTTTACCATTGTCTAGATCACAGCGCCAAATAAGTTGCATCAAACACACCACAAACATTAATAAAGCTAACCTTTTACACTGTCCCTAACCCGCCATCCCATGTGACCAACTCCCTTTGACGGCGATGTCTGTGCACACCCCTCGTTCTTCACACAATACCTCTGATGCTGAGGAGAGACTTTCCTGAGGGGAGTACCAGGTGCTACCTCAGAGGGGAATTGGAACATGAGGGAATCGGGACCAGCAGGAGTGCAGACCACAGCTGAGAGCCCTGCTGCCCACGCCTGTCAGAACGGCGTGCAGCAGTGGGGAGGAGTGAGGGAACCCGGCACCGGTACCTTTGTATGGGGACAGAATCGCAGGCACAGGAAGACGGGTTAACAAATACCCACTAAATATACAGAACACTTCTGTAGTAATACCCGTTACATGGTACAGTAATAATGATAATAATTATCACCTACGAGGAGTCAGGTATATTTCTGTCACAAAAATAGATTTTTGCTCAATGACTGTCCTGAGGATAGGTCATCAGTAAACACATTATATTAGGTATTAGATTTATCATTTTTAATAAGGATTAGCTTGTACATATACTAATAATTCCCAGTACTTGCATGCAAAAGTCATTTGGTGCATTTCTTTAATACATGCAGCATTGAATATAGATGTGTAGTAGTTATGAACTCCTCACATCTTACAGTTTTTTGCAGACCATGTTTTATATGCAAAAGGTCTCTGCTAGAATATGCATTTTGGTTGCAAAATTGATTTCTTGTCTATTTTTTTCTGCAAAGGTGGTTGCGTGTATTAAAGGGGTTGTGTCATCTCAAACGTTAGTGCAATTTCGCTAGGATATGCCACCTGTGTTTTATGGGTGCAGGTTGGACCCGCACCTATCTTCAGAATGGAGCCCGCAAAGTGAAGAGATTGGACCACTCAACTATTTTGGAAGTCCCATTGAAATGAATGGGAAGTGCACCATGGAAGCACGGCCACCGCTCCATTAATTTCTATGGGGCTGGCAGAAATAGCCAAGCCAGCGCTCGGCTACTTTCTGCACTCCCAGCTATGCATGTGGGGTCCCCTCTCCTTCACTTTGTGGATTCCGTTCTAGAGATAGATGCGGGTCCCAGCGCTGGGACCTGCAGCTATCAGACATTGTTAGCATATCCTAGTGAGATAACGCCTTGCATTATTAGGTTTTATTTCATGGTATGTTGTGCATTCTAGAAAATGTAGATTTCGGTTACATGGCAGCTGTTTGCCATGTACAGTATGCATTTTTAACACATTTATGGATGACGGCCAAATATTAAATGGCCACTGATTCAGTGTTTTTAAGACTACAATCTCTTGTTGATGTGCACAATTGAGATCTGCATACCTTAACCCCTTGGTGACCAGCCTATTTTGGGTCTTATAACATTTTTATTTTCCTATCTACGTAGTCATATAACGGTTTGTTTTTTGCAGGGCAAGTTGTAGTTTCTAACGGTACCATTTTGTACCAAAACTTACTGATTACTTTTACTAACTCTTTCTGGGAGGAGGATAGGAAAAAATAGCAACACTGCCGCTGAGTTATGACGTTATAAATTTTGCGGCGTTCATTTTTTGGCATGAATAACATAACTTTATTCTCTGAGTCAGTACGATTACAGTGATACCAAACACATAAGTTGTTTTAACATTTTACTACTTTAAAAAAAAAGAAAATGTTTTTGCACTGAGGTATCCCAAGACCCATAACTTTTTTTCTTTCTACGGAGCTGTGTGAGTACTTCATTTTTGTAAGACGCCTTGTAGTTTTCATTGGTATCATTTTTGGATATATTAAACTATTTGGTAGCTTTTTATTCCGTTTTTGTTCTGGTGGCGATTAAGCAAAAAGCAACAATTCTGGTATTTTTTGTTGTTTTTTTTAGTGTTCACCATATGGGATAAATTACATGTTAATTTTGTAGTGTGGGTCATTATAGACGCAACCACAGAAAATATGTGGAGATTTTATTTTATCAATTTTTTTTTTAATTGGAATTTTTTTAATTAATTAATATTTTGGATTTTATTACTTTTTGTTTTACAATTTAATAATCCCACAAGGGGACTATAATATGTTTCTAATATTTTTATTTATAATATTATAATTATCATATTTTATTATATTATTTTCAGCACTTCTAAATACAATAAACTATTTCAATAGTGCATATTATTTTAATGTCAGTGCTATCCTGACATTCACCAGCAGGCTGCGGCAGAGAGACGCAATCTACTTGGTAACGCTGGAGTCAGGCCTCAGATCTTCTCTAGGCCCTGGCCTGCCTGTACTGACATTGGCACCCCGCAATCTCTTTTGCGGGGTGCCAAAATGGGAGACAGGAGTCTGCTCCATCCGTAACCGTATACATGCCACGAGTGCTATTGCCTGCGGCATGTAAGGGGTTAAATGTCTCGGACCGATGCTCCTGGCAGTCCGGGCCATTAGAACAAGACCGCGGCTCGTGTAGGAGAGCTAAGCCCCAGCTCTCTGCTGTACGGGAGACCAATTTAGTGCTTAGACTGGACTGTCGCAAAAAGACAGTGGCCCAACTTGAGTTACTGCTTTAAAAAGGCATATTGGTGGTCACTAAGACGTTAATATATTACAATTACATATCACATTTTGGTGTGTAAAACTCTGCTTGGATGTATGTTTTAGGTGTTTGTTTTGACACATTTTTGTGTCTTCTGCTTTCACTAAATGTAGAGGTTTTGTGGGTGCACTTACTTTTTAAGGAGTGTAATCCCTGTATTTTGGTTGTTTCCAGTTCTGGTGATTTTATGAATAAGATATGTTTTAAGGCCGATTTATTGGCCTGTATTTGTGGGAGGGGCTCTGCCCCGCTATTTATGCTCCTTTACCCCCTCCCCTGCATCCTACGTCTACTCAACACAGATCGTGGCCATATCCGTGTGCGTCTGGACTAGTTGCCTTCCTGCTCCTAAGTCTACACCGTGCGCTGTGTCTACCCCGTTCGCCGTGTCTATCCCGTTCGCCCACCTCTCAGGTAAGATGCCGTTGCTTAAAAGTCCGGTCGGCAGGGGCGGCTCCCCAGGTGAGGGGGAGCCATGCTGCATCGGAGCGAACTGCCTGGATGCATCGGCTCCAATGCGGCAGTATAGGCAGAGTGCAGGGGTCAGCGTGGTTCCGAACTCGTTCGCAAATGTCTGGCACGGGCCGCTGTGCCATTAGTGAGGCAGTGTATTGTTTAACTTACTTTCCGGTGTCCTCTCCCTTCTGTGTCCTCTCCTGTTGCCGCCGGCTCGCTTGCTCCAAATCGCTCGGCGTCCCAGGCTCGTTTCCTGCTCCGTGCGCCCCCGGTGGCCACAGTTGAGAATGCAGGACGGGGAGCTCACTAGACAGTGTGTAGCAGGTCCTGAGATCAGCGCCCTCTGGTGGTCACTCCTGCTACTGCAGATGAAAGTGAAAAAAAAAAAAACATATACACATACTAATATCACATATGGCATTATTTTATTTGTGTACACACTCCATCAAAAAAAAAAGAAAAAAAAAAGGGGCATGATAAACACAAGGGGGGAGGGGGGTAAAATAAATACAGTGGTACATATTCTCGTACTACGGGTTAAGCAAACTCTCCTTGCACATTTCATTAGGTCGTGTTCAGTCACCTCAGGTACGGAATTGCCACGCTAGTTCATTTCAGACCTTCGTAGTTTACGCATTATACGCACGTATGTTCATCGATCTCGCTCACGTCTCCAGTCATGTATAACCGTTCCTTGTCTGTTTAAGTATGTTTTCTCCGTTCTCTCTCCAGGGATGTTACTTCTTTTCAGGGTCAACCGTCGATTCTGGGTGGCCCAGTTTAGTTTCCAACAGGTAGTATAGGGAAGTTTTCAGTGGTAGATCCGCTTTCTCATTCTGTCTTCTAAAAATCTCACGGTTTAACTTAGGTATTCTCCTCATCCCGCTATTCGCTCCTCCCGTGCTGTGGGTAAGTCAGCTCAGTCTGTCGGTGGCAGTAATCATTGATCACGAGGTGACATTATCCACGATGGCATGCGTACGCACACCACATCGTTCGGTGGTAGGGTTGTCACGGGTGTCTGGTCTCGGGTCGCATGATAGAGCCTCATTCTCACGTACTGTATCTACAGGATCATGTCTCATGCCTCTGACATCATGGAGGCCTCGGTCAATGAAAATGCCGCCAGGCTGTCCGAAGTGGGTAGCATCCCGTCACTACGGAATTGGGCCGTACCCAGGTTGATGGCGGAGCTATCCAGGAAGGGTATCCCGTTTACAGCCTCGGCCAGAAAGGCAGAATTATACCGCCTACTCATGTCATCTGCGAGTCCTCAGCGTAAGGAGGAAGTCTCAATGGCCACAGTCCAGACCTCACTCGCTCAGATTCACCTCATGCTCAACAATCTTACGTCATCAGTCACGGACATTCAATCCAGACTGGACACGGTCGAGTCCCGGGGTGCCGTTCTCACTCCTCAGGGTCCAGAGTTGGCCATCCCGTCCATGTCCGCTGCGGGGTGTACCGGTACGACTGTCTCTGTTCCTAATATCACTCCGGCTCACTTCATACCGGCCAACACCAAGAAAGATATTCTGGAAGGCAGGGACGTCAACTTGGCTTCCCTGTTGATTGCTACTCGGGATTTCTCGGACAGCAAAGTCATCGCGTGCGGTGATGTCTCAGTGGTACTCAGGGGCCGTGATCTCAGGCTTACCATCCCGGAGTTCCTTTTAGCTTTCAGCCTGTATAGGGATGTGATTTGCTCCGTACGGCCCGACCGCAGGGAGGAATTAGATCTCTATTTGTTCAGGGTGACCGAATTGGGGTACAAATATGGTGGTAGTTCATTCTACGATTATCACTGCTCATTTTCTGCTAAGGCTGCTGCGGCCCTCAGTCAATTTCATTTTTTCACAAACTGGGCTAATATCGACACTGAGATATTTTGCAGACACTTTGCTGGCCTTCTGCTCCTGCTTGTTCTATGTGTCAATCCATCTACCACACAGCAGAATGGTGTCACAAAGCTGTCTCAAGTGCCGATAGTAGCCCTCCCGCACATCCGTCTAGGCACCCTGATCCCCAGTATGCCTCAGGTTTAGTCGACAAATTGGGAAGGCCCATTCAATACCTCGGCCGGTCATAGATCTGTAATAATTTAAATTTTTCCTCCTGCAATTATAGTCAGTGTAGGCTGTTACATGTTTGTGTGAATTGTTTCAGAGCCCATCCCAAGTCAGTCTGTACATTAAAGGCGGATAAGTCGTATCTGAGTGTCCTTAACGTTGATTGGCTGCTGCATTTCCTACGCAACCACCACGACCCTAGCTTCGTACAGTTCCTCATGTCAGGGTTTAGATCAGGTTTCCACACTGGCCTAATTACCCTACCTGAATCATCTTATGAGTGCCGGAATTTATTGTCAGCAGAGCTTCACCCTCAGGCAGCGGATGAACTGATTTCCATCGAGTTGGCTAACCGATTCCTGATAGGCCCCTTTTCTTTTCCTCCCTTTGGACGGTGGAGAGTCAGCCCTATAGGCGTAGTCACAGGCAAATTTAGTAATAAAGAAAAATTGATCATCGATTTATCAGCCCCACACGGTCACTCCACTCCTAGTATCAACTCTCTCACACCCTCCGAGGAAGTCAGTATGAAATATTCCTCCATAGATCAGGCTATCGCCATTATACTGCAGTTAGGCCGTAACTCAGTTCTGTCAAAAGCTGATATATCTGACGCCTTTAAGCTACTCCCCATCAGTCCAACTTTGTGGCAGTGGCATGGTATAAAGTGGAGAGATCTTTATTACTTTGCCTCTAAACTCACCTTCGGGTCAAAAAGCAGCCCGTGGTTGTTTGACAAACTGGCCCAGGCTCTCCACTGGATACTAGTGCACGAGTTCCATTGTAGTTTTGTTATCCATTACTTGGATGACTTTCTGTTATTGGAACACCCCGGGTCCAATCCGCAAGCACTACAGTCGCTGCTTAGCTGTTTCCACCAACTTGATATCCCCGTATCCTCAAAAAAGGTTGAAGGTCCGTCCCCAGTTATCACTTTCCTAGGTATCATTCTGGACACAATAAACATGGTCGCAAAATTACCGGAAAACAAACTGGACAGGATTAGGGTCGTCCTCCACAATTTCACGGAGACCAGAACCATTAAAAAAGTTGAATTACAGTCTCTTAAGATAAGATAAGATGCCTTTATTGTCACTGTACAATACAATGTAGTACAATGTACAATACAATGAAATGTTGTTTGGAGCAATCCTAGATGCCATGGACAGAGGAACAAGAACTGACATTTAAACTAAAGTATTACACTAGAAAAAATTAAACAAAACATTGCACTAGAAAGCATTACTATTCACAGTTCACAGCATATACACTCACCTAAAGAATTATTAGGAACACCTGTTCTATTTCTCATTAATGCAATTATCTAGTCAACCAATCACATGGCAGTTGCTTCAATGCATTTAGGGGGGTGGTCCTGGTCAAGACAATCTCCTGAACTCCAAACTGAATGTCAGAATGGGAAAGGAAGGTGATTTAAGCAATTTTGAGCATGACATGGTTGTTGGTGCCAGACGGGCCGGTCTGAGTATTTCACACTCTGCTCAGTTACTGGGATTTTCACGCACAACCATTTCTAGGGTTTACAAAGAATGGTGTGAAAAGGGAAAAACATCCAGTATGCGGCAGTCCTGTGGGCAAAAATGCCTTGTGGATGCTAGGGGTCAGAGGAGAATGGGCCGACTGATTCAAGCTGATAGAAGAGCAACGTTGACTGAAATAACCACTCGTTACAACCGAGGTATGCAGCAAAGCATTTGTGAAGCCACAACACGCACAACCTTGAGGCGGATGGGCTACAACAGCAGAAGACCCCACCGGGTACCACTCATCTCCACTACAAATAGGAAAAAGAGGCTACAATTTGCACGAGCTCACCAAAATTGGACTGTTGAAGATTGGAAAAATGTTGCCTGGTCTGATGAGTCTCGATTTCTGTTAAGACATTCAAAGTCCGAATTTGGCATAAACAGAATGAGAACATGTATCCATCCTCTGATGGCTACTTCCAGTCGGATAATGCACCATGTCACAAAGCTCGAATCATTTCAAATTGGTTTCTTGAACATGACAATGAGTTCACTGTACTAAAATGGCCCCCACAGTCACCAGATCTCAACCCAATAGAGCATCTTTGGGATGTGGTGGAACGGGAGCTTCGTGCCCTGGATGTGCATCCCTCAAATCTCCATCAACTGCAAGATGCTATCCTATCAATATGGGCCAACATTTCTAAAGAATGCTATCAGCACCTTGTTGAATCAATGCCACGTAGAATTAAGGCAGTTCTGAAGGCAAAAGGGGATCCAACACCGTATTAGTATGGTGTTCCTAATAATTCTTTAGGTGAGTGTATATAGCAAGAGCAAAGTAGGAAGTGCTTATGAGTATATATACACACTGATCAGACACCACTGCAGACAAGAGATCATCATGGGTTCATGAATGCAGCAGTCACTTTCAGTCTGTGGTAGTTTCTATCCTTGGAAGGGGCAATAGTCTCTGAGCATTTAGAAGACTAATTGCTTTGGGGTAAAAGCTGTCCTTCAGCCTAGTGGTGCGGGCATGTAGGGCTCTAAGACGCCTACCGGAGGGTAGGGGAATGAAAAGGCTGTGGCCGGGGTGAGTTGGATCCCCGCAGATAATTTTTGCCCTGTTGCTGCAGCGAGCAGTGAAGATGTCCTCCAGTGATGGTAGCTGAGTAATGATTCTGCCAGCCATTCTGATGATGCGCTTGAGGGTTTTCTTGTCCTCAGAAGAGCAGCTGGAGTACCACACTGTAATGCAGTATGTGATAACAGATTCTATGGTGCACCTGTAAAAATTTACTAGCAGCTGTTTTGGGAGTTGTGCTTTCTTCAGACTCCTCAGAAAATAAAGCCTCTGAAGGCCTTTTTTGGTAATTTCTGTTGTGGTTTTTATCCATGACAGGTCCTGACTAATATGAACTCCCAAGAATCTGAAACTTTGAACTATCTCCACGTTTCCACCATTAATGCTAATGGGATGGTGTCCATTTTGTTTCTTCTTCCTAAAATCCAGAATTAGCTCCTTTGTTTTCTTGGTATTGAGTATGAGGTTGTTGTTTTTACTCCATCTCTCTAGGTTCTCAACCTCTTTCCTATAGGCTGTTTCATCATTGTTGGAGATCAGGCCTATCACGGTCGTGTCATCTGCAAATTTTATAATGGTATTGGTATTGTGAATAGGTTTACAGTCATTTGTGAAGAGGGAGTAAAGGAGAGAACTCAACACACAGCCTTGCGGTACCCCAGTGTTTAGTGTTAAGGATGAAGATAAGTGCTTGCCCATGCGTACGACTTGTGGTCTTTTTGTAAGAAAATCCAGTATCCAGTTGCACTGGTGTGAGCTCAGACCCAAGTTGTTAAGTTTCGTTGCCAACTTGTTGGGAGGGATGGTGTTAAAGGCCGAGCTGTAATCAATGAACAGCATCCGCACATAGCTGTCTCTCTGCTCCAGGTGTGACAGCGCAGTCTGAAGGGTAAGTGAGACAGCATCCTTAGTTGACCTATGTGCTCTGTAAGCAAACTGGTATTGGTCCATGGAGGTGCATATCTTGCTCTTCATGTATCTGAGGACAAGTTGTTCAAAGCACTTCATAGCAATAGGAGTGAGAGCCACCGGGCGATAATCACTTAAGGTCTTCACCCCTGCCTGTTTTGGAATTTTAGGCATGTTAAATTTTGCTATGCGAGTCATGCCCCGAGGCAGGCCATTTGTGTCACGACTACTAGCTCTCCTTCCTTCAGCTCCTTCCCAAGACAAAAAAATAATAATAATCACCAAAAAAATGAATGAAAATAAATGTATGAAGATCCGAACAACTTTATTGTAAGTATATATAAACAATACATACATATATATATATATATATAATAAAACAGGCAGCACAAGGCGGGACACACAGATGAGTAGCAGGACCCAAGGAGAGGCCGGGAGATCCATGCACGAAATAACAGGGAAAAAGAATGCTAGCTGAAAGAGCATACCTCAAAACCTCATAGCAGCAACGCCCCAAACAAAGTGCAAATGAGGCGATTGTAGAGATTGAGGTTGAAATAAAAAGGACAAAGTATAAACATACCCTGAATGGTGCAGAGATCTCTCGGCCGACTCCTGACCCAACGCCGTTTCGCCAGTAGATCTGGCTTCTTCCGGGGAAGTTCCCCTTAAGAAGCCAGATCTACTGGCGAAGTTAGTAGTTGGGACAAGTAGCAATAAGAGGCTGGAAAAAGTAAATTTGAGCATAACGAAGAGCTGGAAGACCAATTAACACTAATTAGGTCAATTGGCAACATGATTGGGTATAAAAAGAGCTTCTCAGAGTGGCAGTGTCTCTCAGAAGCCAAGATGGGTAGAGGATCACCAATTCCCACAATGTTGCGCAGAAAGATAGTGGAGCAATATCAGAAAGGTGTTACCCAGCGAAAAATTGCAAAGACTTTGCATCTATCATCATCAACTGTGCATAACATCATCCGAAGATTCAGAGAATCTGGAACAATCTCTGTGCATAAGGGTCAAGGCCGTAAAACCATACTGGATGCCCGTGATCTCCGGGCCCTTAAACGACACTGCACCACAAACAGGAATGCTATTGTAAAGGAAATCACAGAATGGGCTCAGGAATACTTCCAGAAACCATTGTCAGTGAACACAATCCACGTGCCATCCGCCGTTGCCAGCTGAAACTCTACAGTGCAAAGAAGAAGCCATTTCTAAGCAAGATCCACAAGCTCAGGCGTTTTCCTGGGCCAGGGATCATTTAAAATGGATTGTGGCAAAATGGAAGACTGTTCTGTGGTCAGACGAGTCACGATTCAAAGAGGACAAGGACAACCCAAGTTGTTTTCAACGCTCAGTTCAGAAGCCTGCATCTCTGATAGTATGGGGTTGCATGAGTGCGTGTGGCATGGGCACCATCAATGCAGAAAAATATATTCAGGTTCTAGAACAACATATGCTCCCATCCAGACGTCATCTCTTTCAGGGAAGACCCTGCATTTTTCAACAAGATAATGCCAGACCACATTCTGCATCAATCACAACATCATGGCTGCGTAGGAGAAGGATCCGGGTACTGAAATGGCCAGTCTGCAGTCCAGATCTTTCACCTATAGAGAACATTTGGCGCATCATAAAGAGGAAGGTGCAACAAAGAAGGCCCAAGACGATTGAACAGTTAGAGGCCTGTATTAGACAAGAATGGGAGAGCATTCCTATTTCTAAACTTGAGAAACTGGTCTCCTCGGTCCCCAGACGTCTGTTAAGTGTTGTAAGAAGAAGGGGAGATGCCACACAGTGGTGAAAATGGCCTTGTCCCAACTTTTTGGGGATTTGTTGACACCATGAAATTCTGATTAAACATATTTTTCCCTTAAAATGGTACATTTTCTCAGTTTAAACTTTTGTTCCGTGATTTATGTTCTATTCTGAATAAAATATTAGAAGTTGGCACCTCCACATCATTGCATTCAGTTTTTATTCACGATTTGTATAGTGTCCCAACTTTTTTGGAATCCGGTTTGTATATGCTCACACATATCGGGGCAGAAGAATGTCGCAGCTGATGCCCTGTCTAGAGCTAATTTTGGCCTTTTCTCGCAGGTATTTCCCGACGCAGACGCCAACGGTGCCACAGTCCCTCCATTCCCATCACTGGTCTGGATGTAAACTCTCACTTAGCTACAGCTCGTTCTCTACTAGCCAAGTCCCTGTCACCCAACACGGCCAGGGCTTGCCATACAGGTTGGAGGGCTTTTCTTAAATTCCAGGACAAGTTTCCCCAAGGCATTCTTGATTTTACCAACTACATCCTGGCCTTCATCGGCTATTGTCATTCTGAGTTGAATCTGTCATACTCCACAGTCAAGTCTTACTTAGCCGGTGTACAGCATTTTCGGGCCTCCAGTCAACCAGAAGCTTCCTCACTATTCTCCATTCATGTAGTCAAGGCTACTCTCAGAGGTCTCAAAAAGTGCAACCCAAATATACGTCCAGGCCGCCAGGCCATCTCCGGGCAAATATTTCGTCAGTTATCTGACATGTTAGACCATGGCCCTTTTGGCGCCCAACAGAGTCTAGTGATAAAAGCAGCCATATACCTGGCTTTCTATGGCTTCCTGAGACCAGGAGAGTTTACCTCAGCCCATAGTAGCCGCAGGTATCTAACTGTCGGCAAACTGAAGGCTGACACGAACAATTTCATTCTCTCGCTCATGTCCACCAAAACATCACAGTCAGGCCCTCCTACTCAGATCACATACTACCCAACCACCCACCGCTGGTGCCCTGTTAAAATGCTACACCAATTGTTAAAAAGTATTGACAATACAACGCCCCACACACCACTGTTGCCTTTCAACGCAGCGCATCTCACAAGCTCCCAGTTTGTTTCGCATGTACGCTCCCTGGTGGCCAACCTAGTTTTAGACCCGGCATCTGTCTCTGGCCACTCCTTTCGGATTGGCGCTGCTTCCGCAGCTTGCAAGAACCGAGTTCCTGCTCATGTCATCAGGAAATTAGGGCGATGGCGCTCCTCCTGTTATTCCAGATACATACCTCACCCGAACGTTGAGATGTCTCTTGCCTGTCAGAACCTTGTACTATAAGTGCGATTTGTAAATAAAGTTTTCTGAATGCATATGGTCTCTTTTTGGCCTCCTTCAGTCATCCCTACGACGTTGCGGTTACGGCACAAATCAAACCGTTTAGCTAACTATTAGGCCTCCTGCACACGGCCGTTTTTTCCCCCGTTTACTGGCCGTTTTTTTGCGTTCCGTATACGGTCCGTATACGGAACCATTCATTTCAATGGTTCCGCAAAAAAAACGGAATGTACTCCGTATGCATTCCGTTTCCGTATTTCCGTTTTTCCGTTCCGTTCTAACATAGAACATGTCCTATTATTGCCCGCAAATCACGTTCCGTGGCTCCATTCAAGTCAATGGGTCCGCAAAAAAAAATTAACACATACGGAAATGCATCCGTATGTCTTCCGTTTCCGTTCCGTTTTTTGCTGAACCATCTATTGAAAATGTTATGCCCAGCCCAATTTTATCTATGTAATTACTGTATACTGTATATGCCATACGGAAAAACGGAACAGAAACGGAAACACAACGGAAACAAAAAACGGAACAACGGATCCGTGAAAAACGGACCGCAAAACACTGAAAAAGCCATACGGTCGTGTGCAATAGGCCTTAGTTAGGGTCCTGGTTCAGGTGTAGCCCCGACCACAAGTGTATGTAACTTTAGGCCTTAGTGGGTTTGTATGAATTCTGCACTTTTTATACTTTTTACATGCTTAAACACTCCTGGCAGTACAAGAGGTAAAGAACATATGTCAGCAGGATTCACCCTATTAAACCAGGTATACTAGCCCCTCAGCTTTCCAGTGTCAGACCATGCCCCTCTGTGCACTGAAGCTCTTATTTACATAATAATAAAAGTATTTTTTTCTTAGGAAAGCCACAACTACGTACAACAGATTCAGACCCCGTTGCCTATAGTAGGGCAGTGCATACCATAAAGGTATAGTAAGTGCTGGAAAAAAGGTTTTTACCTCCCTCCCAATTTCATCTATTTTTGCAGATTTGCCACAGTTGAGATCAGCAAGCTATTTCAGATCATGAAAGTACTGTTAAACCTTTCAGTTCCTTCGCTGTAAATGTATGACATGGCTGTAATAGCGTTAAAGAGCCAAGTCATACATGTATCCAGCCATCAAAATTTGCGCTGCCAAAGATGGTCTTTCCAGATTCCTGCAGTGTACCCAAACAGCACTTTATGTCCACATTTATGGCATTTCAGTACCCATTAGAACCTGCCTAACAATTTGAAGGGCTTGGTGTATCTTAGATGGCACAAGCTGGGCACAGCATATTAGGCACTGGAATATCATAGCTGGAAAAAAATCCATTTTCATTTTTCACCGCCCTCTACTCATTACTTTCTGCAATATACCTGTGGTATCAAAATACTCACACCACCCCACAATAACTTGAAGGGCAGAGTTTCCAAAATGGGGTTACCAATAAGGGGTTTCATTTATTATTTCGCCCCAGAGCCTCTACAGTTGTCACAAGATGTGTAAATCACCACATTGGGCCTCAAATGTACTTTATATTTTAATCCTGAACCCTGTAGTATTAGCAGGCAAATAATTAGGACCACATTTAGGGTGTTTATAAAACCAGGAAGCAGTACATAATAATATGATTACTTACCTTTCACACTAGCACACCGTGGGCACAACATATTGGGCACTGAAATGGCATATCTGTGGAAAAATAAAAATTTTCACTTTGCACCATCTGTTGGGAATTAATTTTTGCTAATCACCTGTGGGGTCAAAATACTCACCAAACGCACATCTTGGGGGCTTCTTTTTTATTTAACTTCAGAGCCTCTGCAGTTGTGGGCCAGTGCTGTACAAATCACCAATCTAGGCCTCAAATGTACATGGTGCTTCTTCCCTTCTAAGCCCTGCAGTGTGCCCAAACAGCAGTTTACACCACATATGGGGTGTTGCCTTATTTAGGAGAAATTGTAGGGTTCTTTTTCTCCTGTTACCCCTTGTGAAAATGAAAAATGTGGGCCTTTCTTCACCTATCTGTCTAAATGCTTCCGATGCTTCCATCCTTTGTTAGTCATTGCAATGGCCCCTACAGTATAGGATTCTACTTAAAACTCTCACCCACAGAGCTCTCCACAGTGCTGCATCTCCTAACTAATCTCTACCACCCTACCCATGCTCTTCGCTCCCCAAATTGTCTGAGACTAACATCCACCATAATACAAACCTCTCACTCTTGTCTCCACGACTTCTCCCGAGCTGCACCAGTTTTTTTGAATGCTCTACCTTATACAACTAGGTTAATTTGCCACATCCATAGTTTTATGTGCTCCCTAAAAACACATCTTTTTAGGGTGGCCTATAACATACCTTACTCTAACTCTTCTTCATTCACCACCACCTCAATTTCATTCTTCAGAGCCTGACCCATCATCCATTAGTATCTACCACACCCTATGCAATATCGGCAGGTGACTGCCTCATGTAGCTTTATATATACTTCCCTATTTTGTTAAGCTAGCCGGACCATTGTACAAGACAAGCAGATTTTACCTTTTATGCCACCCCTATCTCCTCATAGATTGTAAGCTCTTGAGAGCAGAGCCCTCATTCCTCTTGTTTTAATTGTTGGCTTGTTTGTTGACATGTAATAAATGACTTTTTTGTATATGAACCCTGTAAAGTGCTGCGGAATATATTGGCGCTATATAAAGATTAATATTATTGCCAGTTTCTACCATACATAATGCTAAATTCCCAGCCCACACTCGACACTCCTCGGTTTTTGGAAACTGGTAAGGGCACTGTGAGAATGTCAGTTAAGACTAAAAAACTCACAAGGACATTCAAAAATTCACAAAACCTTTTAAGACCAGAAAACTAGCGTAGGGGCAATGATAAATTCCCCCAAAGTGTTGAATGTTCCAAAACAAGAAAAATATTTCAGTTCTTATCTGCGATCTATTTAATCTGACACTGTATGGATGAAAGGGTCAAAACTGGATTTTCAAAACCTAGACTGCCATCATGAAATTGTTATTAGAAAGTGTAGGTCTGATATGCTTTTTTTTTTTCTGTATAGCATGATTACAGCCTTGGCATTGCCAGCACAGATTTCATAAGTGCATATATTAACTTGGTTACATAATGAATCTGCTGTTTGTGACGGAAACCTTTAGTAGAATTTCTTAAATTCATGAAATTGTTTATAACCACTAAAAGCGCACAGGAAATAGAAACATATTACACTGGCATTTTGCTTCTCACAACTCTCATTTCTATTAAAGGATAACTGTCATATTTTTTTTAATGTAATTAGATTGGTCTGACTAAGTTTACCTTCGTTCCCTAGTTAATACTTTTGTATAGGTATTGAATTACCTGGTAATTGCTGCATGTTCTTTCCTCCCCCAGGCATTTCAGTGGTGCAGCTAAAACAGCGTTGCTAGGTGTCCTTCGTCTCCTATCTTCTATATACAGGAGACAGAGGACGTAGTAGTGGGCAGCCCCGAACGCTGCATGCGCGCTCCCGTCGGACCGGGATAGTGCCGATATTCGCGATAAAAAATATTCGAATCTCAATAAAAATATACTGTATTTTTCACCCTATAAAATGCACCGGCCCATAAGACGCACCTAGGTTTTAGAGGAGGACAATAAAAAAAATATTTTTCATTAGACCTCAGATCAGCAGTCAGACCCCCAATGTTAATCAGACCTCAGCTCACATCCCCAATCAGATCCCCAATGTTAATAAGATCTCAGATCAGACCCTAATGTGAATGACCCCCATCAGACCTCAGATCAGAGCCCAATATAAAGAAGACCCCCAATCAGACCTCAGATGAGACCCCCATGCCTCATATCAGCCCCCAGCCATATGTGATCATCCCGTCATATAATTATAATCAGCCCCCAGTCATATAATCAGCCCCCAGTCATATAATCAGCCCGCAGCCATATGTACTCAGCCTCCAGGCATATGTACTCAGCCCCCAGCCGTATGTGAACATCCTCCAGTCATATGTGAGCAGCCCCCAACCATAATTCAGCCTCAGATCACAAAATAAAAAAAACACTTACCTCTCCTGCTCCTTGACGCCGCCGCTTCTCACATCGTGATCCTCTTCCTCCTGCTGTCAGCTGTGCTGTAAACTGGTGTGCATAGCGTGAAGTCACAGAGCGCCCTCATGCTGTGCACAGCCTTCAGTACAGAGCCTTCACCGCTTCCTGGTCCTCCAGTACTAATGAGTGCTTACATAATGGAAGTGCTCATTAGTATTCGCCCCATAAGACGCAGGGGCATTCCCCCCCCACTTTCGTGGGAAAAAAGTGGGTCTCATGGGGTTAAAACTACGGTACCTGTATCCAAAAGATGAAAATTAAACACTCCTTTGGGGTCTTTGATGTTTTTAGCAAAAGGGACTTGTTTAAATAAAATAAAAAATTATCGAAATTGAAACACTGTTTTGAAAACTAAAATCATATTGACTGGGAAATGGACAGAACTACATGATGCCCCCCTTCTTATCTTTTTAGTTGCAGATCTGCCGATTTCCAAGGCATTCTGTCATCCAAGATGGCCGTGCCGCTTCTCAGTCTACCTGATGCACACTGTCCACTGGTATTCCAAGACTTTGAACATTCTTTCACCTGATCGTTGCCATGTGTAAACATACTCCTGTGCATTTGATAATTAGTAAATTTAACAAATTTTTGTTCAGCCATAAGATTTATGGCTTGTCTGAAGCACGTTTTCCTGGGATATGGGATACGCTGCTAACAATTGCAAACTGTATGGGGATAAACAATTGCATTAGCATTTTTTACCCAGACGAACAATGTCACTTAAATGGACATCTGCGTAAATAGACCCTAATTCTGAAAAAGAAGATGTGACTGTAAGTAACCCCAGCATCTAATCTGGTCCCACCATATCTTCTCTCAGAGTTACAAAGAGACATTGAAATGTAATGGTTTTTTGCCTGGATCTTCACACAGATAGCCTATGCTGACTGGAAATTTTCTGTGACTAAGCCCACATGACAAAATGCAGAGCAGGTAACACGGCCCGTGTGTGGGATGTATCTCCCATACTGTTGGTGGTATACCAGTCCCTATATCTCAGAGACTGCCAGCCACCGTGCTTGCTATGTTGCACCTTTTAACAGTTCCAGACACAAATAACAATACATTGAAAGCCACAATGCTCCCTTTACCATGTAGTCACTGTGCCGCCTGAAGCAACGCCAGCCACAGTGGCTCCTAAACAGTGTGATCCAATTCCCACACAGCTGTAACTACAGTGATCAGTCACCTACAGGGCTTGCCTTGATGTGCCAACCACATTTCCACCAAACAGTGCTTTGATCTATGAAACTTGCTTTTTGATCCTCCTCCATTCTTGACTGGTGATTGTAGTCATGGTTTGAAGAGTTTTTTTTTATTGCTCTGGAAATATTCTTACTACTTTAAGTTTCTTCTAAAGAACTGAAATGTAGACTCATCAGTCCATAAAACCTGATTCGTCTTCATTTCCTTCTCTCTGTCGAGCAGAAGGATGGACTTAAACACTAGTGGGATTTTTAAAATCTCAAGCCCTTACTTACTCTGATAAATATGTATTTCCTGCTTTCTTGATTATCCGTGTTGTATTTGGTGGTCTTATGACTGAAATGAAACAGAAGAGTTGTCTATGACTTTTGCACCATACAATAAAGTGCTTTGCAACGCAAATAGTGAACGTTAAGGACCAGGCCATTTTTTGCAAATCTGTCACGTTAAGTGGTGATAACTTTAAAACGCTTTGACTTATTCAGGCGATTCTGAGATTGTTTTTTCGTCACATATTGTACTTCATGACACTGGTAAAATGAAGTCTAAAAAATTCATTTTTATTTCAAAAAAAATACCAAATTTACCAAAAATTTGTAAATAATTGCAAATTTTCAAGTTTCATTTTCTCTACTTCTATAATACATAGTAATACCTCCAAAAATTGTTATCAATTTACATTCCCCATATGTCTACTTTATGTTTGAATCATTTTGGGAATGATATTTTATATTTTGGGGATGTTACAAGGCTTAGAAGTTTAGAAGCAAATCTTGAAATTTTTCAGAAATTTTTAGGGACCAGTTCAGGTCTGAAGTCACTTTGTGAGGCTTACATAATGGAAACCACCCAAAAACTACACCCCTCAAGCTATTCAAAACTGATTTTACAAACATCGTTAACCCTTTAGGTGTTCCACAAGAGTTAATGGCAAATGGAGATAAAATTTCTGAATTTAGATTTTTGGGCAAATTTTCCATTTTAATCCATTTTCTCCAGTAACAAAGTAAGAGTTAACAGCCAAACAAAACTCAATATTTATTGCCCCGATTCTGTAGTTTGCAGAAACACCTCATATGTGGCCGTAAACTACTGTACGGGCACACAGTAGGGCGTAGAGGGAAAGGTGCGTCATATGGTTTTTGGAAGGCAGATTTGCTGGACTGGTTTATTGACACCATGTCCCATTTGAAGCCCCCCTGATGCACCCCTAGAGTAGAAACTCCATAAAAGTGACCCCATCTAAGAAACTACACCCCTCAAGGTGTGTAAAACAGATTTTACGAACTTTGTTAACCCTTTATGTGTTGCACAAGAGTTATTGGCAAATGGGGATGAAATTTGAGAATGTAATTTTTTAGCAAAATTTTCAATTTTTACCCATTTTTTTCACTAACAAAGCAAGGGTTAACAGTCAAACAAGACTGTGTCTTTATTGCCCTGACAGAAACACCCCATATGTGGTCATACACTACTGTACGGCCACACGGCGGGGCGTAGAGGGAAAGGAGCGTTGTGTGGTTTTTGGAGGGCTGATTTTTATGGACCAGTTTATTTACACTGAGTCCTGTTTCAAGCCCCCCTGATGCACCCCTGGAGTAGAAACTCCCTAAAAGTGACCCCATTTTGTAAACTACGGGATAAGGTGGCGGTTTTGTTGGGACTATTTTTAGGGTACATATGATTTTTGGTTGCTCTATATTACATTTTTGTGAGGTAAGGTTACCAAAAATTTAAATTCTGAAATTTCATCTTCATTTGCCATTAACTGTTGAGGAACACCTAAAGGGTTAATAAAGTTAGTAAAATCAGTTTTGAATACCTTGAGGGGTGTAGTTTCTTAGATGGGGTCACTTTTAGGGAGTTTCTACTCTAGGGGTGCATCAGGGAGGCTTCAAAGGGGACATGGTGTCAATAAAAAAGGCCATCAAAATCGGCCTTCCAGAAACCATGTTGGTCCTTTCCTTCTGCGCCCTACCTTTTAGTGATACAGCAGTTTACGACCACAAATGTGGCGTTTCTGTAAACTGCAGTATAAGGGTATTAAATATAAAGTTTTGTTTGGTTGTTAACCCTTGCTTTGTTACCGGAAAAATATATATATATTTTTTTTTACCGTGTTAATCTGGGGGGTTAGGTCATGGGGTATTTTTATAGAGGAGATTCTTACGGATGCGGTGATAAGTCTACATTTTTACAATTATTTAGGTTTTAGACTATATTATCCTTTTTGATAAGAATCTCTAAGAGTAATTATTATTTTTTTTTTTAGCCGATTATCTTATGTAGGGGCTTATTTTTTGCGGGATGATAGGACGGTTTTATTGGCACTATTTTGGGGGCTATATGACTTTTTGATCGCTTGCTTTTTGCACTTTTTTTTTTTGGGGATCGTGTTAATCTGGGAGGTTAGCTCATGGGGTATTTTTATAGAGGAGATTATTACCGACGCGGCCATACCAATTTTTTTTTAAATTATTTGAGTTTTACAAACTTTTTGACCAAATTTTTTTTGGTGTCCCAAGTCTGAGAACCATAATTTTTTATCCGATTGTCTGTGGCTAAATTGGGATATAAATTTAGTACTCTATGGAAGTGTGGTACTCCCTGAAGCAACCAATAATGCAGAGGCTCGGATGATCGGGGCACGTGTCACATTGAGTAGTGGTGTCCTTCCGTATCCTCCTCCTGTGACACACTCTTTGGGCACCTTTTTTGGGTCCTTCCCTTCTTTCCAGTATGGGGGACCACACCTGGAAAGTGTTGGCCAGGGACGATCCGGGCTCCTCCAGTTCCCGAGGTACTCCGGCCTACTCTTTCCCGGTCCGATAAGAACAGGGCGTTGAGGACTGCCTCATAGAACTGAAGGAATGTCCCTGTGTTGCCAGCGCTCCGGGACAGCACAAAAGAGTTGTACAAGGCAACCTGTACCAAGTAGACCGCAACTTTTTTGTGCCATGCCCGGGTTTTGCGCATGGCATTATATGGCTTGAGGACTTGACAAGAGAGATCAACTCCTCACATATACCGATTGTAGTCGACGATACAATCTGGCTTGAGGACCGTTGCCGCGGTACCTCGCACAGGGACAGGGGTGATGCCGTTACCATGAGTTGTGGACAGTACAAGGACATCCCTCTTGTCCTAATATCTGACCAGCAACAGGTTTCCAGTGGTAAGGGTACGGGTCTCACCACTGGGGATAGGTACCTGGAGGGGGTGGGCAGAGAGGCCGCGTAGATTTTTCCGCATGGTCCCACAAGCAGACATGGATCTGGCGGCGAGGGACTGGAACAAGGGGATACTAGTATAAAAGCTATCCATGTACAGGTGGTAACCCTTATCTAGCAGTGGGTGCATAAGGTCCCACACAAGTTTCCCGCTAACACCCAGAGTGGGGGGACATTCTGGGGGTTGAATACGGGAATCTCGCCCCTCGTACAAACAAAACTTGTAAGTGTACCCTGAGGTACTCACAAAGTTTGTACAGCTTCACGCCATACCTCGCCCGCTTTGAGGGAACATACTGGCTGAAAATGAGTCTCCCCTTGAACGCAATGAGAGACTCATCAACCGCGACCGACCTTCCAGGTACATAGGCCTTTACAAATTTGGCCCCAAAGTGATCAATGACTGACCTGATTTTATACAGGTGGTCATAGGTAGGATCACCTCGGGGGAAGGGGGGACATGCTGCATTATCTGAATAATGCAGGCATTTCCGGATGGCCTCAAACCGAGAGCATGTCATGGCCATACTGTAAAGTGGGGTCTGGTAGAGGAGGTCCCCACTCCAGTAATGCCGGACACTAGGTTTCTTGACTAGGCCCATATGCAGCACGAGGCCCCAAAATGTCCTCATCTCGGCTGCACTGACCAGCGTCCAGCCACCCGGCCTAGCCAACAAGGAGCCCGGGTATTGAGCAACGAACTGTTGGGCGTACAGGTTCGACTGCTCCACCATTAGATTTTCCAGTTGGTCACTGAAAAAATGACAAAAAAAGTCATAATCAGTGAAGCCCACTGTGGAAATCTGGATTCCTGGTTGGCCTACAAAATCAGGAATCACGGGCTCAAATCGCTCTGGGGTACACCAGACAAGTTCACCGGTAGGGGGCTCCGGTGGATTTATCTGGTGGGCGGGAAAACTAGTACGAGCCCCAGAGCTGCTCGTACTAGGGTGGGCCACAGGGTCCCTATCATGGCGGTCCCCTTGCTCCGCCTGGCGGCATCTCCGCCGCCTTGGGGGCTCATCATCATCACTAGATGATGAGGAGGACGCAGATGACAACAGGAAAGTGGGGTCATCCTCATCCTCACTGGGACTCTCGGGCTCGGAGGCAAGCTGGGCGTATGCCTCCTTGGCCGAGAACATCCGGCGGGCTATAGGGGAGTGTGTGTGTGCGTGCGTGTAAATCTTTATTCAGTGTGCGTGTGTGTGGGGGCACGGGTGTTCGTGGACTTATCCCTAAAACTAACAGAAAAAAAAAAAGACTAACTAAAAAAAGTGCAAAAAATGTGAAAAGAAAATTAAAAAAATTCAAATCCGCTGATCAACCGTCCGAAGTTGATCAGCGGTGGGGTGTGCGATGCGCTAACAGTGGCCAGTAGCTAACAGTGCCGGCCACAGTCAGCGTACACACAAAGAAACAAAAAAAAAAAAAAAAACTGCCTGCGCCCCAAGCTGCAACACCCCTGGGGGGTCTAGGGTCACAGAGCTGTGCTGTGGACCCCAGACACCCTACTTAGGGTGATGCAATCAAAGTTTTTTTTTCACTAACTTTTCCCTGCCTAGCCCAACCTTTCCCTAATTACCTGGCTGATCAGATGGGGGGTGCTGGGGCACAGATGGGGTGATGCTGGCTGAGATCCACACATGCAGGCAGCTCCCCGGACACAAAAGGAGGAGGAGAGGAGCGCTGCCAAGATTTGAACCTCCCGCCGCCCGCCCACCTACCAATCAGAGGCGATCCTGAGATGTGATGTCACCATCACCTCTCAGGATCGCAGGATGGTGATTGGTGGATCACCATCCTGTTCCAGGTTATCAGGTCCTCAGAGACCCGAATAACCCAGAAACGCAGCAAACCGCAGGTCTGAATTGACCTGCGGTTTGCTGCGATCGCCGACATGGGGGGATCACAGGACCCCCTGGCGCATCTAGCCAAGGTGCCTGCTCAATGATTTGAGCAGGCACCGGGTTCCGATCACCACCCGCCGAGTGGCGGTGATCGGAACTATACATGACATACCGGTACGTCATGTGTCCTTAAGTACCAGGACAACATGCCATACCGGTACGTCATGTGTCCTGAAGAGGTTAAAGGGATATTTGCAATACAAACATTTATTAGTTAATCACAGTACTGTACTCGACTGTCTCTGTCAGCCCAATAGAATTTGAATGGAGCACCAGCATGCATGCTCAACTGCTGCTTCATTCAAACTCCACCTCTGTGTGCCTACTGGGCAATAGGGCCCCTAATGATCATACATTTCTTACATCTTCAGTATCCAAGGATGTATCTAGGCTTTAAAACAAGACCAGGAAAGAACTATCATTGAAAGCTTGATGTCTGAGTGCTGTTACTCATGATTTATTGTGGCTTGTACTGTTATTAAATTGTCAGCTTTAAAACAAGACCTGGCTTAAATCTACAGTACAGCCCTGGATACAACAGAATAAAGAAGTCCTCCCCATTCAGCCAGTTGACATGTTAGCCAGCGGGAGGGGGCAGTGAGGTACCTGCTGACAGGTTTCACAAAGGAGTGACATAGATTGTCTCTCCCTGTGTAACTGTACTTGACCCCAAGGGAGCACAACATGGACCTCCGTGCATGTTATCAATTCCCCATACCCCTAATTGAATCATCCCTCTGCACCTAATTTATTGACACCATGACCCAGTGTCTGGATCACAGTACCAAGTAAGTTGCACCAAACACACCACAAACACAAAAGCATCAATAAAGTTTACACTGTCCATGCCCGATCTATAGAGTAAATTATACAGACTGCTTTTCGAGTAATAGCCGTTGCATGCTACAGTAATAGTGATGCCCATTATCGCTTGAGAGAAATATCTAATATTTGTGACAGATGGAGAAGATTTTCAGTCTGAAAAGATGTTTTCGCTCGCTGACTGTAGACATAAACAATTGTTTTATTACCATAGTTAATTTTTTTTACCCAACAGTGTGCAGCTGCTTTTCAGATGTGTGTAAAACAGGGCCTTTTTTGTGCACATATTATGGATGCAACACCCGGACTTCCTGTGGTTGATCAGAACCAGTGGTATAGCGCTCTAACTTTTTTTTTCTTATGTCCTACAGGACGTTCAGGTGTTGGGTTCATAATACGGGAGCAGTTAAACACCCATATTATATCTGTGTGAAATCTGGCTTAGTTCATTCTTTATCTTAGGTTTAAGATTGCACCATTGTTAATTAGGATTACAGAAAAGTATATGCTGCATTATTCCCAGTGGTGTATTCCTGCTTTTTTGCAGTTCATAAACATGCAACATTAAATGTAAATACATTTGGTATGTATGAACTCCTCACATCTTAGGCTGTGTTCACAGGTGCATAGGGAATCCTGTAGCCTGATTTGACAGAGAATCAGTCTACCAGAGCTCACAAAAGGCTTATTGCATGCATTTAACTCCGCAGATGCCTTGGTCAAATGTGACCACGGCATCTGAGTGGTGAAGATGCTGGAGCCGTGAGCCTCCTTCCCGGGCTGAGATCAGGAAAGCTATGTGCCTGTGATAGCTTGGAGCTTTAAAGGGAACCTGTCATCAACTTTATGCTGACATCACCGAGGGCAGCCTAAAAGAGTGACAGAAATACTGATTTCAGCGGTGTGTCACTCATGAGCTAAAAGTAAGTGCTTGCTGAGAACCGGTGTTCTGTCAGAATACTATACCTTATCAGAATGCTATACCCTTGTCACTTCCGGTGACGCAGCCGCACCGGAAGTGACGAGAATCAGCTGGACGAGGGGGTGTGCGGCGCTGAGCAAGCGCAGATCCACGGGTAAGTCAAGATGATAGCACCACCACGGGAGAAGTGCCTTCTTAATGCACATGCGCAAATCCGGCCGGGACTGCGCCCGCGCCCGGAGCCACGGCTGGGTAGGAGAGGGTGTGCACGCACGGCTATATATTCTCGTCAGCCACACACATCAGGATTACACCGCGCGTGCGCACTCAGGGGTAGGTAGAGTTGTCAGTGCAATATTTTCCATCAGATCTCCCTAGCCCTGAGTGCGCATGCGCGGCGTAATCCTGATGTGTGTGGCCGACGGGAGTATATAGCCACGCGTGCGCACCCTATCCTACCCAGCCGCTGCTCCGGGCGCAGGCGTAGTGTGTCCCGGCCGGTTTCACGCATGCGCAGTAGTATTCTGACAGAACACCAGCATTATAATCATTGCAGCACAGGCCTGGAAAAGAGTGAAATCTACCTGAGAAGAGTCATGGTTATTAATAATCTCCTGCACTCTCACCCATCTGCTGATGATTGGCAGTTCTCTCCTAGAGAGAAAGGGAAAAAACTAGGTAGAAGACCAGGACAGCAGGAATTTATGAAACACCATGACTCTTCTCAGGTGGCCGTGACTCTTTTCCAGGCTCAGTCTGCAATGATTGTGATGTTGGTTCTCGGCAACCACTTACTTTTAACTTATAAATGACAGACCGCTGAAATCAACTCACCTGTCTATTCTGCCGTTAGTATGGACACCATAAAGTTGACGACAGGTTCCCTTTAAGCAGGCTCTGATACCTATCACTGGTATATACTAATACAGGCCTGCAGGTGGCAGCACTATATTGAAATAGAGTGAATGGAGTTTTCTGTGATGATAAAAACCGATCACAGAATACAATTGCTGATTGCTATTTATAGTCACCTAGGGTGACTTAAAAATAAAGTTTTTATAAAAATATAAAAAAAAGTATATAAATATATATAAAAGTTTTAATCACCCCCCTTTCCCCAAAATTAAAATAAAAAAAAAATCATAGGCATAACCACATCTGAAAATGCCCATACTATTAAAATGTTATGTACTAAATATATACTATTAAAATATATATTTATCCCATACAGCGAATGACGTGACAGAAAAAAAATCTGAATAGCCAATTCGCCATTTTTTGTCACTTTACTCCCCCCCCAAAAAAAAAAAAAAGATTGGGATAAAAAGTGATCAAAAAATCACTCACACTTCACTGAAAAGTACAGATCGCCCCCCCCCCCCAAAAAAATATAAAAAAAATAAATAAATAAATAAGCCCTCACACAGGTCCATAGACATAAATATAAAAAGTTATTGGGGTTAGAATATGGCAATAAATAGCATAGGGAACGCTGTAAAAAAATAAACATAAAACGAAATAGCGGTTTTTTTCTATTTAATCCCATTTGGATTTTTTTCTCAGTTCCCCACTACATCATATTCAATATTAAATGGGGCCGTTAGAATTTAGAACTTTTCTCGCAAAAAAACAAGCCCTCATATGGCTATGTAAAGGGAAAAATGATGGCCTTTGGAAAAATGAAAGCGCAAAAATAGAAAATTGCAGGGTCCTCTAAGGGTAAATATATTACATTTACATTGTTTTTATTTGTAAACTTCCTGGGTGTAAGTTTGAGGCACAGATTTTTATTTGAATGCATTTTTTTAAAAATAATTCCTGTTTGTCACAAAGTTACATGGAGGTGAACACAGTTGTCAGCAGTCCATCACGTTGTCAGTTATCAGGAAATGTATAGGTTTTGGCGTTGTACTTACTGTTTAAGGACTTGAATACCATTTTTTTTATGGACTTTTACCTTTTTTTTTTATTTCCAGCTTGAAGCCTGGTCTTAACAATTCTGGTGACTTTACAAACATACCTGCATGTAACTTTAGGACTAGGTTGTATGTATTAGCTCTGCACATGCTAAACATTTATTTTTAAGAGGTGTGATCCATATAACTTTCTGCTTGGGTTACACTTTTACTCTTTAAGAATAAATTTTATAAAAAAAAATGACATTTTGACACAAAGCTGCATGAAGGTGTCTGTGTGTATAAAGTGCCGAGTGGCATTTTTATTATGTGTCTGGTGTCTATATTCTGAAAATATATGGGTTTTGGGGTTTGTGTGAGCTTTTTTTTGCTTTTGTTTAGGTTTTATTTGTACATGTCAAAACGGCAAAACTTGTCCTGGCTACCAGAAGTGCAAAACGCACCAACACCTCTGGCAACTAGAGGGTTAATAACAGCACATTAGGATTTTACGACATTGAAAGTTCTGATATTGAATCTAAAATACTGCACCAGAAAAGGTACAGAACTATTTAAATGTGAACTTCAGAAATGTATTCATCGCAGGTGGGACCAAAGTTTAGCCGCGGGGACAGCGCAGAGTCTGTATGGTGTTGTATTAGGTTAAGGTACCTTTACGCGAGACGATATTTGTTGTGATTGAGCGACGGATGAGTCGTTTCTTGGTGTAGTAAACATTTCAACAATGAACCTTTGGACGTGCCGATTATCGTTGACAAAATCGCTATTTGGATCACATATTCCATCGTTGTAAAGCAGACTGTTGCATTTTTACAAAGCGATAACTTGAGTGGCGTGCAGTGAACGATTCCTGTTTACACGTATGAAATCGTTAACTCCTAACAATGATTTTTGTGCCCACACAATCGATTGAACCAACGAGAAACCTACCGATTATCACTTGTCGGGTCGTTCATTTCTTTTACACTGCTTGATAATTTTGCTCGATTTAACAATAATTTACAGAATAATCGGCTCGTGTAAAGGTACCTTTAGTTTGATTCTAGGAAAGTTGGGCATATAACGGTGTGTGTGTCTCTCCTTGAGATAAGGAAATAAGATTATGAACACTACAGATGGCCTCTGTGTAAGGGTCCATTCACACGTCTGTAAGTGTTTTGCGGATCCGCAAAACACGGACACCGGCAATGTGCATTCCGCATTTTGCGGACCGCACATCGCCGGCACTTAATAGAAAATGCCTATTTTTGTCTGCAATTGCGGACAAGAATAGGACATGTTCTATTTTTTTCGGGATCGGAGGTGCAGATCCGCAATTCTGGATCCAGGCAGCACATCGTGCGGCCCCATAGAAATGGATGGGTCCGCAATTCCGTTCCACAAAATGGACGTGTGAATGGAGCTTAACTCTGTGACATATTTTCTTTGTATAGATCATTTATTATGGAACGCTTCCGTCATTCAATGCACATAGAATGTGATTTGTGTGAGTTCTCTGGAAACGTGTGCACCTACTATGTATGATGCCTACACTGTGCTAGAACAGTGACATCCTGCAGAATTGCTGTAAGAGACATGTAATGTAGAAATGAAGACACAGGGATCTATCCAGTGTATGACAGAGTTTGGACCACTCCCCGCTTTCCTCCGCTATATTTAGCTCTACTAGCACATATACACTTAAGTAAGCTTCCAAGTAAAACAGGCAACACATGACTGGATGTGAACTAATCGTGTCATTGGTTTTACCTTCGTTCTGTTTTCATTATCTGTGTAAAGTCAGATGAAAGCATGTCACTAGTACAAGACAGCAGACCCTCCTGATCTAATAGTGACGTTTTATTGTTAACTCTATGATAGCTTTATGCAGTTTGTGTATTCAGGCATACAATATAACAACCCAAGCAGAAATTTCTATGATGACACTTATCTTCAGATGGCCATCGCTTGCTAAATGTCCAGTGTAATTCATTTTTGATGCCATGCCTTGATAGGTTTTCCAGGATTTGAATATTGCTGGCTTCCCATCATTCAGCTGTTTTGAAGTAATTCAGTGCATGGAGCTGGTTACTTCAGCAGTTTCCACTGAAGTGAATGAGAGCAGCACTGCAGTAGCCAGATCTGTCCACATGGGGCTGTGTAGTTCCATTGCCAGTTTCTGGTGCTAGATCTACTCTGGAAAAGCTGATTGGAAGGGTGTCGGTCCCCAGTTGATCAGATATTTAATGTCTGTCCTGAGGATAGACCATCTATATTAAAGAGGCTCTGTGACCAGGATCAACCCTATTAAGCCATTTAAGGATGAGCGAATCAACCTCGGTTGAAACATCCAAACTTGATTTGCATAAAACTTTGTTTCAGTACTGTACGGAGCGAGCGCTGCGTACAGTATTAGAATGTATTGGCTCCGACAAGCCAAAGTTATTACTGCACTCGCTCCGTACACTATTGAAACAAAGTTTTATGCGAATCGACTTCGGATGTTTCATCCAAAGTCGATTCACTCATCCCTAAAGCCAGTCATATAGCCTTGTAGGGTTAATCTATCTGAATATAACACTACTTGGATTGTCTTACTAGGTGCTGGCTTGAAGACAAATGAAGACTTTATTTGTATGCAAATGAGCCATTGGAGCACCAAGAGGTGGGCTTCTGCAGTGCTTAGTTCTTGCTCCTGCGTACTCATTTGCAAACCCGGTGTGCGCACTCTGTCTTCTGCGGCTTGCTGAGCAGCGAAGATGATGGGTGAACATGTGCTGTTGAATTCATTTCACCCGGAGGTGGAGGGACAGCAGATGAAGCCAACGGCGCTTTCACTTCCAGGTGGAATGACGTCAACTGCGCTCCATGTTTGTGAATGAGTGCGCAGAAGCAAAAACTCAACACTAGATGTGAAGTCTTGCGCTGTCAATCTAAGGGGAGGGGGTCATGTTTTTAGCAACAGGGGCGTCGTGGGAGTGCTGTGCAAGCCACATAAGCCTTCCTCTTGGTGCTCCAATGGCTCATTTAAATATTAAAGGGTTTCTACCACTTCGTTTTTACATATTTAGCTGTCAGACACTAGCGATCCGCTAGTGTCTGCTCTCCCAAACCATCCTAATATAACTGTTTATTGTCCTGCCGTTTTGCTAAAAAACGAACTTATATAGATATGCTAATGAGCCTCTAGGTGCTATGGGGGCGTCATTAGCACCTAGAGGCTCGGTCTACCTTCACAAACTGCCGCCGCCCAGCGCGTCCCTCCAGCCCGCCCAATTCCTCCCGAATGCGATCCTCCCTGTGAGCCAGCGGACGAATTTCGCGCATGCGCCGTGCGCGTATGTATTCGGTGCATGCGCAGTGAATGTCTGACCGCTTTCTGCACAGACATCTCCACTGCGCCTGTTCCTAGGAGCACTATGACATCATCGGCGCAGGCGCAGTGGAGATGTCTGAGCAGGGAAGCGGTCAGACATTCACTGCGCATGCGCCGAATACAGACGCGCACGGGGAGGATCGCATTCCGGAGGAGATGGGCGGGCTGGAGGGACGCGCTGGGCGGCGGCAGTTTGTGAAGGTAGACTGAGCCTCTAGGTGCTAATGACGCCCCCATAGCACCTAGAGGCTCATTAGCATATCTATATAAGTTTGATTTTTAGCAAAACGGCAGGACAATAAACAGTTATATTAGGATGGTTTGGGAGAGCAGACACTAGCGGATCGCTAGTGTCTGACAGCTAAATATGTAAAACCGAAGTGGTAGAAACTCTTTAATAAAGTCTTCATTTCAACACAATGCTGGCACCTAGAATGACAATACAGGTAATATTTTACTCAGCTAGATCAACCCTACCAGCCTATAGAAAATCACAATAAAATTCCCAATTGTTGTTCCTACTGTGAGTGCTGCAGGTCTAAAGGTTAAGTGGGTCCAGTTCACACCAAGGTTAAAACAAAAATACAATATGAAACCGTGCTGCTCTTAAAGTCCAGGAGAATTCCCATCCGTAGTTGGGGTAACGGCAATAGCCTGTAATCAATGGCTGATATGGTAGACAGTCAACACCCTCCTCATTATTTCCCCGTCCTCCAAATGACTGGAACAAGGAGTACAGATAGTGAAGTACTGCAGATAAAATTCACACCTCCAGCTTTTGTTCTACTTACAAAATCCTTAAAATTAACAGCGTATCAAAGTTGAAACAGTCTCCGGTCTTCTGCCCAACCTAGGTTTCGCCTTCGCTTCTTCAGGGTCATATACTTCGCCCTGTTTAGGACGTTTCTTTTATACAGGTCGAGAAGGGGGGGGGGGGGGGGGAGAGGAAAACCTTCCCACTTGTTTCTTATCAATTTTAAGCACAGAGACATATCTATTACCAAACATAACTCAATATATGCAATAAAATCTTTAAAACACATTTCATGTACTCAAACATCACTTTTCTAAAAAACATAATTTAGAAATATCCACGTATTCAGTCCACCATTAAACTGCAAGAGTTAATATTTTATATTTTACAAATCTTTCTAAGTTCACACAGGTAGTGGTAAGCTAAAAGGAGTTTTAATTAATATCTCACTTGTATCGATAGGCATTATAGTGGCTCAGTCTGGGGACTTATGAATGAAAGGTATGGTTATCGTTCATTGGTATTTGTGTAACATGTAACCAACGAGTGGGAAACTGCTGGCCATCTACTATTGGTCTATTTATGACACGTGATCGGGGAAAGAATGAATGAAAGGGAATTTGTTGGCTATCCATCATTGGTCTATTCATGACATGTGATCAGGGAAATATTGAATAGAGTCAGGGGTGTTGCTAGGGTCTCAAAAGATCTGGGGCCCAAGCCCCAATGCATATGGCCCAATTCTCTAAGTCGACCATTTATATTGCCCCCTACTGTTGTAATGCTCACCCTGAAGTGCCCCCAGTATTTATAATGCCCCCTGCAGTGCCCCCTGTAGTTTTATTCCTCTGTTTACTGTCCTCAGAAATTATAATTCCTCAGCCCCTCCACCATAGAGTCCCATGTAAATAACATTATTTCCCTCCTCCACCATAAAGTCCCATGTAAATACCATCACACCATCTCTCCAGCCCCCTCCAATATACAGTCCCATTTAAATAACATCCTTCTCTATCTACAGCCTCCTCCAAAATACAGTCCCATGTAAATAACATCACACCATCTCTCCTGCCCCTCCAATATACAGTCCGACGAAAATTACATCACCCCCTCCGCAGCCGCCTTCAACATACAGTCTCATATAAAGAACATCACCCCCTCCCCAGCCGCCTTCAACATACAGTCCCATGTAAATAACATCACCCCCACAATATTCATTCCCATGTAAATAACATCACTCCCTCCCCCAGACACCTTCAACATACAGTCCCATGTAAATAAAATCACCCCCTCCTCATCCACCTCCAACATGCAGTCCCATGTAAATAACATTACCCCTGAACATTCAGTCCCATGAAAATAATATCACTCACTCCCACAGCCGCCTTCAACATATAGTCCCATGTAAATAACATCACCCTGCCCCAGCTACCACGAACATGCATTCCTATGTAAATAATATCACCCCCTCAACTTTCAGTCCCATATAAATAACATCACTCTACCCCACTGTCCCATGTAAATAACTTCCCTCCCTTCAGTCCTAACATACAGTCCCAGTTAAATAACTACAACTCCCAACATTGCTCTGCCTCTCACACTGAGTAATCTACCACTTCATTTATCTCTCCTCATGTAGCAGACCTTACCACAGCTTCTTTCCAGGACTTCTCTTCACTGCTGAGCCGTCCTCTCCTGCACTGGTCACATGATGGTGACGTCATCACAGTTCCTTTTTAGCTACTGCATTTAGAACTGATCACATGGACTGTGATATCATCACAGGTCCTTCAGTTCTTGCAGGGCATTAGATTTAATTTATTGCCGTCCTGAGGAGGGCAATACATTTGGATCTATCTGACAGGCAGTACATTCAGAGCCTGGGAGAAAAAAACATCAGGGGCCCAGGCCCCGAATGTTTTAACCTAGCAATGCCCCTGAATGGAGTGTCAGTAGTAATTCTCTATTGGTGTAATCGCAGCACGTGATTGCAGGATGTGCAGCGTGGGTTTACTTTGATTGGTTGGAGCCTGTGTGAACTTAAAAAGATTTGTAAACTTTTAACTCTTGCAGTTTGGTGGACTGAATACATGGATATTTTTAAATTATGTTTTTGTAGAAAATCAATGATTAATGGGGTTCTCTGGGAATTAAGAAAATGAAAATACTTAAATATTACTTCATTATAAATATAATCCCAAATACCTTACATTAGTTATAATGGCTCCCCAGACAAAAGGAGCCATTATAACTAATGAAAGGTATTTGGGAATATATTTATAATAAAGTAATATTTAAATATTTACGTATTTTCATTTTCTTAATTCCTGGAGAACCCCTTTAAGTATATGAAATGTGTATATAAAAAAATTATTTCATATATTGAGTTATGTTTTGTAATATACACTCACCTAAAGAATTATTAGGAACACCATACTAATACGGTGTTGGACCCCCTTTTGCCTTCAGAACTGCCTTAATTCTACGTAGCATTGATTCAACAAGGTGCTGATAGCATTCTTTTGAAATGTTGGCCCATATTGATAGGATAGCATCTTGCAGTTGATGGAGATTTGAGGGATGCACATCCAGGGCACAAAGCTCCCATTCCACCACATCCCAAAGATGCTCTATTGGGTTGAGATCTGGTGACTGTGGGGGCCATTTTAGTACAGTGAACTCATTGTCATGTTCAAGAAACCAATTTGAAATGATTCGAGCTTTGTGACATGGTGCATGATCCTGCTGGAAGTAGCCATCAGAGGATGGATACATGTTCTCATTCTGTTTACGCCAAATTTGGACTCTACCATTTGAATGTCTCAACAGAAATCAAGACTCATCAGACCAGGCAACATTTTTCCAGTCTTCAACAGTCCAATTTTGGTGAGCTTGTGCAAATTGTAGCCTCTTTTTCCTATTTGTAGTGGAGATGAGTGGTACCCGGTGGGGTCTTCTGCTGCTGTAGCCCATCCGCCTCAAGGTTGTGCGTGTTGTGGCTTCACAAATGCTTTGCTGCATACCTCGGTTGTAACAAGTGGTTATTTCAGTCAACGTTGCTCTTCTATCAGCTTGAAGCAGTCGGCCCATTCTCCTCTGACCTCTAGCATCAACAAGGCATTTTCGCCCACAGGACTGCCGCATACTGGATGTTTTTCCCTTTTCACACCATTCTTTGTAAACCCTAGAAATGGTTGTGCATGAAAATCCCAGTAACTGAGCAGATTGTGAAATACTCAGACCGGCCCGTCTGGCACCAACAACCATGCCACGCTCAAAATTGCTTAAATCACCTTTCTTTCCCATTCTGACATTCAGTTTGGAGTTCAGGAGATTGTCTTGACCAGGACCACTCCCCTAAATGCATTGAAGCAACTGCCATGTGATTGGTTGACTAGATAATTGCATTAATGAGAAATAGAACAGGTGTTACTAATAAATCTTTAGGTGAGTGTATATATCCCTTTGTTTAAAATTGATAAGAAACAAGTGGGGAGCCCCCCCCCCCCTTTCTTGACTGTATAAAAGAAAAGCCCGAAACAGGGCGGAGTATATGCCCCTGAAGAAGTGAAGGCGAAACCTAGGTTGGAGACTGTTTCAACTTTGATACGCTGTTATTTTAAGGATTTTGTTAGTAGAATAAAAGCTGGAGGTGTGAATTTTATCTGCAGTACTTCACTATCTGTACTCCTTGTTCCAGTCATTTGCAGGACGGGGAAATAATGAGGAGGGTGTTGACTGTCTACCATATCAGCCATTGACTACACCAGGCTATTGCCGTTAGCCCAATTACGGCTGGGATTTCTCCTACCAGGCAATATGCCTGGTTTAATAGGGTTGATCCTGATGACAGAGCCTCTTTAACCACTTTCCTACAAGTTTCTACGTTGCGGCAGTAGGCATGTGTCTGTAACCTGACGTCAGGTTACAGAACGAAGTGGTGGTGCCATCTAGTGGCGAAACTCATTGTGGCTGCGCTGTAAGTACACAGCAGTGGCCTCGGTGAGAATCCCGGGAACAAATCCCGAGCTTTTTGGAAAAGTTAAAAAGTAAAAACAAAAAATGTTTATAAATGTCAACAGGGTCCCTTTCTTTGCTGAGTGTCATTTTGGCGTTCAGAGAGAGAGAGACCCTGCTGACTTATAAAGTTACCTCAGGACACAGCTGATACACTGTTCCTGCTGTAACAGCCATTTAACCCCTTCCTGCCCTCATTGTTAAAAACCCACATTCCCCCCTTTCCTGTTTTTTTTCCCCATAAAAAAATAAAATAAAGAATCAATGACAGAGGCTGTAGTAGTATTAATATTGAAAAAAGGTAAAGATCCCTTAGATATGGGCTCATACAGGCCGATTTCTTTATTAAATACTGATGTGAAGCTTCTCTCAATGATTCTCTCTACTAGGCTGTCTAGGGTTATTTCATATACATTCTGACCAAAATGGGTTCGTTCCTAATAAGGGTACCCACTATAACTTGCACCTTTTTACCTATGTTCAGTCCTCCGGGGGGTTCCTCGCTCCATCCTGTCTTTGAATGCTTTTAAAGCCTTTGACAGGGTGGAATGGAGAGTTTTAGAGAGGATGGGTTTCGGAATTAAGTTTATAAATATGGTTAAGCTTTTGTATAAATCTAGGACGAGGTTGAATATTAATATAAGGTGTATATTTTTGGGTAGGGGCACTCATCAAGGATGTCCACTATATCCATTACTATTTGATATATATATTGAACCTTTTGCTGCTAGAGTCAGGCAAGACCCTATGATTGAAGGCTTTGGGACAATGGGAATAGAAGATCGTATTTCCCTATATGCTGAAGATGTTTTACTTTATATACAACATAGTAACACCACACTTCTGAGGCTCATTCGAGTTAATTCCTTTGGTGAGGTTTCTGGTTTTGATATTAACTGGTCTAAAACTATTCTTATGCCCCTGGACAAATTACAACCTTTTACTGACAAATTGGTTATTAAGTTAACGATTTCCAACTCATTTGAATATTTGGGTATCACTATCTCTGCTAAGATTCAAGACTTTTTACAGTTAATTTTGACCCCATTGATAACCAAACTAAGATCTAAAATAAAGACATGGCTCCGACATCCGCTATCTAGAGACGATAGAATATCTTTGGTGAAGATGGTGATCTTGCCCAAGTACTATGCATCCTCAGGTATTCCCCAGTGTGGATTGAAGATACGTTTTTTAAGTTAATTGAGAGAATTATTAATGATCTACCCTGGGGCAGGAAGCGAGTCAGGCTTAAATTGGAACATTTTTACAAGCCGATGGAACAGGGAGGATTAATTCTTCCCTGTTTAAAAGGCTATTTTATAGAATCACAGCTAGGCTTGTACCATGAATGGGAGAAAAGTCCACTATGTAGAATTTTGGTGAAGAGGTCACCACATGATAACATCTTTTCCCTACTGGAATCTGATCAATTAATCAATTCCCAACAGGACTATATAGTTGCCTCAAAGCTATTTATTAAGTCCTGGAGCACTATTAGAGATTGGCTTGGGATAAAGTGATCTCTTTGCTGTATGCCACTCTGGCATAATTATGATCCATAGGTCCTAAACAAATTTTTGGGGGATCAATATTGGCAAAAGAATAACATTCGATATGTTATACAGGTGGTTGGAAATGGAGATATTCTTTCCTTTTTGGAGTTGGCACAAAGAGAAAATATTTCTAATTTATCCCGGTTTTGGTATTTTCAGTTACGTTCGGAACTTTTTAGTATAAAATAAAAATCGCTGTTTGATATTGACACTTCCACATTTTTGCATGATTTGATAGTAAATCCGACACAGAGGATTAAGATTTTTCACTGTTATAAATATTTACTTAAAGCACGATTTAGTAATTTGCAGTCCCCTGGGCAAAAAGCTTGGAGAAGGGATTGCCCAATGATTCAATTGGATGATTGGGATAGTATACTGGGGAATGTGGCACTAGTTTCTCATAACTTTAATCATACATTGGTTCAATTTATTATTTTACACAGAATTTATATGACACCTTTTTGGCTTAATAAATGGGGTTTGAGAAATACTTCCAACTGTCCACGGTGCTATACACCTGAGGCTGATCATCTACATATGTTTTGGACCTAAAGAGAATTACAAGAATATTGGAGGGCAATACACAACCATATTACTCAAAAGTGGCGATTCCATTTAAGGTGGATCTTGAGTGATTTATCTAAGGTGGGCTGCCATAAATATAAAATGATCCTCCTGATAAAGATAATGTTTTTGGCAAGACTTTTGATTGCACAGGATTGGTTTTCATCTAATGCTCCTAGTATTGATACATGGATAAGTCTCGTTAACAAGATTAAAAGTTCAGATTTTTTTTTATATAAACAAAGAAACACTGGGGATAAATGGTTTAAGTTATGGGGCGAATGGAAATCTTAATGATTCCTGCCTCAACCTTCCTACTATCACTGTTATTTTTTTGTATGATTATTCCTTAATACAAATATTATAAAAAAAATATAAAAAATAGAAATATATATATATATATATGTAAAAAAAATGTTGCTATAGTTAGAGTAGGCTTTTTTTGTGTGCTTGCGTAAAATAGTCAAAAACACGCGTATTTAGTGTAGTTAGTATAAATCTACAAATGAATTGTATGTGAAAGTTATTTTATTGGTATCGTTAGTGTATAGCCCTATGTAAATTATATTACCATCTGTACTTTTTTTGTTTATACACTCCTTTTTTCATACAAAAACAAGTTTTATTAATAATAATTAGAATAGCGGAGTGTTTGGTGTGTGTGTTATATATAGATAGGTGTTCTTTTAAAAACACACACATACGTATATATTATCTTTATTTGAATTTGTATAAAATAAAGTGGAGCGTAGATATTTCAGCGGTGAAGAGGCATATGCTTTTGTTTGTTCCTCCAGTGAGGAAAGTTGTGGGGAAGAGTCTGGTTCAGAGTATGAACATTGAAGGCAGCGACACATTGACTGCAAGCTCTGGTGGTTCTGATTGTATGATCCACATGCCACAAAAAAATCAAGAGAAGGCAGCAGAGTTTAGTCGCCAGTAATTAGGAATGTTTGGAGAGTACCAGCAGTGATGTTCCCAAGCCGTCTACAAGCCACGTAGCATAAAGAGCAAGTCATAGCATTGGTGGACAGGGAGGTGAATCTATGCATGAAACTACCAGCGCTGAGGTCCATAGTCAGCCTCAAACACTATCTGCCCAGTCTGACATAAATCTGGTATGGTCTCCCTCAAATAATACGCCAAACATACCACCATTTTCAGCACAAGCCAGCATTAATGTGCAAACTAAAAAAAATTCCCCACTTGATACTTTTTACATTTTTATTACTGAGGAAATTTTTGAGGAAATTGTGCATCAGACAAATTTATATGCCCGGCAATATTTGGCAGAAAATCCAAATTCCTCTTATGCAAAACCCAAATTTTGGAGGCCAACTAATGTGCCAGAAATTAAAAAATTCCTTGCCCTAACATTCAATATGGGAATCACCAATTTTTATGTCTGTGATGGCTAGGTCAGGTTTCCAAACTTTGTTGAGATTTTTACATTTCAATGATAATTCCCTTTGTCGGATTGACAATCCAGCTGAGCAAGACAGACTTTACAAACTGAGGCCCCTTGTCTCATACCTTAATGGGAAATTTAGAAAAATGTATACCCCTAAGAAAAATGTTTCAGTTGATGAATCCCTGATCCACTTTACTAGGCGACTGACGTTCAAACAGTACACCCCAAGTAAACGTGCTAGATACAGTGTCAAGATGTATAAGTTGTGCGAAAGTGGTACTGGCTACATTTATACATTTAGGGTGTATGAAGGAAAGGACAGCCAGTTGAATCCCCCTGATTGCCCATTCAATATGGGCACGAATGGGAAAATTGTCTTAGATCTAATAAATACATTACTAAGACAAGGCTTGTATGAGAGGGGTACCGTCTCCTGTGGGACAATTAGTAGACTGAGCAAAAGGCATTTCCCTGACACCATTCCTCAAACCGGAAGTAAAACTAACCGGCAGAAGAGATGCAAGGTTTGTACAAAGAATGGAATTCAAAGAGACTCCAGATATTATTGTCCCCAGTGTCCATTAAACACTTGCCTCCTAATTCAGCTAGCAAAGCCGCCTTGGGAACGAGGTCAAACACAGATCCTCGCTCCCGAAGATAAGCAGCAGGTCTGCGGCTGATGGGAGACCGAGTGCGCCTTTGGCGCCCCGTGACAGCATTTGGCCAAAAACATTCTGTTCTGTCATAAATAGGCTGTGATGGAACGTATATTTCTTACTGTGTATTTCTTATTTTCACAAAGAAGAGAGGGTGGGCAGGTGGAGGCTCATCATATAGAAGGTGCATTTTTATGGTTCGGCAGTTGACAAAATCTGTTCTGGCAGTATGGTGAAAAAGCACACGGTTAGAAGATACGAGATGGCACTCACCAAGAAGGTCCAATCTTTACTTTATTCAGGTTAAAGGCATACGGAGCAGGTAAAGCGTAGTGCTCCACACAGACACCATGAGCCTCATGGTGTCTGTGTGGAGCACTACGCTTTACCTGCTCCGTATGCCTTTTACCTGAATAAAATAAAGATTGGACCTTCTTGGTGAGTGCCATCTCATATCTTCTAACCGTGTGCAAGACTGTGCGTGTTGAGACTGAGCACCACCGAAGTTGATCGTGGGTCCCGGTGTCACAGCAGAGAGAGAGTGGAGAGTGTTATCCCGGAATTTGAGGGAAAACTGATGCAGTGCCGTCCTGTTAGTTTGCCTCCCTGCGTTTATTTCTTTAGTATGGTGAAAAAGTATTTTTCATTTTGTATAGGGTATCATTCCAAACGGCAGGAGAAAACAAATGTGTGGTAATGTGTATTTCTCGCCCATTTTCCTTGGGGGACACAGAAGACCTTGGGTATAGCTCAGCTCCCTAGGAGGCGTGACACTAAGTGAAAACTGTTAAGCCCCTCCTCCAGCAGCTATACCCTCAGCCTGGAGAGAGATACTGCCAGTTTTTGCTTAGTGTCCAAGAAGGCAAGACACTCCCTGCTCTGCAGGGCTGTTTTCTCCTTGGGGTTGAACTGCGCCAGTGCCGGTCACCCGCACTGCTGCCTCCCCCACAGAAGGTAAGGTGGACCAGGGCAGCCTAGCTCCCCTGCATCCCGCAAGCTCAAGGGTTGCCCGCACGCCAAGTCCCTCTTCCAGCATCCTGCCACTACAGTGCCAGTAGCTGAAGGGGCGACCCTGCTGGAACGGACCGAGGGTGAAGACGGCTGATGGTGAGAGAGTGGCTTCTCCAGCCCTACGTTCCCCCCCGGTCTCCTGCGTGCCTGACCCCCATACTGGTGCCTCTGGACCCTTCTGTCTCTGCTGGACCTAGGCTGTCCCCTGGGGTGCCGCAGAGCGGCAATCTGCTCCCTGCTCTCTCTCCTCCCCTCCTGGCCTCCATAGGACTTTATCTCACCGCTCCTGATGGCAGCTGCAGAATGCTGCAACACAGGTTCAGCCGCACTGCCCCCCTTCTCCCTGCGAGAGGATGCTGCAACAGGGCCCGGGGGCTCGCACCTAGCTGCCCCTGACGGAGGGGTTAGGCCGGCGTCCCTATCACGCCCCTAGGGAGCTGCCTCTATCCTCATGGGCACGCTGCCGGCTAGGGTCCCCCCATCTCCTTACCGATGCGCTGCTCAGGGCCTGGTGCCGACTCCTGAAGGCCGAGGTGCAGGGCCCTCGCTTCCGGCCCGTGGGGTGGGCACCAGCGGCCGGCATGGACTTGAGCGCGATACTCCACATGCCCCGGCCGACCGTCGGTGCATTCCGGTCGGCCGGGCACCGCAAATTTTGGGCCAGGCTTCGCGGCCTGCTGGGCCGCAATTCCGCGCTCCTTCCCGGGCCCCCCTGACTCTTCCCGCCCGTGGGGTGGGCACCCGCGGCCGGTATGTACATGCGCCACTCCAGGTCCCGACCGGTACCTCCCGGTCGGCCGGGCGCCGCAAAAATTTAGGCCCCTGCTTTGCGGCCTACTAGGCCGCAAAATTCCGCCCTCGGTTGGAGGGGGCGGGGACTTCTCCAGGAGCGAATTCTTCCCTCCTGGAGGTTTCCCCGCCCCCAGGGGATCACTGCGCCGCCCCCAGGCCGGATCTTTGTTAACCTTTTAGGTTCTGGCGGCTCCCACCTAGAAGTGACCCTCTAAGTCTTGGGATTCCTCATGGGCCCCTTTCCTGCCTCTCAGAGAGGCTGTGCCCTGTATGTGGCCCCCTTCCTGCCTCAGAGAGGCTGTGTTTTAAAAAAAAAAAGGAGAAATAACGGAATTCTCGTTGGCTGCAGCCTGATCTCAGTAGTGTTGGCCGTATGCATGCCCCCCTTCCATAGGCGGCATGTCACGCTCCCCGGCCGTGGCGCTGGCCAGGTGCATGTTCCCCTTCTAGGCGGACCCTTGCCCTCTCCCGGGATACGGCGCTGGCCAACTGCATGCCGCCCTTTCTATAGGCAAAATTCGTCACCATCTCCAGTTACGGTGCTGGTCATGTGCATGACCCCCCCTTCCTAGGCGGAATACTGCACTCTCCCTGGCTGCGGGCTGGCTTTGTGCATGACCCCCTTCTATAGGCGGAATACTGCACTCTCACCGGATACGGTGCTGGCCATGTGCACGACCCCCTTCTATAGGCGGAACGCTGCACTCTCGCTGGATTCGCTGCCGGCCATATGCATGACCCCCTTCCGTAGGCGGAATTCTGCACTCTCACTGGATTCACTGCCGGCCACGTGCATGACCCCCTTCCATAGGCGGAATGCTGCACTCTCTCTGGATTCGCTGCCGGCCATAAGCATGACCTCCTTCCATTGGTGGAATGCTGCACTCTCACTGGATTCGCTGACGGCCATGTGCACGACCCCTTTCCTTAGGCGGTATGCTGCACTTTCACTGGATTCGCTGCCGGCCATGAGCATGCCTCCTTCCCTCAGGCGGCATACATACACTCTCACTGACTAAGGTTGTTCTCTCGCGGGTAAGTTGCTGGCCATGTGCATGACCCCCTTCCATGGCGGGGTGCTTGCACTCTCACTGGATCCGCTGCCGGCCATGTGCATGACCCCCCTTCCATGGGCGGTGTGCTGCACTCTCACTGGATTCTCGCTGCCGGCCATGGGCATGCCTCCTTTCCTCAGGTGGCATACATACACTCTCACTGACTGTGGTTGTTCTCTCGCCGGTATGTTTCTGGCCATGTGCATGACCCCCATCCATGGCGGGGTGCTTGCACTCTCACTGGATGCGATGCTGGCCATGCGCATGACCCCCCTTTCTGGGCGGCATACTGCACTCTCACCGGATACGTTGCTGGCCATGAGCATTGCCCTCTTCCATGGGTGGAATGCTTGCACTCCCATTGGATACGGTGCTGGCCTTGTGCATGACCACCCCTCATTCCATGGGTGGATTTTTGCACGCTCACGAGACTCACGGCTGTCCTTGTATATGCTGTGCTGGACTCGTACGTGTCCCCCTTCATTGGCAGAGTAGTTGCACTCTCACGAAATTCGGTGTTGGGTGGATTATTGCACAATCGCTTAATGCTAGGATAACCTTGTGCATGTCCCCTTTTCACTATGCGGACCTCCTGCGTTCCTGCTGGATACTGTGCGACCATGTGCTTGGTCCCCTTCTGGGCGGAATATGGTATGTCCTACTTCTCTGAAGTTGGTACTGGCCTTGGGCTTCACCCCCTTTTGGGGAGGGCCTTTGCACTCTTGCCGACTGCAGTGTTTGCCAGGTACATTTCCCCCCTTTCTGGGCGGACTGCCTGCGTTCCATCGCATGACGTACTAGTCTTGTGCATAACTCACTTTCATGCTGCACTTTGCACTTCCGTAGATACTGTGGGACTCTGTGTCTGGCCCCCTTCGCTGAGTGACTAATTTGCAGTGAGCGGACGTTCTTGTGCGCTCTGTGCGTTGTTTGGGCCGTGTATGCCTTCTCCTCCCGTAGGTGGGTTGGCCTTCTCACTGCTTGCGGGGCTGCTCGTACGTATGCCTCCCTTCTTCCTGCGACATACTTGCTTCTCTTGGGATACCATGCTTGCCGCAAGCCTTGCACTCTTCTCTGAAGAGATCATTCTGCTTCCACCTGACCCGGCTCTACCTGCTCTCTACTGCACCGAGCTAGGTTGTACTCGTTCTCGGGTTTGGATTGCATATTGCGGTTTCGTTGTGACGGTATCCACCATGTTTGTTGGCCCTTCCACCTGGGGAGTGTTTGTGGTTCCTAGATGCGTACCCATTCGTCCTCCCGCGGCATTGCTTCCCCGCGCAAGCGGTCACATGGACGAGAGTGCTGTCTGCAGCGCCCATCGAATTCTACGTTGGCTCTGGCGGGACTAAGGTTCCCTCGCCTACTACCATTTCCTCCTCTTCGGATGCAATGTGGTATAAGTCCTTCCTATTGGCGACCTCTGCGCTTCAGTTCTGCTCTCCTACCAGGTTCGGGCCGCTCTTCTCCGGAAGATCACCCAACTTCTCTTGGGTGCTCGATTATCCAGGTCCGTTGGACCTCCACTTTGGGTTCTTCAGGGTATTCGCCTTCTGCGAGGTGGTGAGCCGGGCGTCTAACAGAGTAGCGGGTGTTGCTGCCTTTGAGCTGTCCTACTATGACTTCCCTGTTACCCACTCCTCCTTTCGGTTGGAGGGTGTTATGCCAGCCTCTGTCTCGACTGCCTTTTTTCGCCGCCTCTGTTTTGGCTCCGCTCGGGGCATATCACTCCGATGTGGCTTCTGCCCCGGCCAGGCTTCAGAGGCTGTTCCTTGGATGGTTCCGGTGTTCCTTGTGGCCTCGTACCGTCTCCCTCTTTCACACTGGCTGTACTAGCTGTACGCCCATTTACCGGATCTACCGCGTTCTGTCCTCCCGCTTGGGTGCAGATTGCGTTTTCCATTCTAGGCGATGGTCCTGCTGTGGACTTACATTCTCGGTAACTTGGGAGGACTACCCTTTGGTCAAGATTGTCCTTAGATCTCCCACACCGGGACTATAGAACCCCTTCCTCTGGTGGCAACATTGACATGGACTTTAGTTTTGCCGGACTCTTCTGCCCGTGTTACTTGCCTGCGCCTGAACACATTGGGTTTTTTCCCGCTTGCCCAGGCGATTCCAGCGGGCACGCTAGTGTTCGCTCCCGGCCGTGCTTCATCCAGGATCTATTATCAGACTTAGAGTTCTTACCTGGGGTTCTGTGGGAAGCTGGGCATTCCCCCACTCTGCCTTTCTCTCCCCATGGTTTTGTCCTTCTCCAGTCCGGCCTGGACCTGGGACTGGGACTCTGTTCCTTGAAGGGTCAAGTGTCGGCGCTGTCCATCCTCTTCCAGCGTTCCCTGGCCCCTCTTGGGCCTGTCAAGACCTTCTTCCACGGAGTGACTCATTGGTTCCTCTTTACAGTCCCCCGGTACCGCCCTGGGAACTACATACTGAGCTCTCGGCGCTCCAAGCTTTCCCTTGGAGCCGTTACAGAAGTTCTCTCTACTCCTTCTGTCCTGTACGTTTGTGTTTCTGTAGCCATCGTGTCTCTCAGACGGGTGTCGGAATGGCGGCCCCTCTCATTCCGAGCCTTCTGTCCTTCCCCAAGACAGGGCTGTTCTCTATCCCGTCCCTTCCTTCCTTCTGAAGGTGGTATCTGCTTTCATCTCAATGAGGCTATCGTCCTCCCCTTCCCACCCCCGGGAACGGACACTTCACCGATTGGACATTGTTCGGGCCTTCCAGTTACACTTGGAGATCACCGGCTCTTGTCAACGCTCGGACTCTTGTGTTTCCAGGATGTCCGCGCAAAGGTTTGACGGCCTCCAGGGTGGCTTTCCCCCTCTTCATCAGAATGGCTATTGCTGAGGTTGCCGCACCAAGGGCAGGGTTCCGCCTTCGGTGTCACCGTTCATTTCACCAGAGCGGTCGGTGCATCCTGGCCCTGAGACATGGGCTTCAGCCGCGCAATTGTGCAAGGTGGCCACCGGTCTTCCTTGCACGCCTTACCAAGTTCTACAGGGTGCATACTCGGGCTTCGACAGATGCTGCCTTGGGCCGCCTGGGTTTGCAGGCGGCGGTTTCTTGATGCCTTCGGGTGCTACGCCTTGGAGCTGTGGTCCCCCCCCCCCTCTTGGACTGCTCTCGGACGTCCCAAGGTCTTCTGTGTCCCCCAAGGAAAATGGGCGAGAAAACTAGATTTTTGTATAACTTTTCAGTAAAATCTCTTCCTCTTCCTTGGGGGACACAGCACCCACCCATTCATTGTTTTTTCTACACGGTTTCCGGACTTGTTTTACCCCGTTGGGTAGTTGGCTTGTTGGTTCCACTTGTTGGACATTGCCTTTTCTCACTACTTGGACACGCAACTGGCAGTCTCTCTCTCCAGGCTGAGGGTATAGCTGCTGGAGGAGGGGCTTAACAGTTTTCACTTAGTGTCACGCCTCCTAGGGAGCTGAGCTATATACCCAAGGTCTTCTATGTCCCCCAAGGAAGAGCGAGAAAGAGATTTTACTGGTAAGTTACAAAAATCTCGTTTTTCTTCAGGCCACATGGTAATAGTGAAATATAGGCCACTTAATCCAAATAATAGTAGAAAAAAATGGCATTTTCATTTTGTCCTCCTAAATTCATTACATTTTCCTAAAAAAGCCAAAAGCGCAAAAAATCCAAATTTCCCCAAGATGAATTACTTAGGGGGTCAACATAATAACAAGTATTTACTTTGTGGGAGTTTATCAGGTTTTGGTGCTATAAACTACAAAGCAGTAGAAAAGTAGGCCTCCAAAATCTTTAATGTGCTCCACTAATTTCAGGTCTCGTGGTGGGCCCAACTGGTAGGTAAACTTCATAAATAGCATAAATTTTCATAGTACACACATACGGTAATGCTTTTAGACATGCTTCTTTTCTTGAAAACTTTTGTAACAGTTAAAAAATATTACTTAGAATGTAAAAAATAATTTTTTTTTCATAATTTGCACAGTTTTTCCTTTAAAAAAATGTATCTGTCTTCTAATGACAGGTCTAAGGTGTCCTGTGAAAAAGAATATCAAACAGATGTAGGTTGGCTCAGAAAATAAATAGGCTTCGTTCACATGACCATTCATCCTTTCTGTTTCTGTGGAAATGACGGATTTGGCACATAACTGAGCCGAATGGAACCTAAGGACCCCATAGACTATAATAGGGTACGTTAGGTTTCCGCTCAGAGGAAGCCTAACAGACCATATTATAGTCTATGGGTTCTTTAGGTTCCGTTCGGCTCAATTATGTGCCAAATCCTAAACGGAGCAGAAGAATAGAAAGGCTGAACGGTGATGTGAACGAAGCCTTATTTGCACTTAGATAGGACCATTGCAAAAACAAAAAAATTGGCCTGGTAAGGAAGGGGGATAAACACTCTGGTAATTAAGTGGTTAAAAATCCTAATACCCTTTTAACTTAGTGTAGCACAGTTCTTAGTATTTATTGGGTTAATAACTCTGTCCCATGTTCCTAGTAGATCGGTATTTATCTCAGATATTGGGGCTAATGTTTAGATTTTTGGTGAGTTAATATTTATATTCATGGTATACTGTATATGGTTAATTTTTGGAGTGTTCTGTAGTCTTATGAAAAAAGACAGTACGGTTTATTTATTCAGTTGAGAACTAAGGTGCAGATTTACTAAGCTAAATAACTCTGAGCATTCCTTATTGCGGATGCAAATAAGGGGGGACATGGTGTCATGAACCCTCTAGATTTCCATGTGCAATGTTTTAACTAGATACAGGACTTACCTGAGTTACAGATGCAGATGTTGCAGTCTGTGTGTCCTCAACGAAGATATTGATTGGAGATTTAGCCAACGTTCATCTCGAGGTACCTGTAAAAAGAGAACAGCAGTTAGGTGCTGCGCATTCCCGTCAGGACCGAAGAAGAAACTGAACCTGCCCCCCTCGGCAAGAAAGCGGATGATGAAAGAAAAAAAAATCCTCAAAAATCGTTCTTTAACTGTTAACAGGGATTTTGTATATACTCTACGGTGTTAGGGGAAAAACATCCTAACCTTTGCAGTGGGTTATTCCACCATCTATGCAATTCAAAAAATAGGGGCACATCCAAGAATGAAGGAAGAGTGCCGGCTCACGGTATGCAGTGCACAATATAAAAGAGGAGAGAAAGAATACCGAAACAAGAGCCGCACATCTAAAATATAACAAATTTATTCAAGAAAACAGACACGACACAAAATAGGTTAAAATCGTTGTATACAACAAATCAGGGCCATGTGAACCATAAATCAGCACATGCCACCCTGGCTCACCACAAAATCATAGGCATGCCCCCACATCAATAAGTATATAACATTATAAAGTGCATGTAATCCATCAACAATGAATAAAAGCTCAAATACTTAACATACCGTGCTGTGCATGCAGTTACTGGACAGAGTACCGGTCCTTACCGGTTTTGTGATACTTCTATACCTCTTCTTCGTTTTTTTTTTTTTTCTCTCTTTTATTCTATGTGTCTGTGGCTTTGGGATTACGGCCCAGCAAGGAGGGTGAGGCGATCCTTAGTACTGGTTGGCGCAGGTATACCCCCCTCCTGACCGGTCGGGAGATACCAATGTTGGGCGCAAACATACCTCAGGGTGTAAATAACAAGTCTCAGTAAATTTACCAACTGAATACAACACTAGTTAAACAAATAGTTAAACAACGTGTGCCGACCCAGACTTTGGCCCGCTCTACGTAGGTAACATAACTCTGGGGCGATATTGCGACCTCGGCTGTCTTGGAGGTGCTCTATCTCCCCTCACTCCTCTCCTGTTTTTAATATACGGCTCGCCTCTCTAGGCTAGAACCGTAGCTAATATGCCTCCTAAATATAACAGGAGATCTGTGGGTACGGGATCCCCCAAGGCGGGCGAGGGCAACAGTCCACAGGCTAGAATGGACAAATATCTGAAATCACCCCCACCTAAGCATAGAGAGGGGAAAAAAAATTCAGAGCCGGTGGAGGTGCAGGGAGATTTACCGCCACAGGTGGAGCAATATACAAGACCTGATACGGGTAGATTTGACACCATAGACAATAAGTTGGCAGACATATTGACGGTAGTTCATACCATTAACCAATCAGTCACAGACATTTCCACCACGGTAAAGACACTACAGGCCGAGTTAATGCTGATTAGAGACGACATGAACAAAATCAGGGCCAGTATTAAGTATGTAGAAAATGGTTTATCGGATGTTCAAACAGCCCAGAGACAGATGACCACAAAAATAGATGACTTGGATAAGGAAAACAAACGGAGTAATGCGAGATTAACAGATATGGAGGATAGAGCACGTCGGAATAACCTGAGAGTGGTGGGCTTCCCTGAGGGGGTAGAGGGGGGGAACCCCGTGGAGTTTATACAAAAGTGGTTGACCGACATATTGGGAGCTCGTGGGGACGCCCCCGTGCTCTGTGTGGAGAGAGCGTATAGAATTCCCTTTAAAAAGCCTCCACCGGGCGGCCCCCCTCGATCCTTCCTGATCAGAATACTATTCTCGAGTGATAGAGATTGGGCGTAAGAGGGAATTAAAGGAGATCGCCCTTAATGGGTATCCAATACAAATATACCCCGACTTCTCTAGGGACACCCAAAACAAGCGCAGGGAATATTCTGATATAAAAAAAAGATTACGAGATGCCAACATCAAATACTCCATGCTATATCCCGCCAAACTAAGAGTGGTTCATAGGGACATTGTAATGTTCTTCCATTCACCCAGAGAAGCCTTAGAATGGCTGGATACTGTTGGGGAACAGATAACATGATGTTGGTTGATGGGGTGGGAGGATGCCTGGACGTTGGGGGTGGCGGGATGATGGGGGCGGCCCATGGACAGATGGGCGAAATGCAAGAGGTTGACAAGATGCTTCGCATCAGTGAACCAGTTTGGGGGATAGGGGGTGGTGGGGTGGAGGGTTGGGGTGAGGGGGGTTGGAGGGAGTGGGATCTGGCCTGGCTGCGGCTGCCTTTGGGGGGTGGCGGACGACTCCTCTATAGCTCCATAACATGATGAACGATAAAGTAATAACATGGAATGTTCGTGGATTGGGAGATAGAACAAAACGGGTTGTGGTCTTTGACCTGATTATTCGACATCTCCCAGCATTAGTTGCATTATTGGAAACACACGCTTCACCAGAGACCCCAGAATACTTAATTAAGAAATGGGCGGGGCATCAGTTCCACTCCGGATTCTCGACATACTCTCGAGGGATTAGTGTACTGTATATGTACATCAGAGCATTGATTTTATCCCCCTGGATCAGTCGATTGATAGAGACGGGAGATACATCTTCCTCTATGCTCGATGGAATGGTAGAAAGTGCGTTTTGGCTTTCCTGTATATTCCCCCACCATTTGCAATGACCGTCCTTAACCAGTTGACGACTTTTATGTAAAATAAAGAGCGGTGCCCGGTATTAATATGTGGTGACTTTAACTGTGTACTGGACCCTGTGTTGGATAGAATTTCAACTGTGGGGAAAAGTGGGCAGGGAAAGCACTCCCTACTTCTAGGGTTCTGTGAGGAGATAGGACTAAAAGACGTTTGGCGATGGCTTCATGGCAACAAACAGGTGTTCTCATGCTTCAGTAAAACATATAGCGCTATGTCCAGAATTGATATTGCCTTGGCCAATGGTGAGATGCTTGACTATATCTTAAAAATGAAATATGAGATACACGGAATTTCCGATCACTCACCGATCTTACTGGCTATGAAGATTGGGCAACAATCGGTTATTACCAGACCATTTAGATTGAATGAGCACTGGTTAACCATATTAAATGATTCTGAAGGGATTGATAAGGAACTCACACAATTTTGGCAAGAGAATATTGGTACAACGCATATCCACTTTGTGTGGGATGCCATGAAGGCTTTTACCCGTGGGTTATATTATAGTAGAATAAAAAGGGAAAAAAAAACGAGTTCCTTAAAGAGCAAAAAAACTTGGAAGTAAATATTGCATACCTGGAGGGTAGGATTCGAATAAATAATGACGTGAATATGCGAACTAAGTTAAAAATCCCTAAGGACCACTACATAAACTTTATGGAGAAAAAAGCTCAGAATCAACTATTCTTTATGGGCTATAAGCACTTCTGTGAGGGAGGTACCCCGGGTAAATTACTGGTTTCCATAATAACTAACCAGAAGGCCCCCCAAAAGATTAGACAAATTCTGACAGGTGAGGGTCGAACATTGGAAAGAGGAGTGGAGATTGAGGGAGAATTTTTAAAATACTTCAACAATTTTTATCGTTCCGGGTCGGACGATACAGGGACAAATATAGATGATTTTTTTTAAAAAGGTCAAGATCCCGGTGCTGTCGGACCCGGACTCGGCCCTCCTGTGTGCCCCCATCTCCTTGGAGGAGTTACAGGCGGTCATGCAGGAGGTTCGGGGCTCTTCAGTGCCTCCCGTTTGGCATATACAAGAGCCATGCGGGGATCCTACTGCCCGGGTTGCTACAGGTCCTGAACGAATCCTGTAATTGTGGAAAGTTGCCCCCGTCTTTGACGGAGGTAACCATTACTCTGATTCTGAAGAAGGGGAAAAACGGAAATAAAGTTGAGGCTTATCGCCCTATATCTCTGCTTAACGCAGATTATAAAATAATCGCAAAAGTCCTTGCTAATAGGCTAAAAAAAGTAATAACTGGCCTAGTCCACACAGATCAGACAGGGTTTATTCCCGGGCGACAAATCCAGACCAATATACGCAGGACCATCCTTAATGTTCAGATTGGGGGGGGGAGGACCGCTCCATCCTCTCTTTGGACGCCGCTAAGGCGTTCGATCGGGTGGAGTGGTCCTTCCTCTGGCGGGTTATGCATAGGATGAACCTGGGCCAAAAATTTGTCGACTGGGTTAAACTACTATACAACGGACCAACGGCCAGAATTAATATTAACGGGGTGATTACCCCTGCTATCTCCCTACAGCGTGGGACACGACAGGGATCCCCACTCTCTCCACTCCTCTTTTCAGTCTTTATGGAACCCCTCGCTTGTAGGATACGGGCGGAGCCTAGCATTGCGGGATTCGGTGGGAGGGGGAGGGACGACAAGATTTGTTTATACGCGGACGACGTGTTGCTTTACCTAAATGATGGGTGGAGAAGCGTCCCACGTGTTATGCAAATAATAGAGGAGTTCGGCAGTGTCGCCGGATATGAGATAAATTGGACAAAGTCCGTCATTTTCCCCCTCAATCGGGCACCTCCCCAAAACGATCTAAAGGTCAGAATTATCGCCCCAACGGATCACTTAGAATACCTAGGGATAAAAATTAGCAGCACCATTAGGGATTATAATATGCTAAATATCATCCCCCTAGTTGATAAAATAAGGGATAAGATTAGGGTTTGGCAGAAACTTCCGCTCTCTCAGGTTAATAGAATTGCGCTGATCAAAATGATTTTGTTGCCCTGGATATTGTACACGGTTAGCTCTTGCCCTGCTTGGATCGAAGACAGTGTTTTTAATTTGATTGATCGACTGATTAATGACCTGATATGGGGCAGGAAAAGGGTCCGCATTAAGTTGCAATATTTGCGACTGGCTGGAAGTAAGGGTGGTCTTGGCCTCCCTCCTTTTCAAAGCTATTATCTATGCTCACAGCTACAGTGGTGTATCAACACGGAGGATGGGCTATTAATATCCCATATTTTAGGACAACATCAACAGCCCACACATAATATATTTAGCATATTGGAATCTGGATTCCTGGAGCGTGTGGACTACTCTTGTCCCATTGGCTCATCGCTACAGAAGGTTTGGAATAAAACTAAGGAACTTATCCAGGCCCCCCATGTTCTGGAGTTCACCCCGTTATGGGATAACCCCTCGCTAACGGAATTCCTGGCCCTTAACGAAAATGACTACTGGACTCGGAGAGGCATTACGTTATTCTCACACATATGCACGAAAGGGAAAATTAAACTAATAGGGGAAATGCTCCAGCAGACACCAATCACCGCATTAGAACACTATAGATATTTGCAATTCCAACATGCACTTGCATACACGCTTAAAGAAAGCACCTTCGACAATTGGCACTCCGCGATTTCTATCATATTGTCATAATTCATTAGGAAATAAATTTAGGGTTGCACTAATCTATAGGAGATTAATAGAGGAACTCAGCACGGTCACTAAATTTAAAAGTGTAGATAAATGGAAGGCGGATATAGGGGAATGTAACCCTCTACAATGGCAGGAAATATATCAAAATATCAAGAAGGCCTCCCTTTCAAGACAGCACCGTGCAGCACCTGAAAATACGGATACTGGAAGCCTGTGCTAGCATTTCTCCTGCGGTGTTGCTACCGTATCAGTGTGTGAAGAGTGGGAGAAAAGGGTTGCATTGACAATCCAACACAATGGGCAGCACACAAGGAGGAGGAGAGAGGAGAGGGGGGGGGATTGGGGGGTGGACGGCGCCTCGGGCCCTCAAAGAGCACATGGATGTGGCTAATGGGGGACGCCACAGGCAGATGGCAACCGGAAGTGCCGTCTGCCCATGCGTGCAATCGAGCCGGTGTGTGCTGCGTTCCAATCACCGGAAGTAGCAAATCGCGCAGGCTCAGGAGGCATTTGCTGCGTGTCAACGGCTGGAGATGACGTGACCGAAATAGAGCGTGGAGTACGCATGTGCGTGGGATACTGTGGGCGAGCGCACGGCAGCGGAGATAAAAGAAAGAATAGACAGACAGAGAATAGAACTACATTTACGTATAAAGGCAATAATTGATAATTGGAATCCCTGTATGAGACCTAGTGCCAATGTAGGTTTACAGGATCCAGAGTATTCAGCGAATAAGGAAAATTATAAAAATATAAAACAAAAGAAACAGAAAAACATACATAAAAACACATTTGTGGACAATAATGAAATACATAAGTGAAACAAACATGTGTGGGAAATTTAATTATGATCCATGCAAGTAATCTAGTGGAGGATCAATTCTGATAGTGAAAAATACTATTAATGAACAAAATTGATTAGTGCATAGAAAGGCGCCATCAAAGCCCTAAATTAACCCTATATTTTTATCCTGTGATTAGTTCATGCGCATAATTAACCATCAGTCAAATTAGACTTGATATGTTAATTAGGCTACATGATTTGTACCCAAAGTTATGTGATTAAACACACGTGCCTCATTTTTATTATTCCTTACCCCGACATTCTTCTATTTAATTTGTATTATTACTATTTAATTTTGTTTGTTTATATTTTTAGTACTTGATTTCTTTTTTCTTCTAAATATTCCTTTGACAATATATATTATTGTTTTATTATATATTATAATTTATTTTTAGCGTTATTTCTTATATTTTATTTATATTATATTATTTTTTATATTATTTTTTATATTATTTATTATATATTTATTGAATTATTATATATATATATTTTTTTTATATTTTTTATTTGTACAATTTTTGATATTATTTTTTTATTTTATATTTTTAATTATTTATTTATTTTTTATTATTATTTTTTATATATTTTATATATTTTTTTTTAATATTATTATATCTATCAATTATTTTCTATCTAGATTTTATTCAACTATTATTTTATTGTATATTATTTTATCCTGAATACCTCCTTGTTCCACATAATTTATTGTATTTACAAAAAAAAAAAAAAAGGAGGAAGATGAGAAAGAAGATAGAGTAAGAAGATTGTTCTGTGCCGTCGCCCACAGGACCCCACACCGAGGCCACAAAAGTAGGAGAATGTTACAGATGGTGACATTTAGAGAGGTGCTACACCGGTAAGTGCAAACAACAAAATAGAAGAGAAGCGAATCTAATGAATCATTCACTACATGTCCAATCGAAAGGTGATGATAAGAAATCCTCTTCCGCAGTGATCCAGAGAAATGCTTCCTTATAGGCAATATTTCGATCTTTCCTAAACTGAAGTGCAGAGAAGGGGATAATCCGGCAGGCCCGGAATGAAAGGCCAGATGGTCACGTACAGGAAACAAAGAACATATGCATCTAAGAAAACAGACAAAATAAAAAAGGGGTTAGAAAAATGCTAAACATTATCTAGCATAAAAGCCTGTGAATAAAAGTTCCTCATTAAGACCCTGCGGGGACAGGCAATCTAAATTGTAAATCCATCGGGATTCCGCTTTAAGCAAGCATTGTGTTATACGTGTACCCCTAATATTATAATGGACTTTCTCCAAACCCACCACCTATAAACCGTTGTACTTACCACTATGATGGTCCAAAAAGTGTGTGGCCACAGAGGTAAGAGATTTCTCCTCGTCAGCCCTATCCCGAACGGCCAGGGTGATGTTGGACATATGTTGTTGGATCCGTTTCCGCAGTTCTTGTGAGGTTTGCCCCACATACAATTTCCTACATGGACAAATAATCCCATATACGATATTTCTGGTGCGGCAATTTATATAATGATTCAGGCGTACACACTCCTTACCGTTTGTAAAGTTATCCTTGCCCAACATGAATGGGCAGACATTGCATTGGCCGCACGGGTGTGTACCCTTCAATTTGATGCCTCTGTTTAGTGTAGGGCGCTGAAAGTGGCTCCGTACAAGTTGGTCTTTGAGTGAAGGTGCCTTGCGAGCAATGATCTTTGGCTTATCATCCATATGGGGCGTCAACCTGTGATCTGATGTAAGCAGAAACCAATGGTTCTCCAGAATTTTAGAATATAGTGCTGATTATTGTAACGAGTGATTAAATGTATCTTACCATCCCTAGTTTTTGATTTCGGGGTGAATAATTTCATTCGATCAGTGCCCTTGGCTTCCTCGTAGGCGTGGGTTATAAGTTTCCTGGGATAACCCCTTTTCTGGAATCGTGATGTCAAATCTGCTGAAGCTGTCCTGAAGTCGGTCAAATTGGTACAATTGCGTCGCAATCTAAGAAATTGCCCTTTCGGTATTGCTCTCTTCATATGGGCTGGATGAAAGCTCTGATAGTGCAGCAAATTGTTGGTAGCCGTACTTTTTCGGAAGAGGGATGTGACAATTCGTTCGTTCTCCTTACGTAATCTCAGATCCAAAAAGTCCACTGTATCATCCGATATGGTGTACGTTAAATGGATGTTCAAGTCATTTTTGTTCAGTGTATTGATGAATTGAACACAAGTCTCTCTGGAGCCCTGCCAAAAAAACAGGACATCATCAATATAGTGGAACCAGCCCACCACGCACCCACGAAAGGACGGCGAGGGGTTACCCGCGGGTCTCCTCCCACCAACCTAAAAATAGGTTTGCGTAGGAGGGTGCACAGCATGCCCCCATCGCCGTTTCAGACTCCTGCCTGTAAAAAGTTCGGTCAAAAACAAAATAATTATGATGTAAAACAAAATGCAGGAGGCTCACCAGGAAAGTATGGTGGGCTGGCTCCCCCGAAGCTGACTTCTCCAAGAAATGAGTAGCGGCCCCAATGCCGTCCTTATGCGCAATATTTGTGTACAGAGACTCAACGTCGCAGGTCACCAATAATACGTCAGAAGTGATTGACACTTGTTCCAACATTTCAATCAAATGGAGAGAATCCCGTACATAGGATGGTAACCCTAGGACCATAGGTTGGAGAAAAAAGTCAACATAGGTACAGGCCTGTTCACACAAACCCCCAATACCGGCCACAATGGGTCGACCTGGGGGATTGTGGAGGTCCTTGTGGACTTTTGGGAGCATGTAAAATGTGAGGATAATTGGCTGACTCACCTCAAGGAATTGGTGCTCCTTTTTGGTGATGATAAACATATCCCAGGCTGATTTCAATAATTGGTCCAATTTCTTCTTAAAGACCAGTGTAGGATCAGAGGGTAAAGGTGTGTAAAAGGTTCTGTTCTTGGGCTGTCGATTCGCCTCTTGTATGTATAGATCCATGTCCCATAGGACCAGATTCCCGCCCTTGTCTGCCTCTTTGATGACAAAAGTGTTATTGGCCTGTAATTTTCGTATAGTATCAGATTCCAGATTATTCAGGTTTCTGCCCTGCAGAGAGTCAGGTTTGAGTTTCTGTACCCCATGTACTACAGCTTGAAAGAAAAGCTGAATATTGGGGAATAAATTAAACGAGGGAGTAAGTAGAGAGGGCTTGTTCAAGGTAAAATACCTCCTACCTGTTTCTTATTCGTTTTCCCGCAGGAGGTCCATGAGATCCATAAATACCCCACGTTCATCCTCAGCCAAGGTTTGTAATATGGATGGTTGGTTATATAAAAGTTTAAAGCAAAGTTGTCTGCAAAACAAATACGTGTCTTTAACAAATTCTAATTTATCCAGAATTCGCATAGGGCAAAAGGAAAGTCCCTTCTCCAATATGGATTTCTCATGGGGGGTCAGGTTATATGTAGATAGATTTATAACCTGGAGGGCATTAGCATCCATACCATTTAGTATTGTTGTATCCGTCTCTTCTGGAAGAGTGGGTAGTTGTTGCTCCTGCGATGTTGGGGTCCTCTTTTTCTTGGATTTGCGTAATCCCCTCCTTTACCTCCGTCGTCGCTGGCTTCTGATAAAAAATCACCCTCACTCAAACTCTGATCGCTAGGATCAGTATGACCCCCAGCTATTCTTGTTGATGGATTCATGGTACTACTTCTACCCTGACCCCGCATATTCCCTGCATGTTTCCACTTGAAAGCCTGTTTGTTTTCAAAGTCAGTCTTGTCACGTTGGAATTTAGATTTCTTCCCCATCATTATTTGTTTGTCATATTTGTCCAATATCTCCCTTAGTTTAATGTAATAATTCTCAACCTTTGTTTTATCATGTGAGGCCAACTTCGCCTCCAAACCAACCAATCTCTGCTTTGTCAGGCGTAGCAACTCCTTATCGTGCTCAATAAGCATGCCCATAAGGATCTTGGAGCATTGAGATAGACCCTGTTCCCAGGTGCTCCTGAATTCAGGAGTGACCTCCCAGGCGGGAAACTTCTGCACCCTGAGGCCCCTAGGGATGATACAACATTTAACATATTCTTCTAAGCTCTTAACATTCCACCAAACCCTGGAAAATAATTTATGCGCATCGGTAAGCTCATTAGTCAAGGCCCTAAAGTCGCCACCATCCTACAAGTCTCCACCTTCCTGGAAAATCGCAGTAAATACAATAAATTATGTGGAACAAGGAGGTATTCAGGATAAAATAATATACAATAAAATAGTAGTTGAATAAAATCTAGATAGAAAATAATTGATAGATATAATAATATAAAAAATAAAAAATATAAAATATATAAAAAATAAAAAATAAATAATTAAAAATATAAAATAAAAAAATAATATAAAAAATTGTACAAATAAAAAATATAAAAACAACAAAAATATAATAATTCAATAAATATATAATAAATTATAAAAAATAATATAAAAAATAATATAATATAAATAAAATATAAGAAATAACTCTAAAAATTAATTATAATATATAATAAAACAATAATATATATTGTCAAAGGAATATTTAGAAGAAAAAAGAAATCAAGTACTAAAAATATAAACAAACAAAATTAGTAATAATACAAATTAAATAGAAGAATGTCGGGGTAAGGAATAATAAAAAGGAGGCACGTGTGTTTAATCACATAACTTTGGGTACAAATCATGTAGCCTAATTAACATATCAAGTCTAATTTGACTGATGGTTAATTCTGCGCATGAACTAATCACAGGATAAAAATATAGGGTTAATTTAGGGCCTTGATGGCGCCTTTCTATGCACTAATCAATTTTGTTCATTAATAGTATTTTTCACTATCAGAATTGATCCTCCACTAGATTACTTGCATGGATCATAATTAAATTTCCCACACATGTTTGTTTCACTTATGTATTTCATTATTGTCCACAAATGTGTTTTTATGTATGTTTTTCTGTTTCTTTTGTTTTATATTTTTATAATTTTCCTTATTCGCTGAATACTCTGGATCCTGTAAACCTACATTGGCACTAGGTCTCATACAGGGATTCCAATTATCAATTATTGCCTTTATACGTAAATGTAGTTCTATTCTCTGTCTGTCTATTCTTTCTTTTATCTCCGCTGCCGTGCGCTCGCCCACAGTATCCCACACACATGCGCACTCCACGCTCTATTTCGGTCACGTCATCTCCGGCCGTTGACACGCAGCAAATGCCTCCTTAGCCTGCGCGATTTGCTACTTCCGGTGATTGGAACGCAGCACACACCGGCTCGATTGCACGCATGGGCAGACGGCACTTCCGGTTGCCGTCTGCCTGTGGCATCCCCCATTAGCCACATCCATGTGCTCTTTGAGGGCCCGAGGCGCCATCCACCCCCCAATCCCCCCCTCTCCTCTCTCCTCCTCCTTGTCAGCGAGGTGGTCGCCGCCCCCTCTCTCCACATGGGGACCTGAGACACAGGTAAAGACTATTATTATTTGATGACTATGTGTATATATATCTGATCATGTGTCATTTAGGATCAGGCACTCCTGAGGAAGCCAGCAAGTCTGGCGATACGCGTTGGGCTTTTTTCCTGACCACCACGCATACCCCCCACAATGCTACTTCTATGTTAAGTATTTGAGCTTTTATTCATTGTTGATGGATTACATGCACTTTATAATGTTATATACTTATTGATGTGGGGGCATGCCTATGATTTTGTGGTGAGCCAGGGTGGCATGTGCTGATTTATGGTTCACAGGGCCCTGATTTGTTGTATACAACGATTTTAACCTATTTTGTGTCGTGTCTGTTTTCTTGAATAAATTTGTTATATTTTAGATGTGCGGCTCTTGTTTCGGTATTCTTTCTCTACTCTTTTTTATTCCACCATCTAGACGCCATTTTGGAGGCCTATAGAAATTTTGGACGATCTGCATGGTATGCATATGACGATTCCTTCAGACAGAAATTTGCAGTTTATCCTGATTTAAAATGGGGACAGAAGGATGTGGGATTATGGATAGATCTTATGCTCCCACAAAGGTCTCATTGCTTTCGCCAACAACTCCCAAAGAAAGGAGTTTGCTTTTCATTTAATGAAACCACTTGCAAATGGCAGTCAAACTGCAAGTATAAACATAAATGCACTTTTTGTGCCGGAAATCATCCAGCCACCAAGTGCTTCAAAAAGCACATCAATAATAAAGAATCCATTAGAGGAAGTGACTCCCTTGAACCTGTCAAAACTAATTCCCTGTTTAAGAATGTATCTAGACAGATAGAAAGCGGAGTTGCTAATTGACGGATTCACTAACGGTTTTTATGTTCCAACTTCTTGGGACCAGGTTGTTATTTTTCCAAAAATGTAAAATTCGTTCAACTAAATAAAAAAGTGGTTCTAGACAAAATAAATAAAGAAATATCTGAACATAGAGTTGCAGGACCATTTTCTTATCCTCCATTCAGTAATTTTAGAATCTCTCCGCTAGGCCTTGTTCCCAAGAAGGAGCCTTAGGCCCCTTTCACACGAGCGAGTAGTCTGCGCGGATGCGATGCGGGAGGTGAACGCATTGCACCCGCACTGAATACCGACCCATTCATTTCTATGGGGCTGTTCACATGAGCGGTGATTTTCACGCATCACTTGTGCATTGCGTGAAAATCGCAGCATGCTCCTCTTTGTGCGTTTTTCACGTAACGCAGGCCCCATAGAAATGAATGGGGTTGCATGAAAATCGCAAGCATCCGCAAGCAAGTGCGGATGCGGTGCGATTTTCACGCACGGTTGCTAGGAGACGATTGGGATGGAGACCCGATTATTATTATTTTCCCTTATAACATGGTTATAAGGGAAAATAATAGCATTCTGAATACAGAATGCATAGTAAAACATCGCTGGAGGGGTTAAAACTTGATCGCGGCCCGGCATCTCCTTCTGTCTCCTTTGCTGAACAGGACCTGTGGTGAGCATTTTACAGGTAAAGGACCTTTGGTGACGTCACTCCGATCATCACATGATCCATCACATGATCTTTTACCATGGTGATGGATCATGTGATGACCGGAATGACGTCACCAAAGGTCCTGTTGCTGCAAAGAGATCAGATGAAGACAGAAGGAGATGTCGGGCATCGTGATCAAGTGGACTAAGGTGAGTTAAATTTTTTATTTATTTTTTAACCCCTCCAGCGATGTTTTACTATGCATTCTGTATTCAGAATGCTATTATTTTCCCTTATAACCATGTTATAAGGGAAAATAATACAATCTACAGAACACCGATTCCAAGCCCGAACTTCTGTGAAGAATTTTTCTCCCGCGAGTGCAAAACGCATTACAATGTTTTGCACTCGTGCGGAAAAATCGCGGGTGTTCACACAACGCACCCGCACATTTTCCCGCAACGCCCGTGTGAAAGAGGCCTAATAGTTTCAGATTAATTCTTAATTGATCTCAACCTAAAGGCAATTCACTTAACGATATGATTGATAGTGATTCTGCCACTGTACATTACGCATCCTTTGACCAAGCTTTGTCGTTATTAAGGAAACAGGTAGACATGCATTATTGGCGAAAACGGTCATTAAGTCTGCATTTCGACTATTACCTATTCATCCATCTGGATAAAACTCATTAGGCTTCCAATTTGAGATGTTTATTACTATGATAAGGTGTTACCTATGGGTTTTTCCTTATCGTGTTACTATTTTGAAACGTTTTCCACTTTCTTGCAATGGATGGTGGATTACCCTTATAGTGGAGGATATACCATTAATTACTTGGATGATTTCCTATTCATAGGTTTGGTCAATTCCGAAGACTGTATTAAATTATTACATACTTTTAGAGATATTGCCGGATATTTGAATATTCCCATAGCGGAGGAAAAAAACTGTCTACTCTACCAAATGCATCAAGTTTTTAGGAATTGACATTGATACTATTACAAACCGGATTCCAAAAAAGTTGGGACACTAAACAAATTGTGAATAAAAACTGAATGCAATGATGTGGAGATGGCAAATGTCAATATTTTATTTGTAATAGAACGTAGATGACAGATCAAACGTTTAATCCGAGTAAATGTATAATTTTAAAGGAAAAATACGTTGATTCCAATTTTCACGGTGTCAACAAATCCCCCAAAAGTTGGAACAAGTAGCAATAAGAGGCTGGAAAAAGTAAATTTGAGCATAACGAAGAGCTGGAAGACCAATTAACACTAATTAGGTCAATTGGCAACATGATTGGGTATAAAAAGAGCTTCTCAGAGTGGCAGTGTCTCTCAGAAGCCAAGATGGGTAGAGGATCACCAATTCCCACAATGTTGCGCAGAAAGATAGTGGAGCAATATCAGAAAGGTGTTACCCAGCGAAAAATTGCAAAGACTTTGCATCTATCATCATCAACTGTGCATAACATCATCCGAAGATTCAGAGAATCTGGAACAATCTCTGTGCGTAAGGGTCAAGGCCGTAAAACCATACTGGATGCCCGTGTTCTCCGGGCCCTTAAACGACACTGCACCACAAACAGGAATGCTACTGTAAAGGAAATCACAGAATGGGATCAGGAATACTTCCAGAAACCATTGTCAGTGAACACAATCCACCGTGCCATCCACCGTTGCCAGCTGAAACTCTACAGTGCAAAGAAGAAGCCATTTCTATGCAAGATCCACAAGCTCAGGCGTTTTCACTGGGCCAGGGATCATTTAAAATGGAGTGTGGCAAAATGGAAGACTGTTCTGTGGTCAGACGAGTCACGATTCGAAGTTCTTTTTGGAAATCTGGGACGCCATGTCATCCGGACCAAAGAGGACAAGGACAACCCAAGTTGTTATCAACGCTCAGTTCAGAAGCCTGCATCTCTGATGGTATGGGGTTGCATGAGTGCGTGTGGCATGGGCAGCTTGCATGTCTGGAAAGGCACCATCAATGCAGAAAAATTTATTCAGGTTCTAGAACAACATATGCTCCCATCCAGACGTCATCTCTTTCAGGGAAGACCCTGCATTTTTCAACAAGATAATGCCAGACCACATTCTGCATCAATCACAACATAATGGCTGCGTAGGAGAAGGATCCGGGTACTGAAATGGCCAGTCTGCAGTCCAGATCTTTCACCTATAGAGAACATTTGGCGCATCATAAAGAGGAAGGTGCAACAAAGAAGGCCCAAGACGATTGAACAGTTAGAGGCTTGTATTAGACAAGAATGGGAGAGCATTCCTATTTCTAAACTTGAGAAACTGGTCTCCTCGGTCCCCAGACGTCTGTTGAGTGTTGTAAGAAGAAGGGGAGATGCCACACAGTGGTGAAAAAGCCTTGTCCCAACTTTTTGGGGATTTGTTGACACCATGAAATTCTGATTCAACATATTTTTCCCTTAAAATGGTACATTTTCTCAGTTTAAACTTTTGTTCTGTGATTAATGTTCTATTTTGAATAAAATATTAGAAGTTGGCACCTCCACATCATTGCATTCCGATTTTATTCACGATTTGTATAGTGTCCCAACTTTTTTGGAATCCGGTTTGTAATATGGAATTCAGAATCCCATCTGAAAAGATTGTATCAACTAAAATAATATTAATGAATCTGTTAAAAAGTAAAAAAAAATACTTTAAGAAAAGTTCAATCTGCCTAAGGTTCTCTTAATTTCATCTCCAGGATTATTCCAATAAGCAGAATTTTTTCAAAAAGACTATACACAGCCACAGCTGGAAAAAAGAACCCATGGGACCACATCCATTTGAATAATATATTGAAAGAGAATATTAGGGTTTGGTTAGAACTCTTAGAGAATTTTAATGGCAGGTCCATTTTGCAGAAAGAATTTGTTACAGCTGACGCACTACATTTATTTACAGATGCAGCCGCATCAATAGGATATGGAGTGATATTTGATAAACAATGGTCGGCTGAAAAGTGGCCGTCTGATTGGTCGTCCAATCCTATCATCAATAATATAAAATTTTTGGAACTCTTTCCAGTCTTAGTGGCACTGACTATTTGGAAAAATCAACTCAGAAATAAGCGTATTTTGTTCTTTTCAGACAACAAAGGAGTGGTGTTTTCGTTGAATTGCTTGTCAGCTAGGTCTAAGGCGGCCATTCATATATTAAGACAAATTGTACTATTATGCTTACAAAATAACATGTGGATTAAGGCGCAATATGTTACAGGTAAATCTAACGTGATCACTGGTTCTCTATCCCAACAGAATTTCACAAAACTCAGAATACTGGTTCCAGAGACAGAGAGAAGAGAAATTCCTTGTCCCACAGACATTTGGAAATTGATTGGTCACTTATCGACATGTTAGTTAGTAAAGCAGTTGCTCCAAATACATGGGCCGCTTATGCGGCTGCATGGAACAGATGGAAAAAACTTATATTTGGGTAATCATTTTAGATTCAGAGATAGTAAAATAATCCCAGTTATATATTTCATCTATGACCTGCTAAGATCGGGAAGAAGGGGGCAGTATATCAAGAAGATATTGGCAGGTATTTCATTTTTTCAGCGACTTTTGGGTATACCCCCTTCTCTTCCAATTTTTTTTTAAAGCAGATCATTAAAGGATCTATCAAAACAGGATCCAGTTTACCAAGAAAATGCCCATTGTCACTTGATAACTTAAAAGAATGTATTAATTACCTACCTGTTATTTGCTTATCAGAATACAAAACATCTCTGTTTAAATCGGCCTTTATATTAACATTCTTTGGTGTAGATAAGAGCAGAGGCACCACTACTTATTAGTCATTTGAATTTAACTTTGAATAAAATACGCATTTTTCTGAAAAGATCTAAAACTGGCCAGGCTGCATAGGGGAATGGATAGTCATTCATAAATTTACTAACAGCGAAATTTGCCCTGTTATGTCTTTATTAGAATGGTTGAAGTTTAGACACACTTCAGATGGCCCATTGTTTAAACACATAGATGGATCTCCTTTGACAAAGTATCAATTTAATTTTATTTTGTCATTTTAAGTGTGTAAAACATTTTCATTTGGATAATAAAAATATATCTGCTCACTCTTTTCGTATTGGTGCAGCCACTTATACACATAAGTTAGGATTACCAACTAAAACCATTAAGAAGATAGGAAGATGGAGTTCAGATAGATACAAAATATATATTGGACCTGATCTTTTATGTTGATTTCTTGCAGATCTGAAAAACGTTTGGATTTGGGGAAACAAGTTAATTTCAGCCGCATGCAATCGCTCGACTATGAGATTTAGGTCCGACAACTTAGGCTTTAATAGTAAAGTTGTAATTTTTTGGAGAGGTATTCCAAATATTCGTGTTAAAGATTTTGTTAAATATTGTTTACGGGGGGCGTGGCGAACTGCCGACATGGCCGGACGTGTCTGAGCGCAGCTCCGACTCCCGTTGATTTTCCTGAGCCATCCTAGTTACTACAACTTTACCTGGTACTCCCCAACAGTGCCTTGGAGTCCCCGGTGGCAGCAGAACCGAATCATGAGTCCCAGTAAGGCTCAAGCTGCGGCGGAACACCTTAAAGAGTACGCCAGGCAGGAGGCTCAACATGGCGCCACTCCTTCCTCCCCTGCACGTGCACAGCAGACCAGAGGGCAGACGGCGCAGCAGACTGAAGAGGTGCCAGAAGTCACCCTGCAATCATTACATGAGCGGCTGATTGCGGTGATTACAGACTGCCAATCATCTCTTACTGGCAAGATAGAGGAGGTGAGGGTCGATTTGGGGCTTCTGCGCCATGATGTGCAACAGCTAAGAGAGCGTGCCCGACTTACTGAGGAGAGGGTATCTGAGTTGGAGGACAATACGAGACTACTGCCTGACAGGATTACAGATGTGGAAGGTGCTGTGGACTCTCTGAAACAAAAATGCAATGATTTGGAGAATCGTGCACGGCACAATAATGTGAGAATCTTAGGGATGCCGGAGAGATCGGAGGGCTCCGACCCAGCAGCCTTCCTGGTGGGTTGGTTTAAATCCATTTTCCCTGAGGCATCCTTCTCGAAGGCATACGCGGTGGAGAGAGTGCACAGGGTGCCAATCAGGGCACCACCTCCGGGGGCACCTCCTAGGCCCTTGCTGGCTCGCCTGCTCAACTGGAGAGATAGAGATCTCATACTTGCACAAGCCAGGATAAAGCAAACCATAACCATAGGATCAGCAAATATATCCCTATATCCTGATCTTTCGGCAGATTTACAGAAGAAAAGAGCGACCTTTGTCAGCACTAAGAAACGTCTACGTGACTGTAAAATCCATTAGTCCATGGCGTACCCGGCTCGCTTGAGAGTGGTTGATGGCGGGAAATCGCTTTTCTTCTCCAGTCCCAGGGAACCTGAAGACTGGCTCTCTATGAGGCCAAGAAGATGTCCTCCCAGATGAACAGCACCATGTCGGAAGGGACATGCATACCCGTTCACCTTCGGGACCGTTGTATCTATAGGCGCAGTATCCTGTTCAGCGCCATATACACGCAATTGAGCGGTATCATTTACTATTTTTATGTTCCATTAGTTTACAGGCACTGTTTTATGGGATATAGCTTTAAATTTTGTCACTGGTAAATATATTATTGTGGTGGGGGAGTATGTTTTAATACCTGTCTCAGTTTAACACCTATCTACACTGGACAGGTCCCCCGAGCATATGGCCACCATCATTAACAACCTACTCATAGTTCTATGTTTCAGAACTTGGGTACCTTTGTTCTGCTATCAGTTATGTTCTGTTGTTAAGGCTTGGTATGAATATGCAACTTTCACGGTGCTTACATTTCACATCACTTGTACGGTCGGTCACAGTTTCTTGGTGATTTACTATCTCATACAGTCAATCTGGCCAAATGGCTGCTATTAGGGTAATGTCCTGGAACGTGAGGGGGCTAGGTGGCCCTAGGAAACGTATGGCGGTATTTGCACATATACAAAAGTATGCCCCTCACGTTCTAGGATTGCAGGAAACACACTTAACAATAGACACAGGAAAGAGAATTAATAAGCCCTGGGCGCAATGGGTGGAAAATGCGTATGGGACTTCATATTCAAAGGGAGTATCACTGTTAATTCATCGTACAGTCAGTTGGGAACCACATCAGGTAGTGTCTGACCCGGAGGGGAGATATATTTTCACCTATGCCCACGCCAATGGTATCCCACACGTTGTGCTAAACTTGTATAATCCTCCACCAGCTAACCTTTCATTGCTGCAGGCAGCGGTGGGTTTTGCAGCACAATTTCCTACAGCGAGGGTCATCTGTATGGGTGATTTCAACATGGTGCTGGACGAATCTTTGGATAGATTTCATAACCCATCACAGAATGTTACTGTTAGATCGTCCGGTACCATCTTGGCGAGATTTATATCTGAGATAGGATGGTTAGATATGTGGAGAGAAAAAAAAAACAATCCAATTGGTTTACTCCTGCTTCACTCCCTCCAATGGGGCACTCTCGAAGATAGATTATATGTTTGGCACAGTGAACACTCATATGTCATTGCGAGACATACATTACGGTGCGCAGGGCCCTTCTGACCACGCGCCTATTATAGCACCGTCCGTTACGTCGGACATGAGCCTGCGTACAACTAAGAGACGCATTCACCCATTTTGGTTGTCGTTAATGAATATAAATGATCGTATCCCAGATCAGCTTTGTGTATTTTTAGAAATGAATGGAGTGGATGACAACTTTTCTCTATTGTGGGATACTTTAAAGGCCTTTCTGCTTGGCTGTCTCCAGTCCTCTATCTCATATATAAAAAGGTCTTCGCAATGCAGAGAGGAGGAGTTGGATGAGCTCTGTAGGAATGCGGAAAGAATGTATATTTCTGACCGAACGGAGGCTAATAGGTTAGATTGGATGTTAAAAGGGAGATCATATATGAATCATCTTAAAGAGAAAGGTGATCATAAACTTCTATTCCTACAGCAGCAATCGTTTGAGCAGGGTAATAAAACTGGGAAAGTATTGGAGCAGGTGGTACACAGAAACAACATGGCCCCCCCAGTACTACGCATTGCCAGCGACACAGGTGATGTGGTAGAGGAGCCCGTAGGGATTTTAGATAGATTCAATGAGTTATATCGGGATCTGTATAGATCTCTGGCTCGGTACACTGACTCTGACTTGAGGGAGTATATGCAGGAAGTGACGCACCCCCAATTGGCCGTCCCAGATAGGGATCTTTTAGATGAGGAAATTACACTTGAAGAGATTGAGGAGGCTGTTAAAAGATTAGCCTCAGGCAAATCCCCAGGCCCGGAAGGGATTCCACTGGAGGTCTATTCTAAATACATAGACATACTTGGACCTCAGTTGCACAGAGTGTATTCTAACTCCCTGGAGAGGGGTTTCCTCCCTGATTCATTATATGAAGCCTCTATCGTCATACTGTTAAAACCTGACAAACCTCCCTTGGAATGTGGGTCGTATCGCCCCATATCCTTATTGAATTTGGATTATAAAATACTAACTAAAATTCTGGCGAACAGGCTAGACAAGGTAATAACCTCCATAATACATGAAAACCAGTCGGGCTTCATCCCAGGCCAATCCACTTCCAGTAACATACGAAGAGCACAGGTTGTCACGCAAATAGGCTACGCAGGTATCAAAAGGTGGGCTCTAGCAGCTTTAGATACGGCCAAAGCATTCGACTCGGTTGAGTGGCCTTATTTATTGCAGTCTTTAGAAAGCTTTGGCTTTGGTCCAGTATTTATACGGTGGATTTCTATAATATATTCTAAACCTACGGCTAACATTCTAATTAATGGGTCCTTATCGCCGACATTCCAATTGAACAGAGGAACTACACAGGGGTGTCCATTATCACCCCTATTATTCGCGGTAGCCATAGAACATCTGGCTCTTAGAATCCGACAAGACTCGTTGTTTGAGGGGATCTCCTTGGGTTGATAGGGAAGAGAGGATAGGCCTTTATGCAGATGACCTAATTATATATATGGATGAAGTAGAGTCAACGTTGTCAAGGGTAATAGATCTTATTGAACACTTTTGGTTATTACTCAGATCTGCGTATTAATTGGACCAAGTCGGCCCTTATGCCCCTGTGGTCTGTGGGATGGCCTTCTGTATTCCATAACCTTATGGTAGTTGATCAGTTCAAATACCTGGGAGTTATCATTACAAGGGACCCATACCTTTCTCTTGACCGAAACATAATCCCCTTAGAGGCTCATTTTGTGGATAAATTCAGGTCCTGGAAGACTCTACCTTTATCTATCATAGGGAGACTAAACTTGATCAAAATGACACTACTGCCTAAAGCTTTGTATCTACTTGAACACGCGTGTACTCCAGTCCCCAAATTTTTTTTTACTCGACTGCACACTTTAATGGCCTTCTTCGTGTGGGGGAAAGAAAGAAGGAAGTTGGCATTGAGGACCTGGCAGAAGGGGAAAGGCAGCCCTTCCAGATTTACACCTGTACTTTCTAGGTGGGCAATTGAGGTACTTGGCATCGTGGGTTTCACATGCAGTGCTCCCTAACTCAGAGTATTATTTACAATATAATTTGCAGCTTTCTAGCTTGTGGCCTGTATTGGAAGACTTAACATCATTCTCTGGACATCCTCTGCCTATCCATAAATTAGCACATCAGGTCTGGAAGGCTGCAAAGCTTCAACAATATGCTGACCTCCTAGATGAGGTGCCACTATGGGATAATCCATTATTGCCAATGTTGATACAGTGCGAGGGGAAAGGTATTTGGCCAAGGGTATGGAGTACTTACGCTGAAGGATCTATATGAGAACGAGATCCTGTTCTCCTTTACTCGGCTTCAAACAAAGGTGGGAATACTGCGCCCTCATTTTTTTAGATACTTACAGTTGCGCCATGCACTTAAGGCGCAGCTAAAATCTAAAAATCCATTTCAAACTACTCGCTCATTGGTATTCTTAAAAGTCAGGGCCCCAGGGGCATGATTTCGGCCTTATATACACATCTCTTGAATCTCAAAATGAGCTCAAGCTCTCTGCTGGCGGAGACTAGGTGGAGGGAGTGCATCCCAAACCTTACTAAAGAAGAGTGGAACAAGGCATTAGACGCCCCGTCAGGGGTATCGCCCTCCCTTAACAATAGACTTATACAGTTATTTATACTTCATAGGAGCTACCTCACTCCGGTCAGATTATATAAGATGGGCAGATTATCACATACTGAGAGCCACAGGTGTGCACAACCAGGTCCAGGCTTTTGGCATCTGGTGTGGGAATGTAACTATGTTCATAATTTCTGGAGGGATGTGGTGACAGTACTATCCACTATGATCCCAGGCACCCTAGAGTTGTGCCCTAAAAAGTGTCTTTTGGGAGTAGTTGAAGATGATGCACTATAACTGTATTTTTATGAGGGAGACTCTCTTCATGGCTAGGAAAGCGGTTGCTCTCAGGTGGATGGCAGACAGACCGCCTACAGTCACTCAATGGAAAGCCTTGGTAAATCATATAATCCCCTGGGAAAAAATTATGTTCTCCCATAGAAAATGTCCTCAGAAATTTGAGAAGGTATGGGGATCATGGTGCTCCTCGCCATTGATGGTATCTTCAATGCATATGTATTCTACAGAGTAAAATAATTTTTGAACATATAGCTCCTGTAGACAACACAAAAAAGGCGACGCATAATGCTCTACTGTTGTACCTCCTTTATTGTTATTTTACATTAATGAGATATGGAGTTGTAATCTGAAGTGATCAATTTGTAACATGCCAATGGATCCTTATGTGTAATTGTGACTGAGTATAAAGTGTAACAGTATATTGTACGTAACATGACAATCTTTGCTTGTTATATTTCAATAAAACGAGTTAAAAAAATATATTGTTTACATTTCAAAAATATTTGGCCATTGCTTGTTCATCATTCATATAGGCGAGGATGACATAGTACATTAGTACACACTTATTAATGAATGACTTTTGCCTACTACTAAATTAGCCTTTTCCGAGATAGTTGCGAAATGGGCTTGGAATTCAGTGCACTTAAAGGGCTTCTGTCAGCCCACTAAACCGTTTTTTTTTTGTTTACTAATAATCCCTACACTGCAATTTATGCATACATAAGTTAAATAATCATTTCTGTTCAGTAGAATTAGCTAAAAAGCGATTTTTAAAATATGCAAATTACCTTGCTACCAGCAAGTAGGGCGGCTACTTGCTGGTAGCAGCCGCATCCTCCGACCCTAATGACGCCCCCTCCGCATTGTGATTGACAGGGCCAGGGAACGGAATCGTTCTCTGCTGGCCCTGCCTGTTAGCATTCAAAATCTGGCGCCTGCGCCGCGGCCGTACCTATCTTCAATCTGCGCAGGTGCACTCAGGCACACAATAAATGTTGTATAGTAAGGCAGCTCCAAAGAGAATAGTGTATAGCACTGTCATGAATATGGATCTGGCACGTCTAAATTTATACTGCATACATTTTTAGACAGCATTAGTAAATATGCCACTAGTACATGTATATATGTTTATGCTCTTTGATAATCACAGGAAAAATCAGCTTAGGACCGGTTTAAATGGTCAATAACTAACATATGGTCATATGCAATGGCTCTCCAGATCATCAAACAACAGTTGGGCAGATCCAAAACAGAACCTGGATTTGTCGCTAAATACAATATGTTCCAGTCCATGTTTTTTATTCATGACACCACTGCAGACGAAGGTGGTGGTGGCTTTCTGTCAATGGCAGGACACATAAAGGGTGCTATGACACCAAATCTCCTTCTGCTAAGCTCCTGGAAATGGTCCAGAGACAGAGATGTGTAATGAAGGTCCCTGGATGGTGGAAAATGGTGGGAGCTTCTCATGCTTGTTGGATCAGATGATCTAAGGATCAAATGATTATATCTGGGTGCTTTCATTTTTTGTCAAAAAGTGTACTTTTTTGGGAAAATATTCAGTATAAGTTGTAATTTATACATTTAAATGTTAGCTCTTTCTCTGCTAAGGAGTAATATCTGTGGTCTTTTCAGCGATTGACAGAGTTAGCTTTCAGACACAGAAGAACCCTTCCCACCTTGACGCCTAAGCTTTACTAACTTTTACTGAATCTTTTTCCACAAAACCATATATCAATCTGCTCAGCTCCTTCTGCTCTATTACATGCTGCCTGCAGATTGCACTGCATTTTGTGGTGATAGGTTTTCTTTAACCCCTTAAGGACTCGGCCCTATTTCACCTTACGGACTTGGCCATTTTTTGCAAATCTGACTAGTGTCACTTTAAGTGCTGATAACTTTAAAACGCTTTGACTTATCCAGGCCATTCTGAGATTGTTTTTTCATCACATATTGTACTTCATGACACTGGTAAAATGAAGTAAAAAAAAAATCATTTTTATTTATAAAAAAAATACCAAATTTACCAAAACTTTGTAAAAAATTGCAAATTTCCAAGTTTCAATTTCTCTACTTCTATAATACATAGTAATACCTCCAAAATAATTATTACTTTACATTCCCCATATGTCTACTTCATGTTTGGATCATTTTGGGAATGATATTTTATTTTTTGGGGATGTTACAAGGCTTAGAAGTTTAGAAGCAAATCTTGAAATTTTTAATAAATTTTCAAAAACCCAATTTTTAGGGACCAGTTCAGGTCTGAAGTCACTTTGCGAGGCTTACATAATATAAACCACCAAAAAATGACCCCATTCTATAAACTACACCCCTCAATGTATTCAAAACTGATTTTACAAACTTTGTTAACCCTTTAGGTGTTCCACAAGAATTAATGGAAAATAGAGATACAATTTCAAAATTTCACTTTTTTGGCAGATTTTTCCATTTTAATAATTTTTTTGTAGTTACAAAGTAAGGGTTAACAGCCAAACCAAACTCAATATTTATGGCCCTGATTCTGTAGTTTACAGAAACACCCCATATGTGGTCGTAAACTACTGTACGGGCACACGGCAGGGCGCAGAAGAAAAGGAATGCCATACATTTTTTGGAAGACAGATTTAGCTGGACTGTTTTTTTTGACACCATGTCCCATTTGAAGCCCCCCTGATGCACCCCTAGAGTAGAAACTCCAAACTACGGGATAGGGTGGCAGTATTGTTGGTACTAGTTTAGGGTACATATGATTTTTGATTGCTCTATATTACACTTTTTGTGAGGCAAGATAACAATAAATAGCTGTTTTGGCACCGTTTTTATTTTTTGTCCTTTACAACATTCATCTGACAGGTTAGATCATGTGATATTTTTATAGACCAGATTGTCACGGATGCGGCGATACCTAATATGTATACTTTTTTTAATTTATGTAAGTTTTACACAATGATTTCTTTTTTGAAGCAAAAAAAATCATGTTTTAGTGTTTCCATAGTCTGAGAGCCATAATTTTTTCAGTTTTTGGGCGATTACTTTGGGTAGGGTATGATTTTTGCAGGATAAGATGACGGTTTTATTGGCACTATTTTGGTGTGTGTGTGACTTTTTGATTGCTTGCTATTACACTTTTTGTGATGTAAGGTGACAAAAAATGGTTTATTTAGCACAGTTTTTATTTTACATTTTTTACGGTGTTCATCTGAGGGGTTAGGTCATGTGATATTTTTATAGAGCCGGTCGATACGGACGCGGCGATACCTAATATGTATACTTTTTTTTATTTATGTAAGTTTTACACAATGATTTCATTTTTGAAGCAAAAAAAATCATGTTTTAGTGTTTCCATAGTCTGAGAGCCATAATTTTTTCAGTTTTTGGGCGATTATCATAGGTAGGGTCTCATTTTTTGCCGGATGAGATGACGGTTTGATTGGCACTATTTTGGGGTGCATATGACTTTTTGATTGCTTGCTATTACACTTTTTGTGATGTAAGGTGACAAAAAAATGGTTTATTTAGCACAGTTTTTTTATTTTTTATTTTTACGGTGTTCATCTGAGGGGTTAGGTCATGTGATATGTTTATAGAGCCGGTCGATATGGACACGGCGATACCTAATATGTATACTCCCCCCCCCCCCTATTTTTTACCAATTTTTTCTTACTTTATTTGGGAAAATGACGTTTTAGTTTTTTTTTACTTGAAACTAAATTTTTTGGGGGAAAACTTTATTTTTCCAACTTTTTTTTTCCTTTTTTTTTTGTCCCACTTTGGGAATTGAACTTTTGGGGGTCTAATCCTTTACAATGCATTCCAATACTTATGCATTGGCTGTATGAGTAATACAGTGTGTATTACTCTTACAGATTCCGGCCTGTGAGATCCAGGGGGCTGGATCTCAGAGGCTCGTCACCGGAAGGCAGCGCAATGCCTTCCTTAGACATCATGCTGCCTTCCATGCCATCGAGTCCACCCCACAGCTGCATGGGGACCCGATGGCACCGCCCGCCGCCACATCCGCAGGTGGTTTGCGGCTTTTACCTGCGGTTGCGGCGGGCGGTGCCATCGGGTCCCCATGCGGCTGTGGGGAGGACTCGATGGCATGGAAGGTCCCCTGTTCCTATTAACCCCCGCCGCGCCACAATCTACTTTTAAACTTAGGACGTACCGGTACGTCCTGAGTCCTTAAGGACTTGGCAAACATGGCGTACCGGTACGTCCTAAGTCCCTAAGGAGTTAAAGATTCACCAAACTTAACAATGCGCGACATTTGACAAATTTGACGCGAGGTGCACCATCGCCTCATAAATTTTCCTCATAAATTCTCCCTGAAATGTAGAAGCTGCTTTTCCCATTCAGTGCTGTGGGTAAATCAATATTAGAGGTCAGCAAGTGAGTCACTTTGTTGTTAGGGATAACATCAGAAGTTTTACCATCATACTGCGGAGTGTGTCCCTAACAATCAGTCTGCTTTAATCACATTTTCAAGATATAAGGAAGGAAGGCTTGATAGTCTTCTCTCGCTTACCCTCATATAAGGCTAAACTGACATGATGCTTGAGATCTGTTTAGTGTATACCCTGGGAATTTCTCTTGATGTCTCTAATGTGTCCAATGATGGCCAAATATAGACCAAACATGCGTTTTTATGTTATATACCTTTGCCTCAACTGCACTGAAAATCACAGAGAAAATGATACTGTGTGTATACATTTTATCTTAGTGCAAGCCAATGACAGACTTACCTAACTGTATAGGTATGTAATTAGGAGCTTTTGCAGCTTTTCAAACAGCCTTGCCAAACTTAACTAAATGCAGTGCTAGACTAAGTTTAATGCAGAATCTTACTTCCAAAATCTCAGACAGCGCTTATAATTATATGTCAGCATGATTAAAGGGATTCTGTCACCAGATTTAACCCTATTAAGCTAGCTGACATTAGCGATGTGCGAATGTCAGCTAAACCTAACTAGCCTATTCCTACTTTTATCTATGCCCCTGTTACGCCAGAAATCTAACTTTTATAAAATGCTAATTAGCCTCTAGGAGCGGGGGGGAGGGGCATTGTTCCTGCTCCTAGAAGCTCCGTTCTCCCACCTTTGTCACCTCCCTCCAAGTCCTGATTGACAGGGCCAGGCAGCGCTCGCATCTGTCTGCCAGCCCTGTGCTCTGGTGAAATCTCGAGCTGTTCAGTATTCGGTGCAGGCGCGGTGAGGAAGCTGGCAGACTGCGAGCGTCTTTCCCTCACCGCGCCTGCGCCAAATGCTGAACGGCGCGAGATTTCAATAGTTAAAAATAAATCAGTCTCGCTACAAAAAGTCGCAGTGTAGCCAAGGCCTAAAGGTTTGTTGTTTCCTGTTTTGACAATAGTTTGTCTATATTTTTACAACTGTTATCGAGTCATTTTGTTTTCTGTTACTTAAGCTTCTTCGGTATGTAGAATGATGTTATATTTGTACCAACTTTCAACATTCAAACAAGGCTACCTGTCTCTAAACTTTGAAACAGCACTCCAGGATACCAACTCTGTTACCATTGCATTATTGATATCCATTTCTTTGTTCTTGCTCTTGTTTACCATTAAAATTATATATTCAGTTTTCATCAGAAGCCTGTAGAAAAAAGTATGTGTGAGGATGTTAGTTGTAGCTATATACACTCACCTAAATAATTATTAGGAACACCATACTAATACGGTGTTGGACTTCAGAACTTCCTTAATTCTACGTGGCATTGATTCAACAAGGTGCTGATAGCATTCTTTAGAAATGTTGGCCCATATTGATAGGATAGCATCTTGCAGTTGATGGAGATTTGAGGGATGCACATCCAGGGCACGAAGCTCCCGTTCCACCACATCCCAAAGATGCTCTATTGGGTTAAGATCTGGTGACTGTGGGGGCCATTTTAGTACAGTGAACTCATTGTCATGTTCAAGAAACCAATTTGAAATGATTCGAGCTTTGTGACATGGTGCATTATCCTGCTGGAAGTAGCCATCAGAGGATGGATACATGTTCTCATTCTGTTTACGCCAATTTCGGACTCTACCATTTGAATGTCTCAACAGAAATCGACTCATGAGACCAGGCAACATTTTTCCAGTCTTCAACAGTCCAATTTTGGTGAGCTCGTGCAAATTGTAGCCTCTTTTTCCTATTTGTAGTGGAGATGAGTGGTACCCGGTGGGGTCTTCTGCTGTTGTAGGTTGTGCGTGTTGTGGCTTCACAAATGCTTTGCTGCATACCTCGGTTGTAACAAGTGGTTATTTCAGTCAACGTTGCTCTTCTATCAGCTTGAATCACAGGACTGCCGCTTACTGGATGTTTTTCCCTTTTCACACCATTCTTTGTAAATCCTAGAAATGGTTGTGCGTGAAAATCCCAGTAAATGAGCAGATTGTGAAATACTCAGTCCGGCCCGTCTGGCACCAACAACCATGCCATGCTCAAAATTGCTTAAATCACCTTTCTTTCCCATTCTGACATTCAGTTTGGAGTTCAGGAGATTGTCTTGACCAGGACCACCCCCCTAAATGCATTGAAGCAACTGCCATGTGATTGGTTGACTAGATAATTGCATTAATGAGAAATAGAACAGGTGTTCCTAATAATTCTTTAGGTGAGTGTATTTTTTTTAGTTAAAGTGGGTATCTGAGATATGCCACAATCCCGCCACTTCCAGGATCATGTACCGTACAATGTGCACGTGATCCCACCCTGGGGTTAGAACCCACAGCACAGGCTTGAGTCAAATCTCTTGCAAGCACTTTGGTGATAGAATCAGGCTCACGCTTCTGCTGTAGGTTGTATTCCCAGACTGGGATCACATGCCCAATGTGTGGCACGTGATCCCGGAAGTGGTGGCAGCATGGGATCATGATGCATCTCGGATAGCCCCTTTAAAGCTTTCTTTATTTAACCCCTTTATTTAATCCCTGCCACTAGGCTCTCCATAGGAACTAATATGCACTAGTCTTCTGTCACACAGGAGTACAGGGGCTGCTGCTTACACACTCCTGCTCCCCCGATCCCTGCCAGGATGAGCCGGACCACATCCGGAAGCGCGCGCTTCTGGGTTTTTGCATGACCATAGCATCTGAATGGTTAAAAGTCCATAATCGGCTTCTATGGACATGCGAAAGAGCGCCATATTTAAAGTCCTGAGGTAAATAAAATAAAATTTCCCAGGGTGCAAGAAAGCCGACCACAATCCAGTCCAGATGGTAATGGTAAGGATAAATCTTTAATGCAGAAGTACGTGTTTTGGGAAGTAACTCCCCTTTATCATGTACAGAACACTGCCTGATGAAGGGGAGTTACTCCCCGAAACGCGTTGTACTTCTGCATTAAAGATTTATCCTTACCATTACCATCTGGACTGGATTGTGGTCGGATTTCTTGAGCCCTGGGAAATTTTATTTTATTTTATTTACCTATGGAAATCTTACCACTTCTTGGAGACCTCAGGTATCTCCGATAAGAAGACCTCCCTCTGCGGCTGCAGATCCACCACTAAACCGTGACTCCAGTATACGTCCTGATGAGCTTTCACTAGAGTTGTGCCGACAGGTAGCATAACCGTTAAAGGTGAGCCTTGTACTGGAACCATCTGTTTACCTGTTTACAAACGGTATTACCCTATGGTGCGCCCTGTTTTGTTTTCAACAGCATAAAGTAAATCCTGTGGATTTGATATTTAAAGTCCTGACTGCTAATGTATAGATGTAGGGTGATCAGGAACAGGTTGAAGCCATGTTGGTTCCTTCCTGTATTTGCCTTATAGACTAAATGTAGGCTACCTTACAAAGAAATCTATTGGTGTATCTTGGGAGGGCCTTGAGATCTACTTGGTACTTTGCTTATTATAGGACTATGATGTAATGGTATGTAAGTTACTTATTAAAGGGGTTCTACAGTTTGTTTTAACTGATGATCTATCCTCTGTATAGATCATCAGCATCTGACCGGCGGGGGTCCGACACCCGGGACCCCCGCTGATCAGCTGTTTGATAAGGCATCGGCGCTCCAGCAGCGCCGCAGCCTTCTCACTGTTTACCGCAGGCCCAGTGATGTCACGACTAGTATCAACTGGCCTGGGCGGGGCTAAGGTCCATTCAAGTGAACAGAACTTAGCCCCGCCCAGGCCAGTTGATTCTAGTTGTGACGTCACTGGGCTTGCGGTAAACAGTGAGAAGGCCGCGGCGCTGCTGGAGTGCCGCTGCCTTATCAAACAGGGTCCCGACACCCGGGACCCCCGCCGATCAGATGCTGATGATCTATTCAGAGGATAGATCATCAGTTAAAGCAAACTGCAGAACCCCTTTAAATTAAAGTCAATTCTACAGAACAGAGAATGTAGTACTGAGCAGACACAGTCAGAAGTAAAACGCAAGTGACATCTTATCTGATTTAAGTTATTCTCTTTCTTCATCTTCAGTGGAGACCACATGATAATAATAATACTATTTATTTATATAGCGCCACCATATTCCGCAGCGCTTTACAAATTCTGAGGGTTCATGTACAAAACAAAAGACACCTCAACGTAACTGGCTAATATACAACTGAAACACTAGGAGTGAGGGCCCTGCTCGTAAGAGCTTACAATCTATGACTTTTTCCAGCCACGACTTGCCTCTGCAGAGTTTGCTGTCCAGATATTTAAGGTTCCTCACTTTTTCATCTTCCTCCCTACCTTTCCAACACAAACTCCCCATCCTGGAGCTGAAGCAGATATTATATGTAATCCAATAGCCAAAGGCTTTAAAGACCCTGTTTTTGACCAATATTAAAACTTAACCTTTAAAATACTACTATATTTTTCATCCTATAAGACGCACCGGCCCATAAGACGCACATAGGTTTTAGAGGAGGACAATAAGAAAAAAAATACCTCAGATGACTGCCCCAATCAGACCTCCAATGTTAATAAGACCCCAATAAGACCTCAGATTAGACTTCCAATCAGACATTAGCTCAGACCCCAATGTGAATGACCCCCAATCAGACCTCAGATAAGAGTCCCATGCCTCTCATGAGCCCCATATCAGGCCTCATGCCTCTCATCAGCCCCCATATCAGCCCCCATATGCCTCTCATTAGCCCTTATATCATCCACCATTGCCATATTTCAGCCCCCATAATAGCCTCCATTGCCATATTTCAGCCCCTATTGCCATATTTTAGCCCCCATGGGCATATTTCAGCCCCCATGGCCATATTTCAGCCCCCATATCAGCCTCCATTGCTATGTTTTCCCCTTTTGGGGAAGGGGGGGAGAAATGCATCATCTGGGGTGAAAAATACGGTACATATAAAAGTTGAACCCTAAATGTGATTATCAGTTAGTAATCACATTTAGGGTACAACTTTTATATATAGTATAATAAAGGTTAAGTTTTAATATTGGTCAAAAACAGGGTCTTTATAGCCTCTGCCGACTGGATTACATATATATATATATATATATATATATATATTAAATATACCCTGGACCGCTTATACCCTGGGTTAGGGATCGACCGATTAGCCGATATTGAGGATTTTGAACGTTATCGGTATCGGCATCTATTTTGCCGATATTCCGATAACGTATTGGGAACACAGAACGCGCTGCTGACAGCGCGTTCTGTGTTCCCTCCGCAGCACAGAGGAGAAGGAAGCAGTGTCTCCTCCCCCTGTGATGCTGCTGCCGCTGCCGCCAATGGCAGGAGAGGAGACAAGAGGAGGGGAGGGGCTGTGGCCGCTGCGCCACCAATGAAGATGAGTCTTTCATTAATTCATATACAGGAGGCGGGAGCTGGCTGCAGAATCACATAGCCGGCTCCCGACCTCTATGAACGGCAGCTGCGGTCCGCGGTAGTTAACCCCTTAGGTGCCGCGGATCGCAGCTACCGCTCATTGAGGTCGGGAGCCGGCTATGTGACTCTGCAGCCAGCTCCCGCCTCCTGTATATGAAAGAGAGGTATCTTCATTGGTGGCGCAGTGCGCCCCCCCCTCAAGCCCCCTAGTATTAATAATTGGTGGCGCAGTGCGCCCCCCACCCCCATCCCAATAGTAAAAACATTGGTGGCGCAGTGCGCCCCCCCCCCCCCACCCAGTATTACTCATTGGTGGCAGTGGCCACAGGATCCCCTCTCCCCTGCTCCTCCGATCGGAGCCCCAGCAGTGTAATCCTGGGGCTCCGATCGGTTACCATGGCAGCCAGGACACTATTGAAGCCCTGGCTGCCATGCTAAGCTCCCTGCTGCTGTGTGCACAGAGCAGCAGGGACAGTGTGAGATCCTATTCACCCTGATAGAGATCTATCAGGGTGAATGGGACAAGGGTTCTAGTCCCTAAGGGGGCTAAAAGTTTTATAAAAAAAAACACCAAAATATTAAGTATAAATGAAAAAGATTTACAAAAAAAAAATAATAATAATACACGTTAACAATAAACATTAATTTTCAGCAGATTTGTGTAGGAAAAATTTTTTTTTCTCAAAAATAAAAATACCCAGAATATCGGTATAAATTATCGGCTATCGGCCTGAAAGTTGACAAATTATCGGTATCGGTATCGGCCCTAAAAAATCAATATCGGTCGATCCCTACCCTGGGTCATTGAAAATAATTGTAGCAGATATTACCCTCAGTATGTCATAGTGCCCACAAAATATTTGTACAAGTTAGAGTTCTCCCACGGTGTCTATAAGTGTATGTGACCACACATTGCCCTGTTAAATAATTGTGTCAAATAGCGTGGCTGTCACGCCCGAGTGTGGGAGGGAGACACCACACCGGACGAAGAAGGAGAGGGAACAAGGAACAAGGCCTGAAAGCAAGGGAAGAAAGAAGGACATCTCCTAGTCACAGTCCTGACTAGCTATCAGTATGAACAGACCCCAAAGATAGGGTTCATACGCTGGAGTACCTAGAGGCCTAACTCACCTTATTAGACCTTGGCGACAGTGATAGGACTGAGACTACCTGTTCCTCTAGAAAGGAAGGACGACCAGGAGTCTCCCTCAGGCCTACAACAAAGGGCAGGGGAAAAACAACACACAGATAAACCAATACAAAAGGGAAAGGAAACACTTAACTTTCCATTAGCTTTGGCAACAACAGGAACTCAGCTCAGAACCAAACACCAGCAGACCACAGATACCACTGATGCTATAAACCACACAGCATTGTGGGAGAAGCAACTATAAATATGGAAAGTTAAATGACCACAATAGCAACACCTGGAGGTTAGAGGTGTGGCCAGGGTGGATTTGATTTAAATCAAAATGATTTAAATCACGATTTAAATCACTAGTCAGTAAGGCTTGATTTAAATCATAGTTTTCTACATAAAGACTAATTCTTGCTGGTATAACTTATAATATGCAAGTAGATGATATTTTTAGAATAACAACTTTTCATATTAGTTTGATTAGGTTGATTCTGCATTCATAGGTTTATAGAAGTTAGGATTAATGTATTTTTCTCAACTCTGTTCATGTTATAACATTTTTGCTGTGAAGAAGAGGCATGTGATCTCTGCTGAGTCAAATTCAGTTTTGAGAACTGCAAAAGTAAACCAAGCATCTGTGATAATATCTTGTAGGCAGATAAACTGCCCAATAATCTTACAAAACCCTCTGGAAGAGCATGACATTGTGAATGGATTAATGAAATTTATTTACCAAAAAAATTACACATATAGAAATATAGAATGTGTCGGCAGATAAGAACCATTTGGCCCATCTAGTCTGCCCAATATACTGCATACTATGAATACCCCCTGGCCCTATCTTATATGAAGGATGGCCTTATGCCTATCCCATGCATGCTTAAACTCCTCCACTGTATTTGCAGCTACCACTTCTGCAGGGAGGCTATTCCATGCATCCACTACTCTCTCAGTAAAGTAATACTTCCTGATATTACTTTTAAACCTTTGCTCCTCTAATTTAAAACTATATCCTCTTGTAGCAGTTTTTCTTCTTTTAAATATTCTCTCCTCTTTTAACTTGTTGATTTCCTTTATGTATTTAAAAGTTTCTATCATATCCCCTCTTTCTTCCAAGCTATACATGTTATGGTCCTTTTAATCTTTCCTGGTAAGTTTCATCCTGCAATCCATGTACTAGTTTAGTAGCTCTTCTCTGAACTCTCTCCAAAGTATCAATATCCTTCTCGAGATATGGTCTCCAGTACTGCGCACAAGACTCCAAATGAGGTCTCACTAGTGCTCTGTAGAGCGGCATGAGCACCTCCCTCTTTCTACTGGTAATTCCTCTCCCTATACACCCCAGCATTCTGCTAGCATTTCCTGCTGCTCTATGACATTGTCTGCCTACCTTTAAGTCTTCTGAAATAATGACCCCTAAACAGTGGCGTAGCTAGAAATGACTGGTCCCCACAGCATATTTTTGAATGGGGCCCCCCTCCCCCAGTAATTTTTTCGCAACCCCTTCCTTTCATGCCGCCCCCATTCCTGTGGCTAGTAAAGCACTCTCTCTCAGACCAGGCCCGGCAGCTGTTCCATCCGTTTTCTACACTGTCTATACTGCCACTGTATATTATTTCATTGTGTAATACTGTTGAGGGGGCCCTGACAAAATCTTTTATTCCTCCTCTTCCTGGATAGGCCCCTTCGGGGTCAGGGCCCCAAAGCAGCCGCTTCCCCTGCTTCCCCTATAGTTACGCCCCTGCCCCTAAATCCCTTTCCTCAGATACTGAGGTTAGGACTGTATCACTGATTTTATATTCTGCTCTTGGGTTTTTACGCCCCAGGTGCATTATCTTGCACTTATCAACATTACATTAGTTGCCAGATTTTTGACCATTCCTCTAGTTTTCCTAAATCCTTTTCTATTTGGTGTATCACTCCAGGAACATCAACCCTGTTACAAATCTTTGTGTCATCAGCAAAAAGACACACCTTACCATCGAGGCCTTCTGCAATTTCGCTGATAAAGATATTAAACAATATGGGTCCCAGAACAGATCCCTGAGGTACCCCACTGGTAACAAGACCATGGTCTGAATATACTCCATTGACTACAACCCTCTGTTGTCTGTCCCTCAGCCACTGCCTAATACATTCAACAATATGGGAGTCCACGTACAGCCTTATTCTACATAATTAGAAAACTAATCTTTATTTCATGATGGAATAACCTTTGGATGGTAATATATTTTCCTCAAAAAGCATTTTATATAAAAAAATCTGATTGAAATAAAAAAAATCTTTTTTTTTTTAATCATTGATTTTTATCCACCCTGGGTGTGTCCAGTATCGGAAACAACACATACATCTATTGATCCACAAGGACACCTGTCAGATCAAAGCACGTGTTGCCAGTCTCACAGATCTTCTGTCCCCCACTGTCGCGGGGACGTCCATATGTCTCGGTACGTCCGTGACAGTGCCCCTATGATGCCAAACACAATGCAACAACAGTGTTTTCCAAAATGCCTGTTCTACCCTCTGAGTAGCTGCACCAGTACATGTCCAGGTTTCAGATATTCAAATATATGCGTAGACAATATCCTGTAAAGCAGCACAATAACTCAGAATATGTGACTAGTGAACATTTTTCTCTGAAGTTCACATATTTGCTCATTCAACAGGAGGCCATTAAAGGTCAATCAGAGAAAAGTAAACCACAAGCAGGTCACTGAAACCTGCCCTCTTCCTACAAGTTTTCTCTTTTTGCGAATATTAGTTGTTTACCCATCATTTCTATGATAAATTAGTTAATGTTTAACCTCAGTTAGAACTTTGCTTTCTACTGACTTCACTACATTATTTTCTTTCTCAGAATTTTTGTTGCATATTCTAGCTTTGCCACCCTGTAGTATTTAACATGTTCTCATATATATTGTCTGCCTTGTTTGTGTCAGAGAGATTTTGTGTTAAGAACATTTATTAAATCGGTTGGAAGGTCTCTCTTATAGGCCTCATGCACACGACCGTTGTGTGCATCCGTGGCCGTTGTTCCGTTTTCCGTGATTTTCTGCGGACCCATTGACTTTCAATGGGTCCGTTGAAAACTCGGAAAATGCACCATTGTTCATCCGCTGCCGTGATCCGTGTTTCCTGTCCGTCAAAAAAATATGACCTGTCCTATTTTTTTGACGGACAATGGTTCACGGACCCATTCAAGTCAATGGGTCCGTGAAAAAACACGGATGCACACAAGATTGGCATCCGCGTCCGTGATCCGTGGCCGTAGGCTACTTTCACACAGACGGATCCGCAGATCCGTCTGCATAAAAGCTTTTTCAGAGCTGAGTTTTCACTTCGTGAAAACTCAGATCCGACAGTATATTCTAACACAGAGGCGTTCCCATAGTGATGGGGACGCTTCAAGTTAGAATATACTACGAACTGTGTACATGACTGCCCCCTGCTGCCTGGCAGCACACGATCTCTTACAGGGGGCTGTGATCCGCACAATTAACCCCTCAGGTGCCGTACCTGAGGGATTAATTGTACGTATCATAGCCCCCTGTAAGAGATCAGGTGCTGCCAGGCAGGAGGGGGCACCCCCCCTGCCTCCCCAGTTTTAAATTCATTGGTGGCCAGTGTGCCCCCCCTCCCTCCCCTGTATTTAACTCATTGGTCGCCAGTGCGGCCCCTCCTCCCTCCCCTGTATTACTGTACATTCATTGGTGGCCAGTGTGCCCCCCCTCCCTCCCTCCCCTCTATTTAACTCATTGGTGGCCAGTGCGGCCCCCCTCCCTCCCCTGTATTACTGTACATTCATTGGTACGGCACCTGAGGGGTTAATTGTGCGGATCACAGCCCCCTGTAAGAGATCGGGTGCTGCCAGGCAGCAGGTGGCAGTCATGTACACAGTTCGTAGTATATTCTAACTTGAAGCATCCCCATCACTATGGGAACGCCTCTGTGTTAGAATATACTGTCGGATATGAGTTTTCACAATCTAACTCAAATCCGATGGTATATCCTAACATAGAGGCGTTTCCATGGTGATGGGGACGCTTCAAGGTAAAATATACCATCGGATTGGAGAAAACTCAGATCCGATGGTATAATAGGGACTCCTGACTTTACATTGAAAGTCAATGGGGGACGGATCCGTTTGCAATTGCACCATATTGTGTCAACGTCAAACGGATCTGTCCCCATTGACTTGCATTGTAAGTCAGGACGGATCTGTTTGGCTTCGCACGGCCAGGCGGACACCAAAACGACTTTTTTTTTCATGTCCGTGGATCCTCCAAAAATCAAGGAAGACCCACGGACGAAAAAACGGTCGCGGATTACGGAACAACGGAAATCAGTTTTGCGGACCGCAAAAAAAAAACGTCCGTGTGCTTGAGGTCATAGTATAATGAAGGGCTTAAAAAATGGGCTTGTTCAGCTTGGAAAAAGGTGTCTTTACGGTGATCACATTTATATGTATAAATAAATGTTTGGTCAATACAAAGCACTGGCATATAATATTTTCATTCCAAGGACTTTACAAAGGAACAGGCAGCAATCTTTACATGTGGAGGAAAGGTTGTTTAAAGAGAACCTGTCACCTCCTATATGTATGTAAACCCGCCAGCAGTACCTCAGTGTAGCTCACAGTGTGATACTAATCATATTTTTCATCCTGCAGTCCGATGCTGCATAAGGTCAGAAAACGATTTTTTATCCTCCGCCTGCGCTAATTTGGATGTCAGCTTGAAGTCAAGGGGGCAGCGGCCTCCTTGCTTTAAGTCAAGGTAACCACGCCCCCTCTTGCCTTTGAGTGACAGCCCGCAATTCAGCTTTGATTACCCAAGTTTCACGCATGTGTGGTGCCCTCTGTTTTACTGCGCAATCTCATTTGAGGGCAATTATCTGCAACACATCTCCCTGTGCTTTATCATCCATTGGCGCGTGCATTGCATTAGTGTGTAAAGTGCTACACCGTCCACATTATTATACCATTATAACTAAATAGTAAGGAAACACTATAAAGAAGAAAAATCAAATTACAAAATAAAAAAATGCATTACTTAAATCACATAAATAATTTTTGGTCACAGAAGTGCTAGAATGTAACTTGTTGCTACCCGTTCTGTATTTTATTCAACCCTTGAATTATATTATTATAGTTTCAATTTTTTTCCCCCTAAGTTCCTTTGGCAATTTTCAGTCAACAACCGCGTGAGACATAAAGGGTTAATCTTTTTAGACATACTGTACAGTAAAACAGTAGGCATATCATACAGCTAAATTAAATAAAAATAAATAAAAAATAATCATTGAAAAGTCAAGCCCCTGGCAAGCACTTTGTTCAATACAGTGGCAACTGTGGCAACATCGGGCTCTTGTATGCTGTTCAAAGACAGTATGAATGTCTACAGAATTAGAGTGGCATTTTAATTATACTGACCTCCAGAGTTCAACCAAGCTCAGTTCTGACATTAAAGATCACTGCTATGCTAACCTTTCAGGCAGCCCATGAAGCTGTAAACTTTAGGATTAATGAAAGAATAGCGTTGCAGAAACACAAACATTTATCATTGCCCCCTTTTTTTTGCTTAGTTTTTTGCTTACCCCTTTTTTTGCTTACTAATTTGTGCTTTTTGTTTAAAACATAAATAACTGGAAATGTTTAGTACCTAATATTATTTAATCCACTAATTACTCTACATAGTAATTGAGAGTCCAAAAATAATGAAAATCTATTTGTTAAAAATAATGCAATAATGCTACAAAAAATAATTATGACCTATATGTAAATGTTATTTTAATTTTAAAAACATGTTGCGCTATGTCAGTATTTTGTATATATCATTGTATTTTCTGGGAAATTCCTGCATGTATGTTTTTATGTTCTATCTTAGTTGAGAATTGTCATTGTCTAGTAATCTTTTTAATTAAGATTCCTATGGTTTGTCTTTGGAGAGACAGTAGATATATGTTAAGTTTCTTGATTTGCCTGCATTTCTAATTGTATGTGTTTGAAAAGTGGTAGAAATTTTCTAGTCTTTTACTTTGGATTTTCATTTATATTACTGAAGTAATGCATTTGGATAAAATGAAGTTTATCATATGGTCAAATCTCTAACACACAATAACCAATTTAGTTGATTAAAATACCTATGGAGTTAGTGGATGTAATCCATCTTTTTCATGTTCATTTGGTACAAGTAACATTGAAATTTTTGTATTCTTTTTTTCTAATCTCTTTTTATTTTCTCATTTCATATTTTTTTTAATTCTATTTCCTGAACATGATGATGGGGGCTGCCATCTTGTCTAAGCTGTTCTTAACAGCATTTAAAAAGCATTAACAAAATTTCTTTATGCAGCCACATGGTCCATAGACACAATGGTCAGGAGGAGACCCCATTGACTTCTGTGGGAAAGATTTCTATGTGTGACCTGTGCATAGGTCATTGTACAAGAAAATAATAGATAAGCTCTGACAGTCACCCATTGTGAACGGTGGATCCTGTCGTATCTGTTAGTCCAATCTTGCCTGTGTATAGATAAGCAGGTAGCTACAGTGATCTGTACAGACCAAGAAGTTTCACCTATTATTTGCCTATTATTAGGCTTAGTGGCCAGTGCAAAAACTGCAGGATTTTATGGTTTTTGTTTAAAGAGGACCTGTCACCACAAAATGCAATGCACTCTGAAAGCAGCATGTTACAGAGCAGGAGAAGCCGAGCAGATTAAAGTATAGTTTTGTGGGGAAAGATGCAGTAAAACCTGTAATATACATTTATATGTCTGCTTTTTCTAACAGCTGTGTTACCAGTGACTGACAGTTATCTCTGTATAAACACTTATATACACAATGTTTTCAGTCACTGACAGAAAGTGGAAAAAGCAGTCATATATCTTATATATGCATAAAAATGAGTTTCTGTCTGTTTGTCTGGACATCTAGCTGTCTGTTCTTTATGCATGACTAAACGACTGGACCGATCTTCACCACATTTGGCACACAGGTACATCAGGTGTCCGGGAAGGTTTTAGCTCTCTAGGATGTACCGTTCCTGACATATTCCCAAAGAATTACCTGCATTAGCCAATAAAAGCCTGCAAGTCTTTCTCTTCAAATCCCAACTGCCATACACACAGTTTTACTCCAGGTTTCCATAACAACCCAACCATTTCTCTTCACTGCTGTAGGTCAGCTTTAGGCTAGGGCTACAGGACACATAGGGCACAACTGCGCTGCTACATGCATCCATCTCAGATTGATTTTTTGCGAGTATCGTGTCACAGTTGCCAAATGTCGCATGTCGCACTGCGACACCATAGCCTATCATTCTAAAAATTGTTGAGACAAAATGTCGCGCGACGCATGTCGTCGTGTAGCCCTAGCATTGAAGGGGCATTGTGCTGTGGAGGTCACTGTTAAAAAGGCGGGCACTGTGGAGATAACTGTTAAAGGGGCGGGCACTGTGGAGGTCACCGTTAAAGGGGCCGGCACTGTGGAGGTCACTGTTAAAGGGGCAGGCACTGTAGATGTTATTGTTAAAGGGGCGGACTCTGTGGAGGTCACTGTTCAGGGGGCAGGAGCCATTATTAAAGTGGCGGGACACTGTGGGGGGGGTCAGTGTTAAGGGGTGTTGAACTGGGGAGTTCACTGTTAAAAGGGCGAAGTGCTGTGGAAGTCACTGTTATGGGGGATTATACTGTCGATATCTTTTAACGACACACACAAACATTAAATGAAATAGATGAAATATACCCGTGCAAAGCCGGGTCCTTCTGCTAGTCTCTTATATATATATAAAAATGAGTTTCTGTCTGGACGTTTGTCTGTCTGTCTGTTCTTTATGCGCGACCAAACGACTGGACCGATCGTCAGCAAATTTTGCACACAGGTAAATCAGGTGACCCTTAGACTGGGTCTCAGCTCTCTAGGATGTACTGTTTCTGAGATATTCCCCAAAAATTACCTGCATTAGCCAATACAAGCCCCCAACTGCCATGCACTCGGTCATATGTCCCTTATCAGCCAATATAATCTCACAGGTCCTACTCCAGATTTCCATAACAACTGATCACAGGTTTTAGCAGTTTGCAGGTCCTTAAATATTCAGTCATATGACGTGTCAGGATTAAATACATAGCTCAGCAGGCAGTATCACACAGGATATGATATTAGATACACAGCTCAGCAGACAATATCACAGAGGATAGGATTAGATACACAGCTCAGCAGACAGTATCACACAGGATAGGATTAGATACACAGCTCAGCAGACAGTAGCACACAACATAAGATTAGATACAGAGCTCAGCAGAGAGTATCACACAGGATAGGATTAGATACACAGCTCAGCAGACAGTAGCACACAGGATAGGATTAGATACACAGCTCAGCAGACAGTATCACACAGGATAGGATTGGATACACAGCTCAGCAGGCAGTATCACACAGGATAGGATTAGATACACAGCTCAGCAGGCAGTATCACACAGGATAGGATTAGATACACAGTTCAGCAAACAGTGGGGCCGGGTGCTGTAGAGGTCACTGTTATAGGGGATACTGTCGATATCTTTTAACGACACACAGAAACATTAAATGAAATAGATGAACTATACCTGTGTGAAGCTGGCTCCTTCTGCTAGTAAATGTATAAATTATAGGTTTTATTGAATCTTTTCCCACAAAAATAAATATTATTCTGTTGAGCTTCTCCCCCTCTCTAACATGATGCTTTCAGATTGCATTGTATTTTGTGTTAACTGGTCCTGTGTAAATAACATCACCAAATATTCTTTAAAAATAGGTTAAGCATAAAAACCTGATTTAAACAATTCACATCACATAAGTCACATTTCCTTTAATGTGATAATATTCCTCCATGGAAGGAAAATATATATATAGATGATGATTGTCCTAGAGCATTGGGGATACGATTATTTTGGGGTGACTAGGTTACTTAGTCTTAGGGTGGTTTCATTCGATGTCCTTTTATCCAAAATGCTGTGTTCCTTTGTTGGCATTTGTTTTATAGCAAAAACTGCTGCCGCCAGATTTTAAGGCCCTTCAAACACTGTTGTTTTTTTATTGCCAATTTCTTAGCGTTTCTTGTCAATTTGGGCTTATTTTTGAGTGTGGAGCTTTTTTTCAGACATTTTTGGATATACATCTCTCAAACAAAGGCAAGAAAGGGGTTGAATTATGGAAAAAAAAAACACCAAATATGCTTTTAAAAATACTAAAATTTCCGATGTTTTTTTTACAATCCTCCCCTCCCCCCCTTAAAAAAAAATAGCATAAAATAGTGAGGCATTGCCCATATGCTAATATTACATGGGATTTAAATGTGCTCCCTCACATGGTTGTATTAGCTGGACAAGAAAGGGAAATTGTAGAGTTCCAATACTTTTTAAGGAATCTGTCAGGTCAATCAAGACAAATGACGCGGATAAGCAGCATCCGCTGTGTTTAACGCTGGTGTTGTTCATACCAGTATAAAAAATTAATAATAATATAGTTTCAATTATTCCACATAGAAATAGCAGTGGGGTCATGCAATGTATACCTTCATGAAACCAAGCCTACAACAGAATTCTGATATCCTATAACTTCAGAATATTGTTGCAGCTGAAATGTTTTAACGCACATGGAAGAATCAATCTATAATAAATTACAAGACTTTCACATTAAATGCACAAATACATTGAGTAGCCTCTGCTGTGCCCTACAGTTTAGGTTTCATGTTGTGCTCTGTCCATTTCACTGGATTTTGTTAGATAAACCTTTTTACATGGTTTACGTTCTCTTTAATGTATAGCTTGAATAAATCCCGAAAGCGGAGATACTCTCAACTACATTCTACTATTTGAAGTTGGATTTTTTTCCTTATAATAGCATATCCAGATGTGCCAAATTCAGCATACCTCTCCTTACAGATTGCTATACTCAGTAGCGTTTAGGAATGGAGATAAACCAAGATAATAATAGTGCATTTTTGCAGCAAAATAAACACACCTATGCTGTTAGTTTTTCACTATTTTGTATGTTGTTTTAAAGCCTATAAAAGGTAATGCAAAAAATTTTTGATTGTAGATTATTTTTAGTCAGTTTTGTTCTTTATTGTGTCATAGAGTTCTGGTATTACAGGTAATAGTTAACATTTGTTTATATCAGTATAGTCCTTAGTTTTATATCGTCGTAGTAGTCGTTTATCCTTTGTGTTCTAGTGCCACGTTCCTGAAGGTTTTAGCTTGAATAATTGGTTTCATTTTTAATATTGCAATAGAATATTCTGTAAGTAAAAAGTAATAATCAGATTAACAAAAAAAAGCTTTGATTGCTTTTGAACATTTGAATATTTTTTAATATACAATAATGTAGCGTGCATTATCAATTAAGAGAAAACAATTCTGATTTCTCTTTATGGAAGATATGTAACATCTATAACTATTATAGTTAATTTACTTTCGTACTTGACAAATTCTGTTGTATAATGTATGGCTCTGCTTATTAAACTAATATATCCCTCACCATATGAACTCTTAGTAAAGATATTAAGGAAAAGTATGTAATGTATGACCGCCAGCAACTCTTTTAAACAGGCAGTTGTTTATAGTAATTTTTTCCTTCTGACTAAGCTTTACTCAACATATCTGGGGATTCTGATTTATTATTTGCTCAGACAAGTAAGCTCATCCTTTCCTAATTTCAATGTCACCTACATGAAAAGATTTCTGCCTTTTGTCTAATATTGTTCCTTATTTATTAGAAGAGTGGCATAGTATTTGATGACATTGGTATTCACATAGCATTGCATCTATCGATAAAGGTTTCTTTGAATAAAAAAAAAAAATGCAGACATCAAGTACAGAAAAAAGTTCATTTGTAACAGCTTAGCTTAAATGTTTTGCTGCTTAATAATAAGTAAGTGCTAAACTAATGTTATAAAAAAAAAACTGATGGTTTCCATTCTTCTTTCTTAGCTCTGGCCCTCTTTTAAATGGTTAGGAATGTATGTGCTGTATAGTTAGAGAGTGAAACTAGACATGATCAGAGAAAGTCTCTCTTTATTGCATATAAAACATTACATTTGACTTCATACTATATCACCTGGAACACAAAACTTCAATAGATTCATGATTTCATTGAACTGTTAGGGATTGTTTTTAGATATAAGCTGTTTATGATAAAAATAACATCTCATTTTTGTATAGTTTTAACTGTAGGCTTTTACTTTGGAATGTTGGAAGTGGCAGCTGTAAGAGTAGTTATTTCTTTTTCTTTTTATTAGAAACATTTAATTTTATTTTGAATAAAGCGGGAGCCTGATCAAAGTGTTTAAAGTTTGGGCAAGACTCCAATGCTCAAGTGTTTAGAAAGGTAAAAAATGTGGCAATTAGCCATTTTTCTTTAACTGCTCCACACCCAGGAACTCAAAACGTAAGTGAAATCCATATGCACCCAGTATCAAGCTGTGTGTGCACATCAAAGCCCTTCCTTGTAATTAATAATTTCTTTGTTTTTTTAATTGCTTTTATTTCAGTGCCTTAAAGACATGCAATTACATTTTTCCCTTGAATGGGGATGGGGGGCAACATCTGTTTGTTTTTCTTTCCTGATTAATTCATGTACTATTGTCTTAGAAATGTCTAAGATCTTTCGATTCTGTCTTTAATTTGTGTCGCAAATAAATTATAACACTTCAAGCCTACTCCCTACCTGAGGCTCTTAGCTTACTTACTGACTTAACCCCTTCTACCCCAGGCCAGTTTTCACCTTTCTGCCCAGGCCATTTTTTGCAAATCTGACATGTGTCACTTTATGTGGTAATAACTTAAGAACGCTTTTACTTATCCAAGCCATTCTGCGACTGTTTTCTCGTGACACATTGTACTTAATGACAGTCATAAATTTGAGTCAATATATTTTACCTTTATTTATGAAAAAATCCCAAATTTACCCCCAAAATTTAAAAATTCACAATTTTCGAAATTTCAATTTCTCAGCTTTTAAAACAGAAAGTGATACCTCATAAAATATTTATTACTTAACATTCCCCATATGTCTACTTTATGTTTGCATCATTTTGTAAATGTTATTTTTGGGGGACGTTAGAAAAATTGTAAGAAAATTTCCAAAACCCACTTTTTAAGGACCAGTTCAGGTCTGAAATCACTTTGTGGGGCTTGCATAGTAGAAACCCCCCATAAATGACCCCATTGTAGAAACTACACCTCTCAAGTTACTCAAAACTGATTTTACAAACTTTGTTAACCTTTTATGTGTTCCACAAGAATTAAAGGAACATGGAGATGAAATTTCTAAATTTCCCTTTTTTGGCAGATTTTCCATTTTAATCCATTGTTTTTATTTAACACATCGAGGGTTAACAGCCAAACAAAACTCAACATTTATTACCCTCATTCTGAGGTTTACAGAAACAACCCCACATGTGGTTGTAAACTGATGTAAGGGCGCACGGCAGGGCGCAGAAGGAAAGGACTGCCGCATGGTTTTTGGAAGGCAGATTTTGCTGGACTGGTTGTTAGATACCATGTCCCATTTGAAGCCCCCCCTGATGCACCCCTACAGTATAAACTCCCAAAAGTGACCCTATTTTGGAAACTAGGGATTAAGGTGATAGTTTTATTGGTACTATTTTGGGTTACATGTCATTTTTAATTGCTCTATATGAAGTTTTTTGTGAGGGAAGGTAACCAAAAAATGGCTGTTTTGGCACGGTTTTTATTTTTTATTTTTTACAATGTTCATCTGATATTCTAACATGCGTTATTTTTATAGAGCAGGTTTTTACGGACGCGGTGATATTAAATATGTGTACTTTCTTTGTTTCAGTTTTACATAATAAAGCATTTTTGAAAAAAAAAATGTTTTTGTGTCTCCATTTTCTGAACGCCATATTTTTTTATTTTTCTGCCAATCGTCTTGTGCAGGGGCTCGTTTTTTGCAGTAAGAGTTGACCTTTTTATTGGTATCATTTTTGGGTACATATGATTTTTGATCATTCATTATTACACTTTATGAGGCAAGGTGACCAAAAAAATTGGTTGTTTTGGCACAGGGGTAAGGGCACGTGATATTTTTAAAAAGCAGGTCGTTACGGACATGGCAATACCTAATATGTATACTTTTTCTTATTCATTTAAGTTTTACACAATAATAGCATTTTTAAAACAAAAAAAATGATGTTTTAGTGTCTCTATAGTCTGAGAGCCATATTTTTTTATTTTTTTTGACCGATTATCTTAGGTAGGGGCTGATTTTTTTCAGGATGAGAAGGCGGTTTGATTGGTTCTATTTTGGGGGCATACGCCTTTTTGATCGCTTGGTGTTGCCCTTTAAGTGATGTTAGGTGACAAAAAATAGCTTTTTTGGCAGTGTTTTTTTTTTTTATGGTGTTCACCTGAAGAGTTAGGTCATGTGATATTTTTATAGAGCAGGTTGTTACGGACACGGCGATATCTAACATCTACTTTTTATTTTTTTATTGTAGTTTAACACAATAATAGCATTTTTGAAGCAAAATAAATCATATTTTAGTGTCTCCATTGTTTGAGAGTCATAGTTTTTTTTATTGTCTTAGGCCTCTTTCACACTTGCGTTGTCCGGATCCGGCGTGTACTCCACTTGCCGGAATTACACTCCGGATCCGGAAAAACGCAAGTGTACTGAAAGCATTTGAAGACGGAACCGTCTTCCAAATGCGTTCAGCGTTACTATGGCACCCAGGACGCTATTAAAGTCCTGGTTGCCATAGTAGTAGTGGGGAGCGGGGGAGCAGCATACTTACAGTCCGTGCGGCTCCCCGGGCGCTCCAGAATGACGTCAGAGCGCCCCATGCGCATGGATGACGTGATCCATGTGATCACATGATCCATGCGCTTGGGGCGCCCTGACGTCACTCTGGAGCGCCCGGGGAGCCGCACGGACGGTAAGTACACTGCTCCCCTGCTCCCCTGCTCCCCACTACACTTACCATGGCTGTCAGGACTTTAGCGTCCCGGCAGCCATGGTAACCACTCTGAAAAAGCTAAATGTCGGATGCGGCAATGCGCCGAAACGACGTTTAGCTTAAGGCCGGATCCGGATCAATGCCTTTCAATGGGCATTAATTCCGGATCCGGCCTTGCGGCAAGTGTTCCGGATTTTTGGCCGGAGCAAAAAGCGCAGCATGCTGCGGTATTTTCTCCGGCCAAAAAACGTTCCGTTCCGGAACTGAAGACATCCTGATGCATCCTGAACGGATTTCTCTCCATTCAGAATGCATTAGGATAATCCTGATCAGGATTCTTCCGGCATAGAGCCCCGACGACGGAACTCTATGCCGGAAGACAATAACGCAGGTGTGAAAGAGCCCTTAGGTAGGCTCTAATTTTTTGTGGGATGAGGTGACGGTTTTTCTTATTTATTTAAGTTTTACACAATAATAGCATTTAAAAAAAAAAAAATGATGTTTTAGTGTCTCCATAGTCTGAGAGCCATAGTTTTTTTTATTTTTTGACCGATTATCGTAGGTAGAGGCAGATTTTTTTCAGGATGAGAATGCGGTTTTATTGGTTCTTTTTTGGGGGCATACGCCTTTTTGATCGCTTGGTGGTGCAATTTTTGTGATGTAAGGTGACAAAAATGGATATTTTTTGGCAGTTTTTTTTTTTTTGTGTTCTCCTGAGGGGTTAAGTCGTGATATTTTTATAGAGGTTGTTACGAAAGTGGCGATACCTAATATTTATAGTTTTTTTTATTTATTTCACTTTAACACAAAAATTTCATTTTCAAACAAAACAAAAAAAAAAGATGTTTTAGTGTCTCCATGTTCTGAGAGCTTATGTAGGGGCTTTTGTTTTTCGGGATGAGGTGACGGTTTTATTGGTACCATTTTGGGGAGCATACACCTTTTTGATCGCTTGGTGTTGCACTTTTTATGATGTAAGGTGACAAAAATGGCTTTTTTTAACAGTTTTTTATTTTTTTATTGATACCTAATATGTGTGTGTTTTCTTATTTTTTTCAATTTTTTTTCTATAAAATCAGGGCAAAGGGGTGTTTTTCTTTTTTTATTAAAAACTCTTTTTTTCCGCTGTCATTAGCTTGTACAGCAATGCCGGCAGATACAGCAAAGGCCCGGCTACCAGGGACTGTCGGGCTCTTGCAGTGATTGAGCATGCACCGCTCGATTACCATGACGTAATAGTACGTCAAGATGCAGTAACGCACCTGCTCCCATGTCATATGTCAGGAAGGGGTTATTTCTCTCCAGTTGCTTTTTTTTTTACTGCAGTACTTTTCCAATATGGAACTAATTTAGTTTATTCATTAATTACCATAGCGTGTAAACAGTGTAAACATGGGAACTTTGCAACCAAATTTATATTTTTTCAAGATTTTTTATATTTAATGAGAACACTATTTTCTCTAAGAGGATGTGTACATTTTGAAATTAATTAATGTCTTTGATCCAGAATGGATTACGTTATGATGAACAAGACGAGAAACTTAGACAAGACACTTAACTGCTCACCTCCCCTTTTTTTATCTTTTCACTTTTTTTCCTTTTCTTATCCTTTTCCTTCTTTCTCATGTTTTTTTTTTTAATGATCATTGTGACCCCTTGCCTCTCCGATGAACCTGACTATAGACTCTGATTTTAAATAGAGTTCTGTATTTGAGGCATTACAGTGATCATTTATCCTTTTTCATGTATCATTATTCTACTCTCTATACATTTTAGATGTTATTTATCTTATACATTCAAATTACTGCTTTAAAAACCAATAAACATTTTGAAACATATGCTATTGTAAAAATATCTACTTTTTAAGTGTTGACTGTAGAGAGTGTGCTAGGTTATCGAGGTTTAATACAATAGAATGTTTATTTCCTTGCTGTTGCTCCCATTTATGAGCTAAAAGAAATTCTTAGGTATTTTCATGTAAAGTGTTTGAGTGGATGAATACATGCATGTTGCTAAATTTAAATAGATTAAAATTAGATAATTACCATTACAGTTACCTAGAACTAGCTGTGAAATGGTTCCCATTCAGAACTTGGTATATACTTATTACAGATTCAGTTACTAAAACAATAGCACCTAGTAATAATTCCAAGTAAACTTACAAGAGTAATCAAATCGAAACATTTAAACAATTGCCACTCTGCTTTATTTTTAATCCAATCTGTCCTCCTGATTATCAGCTTCCAAATAGTTCTGTCACAGAAGATCTAGCCAAATTAAAATGGAAGCCCTTTGTTATTTGAGCCAGTGGCATTAAACTTGATTCTGTGTGTACACATTGGCTTAAGTTTGTGAGTATTTTTTTTAATTACCTATATCCAGCTAAAAGCTTTTGTGCCAGATGAGATGTAATACCAGGCCATTATCGCAGACTGTAGATAAATTGATAGCTTAAATTTAGTCTGAGAGAATCCCATTGCTTTCACACCCTTTTTAACTTTTTTTTAAATGACTGAACTTATTTAACTCCTTTCTTCAAATAACTATACTGTCGCATGCTAACTGGGGTGGTATTATCCTGTTGACTTGCCCCACATCCTGTGCCTTTGCAGTGGGTGATGGCATATGTGGTACATAAAGAGTTTGACTGACAGAGGGGAACCCTTCTATCAGCCTATTGGCACCAAACAACATGATATGGGTGTTGGGGTGTTTCCAAAACAGTCTTAGGCCTAAGGCCCCTACTGTATGTGTGCCAAAGGCCATAGACAATGCTTTTGATTGCTCTATATTCTAAAGCATTGTGTGAGAGATCAAAGGATAGCAGAACGTAGAGGGGAAAAAAATAGTTAAAGGGAATGTGTCATCAGAAAATGACCTGCTGTTTAAATCACTTTTTTATGTTAAACATATTTTTTAATAGTTTTTGATGGTGTTATTTTTATGTTATTTTCTATGTCACTTTTTATATTTAAACTAAAACAAAAAAATCCTGCAGTTTACGCACTGGGCACTATTTCCAATAATGTGCACCACTTTTTGGTTTGTATAGATTACTTCATTGCAGTTAACACATTCTCCTCCTGACTGTAATGATAACATCTCTGTGTATAGATGCGACAGGATCAACCATTCACAATAGGTGATTGTCAGAGATTATCTTTTCTTTCCTTGTACAATGAAAAAAAATCTACAATTAGAAAATAAAAACAGATTAGAAAAAAGGATGTGTGTTCCTATCTGGTTTTAACTGGCAGATAACATTTTTGGTGGAACATTTCTTTTAAATTAAATTCAGTAAAATATAATAAACTAAAATAGTCCCTCCTATAAATAATTAAAAATAAATGAAATCGATCAAAATATTTCATAAAAATAGTAAAATAGTAACAAAATGACATATATGGGTCTGCAATTGTGTCAACTTGTACATAAAAGTAACTTATTTAAGCCAGATTGCACATGATGTGAAAAAAATGCAAAAATGACTGCATTACTGTTTTTCCCCTTGCCTAATAAAAATAAAATAAAAGTCAAACAATGCATCAAATGTACCCCAAACTGTCCTGAAAAAAGCAAAACCCCATACAATATGGCTAAAAATAAAAAAAAGTTATGGGTCTTGGAATTTGGCAGTCCATAAGATGTGCTTTTATTCAGTAAAAGTACTAACTATAAAAGCTTTATTAACCCATATACTAAATAATGGTTTTTAACCCTTTCCCGACCATTGCTGTCTAGTACGGTGCTGTCTTTAAAGATGCCATCCGCTCCTGAGCAGAGCGGGTGCCATAGCCGCAGGTGGCCTGCTGTTTCTTATAGCAGACACCCGTTGCTAATGTCCGCAACTGGCAGTAATGCCAATCGCGGACATTTAACCCCTCAGATGTCCTGGTCAATTCTGACCACGGCATCTGAGTGCGTGAAACACCGGAAGCGTGCGGTGATCGGAGGAGCTGGAGCTTGTGTGCAGCAGCCCCTGTCTTTGTGAATGATAGGAGGCTGCTGCATAGTATTTCCTATGGAGCCCTTGCCTGTAATAGGGCTCCATAGGAAACTAGCAATTTTCTCATAGACTCCAATGCTAGTGCATTGGGGTCTATGAGAATAGCAATCTAATGATTGCTTGTTATAGTTCTCTATGGGAACTATAACAAAAGTGTAAAAAATACAAATACAATTAAAAGAACTAAAAATTTTTAAAAAAATACACATCATGGGTGTCGCAATGTGCGAAAACGCCCATAGTATAAAAATATATTCCCCATGTGGCAAACAGCAAAATGGAAAAAAGCGTCAAAATGGCCCATTTGCCGTTTTTTGGTTGCTTAATTTTCTACAAAAAATAATAATAAAAAGTGATCAAAAAGTCATACACACCCCAGAATGGTATCAATGAAAAGTTCAGCTCACCCCGCAAAAACTGAGCCTCCACACAGCTCTGTACACATAATTACAAAAAAGTTATAGGTTTTAAAATATGGCGATGAAAAAATAAACAGATTTTTCCCCCCACTTTTTTATTTTATCACTGTCAAATCGCAAGAAAAACTATACATATAAGGTATCGCCAGCATATGCAATATTAAATGGTGGCGTTGGAAAGTACAACTTGTCCTGAAAAAAACAAGCCCTCATATGGCTATGTGAACAGACAAATAAAAAAGTTATGGCTCTGGGAAGGCAGGGAGCACAAAATGAAAACGCAAAAACAAAAAACCTCTGGTGTAGAAAGGATTAAACAGTAATGGTGGTGGAGATATACAGAGTGGTTAAGAGAAAGTGAATTTATTAAAGAGTCTGTCTGCTTAAATCACATTGTAGTTCATATACACAGTTCACAAATGGTACCTTTGTTTCCCTTGTCTGCGGCTGTGGTGTTCAAAAAATGAACTTTGATGTGCCCAGGGGCATTTTCTGTTGCTGCAAATGCCCAGGCCCAACAGCATTACTCGTCAATAACGTCCTTCTGTAAGCAGTTCTGTGTCCTGCTTACATCACTGTCTCTACTTCTGAAATCCAGAGCCTGGTCACATCACTGCCGGGCCTGGATGGTTTGAGTTGAAAAATTGAGCAGATAGAGTAGGTGTGGGCGATATGGCCTAAAATCTATATTGCCATATAATTTTAAGCATGTGCGATATGCGATATATATCACGATATATTGTTTTGTATATATTGGGGGGGGGTGTTTAAAAATTTTTTTTTTTTACTTTTTATTTAATAACTATTAGCCTCCTTAAGGGCTAGAACCCTTGTCATATTCACCCTAATAGAGCTCTATTAGCTTGAATAGGACTTTACACTCTCCCTGCTGCCCTGTGCTTTGTGCACACAACAGCAGGGAGCTGACCATGGCAGCCAGCCTCTCATGTGCCCCCCAGCCTCTCATGTGCCCCCCAGTCTCTCATGTGCCCCCAGTCTCTCATGTGCCCCCCAGCCTCTCATGTGCCCCCCAGCCTCTGATCCGCCCCCCAGCCTCTCATGTGCCTCCCCAGCCTCTCATGTGCCCCCCCAGCCTCTGATCTGCCCCCCAGCCTCTGATCCTCCCCCCCAGCCTCTCATGTGCCCCCCCAGCCTCTGATCCACCCCCCAGCCTCTGATCCGCCCCCCCAGCCTCTGATCCGCCCCCCAGCCTCTCATGTGCCCCCCAGCCCCTCCCTCTTATCAGCCCCCTCTGGTAACTCAAACCCACCCCCCCTCCCTCCCCAGTATTAATCATTGGTGGCAGTGGCCACAGGGTCCCCCTCCCCCCCCCATCATTGGTGGCAGTGGGCAGTTCCGATCAGAGTCCCAGCAGTGTAATGCTGGGGGCTCCGATCGGTTACCATGGCAGCCAGGAGTCACGCTACTGAAGTCCTGGCTGCCATGGTATGTTAGTGAGCAGCATTATACTCATGTGGGCCGTGGCCGCCGGTCGCTCCTTCTTCTCATAGGTCTGTGCGGCGCATTGCTAATGCTATAAGCATTAGCAATGCGCCGCACAGACAGAAGAAGGAGCGACCGGCGGCCACGGCGCACGTGAGTATAATGCTGCTCACTTACATACCATGGCAGCTAGGACTTCAGTAGCGTGACTCCTGGCTGCCATGGTAACCGATCGGAACTGACCACTGCCACCAATGATGGGGGGGGGAGGGGGACCCTTTTGGGATATGGCTGGCACATTCATTGGTGGCGCAGTGGCCACAGTCCCTCCCCTCCTCCTCTGTCCTCATTGGTGTTCAGCGGCAGCCGCGCACAGTGGGGAGGGACTCCCTCCTTCTCCACTGTGCCGGCTCAGGAGAAAATTGTGCGGCTAATTACCGCGACCGGCAATAGTGCTGATTGCGGTAAATAAAGCCTTTAGATGCCATGATCATGTGGGATCACGGCATAATGGCTGTTACTGGCATCCTCTGTGGCCAGTGAGGATGCCGGTAATTGATTTGAATGCACTCAGCCCTGCAAAAGAGGCTGAGAGCATTCAAACTGCAATTCTGCAAACTGCAGGCCAACATAAGAAATGAGCAATAGACAGTAATAAATTCATTTTAAAAATACATGATTGTTCAAAATAAAAAAATAAAAAATTTATTTTGTAGGCTCAAATACGAGCTTCAAAATCATTATGGAAAAAAAAAAATGTAAAAATATATAAAAATTAAAAAAATCTAAAAGTATAAATCACCTCACTTTCTGTAAAATAAAAAAAAACGAAATAACAAAAAATATAAACATCATGGGTATCACCGCAACCAAAATGCCCATACTATTGAAATATAAAAATATTTTTCCAATACAGCAAAGGGAGTAACGAAAAAAAAAGGGTCAAAATAGCCAATTTGCCATTTTTTCATTGCTTCTCTAACCCAATTTTTTAAGATAAAATGTGATCAAAAAGTCACACACCAGCCGCGTGCATCGCAGTTTTTCCCTTTCTGCAGGTCCCGCACTATGTAACAAATGCCGATTCATATCTTCAACACGGACAAGATTAGGACATGTTCTTTTTTTTTTTTCCTTTGCAGGCCATTGAAATGAATGGGTCGGCATCCAATCCACAGAAAATGTGTATTTGATGTGGAACAAAAATATTATTGTGTGAATCGAACCTTAAATAGACAAATAAGCAGGTCTAGATGGCATATACCCTACATGATAATGGGAAATAACTAATGTGACAGATACACCCTTAATTCTTATTTTTAAAGATTGTATAATGACAGGGTTTTTCACAGGACTGTAACACAGCAAATATAATGCTAATATTCGTAAAGGGGTCAAAACGTTAGTGGGATCTATAGGCCTATAATTTTTTGACTCTGTTGTAGGTTAACGGAAGGATTTCCCAGAGATGATATCTTGTGGTATCTCAATGAAAGTAACCTTATGACACAGCATCAGCAAGGATTTATGCAGGATTGTTACAGTCAGATTAATTTGATCAGCTTCTATGAGGACCCAAATTCTATATTGACTTGAGTTGTTAGATATCATATATCTTAATTTTTGCAAAGCATTTGATACTGTTCCTCATAAAAGGTTAATGCATAAAATCAGAATGCTTGAACTGGGGGAAAACTTAGGAATCCGAAGTCTGCTTTGGTACTGTCTGGTACCTCGTTACCAAAGCTGACTTCCGATTCTTATTTTAAAATGTTTTTAAGTACATAGATAGGAATACCATACTCATTAACCGAAATCCCGTGCAACTTCAGCTGAGACGAAGTTTTGCAACACAGTGCCTATACATTTTAATGCTGTATGGAAACAGCATTACAATCAAAGTTTTTTTAATGAATCAACTTTGGATCTTTGATCTGAAGCTCGATTTTACTCAAGTGGGTAATATGCTGCAGAAAAAAATTGTAGATTGTGCTCTAGTAAAAGTTAAAACAGGCTTTTACTTGGTCTTTATTTAAAACAATAAGCTGTGCACAACTCGTAAAAACAGTCTATGCGTTTCAAAGCCATGCTGTTTTCTTAATTTTGACTTAGAGTATAACACAGAAAGTGGCTTTATTTGAGATCTTATATATCCGTGAAATAAAATTATTGTTGGGGAAAACGAGGTGTACAGGAGACTTGCCAATGATCTGACAATCAGTATAAAAAAAATCAATTGAGAAGATCTCATTGGGGGTTTTACTCTTGACATCCTAAGTACCAAACATTCACAGAATGCCAAAATCCCATAAAGAACAATTTTCACCAGTATTTCACCCTATAGTGTCGAGCATAGAATCAGTCACGAAGAGAATATGTACATGGTTAGACAATCTTTTAGAACCATTAGTCTCACACATACCTAGATCCATTAAAGGTTATGTACACATCTTTGGTCGCAATTAGGGTTGTGGTTAGTGTATTAAAATTATTGCATTGTACTCATTTTAAGATAGAACTTTTTTTTTTCAATTGGTCCTTATTAAAAATGATGAGCTATTTTCCTTGTACAGCTTTGAGTTTATCTATTAGCAGGATCTCTATCTTCTCTCTGCTCCACCAGGCAGGGAGCTCACAGGCTCCTTATCTCTGACCTTATAAACACTCATAAAAGCTCAATTCTTATCTTATCTTACTGATAAGAATGTGGCTTAGGCCTGTATTACACCAACAGATTATCTGACAGATTTTCTGACCAATCATTGGTCACATGACCAATTACACACACAGATCTTTTGTTGTACACACCAACTATTGGTCTGATTGTACAGATATTGGTCAGATAATCTGTTGGTGTAATACAGGCCTTAAATAAGTGTTTACACATTTTTGTATTTTGAGATAAAGCTTATTAGACGAATGTCACAAAGTGAAAGTACGATTCACACAGCTAGAAAAACAGTTACCCCTTTGTGACAAAATAACTCAGTATTTTAATATAGACCAATTTAAAAGCCCAAAATGAGTAGAATACAATCATTAAAAATTGCCCCAGGAAGGTGTACATAGCCTTTAAAGATACTAAATAAGTTCTAAAGATCAAAAGGGATAATAATTTACAGTGACTTACATGCTTACATTGTTTTGCTTTATACATCAATTAACACAAAGATGCAATTGTAGCATTAACTTACCATCTTCAAAAATATAGCTGTTATTAGTTGGAGCTAGAGGGATATATCTTGATTATTGCAGATTTTTTTCGTTGAAAAACAGCTATATTAAGGGTACTTTCACACTTGCGGCAGAGGATTCCAGCAGGCAGTTCTGTCACCAGAACTGCCTGCCGTATCCGGCAATCCGGACGTAAACGGTTGTAATCCGGAAAAACGGATCCGGTATTTATCTTTTTCACATATTTAAAGGTCTGCGCGCGGCATTCTGGCAAGTGTTCACGATTTTTGGCTGGAGAGAAAACTGCAGCATGCTGCGGTATTTTCTCTGGCCAAAAAACGAAAGAGGGACTGAACTGATGCATCCTGAATGCATTAGGATAAAACTGATCAGTTTTTTTCTGGTATTGAGCCCCTGTGACAGAACTCAATACCGGAAAATAAAAACGCTAGTGTGAAAGTACCCTAAAGAGGTTTTGTCACTTCAGCAAATTACATATGTAGACAAAGTTAATACATGGCACTTATTAATGTATTGTGATTGTCCATATTGCCTCCTTTGCTGGCTTATTTAGTTTTTCCCTCACATTATACACTGCTTTTTTCAAGGGGTTACGGTCACCACTGCAGCGCAGACATGAGGTGGCCAGGATGGGAGCTTTTTCCTATAGTGTGCAAGCAGGACCACCGCTGCGAGATTGCAGAGTGGTCGTAACCACTGGAATGTAATTGAAAAATGAATCAAGCTAGCAAAGGAAGCAATATGGACAATAACAATACGATAGAAAGTGCCTTGTATTAACTTTGTCTACATGATAAATACAATTTGTTGAAGTGAGACAACCTCTTTAAATTTAATATAGATTATTATTAGTTTTGAGCAAATTGAACTCCACGAAGTAGAATTCGATCTGAATTTTAGGGAAAATTTGATTTGCCGCGAAGCAGATTTTACTCTTGATTCGTGATAGAGAAGCAATTTGCTCTGAATGGAGGTAAAAAAAAAAAAAAATCCTACTTACCTCATCCGTTTGAGCGCGAAGAGACGGTCGCTGCCATCGTGATTGAAGATCCTGCACAAAATCCTGTGCCGGATCTACAATCCAGCGGCCAGCTCTTCATGATCAAATGGATGAGGGTAAGTGTGAGGGATATGGATTATTATTTTATGTCAGCCATGTTCCCGCACCAGCTATCAGCTGTCAGATAGCAGAGGAATTCCAGAGGGGGGCCCTGCTTCAAAGCCCAGCCAACTGGTAGAGAACCTCTAGCAGGCCACCGTTGTTTAAAATTTCTTACCTCCATTCAGCCAGCCAGGAACCCAGCTAATGGAACAGGAAAAGCCTCTCTGCAGGGGGTCTAGGCCATTCCCCAGTTCAATGAACATTATCAGACATCATGGAACCGGCGATTCATAAGGATCACCTGTCCATCCCAGACATAAACCAGATGCATATTTGTGTCTCTGTGGCCATGATGAATAGGCCTGTGGTCATAGTTTGTTGGTGGGATTCCAGGGAGGGGAGATATACATATCTCCCCACAGAAACCAAAAAAAGGTACCATGCTGGTAGCCAGAACCCTGGCGGATCCATTGATCCCAGAACCACTCCCTGCGACATCCTGGTCTGGAGCCATGAGCCCTAATCGGTTTTGTGGCTCATGTGCTGCCATCGTGCCATGTGTTTAGAGGGACCTGCAACCAGCTGGCATCACTGCTTCCCATGTGACCACAGCTATGAACTCATCACAACAAAAGGATTCCTATACCTGGTAAACTGACTTTTGTTCTGCTTAACCCTGTTTGTACCACGCCATCTGTGTTTGTAACCTCAGACCACTGTATATATTCTTTGTGTGTATAGTGTTATTTCTAGTGAGCCCTTAAGGCAATTAAATATGTAATTTAATCTTGTGCTGTCTTGTATCTTGATTATGAATCCCCACATCTGTGTTTCGGCCTAGTAATACGGTACCGCGGGTTGGTTTCTTACCCTATATAATCCTTGTTAGCGGACTAGGCTTATATCAAACAAGAAACTGGTGGCAGTATACCCGGGCTGAGAAAGCGCTGTTTCACTGAGGCAGTGAAAAGCCTCTCTCAGCTTGTTGCCTCTGTGTGCCCGCGTGGACAGGTGGTGTCTGTGTAAACTGTATCAAGCTGACCTTACCTGCTCCTCCAGGAGGGCATAACGTCACGCCTTGGTAACCAGTGACCATACTGTATCTCACTGGCTCTACGTATTTGATGTCTGACGTCAGTCGCAGTACGGTATTCGTCGCAGTAAGCATAATTTTATTATTATAATTTTTATATTTTTTACACTGTATTATCGCTGTCAGATGCCGCTCCCTGTCGTTGCACCCACAACTTACAAAGAAATGTGCTTCGTGACAAAGTAATTCGCAAAGTTATAGAAAAAGGGTTGAGGTCAAGAGGGTACTCTCGCTACTTTGAAGAGAGCAAAATCTATTGCCTATTGCCATGTTGCAAGTGGAGTATCGACAGTCCAAACAATCAGCAAAGGATAAGTCTTATGAATGTTCTTTAGCGATTATCTTTAGGATTCTTGGCCCGTGTAAAGGGTCATTTAGTTTTAAGGGGATAGAGATAGTACAAAATTCATCTAGAGTAGGAGATTGGTAAAAGAAACATCACAGGAGACATATTGGCTATTAATCAGGGCCACATTTACAATTATGCAGTGCATGTTTTATGCACTGCAAGTGACCTGCCATGAGGAATTTAAAAAGTTTAAAATGTACAGCATGACGATTGTTTGTGCAACTCTGCACATTATATGTAGTGTTTTTCCCCACATACTTCCATAGGTTTGGTATCATAAACAGAAAAGCAGCTATAAAAACTGCACAAAAAATGCAGCAAAATCGCGATAAATAGTTCAGATTTGTGTGTGATTTTGCTGTTTTCATGCTTATAAATCGACACCGTGTGCAGGTAGCCTTATAGTGACTTGTATGGTTCTGGTGTGAGTAGGAGAGAGATTGAACTGTGCTCTACAGGGAACACTGTGCTGTACAGGGAACACTGTGCTGTACCGCAACCTGGAAACTGCATACATACATTCTTTTTGCTCCACCCCCCCAACAACAAAAAAAATATATACCTGCAATTCAGCCACTGTGCAGTTTTGACACAGTTTTCTGCAATAGTGGTAAAACAATTATTTTGTTGCAATTGCAGAAAACCACAGAAAAACAATGCACTGTGACAAAAAAAAAAAAAAAACACAATGTGGCTGCAATAGACTAACACCAAAGGGCCCACTAAGAAGGGGGGAAATATGCTTATTAAAATGTAACTTTTAATTAGATATGCAGTAAAATACACCACAAAGATGCATCGACATGACAAACATAAAGGAGGGGTCCAATCCTGGTACCCCAATGCTGGTAGTTAGAAAAGGAATCTGCTACACCTGTGAGGGTGCAAGCAGTCTTACCAGACCAACCAGATGACTAGGATCAGTACGGAGGGGTGATGCCTGAACAGGAGGACATCCCGTGGCGGCGTGGTGTCTGTGGAGGCAGTATTGGAGCTGTGCCCTATCTGACCCTAGGAAAGGGGGAAGGGGACTGTTTCCATACTGCCTATCTACACAGAGGACCCAATGATGATTATTGGTGAGTGCATATGTTTCTTTATTGGGGGAGGGAGGCTTTAGTCCACGTGCCTAGGACAGCATGAGCTGTTAATACGGCCCTGAAATTAATATGTAACACATTCTCCATAAGATCTGAATCATAACTCGTATTTATTGTACTTATAGTAGTTATATACAAATTGACACTACATGTTCCTGGTGTAGTTTTTGGTGTCCATATAGGAATGGGTTAATTAATTACCTGTGAAGGTCTCTTATGGAGTCACTTCCTTTGCTATGCTCTAGGTCATGATTAAGAAACCAGCATGGTTTCAAAACGCGTAGACTGATTTTATGAGTTGTGCACAGCTTATTGTTTTAATCAAGACTGAATAAAAGCCAGTTTTTAACTTTTACCGAGTGTTAGAGCAGAATCTACAAATTTTTTGCTGGAATTTATTCTGATTGCCAAGTTTGGAATTGGGAAGGATTTTTTATAAAGATGAAAATAGTCTTATATCTCATGAGAGTATTTTTTCTTTCTTTGGATCAAGTTTCACTGGATAATAGGCTGATCTAGATGGATGGATGTCTGGTTTTAGGCTTACAAACTATGTTACTATGTTATGCACTTGTACCATATGATCCATGGCATAAAAAAAATAGCATCATTGCAGTTTTTTTTCCTTATACTCCCAAAAAATGAAAACAGTATAATTGATACATTATATATACCCCAAATTGATTTAAAAAAAAAACTACAGTTTGTCCCATAAAGGGCAAGCTCTCAAAGAGCTTTGTCGATGGATGAATAAAAAATTATAGCTGGATGTTTTTTTTTTTTTATCTCTTGAAAGTTAGCAAATCTGCACTTTTCATGTGTAAAACATTATCCTTCTCTGTAAAATGAACTAGTTGTGGTAATAGTTCAAACCATTTACTTATTTATTTATTTAATATAGCTGTTACTTTTATTATTGTAAGAATTATTAATTACAGGGCATCTGTACATATGGAAATGGGTATACATACATATTAAAAACAAGTACAGTAAGTATTGACTAACTTTATTAAACACTGATACAGAGGAAGATAGGACCTTCCCCGTGAGGGCTTACAAGGTAACGGGAAATCTACAAGTCTAAAAATCTTCAAGGTAAGCTCTTGAATCTAGACCTCTCTCCATATTAAACGTTAGGGCTCGTTCACACGAGCATTTTTTGCGTTCCGTATACAGCCCGTTTTTTGAGTTCCGTATACGGAACCATTCATTTCAATGGCTCCGCAAAAAAACGGAATTTACTCCGTATGCATTCCGTTTCCATATTTCAATTTTTCTGTTCCGTTCAAAGATAGAACATGTCCTATTATTGCCCGCAAATCATGTTCCGTGTCTACATTCAAGTCAATGGGTCCGCAAAAAACAGAACACATACGGAATGTACTTCGTATGTCTTCCGTATCTGTTCCGTTTTTGCGGAACCATCTATTGAGAATTTTATGCCCAGCCCAATTTTGTCTATGTAATTACTGTATACTGTATGTGCCATACGGAAAAACGGAACAGAAAAACGAAATGGAACCGGAAACACTACTGAAACCAAAAATGGAAAAACGCATCCGTTAAAAACGGCCCGCAAAACACTGAAAAAGCCATACGACTGTGTGAACAAGCCCTTACCATGAGACTGAAGAAGTGACTACAAAGTTTACACAAGATCCATGTGTTATAATCAAAGGTAATCTCTCATGAGATGAGGAAGAAAAGTGTAAAATTGGTTAATATTTCTAAATCTCTTGAGTTTCATTTAGCCACAATGAGAGTCACAGTGGCACTTGTGTAAATAGTCTATTTATGCCAACAGTTTTGTGGTCATGTATTGAGAATAATTTTGTTGACACACCTTTAAAATTGTTGGATATGATAAAATAATGACGCCATTTAACAGAACGGCATCACTGTCCTCATTTAATTTCAGAATTTAGCATTCACAAGTAAGAACGGGACTTGGACTAGACCTGATAAGTTTACAGGGTCCATTATATTTGGCATAAGGCTATGTTTACACTGTATTCAGTGCCCATAGACTTCTATGTGCCCAACTCATGTCAGAAGAGTGTCCTTTTTGCTTCTTCCAAACTGGTGTATGTCATTTTACCTTTTTGTACTGTAAATTACAAAAGAGTATACGGACCAGTATATCTGTTTCAACAATGGTAGCATATGGGCGACACAGGCAACTGTATGGTATGTACAGTAGAATTATCTGTTGTAGGTCTACATTCATAGTATTTCCTGATGTACAATACTGTGCAAAACTTTACGTGCAAAACATTTCCCCAGGTGTTGGAAAATGCTGCAAAGTAAGAATACTTTGAAAAATACTCATTTTTTATTTTTTTTTGTTGTTGATCTGAGACTCCATTCAGGAGTAATGAAACTTTGGGGCTCATTTATTAAGACCGTTTTAGATGCGGGTCAGTGTTGAGGGGTGGGGGGCTGTGGAGGTCACTATTTTAGGGGCTGAGTGCTGTAGATGTTACTGTTATTGTGGATAGTGTTGATATCTTTTAACGACACACACAAACGTTAAATGAAATAGATTAAATATACCCGAGCGAAGCCAGGTCATTCAGCTAGTTGTATATTATTATTATTTTACGGAACATTGCCCCTCGCTAAGTTCTCTGTACTTTTTCCATCGCGCTACTCTCATTTTCTTTGATTATTTATTGTGTATATTAATATTTATTAATAAAGGCATAGATATTTTTATAAATATTGAGTCCCATTGGTTTTGTTAGATGTTTATGCAGTGGTGATCTATGGGCTCTGTGTATTGATTAATAAGATTGTGAGGTTTCTGTAGGTTATTTACGAACGATAGCTACTTGTCTTCGGAAAACTTTGGATATGGAGGTCGCTGGTGACAGATACCCTTAAATAATTTATTTTTATCAATTTACAAAATGCAGAGTGAATGAACAAGAGAAATCTAAATCAAATCAACATTTGGTGTGACCATGCTTTGCTTTCAAAACAGCATCATTTCTCCTAGATACACTTGCACACAGTTTTTGAAGTAACTCGGCAGGAAGGTTTTTTCAGACATCTTGGAGAACTAACTGCAGGTCTTCTTTGGATATAGGCTTGCTCAAATTCTGTCTCTTCATGTAATCATAGACAGACTGAATGATGTTCATTCTCTATCGGAGTGCTGTATTCTGCTATCTCCGGCAGTCCTATAGAGAATTAATGGATTTTCTTATTAAGGCTAAATGCACATGATCAGGATTGCGTGCGGATTTTCCGCGCAGATTAGCATGAGGAAAAGCTGCACCGTAGGTCATGTACATTGTATTCTATGATAATTTGAAATTCTCATGTACACAATGCAGATTTATTTTGTGCGGATTTTGACCTGCGGCGTGGATTTTTTAAATCTGCAGGATGTCAATTTATTTGATTTTTCCTGACCGGATTTTCTCCATTCACTTCAATAGGTAGATTAAAATCCTCATGCAGAAAATCTGAACCCAATCCGCATGTAAATCCACACCAATTGATGCGGAGTGTCTGCACGGATTTTCATGCAAACACCTTCAGATGTCAGTGCAGATTCTCCGCATATAAATCCTGATCGTGTGGATTTACTTTTTATTCTGGCTTTCCCTTTAAGACACTTTAATGGGAAAGCCAGAATATAACCTATTGAGTGAATTATGTTTTTATGTTGAACATGTTTTTTTTTTAGAATTTTTCATGTCACTCTGATTTTAAAAAAATCCTAAAATCATGCAGTTTTCACGCTGGCCACTAGATCTAAAATATGTTAAGATTTCCTGTCTATCGAGAGCAGCTACATAGGCCAGAGACACAATTGACTTCTATGAGAGACTTTTCTAGACATGCTCTGTGACCTGTGCAGAGGTCAGGAGTGAGATGATAACCTATTGTGAATGGTGGTCCTGTTTTATCAATATAAAGGTGTTACTTGGCATTGTAATTCTGCCTGTGATAAAGAAAGCTAATTAAACCTTACCTGTACAGAACAGGAAAATAAAAAAAACCTCACTTAAATTATTGAAACATGATTTAAACAATAGATCATATTTGATACACTCCCTTGAAACAAGTACAACATTCCATAGTAAGAACATCATACCAGCATTCAAAACATGGTGGTGATGATGTGGTATTGGAGATACTTGATTACCTCTACTAACCTATCTTGCAAGTTTTAAATAAAAGTTTTGAATTTGCCAATCTAATTCCAAGATAAAATGACAAAGTTGCTGTAATAGGATCTGACAGTCTTTAATGCAACCACTTTTTGGGTTCAAAGGCAGTTCCTTTTTCATGTGTCGTATGGGCATTGGATACACTTTAAATAAAAAGGGTGTTATGGGTTAGACAGGTTCCCCTTGTATGTGATTATGTTACTGACCCCATTAAGTGTGGCAGATGTACTATACAATAAGAGAAAACATCTGGAAGGGGGACACTTTTGTCACTGCATGCATAAACTGAGGCATGCTAGCAATATGGCATTTGTAAGTCTCTAAACCTAATTATTTTTCTATATACAGCACCAAAAATCAGAGGTTCTCCACTGAAATGTGTTTAATAGAAAAAAGAAAAATACATAATAGGCTTGGCTTAACTTACTTTTGGCTTTGGCTACCTGTGTTAATAATCTCCCGATGATGTGATGACTATGGGAGTTAAGCCTCATTCACACATGTCCGTGCTCAAATCTGTGAGCAGGTGGTCAGTGATGCATCCGTGAAGCTGTCTGTGAAGGATCCATGTTGAGTCCGAGGGTCTGTTTTTTGCTGTCTGTGTTGCATCCGTGTTTCACTGACACTGCACACAGTGCACTCTATCTAATGATCTGTGAAACACGGCTGCCACGTGGTTTTCACAGACCCATAGACTATAATGGACGTGATGGATCCGTGAGCAGGGACAAAATAGAGCATACATCCGTGCTAAAAATACTGACCCACGGACCGTGCTAAAACACTGATGTCTGAATACACACATTAAAATGAATGGGGACGTGTGCTGTCCGTGGAGAACACGTACAACACACGTCCATAAAACACTGACGTGTTAATGAGGCATTAGGCCTCATGCACACGACCGTGTGTATTTTGCGGTCCTCCAAAAACGGATCTGCAAAATATACGGATGACGTCCGTGTGCATTCTGTATTTTTCTGAACGGAACAGCTGGCCCTTAAGAGAACAGTACTACCCTTGTTCTTAATGCAGACAATAATAGGACATGTTCTATTTTTTTGCGGAACGGAAATACGAACATACGGAAACGGAATGCACACGAAGTACCTTCCATTTTTTGCAGACCTATTGAAATGAATGGTTCCGTATACGGTCTGCAAAAAACCACGGAAAAGACACGGAAAGAAAATACGTTTGTGTGCATGAGCCCTTACTCTGCGTCTTCAATACACTCTGTGCAACTTCTACCCTCTAAAGAAGTTGTGCTAAAAGCTTGTTGATACTGTCTAAAATGACTTCAGGAAATTAAACTCAAAGGGAATTGTTGATGTCAAGACAAGACCTTGAAAATCTGAGAGAATCATGAAAAGCAAAACCTCCACATTACCGTCAGGTACCTGCAATAACTTTTGGCTGCCATAGTACAGTCGTGGCCAAAAGTTTTGAGAATGACACAAATACTAGTTTTCACAAAGTTTGCTGCTAAACTGCTTTTAGATCTTTGTTTCAGTTGTTTCTGTGATGTAGTGAAATATAATTACACGCACTTTATACGTTTCAAAGGCTTTTATCGACAATTACATGACATTTATGCAAAGAGTCAGTATTTGCAGTGTTGGCCCTTCTTTTTCAGGACCTCTGCAATTCGACTGGGCATGCTCTCAATCAACTTCTGGGCCAATTCCTGACTGATAGCAACCCATTCTTTCATAATCACTTCTTGGAGTTTGTCAGAATTAGTGGATTTTTGTTTGTCCATCTGCCTCTTGAGGATTGACCACAAGTTCTCAATGGGATTAAGATCTGGGGAGTTTCCTGGCCATGGACCCAAAATGTCAACGTTTTGGTCCCCGAGCCACTTAGTTATCACTTTTGCCTTATGGCACGGTGCTCCATCGTGCTGGAAAATGCATTGTTCTTCACCAAACTGTTGTTGGATTGTTGGAAGAAGTTGCTGTTGGAGGATGTTTTGGTAACATTCTTTATTCATGGCTGTGTTTTTGGGCAAAATTGTGAGTGAGCCCACTCCCTTGGATGAGAAGCAACCCCACACATGAATGGTCTCAGGATGCTTTACTGTTGGCATGACACAGGACTGATGGTAGCACTCACCTTTTCTTCTCCTGACAAGCCTTTTTCCAGATGCCCCAAACAATCGGAAAGAGGCTTCATCTGAGAATATGACTTTGCCCCAGTCTTCAGCAGTCCATTCACCATACTTTCTGCAGAAGATCAATCTGTCCCTGATGTTTTTCTTGGAGAGAAGTGGCTTCTTTGCTGGCCTTCTTGACACCAGGCCATCTTCCAAAAGTCTTCGCCTCACTGTGCGTGCAGATGCGCTCACACCTGCCTACTGCCATTCCTGAGCAAGCTCTGCACTGGTGGCACTCCGATCCCGCAGCTGAATCCTCTTTAGGAGACGATCCTGGCGCTTGCTGGACTTTCTTGAGGTGCAATCTTAGTAGCCACAATATCCTTGCCTGTGAAGCCATTTTTATGCAACGCAATGATGGCTGCACGCGTTTCTTTGCAGGTCACCATGGTTAACAATGGAAGAACAATGATTTCAAGCATCACCCTCCTTTTAACATGTCAAGTCTGCCATTTTAACCCAATCAGCCTGACATAATGATCTCCAGCCTTGTGCTCGTCAGCATTCTCACCTGAGTTAACAAGACGATTACTGAAATGATCTCAGCAGGTCCTTTAATGACAGCAATGAAATGCAGTGGAAAGATTTTTTGGGGATTAAGTTAATTTTCATAGCAAAGAAGGACTATGCAATTCATCTGATCACTCTTCATAACATTCTGGAGTATATGCAAATTGCTATTATAAAAACTTAAGCAGCAACTTTTCCAATATTTATGTAATTCTCAAAACTTTTGGCCACGACTGTACATTGGTCCATTAGTCATGGAAGGAAAAATCCCTACTTGACCATGCTTAGAAAAATGAGTGTCAATTTGCTTGATGAAGCATTGATAGCAGCCATTAAACATATGGTCGGAAGAAAAAAAAACATTTGAAAAGAAGGACACCATGCCAACATGTGGTCGATGTTGTGTGGCAACCAGTTGCACTATAAATAGAGGAAATAATAGATTAAGCTGCACATAAATCCAGGAAAATGTCCACTGTCATTAAAAAAAGGAACACCTATAAGAAGATTGATGTTATAACAATGACCTGACACATTGAAAGTGATCTGAAATATACATGAAAATAATCCCTGCTATTCAAAGAAAGAAAACATTGAAAAACTGACTGCTAAAGTGCTCCTGTGAACTATAGCAGGGCATTGCCTGTAATGCATAGCCATAACCCTTTATCTGGCTGTAAGACAACTGATTGGCTCCAATGGGAGCCCCCTCCTCTCTCCTCTGTCTGCAGTAGGACTTAACCATTTCAAGCCAGGATGATTTTTGTATTTTTTTCGTTTTTTTACCAAGCCTTCCCAAAGTTATAACTTTTTTTTATTTTTCCATTCCATTTTTTAATGTATGCAACAGTAAAGTTGCATACAATGTAGTAGGAAGCGGGAAAAAAAATCAAAATGGGGTGGAATTATAAAAAACTGTTTTATGGGTTTTCTTTTTACGGCGTTCCCTAGGTGGTAAAACTGAGCTATTCCCTTCATTCTCCAGGTCAGTAAGATTACAGCAATACCACATAAGTATAGTTTTTCATATGTTTTAATACTGCAAAAAATCTTTTTTGCCATATTCTGACCCCCATAACTGTTTTCTTTTTATGTGAACAGAGCTGTGTGAGGGCTTATTTTTTTTTGCGGGGCAATGTGTGCTTTTTTTATTTTTTGGTGTGTATCGCTTTTTGATCACTTTTTTCAACTTTTTTGTGGGAACTGAAGCAACCAAAAAATGGTGAATCTGCCATTTTGACTTTATTTTTTTGTTTTGCTATTTGCTGTATGGGATAAACATTTTTAAAATAGAACAGAATAAGCGGCACTTACCAATTTCTAAGCGGCATTATTGCCAACATTGTCCATAAAACATCCCGGATGCGGGTACAGCACAGCTCACCCGCATTTATTTCTATTTTTTGCACTATTTAATAGTTCCCATAGGGAACTATGACAAGCAATCATGAGCATTGGAGTCTATCCGAAATACACTATGGAGGAGATTTATCAAACTGGTGTAAATTAGAAGTGGCTTAGTTTCTCATAGCAACCAATCAGATTCCACCTTTCATTTTCTAAAGGAGCTGTGAAAAATGAGGTGGAATCTGATTAATTGGTATGGGCAACTAAGCCACTTCTACTTTGATAAATCTATCCCATAATATCAAGCAATCAAAAAAAGTCTGATGCAACCTAAAATGGTACCCAAGGAAAATGTTACCTCATTCCACAAAGAACACGCTCTCAGACAAGACAATCACCATAAAATTTTAAAAAATCTGTAAGGAAATGGTGACACAAAAACATGCCCTTTTTTTCAAAAATGCTTTCATTGTGTAAAAGTGGTAAAACATTTAAAATAAAAAACGATATAAAATTGATATCTCCTTAATCCATGCTGACCCGCTGAATTAGGATAACATGTCATTTTCTCTGCATGCATGCAGCAAGAGCAAAACTTTTTCTCTTCTAAACCCTGCAGCGTACACAACCAGCAGTTTACATCTATATTCATGGCACTTCCTTACCCAGTAGAAACTGCCTAACAATTTAAGGGGTATGATGTGTCTCAGATGGCACACGCTGGGCACATAATTTTTGGCACTGAAATCCCATATGTGGAAAACCTGCATTTTTCATTTTGCACCTTCTCTTATTAATTTCAGAAAAATACCCCTAGTGCCAAAATGTTCACTCCACCCCTTGAGGGTCATAGATTTCAAGATGGGGTCATTTATTGGGTGTTTCCACTGTACAGGTACCTCAGGGTCTCTGCAAATGTGAAGTAGCACCCAAAAAACCATGCCAGCCATATACGTGCTCCAAATCGAAATGGTGCTCCTTCTCTTCTGAGAGATGTTGTGTGCCCATAACGCAACTTATGTCTACATTTATGGCATTTCCAGTGGAACCTGCCTATCAGTTTAAGAAGTATGGTGTGAGTCTCAGATGGCACCAGCTGGGCATAAAATATTGGGTACTGAAATGTCATATCTGTGGAAAAATAGCAATTTTAATTTTGCACAACATTAATTCCTTCAAAATACCAGTGGTGCAAAATGCTTACTCCACCCCTTAATAAATTCCTTGAGGGCATAGTTTCCAAATTGATTTCTTTTCTTGAAGGTTTAATTTATTATATCACACCAGAACCTCTATGATTGTCTGCACAAGTGTGTGTATATCACCACACTGGGTCTCAAAATGTGCATGGTGCTCTTCTAATCCTGAACCCTGTCATACGTTCAGGAAAAAGAATAGGGCCACATGTAGGGTATTTCTAAAACCAGGAAATACATTATAATAATAACAGGGCTTATTTTTCAGATTGGCACACGATGGACACAACATATTGGGCATATGTGTGAAAAAATCTTCTGTGCATTAATTTTTGCAAAACACCTGTGGGGTCAAAATGTTCACTCCACCCCTTAAGAAACACTTAATTAATACCTTGAGGAGTGTAGTTTCCAAAATGAGGTCACTTCTCGGGGTTCCATTTATTATTTCACCCCAGAGCCTCTATAGGTGTCAGCACAAGCTGAGTAAGGCTGGGTTCACACCTGAGCGTATTCGATAAGCGCTGTTTACAGGCGTTTTTATAGGGCGTTTTTTGAGGCGTATTTTGGGGCGTTTTGGTATTTTGGAAACGCGCGTCGTACGCATGTTCTTGCTATTGACTACAGAGGCGTACAATGAAAAACAGAGGTGTTACGCGTGACAATACGCCCCAAAGAAGCTCCTGTACTTCTTGGGGCATATGGCGTTTTACAGCGCGTTCGTATGCGCTGTAAAACGCTCAGGTGAGAACCATGCCCATAGGGAAACATTGTTTTTTGCCCGTTGAGCGTTTTACAGCACGTAGGAACGCGCTGTAAAACGCTCAGGTGTGAACCTAGCCTTAATCACCACATTGGACCTCAAATGCACGTGGTGCTGATTTAATCCTCAGCCCTGTTCTATATCCAGGGAAAAGATTAGGGCCACATGTACGGTGTTTATAAAACCAGAAATCAAAGTATAATAATAATGCCTCATTCACACATCAGTGTTTTGGTCAGTGATTTCCTTTAGTTATTTTAACCCCTTAAGGACTCAGCCCTATTTCACCTTAAGGACTTGGCGATTTTTTGCAGTGTCACTTTAAGTGCTGATAACTTTAAAACGCTTTGACTTATCCAAGCCATTCTGAGATTGTTTTTTCGTCACATATTGTACTTCATGACACTGGTAAAATGAATAAAAAAAAAAAATCTTTTTTATTTATAAATAAATACCAAATTTACCCCAAATTTGTAATAAATTGCAAATTTCCAAGTTTCAATTTCCCTACTTCTATAATACATAGAAATACCTCCAAAAATAGTTATTACTTTACATTCCCCATATGTCTACTTCATGTTTGGATCATTTTGGGAATGATATTTTATTTTTGGGGGATGTTACAAGGCTTAGAAGTTTAGAAGCAAATCTTGAAATTTTTCTGAAATTTTCAAAAACCCAATTTTTAGGGACTTTTCAAGGCTTACCTAATAGAAACCACCCAAAAATGACCCCATTCTATAAACTACACCCCTCAAGGTATTCAAAACTGATTTTACAAACTTTGTTAACCCTTTAGGTGTTTCACAAGAGGTAATGGCAAATGGTGTTAAAGTTTCAGAATTTAGATTTTTGGGCAAATTTTCCATTTTAATCAATTTTTTTCTGTAAAAATGCTAGGGTTAACAGCCAAACAAAATGCTATATTTATCGCCCCGATTCTGTAGTTTGCAGAAACACCCCATATGTGGCCGTAAACTACTGTACGGGCACACAGTAGGGCGTAGAGGGAAAGGTGCGCCGTATGGTTTTAGAAGGCAGATTTGGCTGGACTGTTTTTTTTGACACCATGTCCCATTTGAAGCCCCCCTGATGCACCCCTAGAGTAGAAACTCCATAAAAGTGACCCCATCTAAGAAACTACACCCCTCAAGGTATTCAAAACTGATTTTACAAACTTTGTTAACCCTTTAGGTGTTGCACAAGATTTAATGGAAAATAGAGATACAATTTCAAAATGTCACTTTTTTGGCAGATTTTCCATTTTAATATTTTTTTCCAGGTACAAAGCAAGGGTTAACAGGCAAACAAAACTCATTATTTATGGCCCTGATTCTGTAGTTTACAGAAACACCCCATATGTGGTCGTAAACTGCTGTACGGGCACACGGCAGGGCGCAGAAGGAAAGGAATGCCATACGGTTTTTGGAAGGCAGATTTTGCTGGACTGTTTTTTTTTACACCATGTCCCATTTGAAGCCCCCCTGATGCACCCCTAGAGTAGAAACTCCAAGTGACCCCATTTTAGAAACTACGGGATAGGGTGGAAGTTTTGTTGGTACTAGTTTAGGGTACATATAATTTTTAGTTGCTCTATATTACACTTTTTGTGAGGCAAGATAACAAGAAATAGCTTTTTTGGCACAGTTTATTTTTTTTTGTTATTTACAACATTCATCTGACAGGTTAGATCATGTGGTATTTTTATAGAGCAGGTTGTCACGGACGCGGCGATACCTAATATGTATATAATTTTTTTATTTATGTAAGTTATACACAATGATTTCATTTTTGAAACAAAAAAAATCATGTTTTAGTGTCTCCATAGTCTGAGCCATAGTTTTTTCAGTTTTTGGGTGATTATCTTAGGTAGGGTCTCATTTTTTGTGGGATGAGATGACGGTTTGATTGGCCCTATTTTGGGGTGCATATGACTTTTTGATCGTTTGCTATTACACTTTTTGTGACGTAAGATGTCAAAAAATGGCTTTTTTTAACCGTTTTTATTTTTATTTTTTTACGGTGGTCACCTGAGGGGTTAGGTCATGTTATATTTTTATAGAGCCGGTCGATACGGACGCAGCGATACCTAATATGTATACTTTTTTTTTATTTATGTAAGTTTTACACAATGATTTCATTTTTGAACCAAAAAAAAATCATGTTTTAGTGTTTCCATAGTCTAAGAGCCATAGTTTTTTTAGTTTTTGGGCGATTATCTTGGGTAGGGTATGATTTTTGCGGGATGAGATGACGCATTGATTGGTACTATTTTGGCGTACATGCGACTTTTTTGATTACTTTTATTACCTTTTTTGGGAAGTAAGGTGGGCAAAATTTCAATTTTCTCATAGTTTTTATTTTTATTTTTTTTATGGCGTTCACCGTGCGGGGAAAGTAACATGACCGTTTTATAGATCAGGTCTTTACGGACGCGGCGATACCTAATATGTGTAGTGTATTTTTTTTTTTTATTCAGTGATAAATGTGTTTTTTTTTATCTTTACTTTTTTCACTTTTTTTTCACTTTTTTTTGACCCAGACCCACTTGGTTCTTGAAGATCCAGTGGGTCTGCTGTCTGTATAATACAGTACAGTACACTATATAGTGTATTGTACTTTATTTTACTTACACTTTGTCTGAACAGATCTATGCCTTTAGCACAGATCTGTTCAGCACCATGGACAGCAGGATGCCTGAGAAGGCGTCCTGTTGCCATGGGAACCTTCCCCGTCTGCTCGGCTGTAGCCACAACTGAGCAGACGGGGAAGGGTAAGGAGGGGGGCTGCAAAGGCACAGCAGCCCCCCGATGGGAGAGGGAGGGAGCTCCCTGACCCTGATTGTTAACCTTTTCCATACAGCGGTCTGTACGGACCGCGGTATGGAAAGGGTTAAACGGCTGACATCTGCACAGATGTCAGCCGTTTATACCAGAGTGTCAGCAATGTGCTGACACTCTGGTATAACCACTGGCCACCAATGAATTTTCAAGAGGAGGCGGGCGGGGGATCGCGATTCCGCCTGCCGCACCGCCTGCCTCCTGCACTGCCCGCAACCCCCCCCCCCCCTGCACCACCCGCCGCCATAAAATCATTGAGGGGTGCAGGGGGGGGGTGAAAAATCAACATTTTGGGCATTTTAAAGTTTCTGATCCCCGCGGTCAGGGACCGCGGGGATCAGAGACTGCAGAAAGCGCAACAAACCGCAGACCTGAATTGACCTGCGGTTTGCGCCGATCATCGATACGGGGGGTCACATGACCCCCCTGGTGTTGTGACAGGATGCCGGCTGAATGATTTCAGCCGGCATCCTGTTCGGATTAACCCCCGTGGCGCCGCAATTGCGATTTAAACTTAGGACGTACCGGTACGCCCTGATTCCTTAAGGATTCAGCAAAATAGGGCGTACCGGTACGCCCTAAGTCCATTAGGGGTTAAGTCAAAACCAGGTGCGGCTCTAAACACAGAACAGGAGCAGATATTTCCCTTAGGGCCCTTGCGCACGACTGTATACCCTCCAAGAGATACGTTCCGTCAGAGGGCCTTAGCGGCATTGATTGTGTGCACGGGAGCAGGCAGCAACGTAGATTACAATGATGCTGCGTACGTCGGGCCGCTAAATACTGGAGGCTTCACTTTGCAGAGGTTATATAACTTCTTACTTTTACACAAGACTACGCTCTGTGAAAGTCAAAACTTACTGGTTTCTTGTGATCAAAAAATAATCAGGAGAATAGAATATTATGAGACTATTATATAGAGCATTCTGTTATGGGCTATGAATACTTATATCTGTACTTGTTTCTAGTGTATAGAACAAGTAAATTGTTTTACTGTAGTACTATTTGGGCCATTTCTAAGCAATATAATAGTTGTATTATGTCATCAGATATTACTTCAGCTCAGATATTCTGACAGCTGTATAGCAGTGTGTAAAGAACCAGTGCACTTGAATGTTACAGAACTATTTTCTTTTTCATTCAGTAGCAGGAAGCAGAAGGTAATGGCAAGGCTGAAATACATATATTGTGTGATTTTTAGCTTAGTGTTAAGCAATTGTAAATTGCTGTGTTTGTGAGAGGGGAGGCAGGGCCCTGCAGCCTATTTATACCTGCAGGCACACAGCCACAGGTGCGGTACGTCGACATTACAGGCACTTCTGGTTTGGCTGGGTTACCATCAGGTTCTGTGTGCACTACTGGTGGTTCGGCGTTTTTCCACAGCAGGCGCTGCTACAACTGGTAGGAAGAAGACTGCTGGGGCTTGCTGGCAGCCTGGGACATTTTACAATCTTAGCTTTTATCCGGGGGGCAGGGTTGGCAGTGCTTACTTTCAGTTTCGTGTGCTCGGCCCCTCCCAGTGCGTGTCTCAGCGGTCGGGATGTGCGGGCGCCATCTGCTGGTCATTTTTCGCTGCGCAGCTCTGCAGCTTCGCCAGCACATCTAAGTGCTGCTCGTTATGTTCTATGTGTTTAGCTGTTTGTTGTTGGGGGTCTGGGGGGGGGGGGGGCCTAGGGCCCACAAGTCTGTTTAATACTGAAAAAAAAAGAATATATATATTAATTAATAATGGTTATATTATAATGGTGCGTTTTCTGGTTGGTTATCATAGGGGGGGTTACTTGACTACTACTTTTACATAGTAAGTTGATTTTCCTTCATTTCAGTAGTACAGTCAGCTACACTAGGTGTGTGCTGCAGTCCTATCGTTATCTTGTCTACCTGTATTCAAAGGTAGGTATGGTAGGGGCCTTGTTTGTCATACTATTTACGCATGCTGCTAGGCAGAGGGTTAGAGTAGGCACTAGATTGCCTGTTGGCACTTCTAGTAGTTCTACAGGGTGGGCCATTTATATGGATACACCTTAATAAAATGGGAATGGTTGGTGATATTAACTTCCTGTTTGTGGCACATTAGTATATGTGAGGGGGGAAACTTTTCAAGATGGGTGGTGACCATGGTGGCCATTTTGAAGTCGGCCATTTTGAATCCAACTTTTGTTTTTTCAATAGGAAGAGGGTCATGTGACACATCAAACTTATTGGGAATTTCACAAGAAAAACAATGGTTTTAACGTAACTTTATTCTTTCATGAGTTATTTACAAGTTTATCTTTGTTTAAAGCCATTGACATGTCGCCGAGGTTAACACGTGAGGAGCGGATAGAAATTGTGTTGATGTCTGGTGAACACAGTAACCGGGTCATTGCAGCAGATTTCAATGCAAGACACCCTACGAGACCACCCATCTCCCATGCTACAGTTAGCAAACTGCTTGCTAAGTTTCGTGAAACTGGTTCAGTGTTGGATTTGCCAAAATGTGGACGCATGAAATCTGTCTCTAATGAAGAAACATCAGTGGCTGTCCTAGCTTCATTCAGCAAGAGCCCACAGCGTAGCACTCGCCGCTGTTTGGGGACATGGGTTGTACGCTTAGCTCACTTAGGAGGGAGGACTTAGACCTCTATATGTTTTAAGTAGTAGAATTGGGATACAAATATGGTGGTACTGCATTCTACGACTATCAATGCTCTTGCTCAGTGTCAGCATACCATTGATTGGTCTATTATTGATACAGAGCTATTTTGTCACCATTTTGTAGGACTTAAAGCCCTAACCTGTAAGCTTTGTAACTCCTACACCATACTTTTGGGTGGTGTTCTAATATTAACTACACAATGGAACCATTCCCAGTCTAGTGCTGTTCCAGGCCCGCCAGTTAGCAGGTTAGTCTCCGGGGTGGATAAGTTGGGTCGGCCAATAAAATATTTAGGTAAACCACAAATTTGTAACAATTTCAATTATTCTGCGTGCCACTACAGCCAGAGTAGATTGTTGCATTTGTGTGCTATTGCTTTAGGGCCCACCCCCGAGTTTCTTGCGCTCAAAAGGGCAATAATCCTGCATGACTAAGCATGGTGAATGTGGAACTCCTTAGTTGTCACTTAGCCGCTCATCCAGACCCAGCTTGGGTATAATTCATGCTCAACGGCTTAGTTAACGGTTTTCATACGGGTATGCTCACCTTCCCTCAATCTCCATACGAGTGCACGAGTCTTATCACGCCTACAGGCACGATATTACCAAGTCCGGCACCACTACAGACACGAGGTTATGAGTCATATCACGACTGCAGGCACGATATTACGAAGTCTGTCACGACTACAGACATGAGGTTACGAGTCCTATCACGACTGCAGGCACGATATTACGAAGTCTGTCACGACTACAGACATGAGGTTACGAGTCCTGTCACGACTACAGGCACGTTCATAAGTTCTGTCACGACAGGCGCGAGATTACGAACCCTGTTACTACGACAGGTACAAGGCTAGTAAGCCGGTAATGGCCATAGGCAGTGTGGTCTCATCGGTCCGGTCACGATTACAACATGCAACGCAGCAGCAATGTTGGTCCTGACAAGACTTTAACCATGGTTATTAGTTGATTGGCGCAGGATAAAGGCACGGTTTCGATATCCACGGCTACTGGCACGGTTTCGGTAGCTGGTCACGTTACAGGCTTTAGGTAGCACGGGTTCTTTAAAGAGGTCACGAGTAGGCCCAGGGTAAGGTCAGTTAAATATAAAACGAAGAATAAAAAAATAAAAAAAAGTGGCTGACATCCCTATGTAGGGTAGATCTGGTTCGAAACAGATAATGTCATTTGTGAGGAGGTTCATTTGGCTGTCTTTACAACATAATTTTCACTTCATTTACACACGTATTAGTGGGCAGTGTTATGTCGCAGCGGATGCTCTATTCCGGCTTAATCTTCAACTCTCTTTTCAGGTTTTCCGGGCGCAGATCGTTAGCCGACGCCAACTCCTCGTCATTTCCAGTTGCTGATGGATTAGTGGCACATCTCGGTGTAGCCTAAAGCCTTATGGTTAAATCATTGTCCACTAATACCCTTAGGACATATACAGTTGTGTTCAAAATTATTCAACCCCCAATGCTGTAAAGGGTTTTAGGGAATTTAGTGTACATTTGTAATTGTGTTCAGAATTAAATCTTACAAGGACTTTTTAAAGAACCAAATGCAACTAAAATGACATCAATTGTTTTTGTAATACAGTATTAAATGTTTTTTTTTGTGATTTCTTCATTGACACAATTATTCAACCCCTTAAAGACTACCACTCTTAAGAACAGAGGTTCATTCAAGTGTTTTCGATCAGGTATTGAAAACACCTGTGGATGTCAAGGAGCAGCAATCAAGCATAATAAGCACCAACTAGGCAGATTTAAAAGGACTGTGATACTCAGCTCCTTCTAGACATTTACTGGTGTGTTTACAAACATGGTGAAGTCAAGAGAATGGTCCAGGAAGACAAGAGAAGAGGTGATTTCTCTTCACAGGAAGGGCAATGGCTATAAGAAGATTGCAAAGATGTTAAACATACCAAGAGACACCATAGGAAGCATCATTTGCAAATTCAAGCCAAAGGGCACTGTTGAAACGCTACCTGGTCGTGGCAGAAAGAAGATGCTGACTTCGACTGCTGTGCGCTACCTGAAGCGCAAAGTGGAGAAAAGTCCCCGTGTGACTGCTGAGGAACTGAAAAAAGATTTGTCAGATGTGGGTACTGAAGTTTCAGCTCAGACAATAAGGCACACACTGCGTAATGAAGGCCTCCATGCCAGAACTCCCAGGCGCACCCCCTTGCTGTCTCCAAAGAATAAGAAGAGTCGACTGCAGTATGCCAAAAGTCATGTGGACAAACCACAAAAGTTTTCTGTGGACTGATGAAACAAAATTAGAACTGTTTGGGCCCATGAATCAACGCTATGTTTGGAGGAGGAAGAACAAGGCCTATGAAGAAAAGAACACCTTGCCTACTGTGAAGCATGGCGGGGGGTCAATCATGCTTTGGGGCTGTTTTGCTTCTACAGGTACAGGGAAGCTTCAGCGTGCCCAAGGTACCATGAATTCTCTTCAGTACCAGGAGATATTGGATGAAAATGTGATGCAGTCTGTCACAAACCTGAGGCTTGGGAGACGTTGGACCTTTCAACAGGACAATGATCCCAAGCATACCTCCAAGTCCACTAGAGCATGGTTGCAGATTAAAGGCTGGAACATTTTGAAGTGGCCATCGCAGTCACCAGACTTAAATCCGATTGAGAACCTCTGGTGGGACTTAAAGAAAGCAGTTGCAGCGCGCAAGCCTAAGAATGTGACTGAACTGGAGGCTTTTGCCCATGAAGAATGGGCGAAGATTCCCGTAGATCGCTGCAAGACACTTGTGTCAAGCTATGCTTCACGTTTAAAAGCTGTTCTAACTGGAAAAGGATGTTGTACTAAGTACTAAGATTGAATGTCACTTGGGGGTTGAATAAAACTAATAATGATGTGAGCACAGAAAAGACATTTGTGGTTATTTCATTATAAATGTTATGTTATATTTGTCTGACTTACAAGTGCCTCTTTGATTTAATTGTAAACAAGATGACTGAAATGATCAATATCAATGTCAAACTGGTCAAAACACTCAATTTCAGTGGGGGTTGAATAATTTTGAACACAACCGTAAGATGGTCTGGCACTTGTTTAGTAATTAAGCATACCTACCCGCCTGCGGCACAAGGGCCTATAACTTTACAAATTAAAACAGCCTTGTACTTGGCTTTCTTTGGGTTCCTCAGGCCGGGAGAGTTTACCTTTGCCACTACATCTATAAATTACTTTCGGAAGAGTCAGTTGCGCTGCAGTAGCTCTTGCTAAACCCTTACCATAGAAGCTTGCAAGACGCCCCCTGGCCGGGGAAACCGGTAGGGGTCCAATATTTACCACCGATAATAAGTGGCGCACTGTGACGGCATTACATGAATAGTTGTAGTTTATCGAGGCTGAGCCGGCTGTTTCCCCCTTGTTTGGGTGGGGGGCCGCACCTTTGAATATTCAAACGTTCCTGTAGTTTATCTGCATATTGTTGGCCAATTCAAGAACTACCTTTTGTTAATTGCATGTCATTTGTTACGTATCGGCGCAGCTTCGGCTGCTTCTGAACATAGTGTACCGGTTCATGTAATTTAAAAACTGGGTTGATGGAATTCTGCTCGCTATACTTGTTATGTTCCAGATCCTCACAGTGAAAGGTCACTTGCCTTTCATGTTTTGGTCATGTAATTATGTGTCATGGATATACATTTTGCTCTTCTATGGTCTGTTATTTTTGTCCCCTTTAGGCTGCCCTTCTACAGCAGTTCCGGCATAATCCTGCTGCTAGTAGGTTGAGTTAGGTAGAATGTGTTCTTACATGAGCCGATCCGAGCACAAGTGTTAAGAAATTGTAAATTGCTGTGTTTGTGAGAGGGGAGCGGGGCCCTACAGCCTATTTTACCTGCAGGCACACAGCCACAGGTGCGGTACGTTGACGCTACATCCCTCCCAAAACCCCCCCCTTTTTCTCAGGGCACTTCATATTAGGGTTGCCCCCTTTAGGCTGCCCTTCTACAGCAGTTCCGGCATAATCCTGCTGCTAGTAGGTTGAGTTAGGTAGGGTGTGTTCTTTGCCACAAAGTTTACATTGCATATAATGGGAGCCACCAAGGCCGGTGAGGCAGCCATCTGTATACATAAATGCTGCAGTGCATTATTCTTTTTTATTGATTTATGCCTCCCTTTATTTTACATTCTTCGATCTGTAATTAATAAGTTTGTTGAGGTAAATGAATGCAGATGCAATAAACAGCTTTGATAATGTTTCAGCAAAATTTCTGAATTGTTGACCCATAATTCAGTAATCAGTTTTAGGCCTCTTTCACACTACCGTATGGCTATTTCAGTGTTTTGTGGTCCGTTTTTCACGGATCCGTCGTTCCGTTTTTTGTTTCCATTGTGTTTCCGTTTCGGTTCCGTTTTTCCGTTCCGTTTTTCCGTGTGGCATATACAGTATACAGTAATTACATACAACAAATTGTGCTGGGCATGACATTTTCAATAGATGGTTCCGCAAAAAACGGAACGGAGATACGGAAACACGGAAACGGAATGCATACGGAGTACATTCAGTTTTTTTTGCGGACCCATTGAAATGAATGGTTCCGTAAACGGACCGTATACGGAACGCAAAAAACAGCCCGCAAAACGGACCCTTTCCAGTAGGATAAAACTATTATATTTCTGCTGTGCTAATATATATTCTTTTAAAATAATTAAATACACTGTTCTCCTTGATGTTAGCATTTATCCAAATGTAAGGTTAATTTCTTTTGTTCGCTGCTGACTATCCTCAGTGACATACCTTAGTTAGAGCTATTAATGTATAGCTACTGCAAATATACTAAGCTGATCTGCATGCCTCAGGTTTAAGCCTCCTGCACACGACCGTGGTGTGTTTTGCGGTCCGCAAATCGCGGATCAGCAGAACACGGATGGCGTCAGTGCACATTCCGCAATTTGCGGAACGGCACAGACAGCCTTCAATATAAATGCCTATTCTTGTCCGCAAAGCACGGACAAGAATAGGACATGTTATATTTTTTTAGCGGGGCCACGGAACGGAGCAACGGATGCGGACAGCACGCGGAGTGCTGTCCACATCTTTTGCGGCCCCATTGAAGTGAATGGTTCCGCATCCGAGCTGCCAAAATGGCGGCTCGGAGGCGGACCAGAACAACGTCCGTGTGCATGAGGCCTTATATGAAGTCCTATGTGAATGTGCTGTCTATTCTTTACTAAAGAATAAAGAAATCCACACCAAGCTATTATCCCGGGAGAAACAATAGTAAGTAGTGTCCAATAATTACTTTGGGATCCTTACTGGCAGGTGGTCTTCCACATGGAGCAACAGTTTTTTTTAGCTGCAACTGTCTCTCCCAAGTGATGTCACTGGTTAAAGGGAATGTGATCAGAACATGACCTGCTATTTAAATCACTTTTTTTTTTTATGTTTAGCATATTTTTAACCCTTTCACTGGCAGAGTTTTTTTTTTTTGTGTTTTCATTTTTGTTCCCAATCTTCCTTGAGATAAAACTTTTTTTTATCTTTCCGTTCACATAGCTGTATGAGGGCTTATTTTTTTGTGGGACAAGTTGAACTTTCTAATGCCACCATTAATTATAGAATACAATGTAGTGAACAGCGGTAAAATTTGGAATTGGGAAAAAAACCACAATTCCTCTACCGTTTTACGGGTTTTGTTCCCATGGCGTTTCGTTTGTGGCAAAATTGACCCATGCCCTTCATTCTCTGGGTCATTACGATTACAATGATACCCCATATGTATAGCTTTTCTATGTCTAAATAGTGTAAAAAAAAATTACATCACCATATTCTGACCCCCATAACTTATTTATACTTATGTCTACTGAGCTGTTTAGGGGCTTATTTTTTGTGGGACAATCTGTAGTTTTTATTGATACCATTTTGGAGTTTTTCTGACTTTTTGATCACATTTTATTAAATTGTTTTGGGTAAGAGAAGCAATGGAAAAATTGCAAATCGGCCATTTTGACCCTTTTTCCGTTACGCCATTCGCTGTATTAGATTTTATAAATATTTTTTGGATTAATAATATGGGTGTTTTCAGTTGCGGTGATACCCATGATGTTTATATTTATTGTTATTTAGGTATTTATTTTTTAATTATACGGAAAGGGGGGTGATTTAAACTTTTAGTTTATTTTTTTACTTTTTTTATATTTTGTAATGATTTTGAAGCTCATATATGAGCCTATACATTCTGTTAATTTTATCATTTTGTACAATCAGGGATTTTTTAAATGAATTTATGAATGTCAATTACTCCTTTCTTATGTTGGCCTGCCATCTGGTTGCCAAAATAAGAATTGCAGAATGAATACTATCAGCCTCGTCAGCATCTAAAGACTTTAATTAGCCGCAGGTCTCTGCTGTTTGAAACAGCAGAGACCTGCCGGCCATGACGCCCGCTGCACCTGCAAGCGGGTGCCATGTTCAAAACAAAAAAGATTAAATCCTGCAGTTTATGTAAAAGCCACTATGTCTAAAAATTGGCGCCCCTTCTTGGTTTATACAGATCACTTTACTGCAGGTAACTCATTCTAATCCTGCCTGTAATTATATCAGGGTGGATTTAATTTAAATCAAAATGATTTAAATCACGATTTAAATCACGATTTAAATCACTAGTCAGTAAGGCTTGATTTAAATCATAGTTTTCTACATAAAGACTAATTCTTGCTTGTATAACTTATAATATGCAAGAAGATGAAGATTTTTAGAATAACAACTTTTCATATTAGTCTGATTAGGTTGATTCTGCATTCATAGGTTTGTAGAAGTTAGGATTAAGGTATTTTTCTCAACTCTGTTCATGTTATAACATTTTTGCTGTGAAGAAGAGGCATGTGATCTCTGCTGAGTCAAATTCAGTTTTGAGAACTGCAAAAGTAAACCAAGCATCTGTGATAATATCTTGTAGGCAGAGAAACTGCCCAATAATCTTACAAAAACCTCTGGAAGAGCATGACATTGTGAATGGATTAATGGAATTTATTTACCAAAATTACACATATAGAAATATAGAATGTGTCGGCAGTTAAGAACCATTTGGCCCATCTAGTCTGCCCAATATACTGAATACTATGAATAGCCCCTGGCCCTATCTTATATGAAGGATGGCCTTATGCCTATCCCATGCATGCTTAAACTCCTTCACTGTATTTGCAGCTACCAATTCTACAGGAAGGCTATTCCATGCATCCACTACTCTCTCAGTAAAGTAATACTTCCTTATATTACTTTTAAACCTTTGCCCCTCTAATTTAAAACTATATCCTCTTGTAGCATTTTTTTTTCTTTTAAATATTCTCTTCTCTTTTAACTTGTTGATTCCCTTTATGTATTTAAAAGTTTCTATCATATCCCCTCTGTCTCGTCTTTCTTCCAAGCTATACATGTTAAGGTCCTTTAATCTTTCCTGGTAAGTTTTGTCCTGCAATCCATGTACTAGTTTAGTAGCTCTTGTTACGCTGAGCGCTCCGGGTCCCCTGCTGGCCTCGGAGTGCTCACAGTGTATGCCCCCAGGCAGCACTCCAGCGTCTCGGCGTGTGCGTCCTCGCTCTCTAGGGCGCGCGCGTGCCGGGACTCTTAGATTCAAAGGACCAGTGCACCGGTGATTGGTGCCTGGTCCAAAGGGGTTATTAAGGGTTAAGGTTGTGAGAGGCAGTGCTGACTTAATTAGGCTGCACCTGTGCACTGCCCATTTATACCTTCTCCTCCCACAGCTTCTGCCGGATCTTTGTGCCTTGTGCCTCAGAGAAAGCGTTCCTTACTATGTTAGTTTGCCTTACCTGTTGCCGTACCCGTTGCTACCGTCTACTCGCCTTTGAACCTTTGCCGCCTGCCCTGACCGCTGCTACGTCCGACTTCGCTCTTGCCTTCTCCCTGTGTACCACGCCATATCACCAGCCAGAGAGGTCGAGTTGTTACTAGGGGACACGACCTGGTAGTTACCGCCGCAGCAAATCCATCCCGCTTTGCGGCGGGCTCTGGTGAAGACCAGTAACTGCTTAGAACCGATCCTCTAGTACAACCCGCGCCATCGCCTCTCTGGTCCAGAGGATCCACTACCTGTCCTGCCGGTACGTGACAGTAAGATCCGGCCATGGATCCCGGTGATGTTCCCCTGCCAAGCCTGGAGGACCTCACCACCATTGTGGCCCAGCAGGGTCAACAGCTGGCCCAGTTGACTGCTATGTTGCAGCAGCTCCTGCCTTCTCTGCGACAGCCAGCTCCTCCGTCTGCTCCTGCTGCATCACCTCCGCCTGCAGTTACCACCGGTTCCAGAATCAGTTTGTCCCTACCAGACAAATATGACGGAGATCCTAAGCAGTGCCGTGGGTTCTTGTCGCAGTGCTCTCTCCACCTCGAGCTTCTGTCCGACCAGTTTCCTTCTGAGCGAGCCAAGGTAGCCTTTATTCTCAGTTTACTGTCCGGGAAGGCCCTGGCCTGGGCTACACCACTATGGGACCGCGCAGATCCTGCCACCACTTCCGTCCAGAGCTTCTGCCTAGAGTTACGGAATGTTTTTGAGGAGCCTGCCCGGGTTACCTCCGCAGAGACTGCCTTGCTAAATTTGACCCAAGGAGGGTCTTCCGTGGGTGACTATGCCATTCAGTTCCGCACCCTGGCCTCTGAGCTGAACTGGAACAATAAAGCCCTTTGCGCCTCCTTCAAGAAAGGACTTAACAGTGAAGTAAAGGACGTTCTGGCTGCACGTGAGCTTCCTTCCACTCTTAGTGACCTCATCTTGCTGGCCACTAGGATAGACAAACGTTTCGCCGAAAGACAAGAGGAACTCCTCCTTGAAAAGGAAAAAGCTCGTCCTAGACGCTTTCCTCGTCTGGCTCCCGTTTTTCCGCATCCACCTCAACCCGCTACTGGGTTTTCCGCCGCGGAAGCCATGCAGGTGGATCGGTAAAGTCTGACTCCGCAAGAACGAAGCCGCCGCAGAAACGAGAACCTGTGTCTGTACTGTGCCAGTACCGAGCACTTCCTTAGAGATTGTCCTCTCCATCCACCGCGTTCGGGAAACGCTCGCACCTAGTAAGCGTGGGAGAGGCGTTGCTAGGTGTGGATTCTTCCTCTCCACGTCTCATCATACCCGTGCAGCTGATCATCTCTTCCAAGTCCTCTTTCTCCGCAGCCGCCTTCTTGGATTCCGGTTCAGCTGGCAACTTCATTCACGCCTCCTTGGTTGACAAGTACCGTATTCCAGTAATCCATCTACCCAAGCCGTTTTTCATCTCTACTGTTAACGGTGAGAGACTCTCTGCCACCGTGCAGTTCCGTACCCAGCCTCTGCAGATGGACATCGGAATATGTCATACCGAGACTTTAGAGTTCTTTGTCCTTCCCTTCTGTTCCTCCGAACTCCTCCTGGGTCTGCCGTGGCTTCAACGTCATAGTCCTGTCCTGAATTGGTCCACCGGTGAGATCCTGCGTTGGGGCTCCTCCTGTTCGGACCGCTGTCTCAAGCCTGCTCTGGTCAAACAGAACCCGCAAGTTTCTCCGCCTTCTGGGCTGCCCAAGCCATACCATTCCTTCACGGATGTCTTCTGCAAGAAACAAGCTGAGGTTCTTCCTCCTCACTGATCCTATGATTGCCCGATCGACCTGATACCCGGTTCTACTCCACCTCGGGGCAGAATTTATCCTCTCTCTCCTCCTGAGACTCTTGCCATGTCCGACTATATACGTGAGAACCTACAGAGAGGATTCATAAGAAAATCTTCTTCTCCTGCTGGGGCCGGTTTTTTCTTTGTGACAAAAAAGACGGCTCCCTGCGCCCCTGCATTGACTACAGAGGTCTTAATAAAATTACCATCAAGAACCGTTACCCTCTGCCTCTAATCTCTGAGCTATTTGATCGTCTCAGAGGGGCTAAGATCTTCACTAAATTGGACCTTCGAGGGGCCTATAATCTGATCCGTATCCGTGAGGGAGACGAATGGAAGACCGCCTTTAACACAAGGGACGGCCATTTTGAGTATTTGGTGATGCCCTTCGGCCTCTGCAACGCACCTGCTTTCTTCCAGGAATTCGTAAATGATATTTTCAGGGACTTACTTTACACCTGCGTGGTCGTATACCTGGATGATATCCTCATCTTTTCCTCCAATTTGGATCAACACCGGGTCCATGTGCAACAAGTTCTTACTCGTCTTAGGAGAAATCGCCTGTACGCTAAACTAGAAAAATGTCTTTTTGAACGGACCTCCCTGCCTTTCCTGGGATACATTATCTCAGCCCAAGGACTTCAAATGGACCCAGCCAAACTCTCGGCGGTTCTGGATTGGCCATGTCCCTCTGGCCTCCGAGCCATACAAAGATTTCTGGGCTTTGCGAATTACTACAGGCAATTCATCCCTCACTATTCCACTCTGGTAGCTCCTATCGAGGCCCTCACTAGAAAAGGAGCTAACCCCAAATCCTGGCCTTCCCAAGCCGAGGAAGCCTTCCAGTCCCTGAAATCCGCCTTTGCCTCTGCACCCGTTCTCTCTAGACCAGATTCCACCAAGCCCTTCTCTCTTGAAGTGGATGCCTCCTCGGTGGGAGCTGGAGCTGTCCTCACCCAGAAGTCTTCCCGGGGCAAGACTTCAACTTGTGGCTTCTTTTCAAAAACATTCTCTTCCGCAGAGAGAAATTACTCCATTGGGGACAGGGAACTGCTGGCTATTAAATTGGCACTGGAGGAATGGAGACATTTACTCGAGGGGGCCACACATCCTGTGTACATCTTCACGGACCACAAGAACCTGGCTTATCTCCAGTCTGCTCAGAGATTAAATCCCCGTCAGGCTCGTTGGTCTCTGTTCTTCGCCCGCTTTAACTTTGAGATCCTTTTTCGTCCGGCTTGTAAGAACATTAGGGCAGATGCTCTGTCTCGTTCCTCTGATGTGGTGGGCGACGAGTTAACACCTCGATATATTATCCCTCCAGAACGCCTTATTACAGTCGCTCCCGTGGACCTGCGCCTTCTTCCTCCTGGCAAATCCTACGTACCTCCACGTCAGCGGCTGCGAATCCTCAAGTGGGGCCACACCTCCCCTTTTTCCGGTCATCCAGGGGTGCTAAAGTCTTTCCAACTAATCTCCCAAAGGTACTGGTGGCCTTCTCTGGAGAAAGATGTCTCGGACTTCGTCCAGGCCTGTATGATTTGCGCCCGAGATAAATCGCCTCGCCAGAAACCAGCGGGTCTCCTCTTGCCTCTACCTGTTCCTGAAGTTCCCTGGTCTCACATCGCCATGGACTTTATTACAGATCTTCCCTCCTCCCATGGCAAGTCCGTTATTTGGGTCGTGGTGGATCGCTTCTCCAAGATGGCTCACTTTGTACCCCTGCCCGGTCTACCCTCTGCACCCATGTTGGCCAAACAATTTTTCCAACACATCTTCCGTCTTCATGGCCTCCCCAAACATATTGTCTCGGATCGTGGGGTACAATTCGTCTCCAAATTCTGGAGGGCTCTATGTGCTCAGCTCGGGATCAAATTGGACTTTTCTTCTTCGTACCATCCTCAGTCTAACGGCCAAGTAGAACGGGTGAACCAGATTTTGGGTGACTATCTGCGTCACATTGTATCCTCACGCCATGACGACTGGGCTGATCTACTTCCCTGGGCGGAGTTCTCCTACAACTACAAACAATCCTCTGCCTCTAACAAGTCTCCTTTCTTTGTAGTTTTCGGCCGTCATCCTCTTCCACCTCTGCCGCAGTCTCCCACTTCTTCTTCTGTACCTGCCGTTGACAGTCTTGTACAGGATTTTTCCTCCATCTGGCGAGAAACCAATGCTGCTCTCCTCAGGGCTTCCGCCCGTATGAAGGTTCAAGCTGACAAGAGACGCAGATCTCCACCGGAATTTCGCCCGGGTGACAAGGTGTGGCTCTCCTCTAGGTACATCCGATTTAGGGTCCCAAGTTACAAGTTGGGCCCTCGTTTCTTGGGACCCTATAAAATCAAGAGTCGTATCAATCAAGTTTCTTATCAGCTCCATCTTCCTCCCTCCCTCCATAACTTCTTCCATGTCTCCCTTCTTAAACCTGCTGTCTTTAACCGTTTTTCTCCCAAGCTTGTTTCTCCCACCCCTGTCGCCGGTACCTCCGATATATTCTCTGTCAAGGAGATCTTGGCGACCAAGATCTCCCGGGGGAAAAGATTTTTTTTGGTCGACTGGGAGGGCTGCGGTCCTGAGGAGAGGTCATGGGAGCCGGAGGAGAACATCCTGGACCGCAGTCTCATCCGCAAGTTCTTCGGTACCAAAAAGGGAGGGAGACCAAAGGGGGGGGGAGTACTGTTACGCTGAGCGCTCCGGGTCCCCTGCTGGCCTCGGAGCGCTCACAGCGTATGCCCCCAGGCAGCACTCCAGCGTCTCGGCGTGTGCGTCCTCGCTCTCTAGGGCGCGCGCGTGCCGGGACTCTTAGATTCAAAGGACCAGTGCACCGGTAATTGGTGCCTGGTCCAAAGGGGTTATTAAGGGTTAAGGTTGTGAGAGGCAGTGCTGACTTAATTAGGCTGCACCTGTGCACTGCCCATTTATACCTTCTCCTCCCACAGCTTTCTGCCGGATCTTTGTGCCTTGTGCCTCAGAGAAAGCGTTCCTTACTATGTTAGTTTACCTTACCTGTTGCCGTACCCGTTGCTACCGTCTACTCGCCTTTGAACCTTTGCCGCCTGCCCTGACCGCTGCTACGTCCGACTTCGCTCTTGCCTTCTCCCTGTGTACCACGCCATATCACCAGCCAGAGAGGTCGAGTTGTCACTAGGGGACACGACCTGGTAGTTACCGCCGCAGCAAATCCATCCCGCTTTGCGGCGGGCTCTGGTGAAGACCAGTAACTGCTTAGAACCGATCCTCTAGTACAACCCGCGCCATCGCCTCTCTGGTCCAGAGGATCCACTACCTGTCCTGCCGGTACGTGACAGCTCTTCTCTGAACTCTCTCCAAATTATCAATATCCTTCTGGAGATATGGTCTCCAGTACTGCGCATAATACTCCAAATCAGGTCTCACTAGTGCTCTGTAGAGTGGCATGAGCACCTCCCTCTTTCTACTGGTAATTCCTCTCCCTATACACCCAAGCATTCTGCTAGCATTTTCTGCTGCTCTATGACATTGTCTGCCTACCTTTAATTCTTCTGAAATAATGACCCCTAAATCCCTTCAAATACTGAGGTTAGGACTGCATCACTGATTTTATATTCTGCTCTTGGGTTTTTACGTCCCAGGTGCATTATCTTGCACTTATCAACATTACATTTTAGTTGCCAGATTTTTGACCATTCCTCTAGTTTTCCTAAATCCTTTTCCATTTGGTGTATCCCTCCAGGAACATCAACCCTGTTACAAATCTTTGTGTCATCAGCAAAAAGACACACCTTACCATCGAGGCCTTCTGCAATTTCGCTGATAAAGATATTAAACAATATGGGTCCCAGAACAGATCCCTGAGGTACCCCACTGGTAACAAGACCATGGTCTGAATATACTCCATTGACTACAACCCTCTGTTGTTTGTCCCCCAGCCACTGCCTAATCCAGTCAACAATATGGGAGTCCACGTACAGCCTTATTCTACATAATTAAAAAACGAATCTTTATTTCATGATGTAATAACCTTTGGATGGTAATATATTTTCCTCAAAAAGCATTTTGTATTAAAAAAATCCGATTTTTATCCACCCTGAATTATATAATCTCTTTATATTGATAAGACAGGAACCACCATTCACAATAGTTGATTGTCAAATCTTATTTGTTCTTTCCTTGTACAATGACCTCTGCACAGGTCACAGAGCATGCCTAGAAAAATCTCCCATAGTCAAGGGGGTCCCCTCCTGACCATTGTGGCCCATGGGGCTGTTATAAAGAAATTTTCTTAATGCTTTCTAAATGCTGTTAATTTAGAAAAATCATCTTCAGGAAATAGAATAAAAAAAATTACAATCAGAAAAAAAGGATATGTGCTACTATCTGATTTTAGGTGGCAGAAAAAAAAAATTGCTGACCTTTGACCTTTAAGAGGTCAAAATTGCAGTTTCCTTCTTTGGGATTGTATGACTAATAAACCCTGCTTCTATACATGTATTATCTTTAAACTAGGGACTGAGGGTATGGTAATTACATTATAGGAGGGGAAGATAGTGCAGGTAGTGACCTGCAGCTAAGTAATGTAACTGGGGGTGAATCGGATGGAGGGACTAGAACAGTTCATAAGGAAGGGCATAGGGTAAAAAATTATCCAAAAACCTCTTAATTGTATGTATACTAATGCTAAAAGCCTGACTAATAAAACTGGGGAACTAGAATTAGTGATGTGTGAGGAGGACTATGACATAGTGGAAATAACTGAGACATGGCTGGATGAAAGCTCTGACAGGGTTTGGGCTCATGCCAACGACCGTTGCCGCATACGACGAGTCCACAATATACGGGGCACTGGCCGTGTGCATTCCGCATCACGGATGCAGACCCAATTACAGAACGGAACCACGGAGCGGAAGCACTACGAAGTGCATCCGTGGGGTTCTGTTTTGTGCTTCCGTTACGCAAAAAAGTAGTGCATGCACTACTTTTTTGCAGTGCAGTCCATCGGATGTGGATCACGAACCCTATTAAAGTGAATGGGTCCGCGATCCGCATGCAGCTGCCCCACGGTCTTGCCCGTGCATTGTGAACTGCAATTTGCGGTCTGCAGCACAGGCACTGAGCGCTTACACTCGTGGGTATGAGCCCTTACAGTCTCTTTAGAAAGGACCATGAAAACCAGAGAAGGTGAAGGGTTTGCCTTTATGTAAAGTTTTGTTCTGTATGAAGCTCACACTCTGGGGAAGATAAAAGGTGGTAATAAACGTGGAGTCACTGTAGGTATAAATACACGAAGGGAAAACCAATAATAAAATACTGTTAGGCCTCTTTCACGCGGGCGTTGTGTGTGAGGGCCGGACAAAATGCGGGTGGGTTGTGGGAAAATGCGTGATTTTTCAGCACGAATGAAAAGCGTTTTAATGCGCTTTGCACGCGTGTGAGAAAAATCGCCATGTTTGGTACCCAGACCCGAACCAGGACTTCTTAACAGAAGTTCGGGTTTGGGTTAGGTGTTCTGTAGATTTTATTATTTTCCCTTATAACATGGTTATAAGGGAAAATAATAGCATTCTGAATACAGAATGCTTAGTACAATGTCCATTGACGGGTTAAAAATAATAAACAAATTGAACTCACCCCATCCACTTGGTCGCGTAGCGGATCTCCTCTTCTTTCTACTTTCTCCAGGACCTGGCTAACGGACCTTTGATGATGTCACTGCGTTCATCACATGGTCCATCACCATGGGCACAGTGACGTCACCACAGGTCCTTTAGCCAAGTCCTGGAGAAAGTAGAAAGAAGAGGAGATCCGCTACGCGACCAAGTGGATGGGGTGAGTTCAATTTGTTTATTATTTTTAACCCCTCAATGGACATTTTACAAAGCAATCTGTATTAATAATGCTATTATTTTCCCTTATAACCATGTTATAAGGGAAAATAATAAAGATCAGGTCCCCATCCCGATCGTCTCCTAACAAGCATGCGTGAAAATCGCACCGCATCCGCACTTGCATGCGGATGCTTGCGATTTTCACACAGCCCCATTCACTTCTATGGGGCCTGCGTTGCGGGGAAAAACGCACAATTTAGAGCTTGCTGCAATTTTCACGCAACGCACAAGTGATGCGTGAAAATCACCGCTCATGTACACAGCCCTATTGAAGTGAATGGGTCCGGATTCAGTGCGGGTGCAATGCATTCACCTCACGCATTGCACCCGCGTGGAATTCTCGCCCGTGTGAAAGGGGTCTTAGGGTTTTTTCTAAGTCACCTAATATAACAAAAATCTACTACTAAGGGCTTGTTCACACGACCGTGCCGTTTTTTGCGGTCCGCATATTGCGGATCCGCAAAAAACGAATTTTGCCCGTGTGCCTTCTGCAATTTGCGGATCTGAACAGGAGGCCCATTATAGAAATGCCTATTCTTGTCCGCAAAACGGACAAGAATAGGACAGGACTCATAATTGTTGCGGGGCCACAGGACAGAGCAACAGATCCGGACAGCACACAGAGTGCTGTCCGCATCTTTTGCGGACCCATTGAAATTAATAGTTCCGTATACGGACCGTATGCGGAACGCAAGAAAAAGGCCCGTATATAGAACGCAAAATACGTTCGTGTGAACGAGCCCTAAGGGAAATCGATGAGGCAGCATATCACAGTGAGGTAGTGATACTTCCCAGATGTAGATTGGGAAACTGAAAGGTGTGGATGTCATAAAGGCAATAACCAGGGTCAGACTTGTTGTCGGGTCCGAATTGATGGAAGGCCTGGCTAATATAAGACACCGGGCCAGCAATACCCTATTGTGACACATTATACCACCCCAATAAAGCCAAATGCCACAGTCCATCACAAAATACTGCTGCCAGCAGCACAAAATACACCCCTAAAATTCATCCCCTGCTCTAACAGCTCAGACTGGCAGGAGCGCCGATTTGGGCTGTTTAGCCCCTTACATGCAGCAGGCAATGGTAATGCCGCATGTAAGCAGTTACAAGGTGGATCGGACTCCCTCTGTATCCCTTCGGCATCCCTCAAATGAGATTGCTTTGAGTGAACCTCTCTGGGTCAGCCAGCTGGTCAATGTCAGTATAGTACTGACATTAACCCTTTCACTACCAGCGCCTTACATGTGGCACGTGCAGCAGCTTCATGGCTGCCACGTCTCCGCTGTTTCAAACAGCAGAGACCTGCGGCTAATTACCAAAAATGCCGATCACAGTAATTAAAGCCTTTAGATGCCGTCATCAAGCTTGCTCTTCTGGGCTTGTTACCGGCATCCTCTGTCAATGCCAATGAGGATCCCAGTAATTGATTTCAATGCTCTCAGCCTCGCTGAAGAGGATCAGAGCATTGAAGCTGCAATTCTTATTTTGGCCACCAGGTGGCAGGCCAACATAAGAAATGAGCAATGGTCAATAATAAATGCATTTAAAAAATCCATGATTGTTCAAAATTTTTTAAATAAACACACATTTTGTACGCTCATATACAAGCTTCAAATTCATTACAATAAAGTAAGAGAAAACTGAAAAAATTTTATAAAAATATATAAAAGTTTATATCACCCTTTCCGTATAGTAAAAAAAAAATACATAAATAAAAATTATAAACATCATGGGCCAGATTTATCATTAGCTCAAGTCAGAATAATGGAGTGAAAAAGTTGCAAATTTTTCTGCTCTGCACTATGTTCGCCAAATTTCTGAAAGTGGGCGTGTTTTCTGAAAGTGGGCAGATTTACTATTGCGACTATTTAAAAAGTCGCTAAAAAGTTGAAAAAAATGCGCAATTTCACTCCAGTGAGGACCATGCTTATTTTATGAGACTCTTTAATAGAACATGCAACTTTTTTGTAAAGACTTGCGACTTTTTCGTAAAGATGTGCGACTTTTGTAAAGCTGCTCACTGACGGATAAACTACTACCGTCAAACCACATTTATTACAATCTTAAAGGGCCAATCATAAATCTGACTTGGCTAAAACTGACTTTAGCCATATGTGAAAGTGGAGTGAGCTGTCAGAGTAATGATAAATCTGGCCCCATGGGTATAAGCGCGACTGAAAATGCTCATACTATTAAATTATAAAAATATGTTTCCAATAAGGCGAATGGTGTAACGGAAAAAGGGTCAAAATTGCCAATTTGCCATTTTTTCATTGCTTCGCTTACCCCCCAAAAATGTAATAAAATGTTATCAAAAAGTCATACACTCTCCAAAATGGTATCAATACTACAGATTGCCCCACAAAAAATGAGCCCCCATACAGCTCAGTGGATGTAATTATAAAAAAGTTATGGGGGTCAGAATATGGTGATGTAAAAAAAAGAAAAAAAAAATTTAGTTATTTTTACACTATTTAGACATAAAGAACCTATATATATGGGTTATTGTTGTAATCATACTGACCCAGATAATGAAGGATATTAGGTCAGTTTTGCCGCAAAGGGAGCACCGTGGGAACAAAACCCGTAAAACGGTGGAGGAATTGCCTTTTTTTAAATTCTACCCCATTTGCATTTTTTTTTACTGCTTCCCACTACATTGTATACCATAATTAATGATGGACTTAGAAAGTACAATTTGTCCCGCAAAAAATAAGCCCTATACAGCTATGTGATTGTAAATATAAATAAAATTATGACTCAAGGGTAGAAAAATAGGGTAGAAAAATGAAAATGCAAAAATGAAAAAAACTCCTGTATCCTAAGGGTTGAAAAGCAATACACTATGGAAATAGTGTGTTGTATTTTAGAAGCAATCAAAAGATTGGCTGTTATAGACCACTTGTGGAGTATTAAATGGTTAAAAAAATAAAAACATTTTATTAAATAAAAAAAATTCCCAAAAGTTTTTTTCCATTAAATTGCAAAAATAAAATCTATGTTGCTATTGCCGTGTCCCTAGTGACTTGCACTGCACAAATGTCATGTAACAGCTTAAAAAACAAAACAAAAAAACAACTAAGGCCTCTTTCACACTTGCGTTGTCCGGATCCGGCGTGTACTCCACTTGCCGGAATTACACGCCGGATCCGGAAAAACGCAAGTGTACTGAAAGCATTTGAAGACGGAACCGTCTTCCAAATGCGTTCAGTGTTACTATGGCACCCAGGACGCTATTAAAGTCCTGGTTGCCATAGTAGTAGTGGGGAGCGGGGGAGCGGTATACTTACAGTCCGTGCGGCTCCCGGGGCGCTCCAGAGTGACGTCAGAGCGCCCCATGCGCATGGATGACGTGATCCATGTGATCACATGATCCATGCGCTTGGGGCGCCCTGACGTCACTCTGGAGCGCCCGGGGAGCCGCACGGACGGTAAGTACACTGCTCCCCCGCTCCCCGCTACACTTTACCATGGCTGCCAGGACTTTAGCGTCCCGGCAGCCATGGTAACCACTCTGAAAAAGCTAAATGTCGGCTCCGGCAATGCGCCGAAACGACGTTTAGCTTAAGGCCGGATCCGGATCAATGCCTTTCAATGGGCATTAATTCCGGATCCGGCCTTGCGGCAAGTGTTCCGGATTTTTGGCCGGAGCAAAAAGCGCAGCATGCTGCGGTATTTTCTCCGGCCAAAAAACGTTCCGTTCCGGAACTGAAGACATCCTGATGCATCCTGAACGGATTACTCTCTATTCAGAATGCATTAGGATAATCCTGATCAGGATTCTTCCGGCATAGAGCCCCGACGACGGAACTCTATGCCGGAAGACAAGAACGCAAGTGTGAAAGAGCCCTAAGCTTTTTGCTTAGTCGAAAAGGACTAAAAATATAATCGAAAAGTGTTATTTACCCCAAAATTATACAGATGAAAGCTACAAATCTTTTCTTAAAAATCAAACTCATACACAGCTCCGTAGGGTTTAAAAACTAAGCCCAGGCACTTTAAGCCGGTAAGTTTAAAGGCTACGTACACCTTTAGGGCTCATCCACACGACCGTAGGTGTCCCGTTGCCCTATTGCGGATTTGCAATACGCGGGCACCCTTCCGTGTGCATTCCACATCATGGATGCGGACCCATTGACTTGAATGGGTCCGCAAATCCGGAGATGCTGAATGGAAATATGGAACGTAACCCCACGGAACCACTACGGAGTGCTTCTGCAGTGTTTCGTTACGTGCTTCCGCACCGCAAAAAGATAGAGCAAGTTCTATCTTTTTGCGGAACGGACGGATCGCGGATCCATTCAACTGAATGGGTCTGCGCTGCGCTTGCGGCTGCCCCACAGTCGGTGCCCATGCATTGCGTGAAGTGGGCAAAAATGGTAATTCTGTCAGTGTTTATTCTTTTTCTTTTTTTATGAGGTTCCTCTTGTGGTAAATATTGTATGATTTTTTTTCTGTGGGTTGATACGGTTATGACGATACCAAATGTATATACCGTATTTTTCGCCCCATAAAACACACTTTCCCCCTCCCCAAAAGTGGGGGAAAAGTGCCCCTGCGTCTTATGGGGCGAATGCTGGCAATTTACATCGCATCGCAGACTGCGATGTATTAGTGAGGAGGGAGGAGGGTCTGTAGTAGGTGGGGAGAGTGGCGGGCAGTGCAGGCACTGTACTCTGGCCCGACGCTCAGTATGTACTGTATTATACCTAGTGTTTATCATAATATCTAAACTGCGCTCCCCCTGCTCCCCATCTGTACCATACTTACCGGTACATGTCACGCTCCGTCTCCTGTAGTAAGCGCTAGCAGGCAGGCCGGGCTGCAGGTGGCCGTAACACACTGAGGTCACGTACCTGCTTCATTCATAAAGTAGGCGGAGCAGGCACGTGACCTCAGTGAGTTACGGCCTGCCTGCTAGCTCTTACTACAGGAGACGGAGTGTGACATGTACCGGTAAGTACGGTACAGATGGGGAGCAGGGGGAGCGCAGTTTAGATATTATGATTGACATTACGTATACAGTACATACTGAGCGGCGGGCCAGAGTACAGTGCCTGCACTGCCCGCCGCTCTCCCCGCCTACTACAGCCCCTCCATAGGGATCTGTGGATGGCATTATGATGGGGGGATCTGTGGATGGCATTATGATGTTGGGGGGATCTGTGGATGGCATTATGATGGTGGGGGGGATCTGTGGATGGCATTATGATGGTGGGGGGGTCTGTGGATGGCATTATGATGGGGGGGGGTCTGTGGATGGCATTATGATGGGGGGGTCTGTGGATGGCATTATGATGGGGCGGGTCTGTGGATGGGACTGTTATGGGGGGATCTGTGGATGACACATATAGCAGTGTCATCCACAGATCCACTACCCCATAACAGTGCCATCCACAGATCCCCCCACCATCATAATGCCATCCACAGATCCCCCCCACCATCATAATGCCATCCACAGATCCCCCCACCATCATAATGCCATCCACAGATCCCCCCTACCATCATAATGCCATCCACAGATCCCCCCACCATCATAATGCCATCCACAGACCCCCCCATCATAATGCCTTCCACAGCTCCCCCCCATAACAGTGCCATCCACAAATCCCCCACCCCATAACAGTGCATCATCCACAGATCCCCCATAATAGTGTCATGCACAGACCGCCATTAGTTCAAACCCACCAAAAGCACACCTTTTGGTAAAAAAAATTTTTTTCTTATTTTCCTCCTCAAAAACCTAGGTGCGTCTTATGGGCTGGTGCATCTTACAGGGCGAAAAATACGGTAGTTTCTTTTATGTTTTACAACTTTTTCAGCATAAAATCCCTTTTCTGTTAAAAATGTATTATATTTTGCATCGCCGTATACTAAAGTCCAAAACATTTTAATTTTTTCACCAATGTAGCTGTATGGGGGTTTGTTTTTTGCAGAACGAGCTGTAGTTTCTATTGGTATCATTTTTGGGTAGGTATGTCTTTTTGATCACTTGTTATTTATTTTTTGTGGACATGAGGTGACAAAATCAGCAAATCCGTAATTTTTTTCTACATAATTTTTTATTGCATTCACCGCATGGGATTAGTAATATTATACTTTGATAGATCAGGTCGTTACGGATGTGTAGTTTTTATATTTATTTCATTTTTTTAAATGACCTAAATGCACGGATATGAGAAAAGACAAATTATTATTATTATTATTTTTTTTTTTACTTTTGTCAAAAGATCCAGTGGGTCTGATCACTATACAGTGCATTGCAATAGTCATTTATTGCAATGCACTGTATAGTCAGTGCTACACTTAGGCCTCTTTCACGCGAGCGTGTCCAGATAAGGTCCGGATGCGTTGCGGCAAACCCCCGCGAGTAGGTACCCAATTGCAGTCAGTTTTGACTGCGATTGCATTTCGTTGTTCAGTTTTTATCGCGCGAGTGCAATACGTTTTGCACGCGCGTGATAAAAAACTGACTGTGGTACCCAGACCCGAACTTCTTCACAGAAGTTCAGGTTTGGGTTCAAGGTTGTGTAGATTGTATTATTTTCCCTTATAACATGGTTATAAGGGAAAATAATAGCATTCTGAATACAGAATGCTAAGTAAAATAGGGCTGGAGGGGTTAATTTTTTTTTTTATAATTTAACTCACCTTAATCCACTTGTTCGCGCAGCCTGCATCTCTTCTGTCTTCATCTGTGAGGAAAAGGACCTTTAATGACATCACTACACTCATCACATGGTCCATCACATGATCCATCACCATGGTGATGGATCATGTGATGGACCATGTGATGAACGCAGTGACGCCATCAAAGGTCCTATTCCTCAAAGAAGAAGACAGAAGAGATGCCGGCTGCGCAAAGTGGATTAAGGTGAGTTAAATTATTATATTTTTTTTTTTAACCACTCCAGCCATATTTTACTTGCCATTCTGTATTCAGAAGGCTATTATTTTCCCTTATAACCATGTTATAAGGGAAAATAATACAATCTACACAATCTACAATAATAATGATCGGGTCCCCATCCCGATCGTCTCCTAGCAACCGTGCGTGAAAATCGCACCGCATCCGCACTTGCTTGCAATTTTCACACAGCCCCATTTACTTCTATGGGGCCTGCATGCGTGAAAAACGCACAAGTGATGCGTGAAAATCACCGCTCATGTGCACAGCCCCATAGACATGAATGGGTCTGTATTCAGTGCGGGTGCAATGCGTTCACCTCACGCATTGCACCCTCGCGGAAAACTCGCCCGTGTGAAAGGGGCCTTACACTAAGGCTGATCAGACCTTCAGGGTCTGATCAGCCTTAGAAACACCTTTGCATGGTAACCATCAGACCGCTGCTATCGCAGTAGCGGTGGCCCGATGGAAGAGAGAGGGAACTCCCTCCCTCTCTACCCTATGGATGCCACGGGCAGCTACTGACTGCGGCATCTATGGGGTTAAACGGCCGAGATCTGTTGTAGCAGAGTGTTAGCTGTAAGTTACAGCAGACACTCTGCTGATGGCAGCGGCTCCGTTCCTGAGCCGCTGCTATCACAGCCGGCACAGAGGAGCAGGAGAAAGGGGGGAAATGGCGGCATCTTGGGGCACTGGGGGCCACTACAGGGGGCACAGAAATAATCAGGGGCTCCGCGACACACAGGGAGTATTACCCTATTTCAGGCTGCGATCTCCAGAGCTCCGATTGATTAGTCTGCAGAGACCAACCAATCGGAGTGCTTGCCGGCAATGGACCACTCTGATTGGTCCCTTGAAGGCTTCCCCGGTGTCTCTGCTCTCGGGGAGAGTGGAGACTCCGGGGCTGTGACACTTTATAGTGTCACAGTCCCGGTAAGCAGTTTGGACGTCACTGTGCGTTCAAATACAGTAAGTCACTTGCAATTTGGACGTACAGTAATGCCCAAATGCTTGAAGGGGTTTATATCCACTCATTATATAAATATCTACTTTTCACCAGTTTGATAAATTTCCCCTACATAAGCAGTAACAGTAAGAAGGCAGTGTATGTATTCATTATGAAAGGGTATATACGAGCATGACAGAAATATAATAAATCAGTTTTCAATCTGGCATTCTAGTTGAAATGAGGTAAAATGTGCATGTGATGAATTTAGTGATGTTTTAGGGGAAGTCAAGTAAAGTGAAGTACTGAAATAATTTATTAGATGGGAGCTCTGTAAAAAAACATATTTTGAAACTCAGAAGCATTTATTGTTGTAAAAAATGTAAACTGTAATTTGTTATCTCCGACAAACCCTAATACGTAAAGCAATACATGTATAGAACACTTGTTTCTGACTCCAGATCTATAATCTCTATCTCATCGGAGCCCAGGGTGGATAAAAATGATTAAAAAAATAAATAAATTTGATTTAAATCAGATTTTTTTGATTTAAATCAGATTTTTTTTATATAAAATGCTTTTTGAGGAAAATATATTACCATCCAAAGGTTATTCCATCATGAAATAAAGATTAGTTTTTGAATTATGTAGAATAAGGCTGTACGTAGACATATTGTTGAATGGATTAGGCAGTGGCTGAGGGACAGACAACAGAGGGTTGTAGTCAATGGAGTATATTCAGACCATGGTCTTACCAGTGGGGTAATTCAGGGATCTGTTCTGGGACCCATATTGTTTAATATAAATTGCAGAAGGCCTCAATGGTAAGGTGTGTCTTTTTTCTGATGACACAAAGATTTGTAACAGGGTTGATGTTCCTGGAGGGATACACCAAATAGAAAAGGATTTAGAAAAACTAGAGGAATGGTCAAACATCTGGCAACTAAAATTTAATGTTGATAAGTGCAAGATAATGCACCTGGGGCGTAAAAACCCAGGAGCAGAATATAAAATCTGTGATACAGTCCTAACCTCAGTATCTGAGGAAAGGGATTTAGGGGTCATTATTTCAGAAGACTTAAAAGGTAGGCAGACCATGTCATAGAGCATCAGGAGATGCCAGCAGAATGCTTGGGTGTATAGCAAGAGGAATTACCAGTAGAAAGAGGGAGGCGCTCATGCCGCTCTACAGAGCACTAGTGAGACCTCATTTGGAGTATTGTGCTCAGTACTGGAGACCATATCTCCAGAAGGATATTGATACTTTGGAGAGAGTTCAGAGAAGAGCTACTAAACTGGTACATGGATTGCAGGATAAAACTTACCAGGAAAGATTAAAGGACCTTAACATGTATAGCTTGGAAGAAAGACGAGACAGAGGGGATATGATAGAAACTTTTAAATACATAAAGGGAATCAACAAGGTAAAAGAGGAGAGAAGATTTACAAGAAGACAAACTGCTACAAGAGGACGTAGTTTTACATTGGAGGGACAAAGGTTTAAAAGTAATATAAGGAAGTATTACTTTACTGGGAGAGTAGTGGATGCATGAAATAGCCTTCCTGCAGAAGTGGTAGCTGCAACTACAGTGAAGGAGTTTAAGCATGCATGGGATAGGCATAAGGCCATCCTTCATATAAGATAGGGCCAGGGGCTATCCATAGTACTCAGTATATTGGGCAGACTAGATGGGCCAAATGGTTCTTATCTGCCGACACATTCTATGTTTCTATATGTGTAATTTTTTTGGTAAATAAATTTCATTAATCCATTCACAATGTCATGCTCTTCCAGAGGTTTTTGTAAGATTATTGGGCAGTTTCTCTGCCTACAAGATATTATCACAGATGCTTGGTTTACTTTTGCAGTTCTCAAAACTGAATTTGACTCAGCAGAGATCACATGCCTCTTCTTCACAGCAAAAATGTTATAACAGGAACAGAGTTGAGAAAAATACCTTAATCCTAACTTCTATAAACCTATGAATGCAGAATCAACCTAATCAAACTAATATGAAAAGTTGTTTAAATCTTCATCTACTTGCATATTATAAGTTATACCGGCAAGAATTAGTCAATGTAGAAAACTATGATTTAAATGAAGCCTTACTGACTAGTGATTTAAATCGTGATTTAAATCCTTTTGATTTAAATCAAATCCACTCTGTCGGAGCCAATACATTCTAATACTGTACGGAGCTCCTGCGAATGCAAATCGACTTTGTATGTTTTGCTCATCCTTAATTATTGTACTTAACCCTTAGCGGCCCTTTGATTTTCCATTTTTGCGTTTTCCTTTTTTCACTCCCCGTGCCTTAACTTTTTTATTTTTCCCTTCACATAATCATAGCTGTTTATATAGCCAGCTTATTCTTTGCGGGACAAGTTGTACTTTCTAATAGCACTATTTAATATTGCATATGGTGTAGTGAGGAGCTGGAAAAAATTCTGCCACAGTTGGCAGTATGTTTTTTTTACGGTGTTCCCTATATTAGTAAAATTGACATGATTCCTTCACTCTCCAGGTAAGTACGATTACAAATTACATTTGATTATATTTGGCCGCGACATCTGGGGGTTTAAATGTATGAGATCAGCCTTAGGGCTGATGGCATACATCTGCCCCGGGTCTCTGCTGTTTAAAACCGTAGCACAGACAAATGGGCGCCATCTTTAAAGTGTAAATCTACGGCTGTGGTGGGCAAGGGGTTAGCAGAGCTTGCCAGAGGTGAAAAATTCCCATTAAATCCAGTTTCTAAACAGGCTTCTTACATTTTTAAATGTAAACTTTCTTAATTTCCTGCCCCTGTTAATAAAAACTTATCAATTCTCCTACCTAAGGAGTATGTAAGTAAGTATGGTACATTCTGCCAGGTGGGAAAAAAAACTATGAATACAATTAAATGAGATAAATAGTAGCATTTTATTTTAATCTTGAGTCTTGGATTTCTTCACCCTGCTGCAATTGTCAGGATTGGAGTCAATGTCTATCCCAGTCATTTAAAGGGATTATCCAAGACCTATAATTCCCCCCCCAAATGCCTAGGCCCCTCACACAGATTGTACTTACCTCACTTCCCGACAGCCACGCCGCTTCTGATGCTAGCATGACCGCCACTGCACTGTTGCACAGTTTATAAGTGTACAAATAAGAATATTTTCCAGCATCAATGACTGCATATAATTAGGTCACAGGCTGTGTTCAATTGTACATTTATTTCAAAACAGCTCGTGATTTTTTTTTTCCTATTCTATTCAACACAGACTAATGTACCTAACCTGATATATTGGTCTGCGTCATAGTTGCTATATATTGTAATAGTGGACTCTGTTGGTGCAGGCTGAAAAGCTGTCTCAGACATAGAGCAACCTCAGGTGTTAGGTGTGGTTATGTGGCCCCATATGGTTATTTGTCTCCAGAGTGCCAGCTGTAATTTCATTGAACTGTAGTGCAAGTTTTTCTAAAAAAATATTGAAAATTGTCTTTAACAATATTTATTTATCAGGGTCATGTACCTGACCTAACGCACATTGTATTGGACATTTTTTTCCTAATTTTTTTTTAAGAAAACTGTCTTAGAAAACATTGTTTATCAGAGTTGTGTACCTGACCTTATGTACATTGTACTGGACTCTATCCAAGTACAATTTTTTTTCTAAAACAATGAAAATTGTCTTCCAAAACATCAGTTTATCAGAGTCGTGTACCTGACCAAACGTACATTCTACTGGACTTTGTCCAGGTGCAAATTAATGAAAACTGTTAAGTGGTTGTATTTTTAAATAAAATTAATCTAAATGTTACATCTAGAGATGAGCGAATTTCATATTTTGAAATTCGTTCACGCTTCGTTTACTGGTAAAATATGAATTGCGTTATGGATTCAGTTACCACAGACCATAACACAATTCTATGATGGAATGCATAACGGAATGCCTTTAGACGCATTCCGTTATTCATTCCTTCATAATAGAAATCTATGGCCTGCAAAACGGATCCGTCCCTTTTCCGTTATGCAGGAGAGGACTCCACTTGCCCAGTTTGCTATTGGTATACTGTCCTGTCTAACCTATAATATACTGTCAGAGAGGGTATTCAGCATGGCAGGTGGCATCACACCCAAGCAGACAAAATTGTGGAGTGGGTCTGTGAGGATTTTAACACACCGCTGGCTGAGGCCAATTAATAAATCTGCCATTGCTAACAGTGGCTATTTATTGCTGACCAAATCATGCCATAGTTGTCTGCCTGTCCAACATGTTCCACACTGTATTGCTGCTGCCACCAACCTGGCTGCTACACCACCTACTTTCACTTCTACTTCCCCTACACAGCCGCGTAGCTACTGCCTTGTCTGTGGTGTCCCACATCCACACTGGATTCTTGTTCAGAACAAGTCATTGCTTCTTCACATAGTATTGTTTGTGTTTATAAACACGGCTAGGCATATGCCCTCATTAACCCATTCGCTACCAGCGCCATACATGTACGGGTGCGGTCTTAAAACATGCATGTGCGAGCGGGTGCCATAGCCGGTTTCAAACAGCAAATTTCTGCAGCTAATGTCTGTGATCGACAATAATGCTGAGCCTGGACATTCAAACGTGATCACATCTAGAGGGTGAAAAACCTGGGAGCGTGCGATCACATCTCTGTAGAGACCCAGTGTATTAAAACTCCAATTCCTATGTTAGCCAGCAGGCCAACATAGGACATAAGCAATCTAGGTTTTACTATATTTCTTATGGAAGTAAAGGAATATTCAATACAAAACAAATTTGTAGACTTTGTATCCACCTAGAGGGGCTACAAAAAATAAATAAAGTAAAGAAAAAAAAAAACTAAACATTTAAATCAACCCCCCTTTCTTAGAATATGAAAATAAATACATATGTAATTAAAAAAATATAAACATCCTGGGCATCACCGTGACGGAAAAAGCCCGTACTTTTAAAATATTAAATATTTTTCCAATATGGTGAATGGCGTAATGGAAAAAACTGTCAAATTGGCCGTTTTTTTCATTGCTTCTCTTACCAAAAGCATGGTTGACGGTGTTAACAAATAACCTGTTTGAAAACAAACTGAGCCTTATCAAAAAGTCACACACGCTCCAAAATGGTATCAATAAAACTATAGATCGTCCCGCAAAAAATTAGCCCCCACACAGCTCAGTAGACATAACTATAAAATATCCATGATAGATTTCAAAAGGTGGCTGTGCAAGCTGTGTTGACCCTTAGCCTGGTCGCCAGCAAGTACTGTATGGAAGGAAACCACAGCACTACAAGTCTTGAATTAATATCTGATGTTTATTCACCAAAACACGTGCAACTTTCTGACTATTATCAGTCTTTCACAAGCAGCCATTAATGCATCATTTTTGGACCTCTTGTTCAGAACAAGCTAATTCTAATGATGCTATTTTGTGTGTATAAACATGGGTATGCATTTGTTCTGGAAATTGCCGTCCCCAATGCACAGAACAGAACCAATACGTTTGTGTGAAAGAGGCCTTAGGCCCCTTTCACACGGGCGAGTATTCCACGCGGATGCGATGCGTGAGTTGAACGCATTGCACCCGCACTGAATCCTGACCCATTCATTTCTATGGGGCTGTGCACACGAGCGGTGATTTTCACGCATCACTTGTGCGTTGCATGAAAATCGCAGCATGCTCCTCTTTGTGCGTTTTTCACGTAACGCAGGCCCCATAGAAATGAATGGGGTTGCGTGAAAATCGCAAGCATCGGCAAGTAAGTGCGGATGCGGTGCGATTTTCACGCACGGTTGCTAGGTGACGATCGGGATGGGGACCCGATCATTATTATTTCCCCTTATAACATGGTTATAAGGGAAAATAATAGCATTCTGAATACAGAATGCATAGTAAAATAGGGCTGGAGGGGGGAGGGGTTAAAATAAATAAATAAATAATTTAACTTACCTTAATCCACTTGCTCGCGCAGCCCGGCTTCTCTTCTGTCTTCTTTTTTGCTGTGTGCAGAAAAAGGACCTGTGGTGACGTCACTCTGGTCATCACATGGTCCGTTACATGATCTTTTACCACGGTGAGGGATCATGTGACGGACCATGTGATGACCGGAGTGACGTCACCACAGGTCCTTTTCCTGCACACAGCAAAAAAGAAGACAGAAGAGAAGCCGGGCTGCGCGAGCAAGTGGATTAAGGTGAGCTTAATTTATTTTATTTTTTTTAACCCCTCCAGCGCTATTGCACTATGCATTCTGTATTAAGAATGCTATTATTTTCCCTTATAACCATGTTATAAGGGAAAATAATACAATCTACCCAACACCTGTTCGGGTTTGGGTACCAAACATGCCGATTTTTCTCACACGAGTGCAAAACGCATTACAATGTTTTGCACTCGCGCGGAAAAATCGCGCATGTTCCCGCAATGCACCCGCACCTTTTCCCTCAACGCCCGTGTGAAAGAGGCCTTAGTGTAAGTGTAGCACTGACAATAAAGTGCATTGCATTAGATGACTATTGCAATGCACTGTATAACCATCAAGCCCACTGGATCTCCAGGATCCAAATGGGTCTTGCTGAAAAAAAAAAAAAGTGTAAAAAAAAAAAAAAGGTTAAATAAATAAAACTTTAAATAAAAAATTTATAAATTAAATAAAAAAAATTTAATATCTGTTCATTTATAAGTCATTAAAAAATAAAAAAATAATACTCATAATTGGTATCCCTAACGACCTGAACTATAAAAGTATGTTACTAATCCCGCTCGGTGAACACTGTAAAAAATGTATGTAGAAAACAATGACGGAATTGCTGTTTTTGTCACCTCACCTGCTCAAAAAAAGAAATAACAAGTGATCAAAAAATTATATGTCCCCCAAAAATATACCAATAAAAACTACAGCCTGTCCCACAAAAAACAAGCTCCCACACAGCTACATTGGTGAAAAAAAAAAAAATGTTATGGACTTTAGTATATGGCGATGCAAAATGTCATTTTTTTTTTTAGCACAAAAGTGATTTTATGCTGAAAAAGTTGTAAAACACAAAAAAAATTGAAAGTAGACATAGGGGAGTGTTACGTAATAACTATTTTATGAAGTATCACTGTCTTAATAGCGGAGAAATTCAAATTCTTTATGCATAAAGGTAAAACGTATCAACTCAAATTTACCACTAACATAAAGTATGATGTGTCACGAAAAAACTATCTCAGAATAGCTTGGATAAGTAAAAGCGTTCCAAAGTTATTACCAGATAAACAGACACATGTCAGATTTGAAAAATGGGGCACCAACATTTGGTCCAAACTGGCTGTCGCTTGAATGGGTTAACATTATTTTGTGAAATTTATTTACTGTGTGGTAAAAATAAAATGTGGGTCACTACAATGATTATAATGCCACATTTTTTAAATATTTTTTTTACTATTTTTCCTTTACTCCTACAGGCTGTTAGCTCTGTAACTGCCCTTCTCCTCGTTCAGACTGAAGGGGAGGGTGGGTGACTGCTTTAGTTACTCATATCTCTTTTTTGGTCACAGCTACAGATATGGGCTTTGGCATACCAAGCTTTCAAACAACACCAGAATGACAGCATTATCTTCAGTACATGGGAATATATCACTGTTAGAAATACAGATGCAGTGAATACCAACTTGATTATTCCGGACTCTTTTATCTGGAATGCCAGCTTTCAAATAAAACATCCGATTATATACCCCAACCATGGGATGATTACTTGTTCAAGTAATAACTAAGCCTATGGCAGTCATCATACTAAATACACAACCTACATAGAAAATGCCAGACCGCTTATACTATATTAAATCCTTTATTACAAAAAAATCACAATTGAATACATACATGATTAAAAGAAATTGGTGCAGGAGATAAAAAACGACATCACTGGAGGAGACATACAGTGGATACAAGTCCTTATTCATCCAACATGATTATTTACTAAAGTGCATATGCAAAAATTCATAAATGGAAAACAGGAACATAGGACAATTACCCATACTGTGTCTCCTCCAGGATGGCGCCAACCCCAACGCGCATTTCGGCGTACCTTCGAACCAGTTTCTTTTAATCATGTATGTATTCAATTGTGATTTTTTTGTAAGAAAGGATTTAATATAGTATAAGCGGTCTGGCATTTTCTATGTAGGTTGTGTATTCAGCTTTCAAATAAGACCAAGCCCATGCATCTAGCTACCAATCAGGAGATATCAGCAGCTGAAGCAGCCCCTCCCCTTCCAATTCTGCCCAAGCAGAACAGTTAAGTACTTTCCCCACAGCCAGAGCTGAGCTCTGGCAAAACGTTTAGGTGGTTAAAAGGGTTTCCCAGTGACATTAAGTAATCCCATATCCACAGGATAGGGAATAACTATTAGATCAGAGGGGAAGCTACCGCTGAGACCCCCACTATTCACAAGAATGGAGGCCCTTTACCCCTTGCAGCCCCCTGAAAAGAACGGTCAGGCATGTTTGTTGTCACTCCATTCATTTCTACGGGATTTTCGGAAATAGCCGAGTACAGCGCCTGAATTCCCGTTTATGTTTGTAGACTAGCAAAGTGTTTTGGGGCTGGACCAGCCACTTACCAAGGCATCACACAAATTGGTTTGTGAATCCTGATGAAAGGGCTGGTCCAGCTCCGAAACATGCTCTCCACTTGTCAACATCTGGTTTGATATGGGTCATGTAGCTGCTGTAGCCAATGACACAGCAGTCACGTGTCCCCCATGTATTATGTCATTGGGTCACGTGACTCATGTAGAACACATGACTGCTGCAGGAAGTCATTGGCTGCAGTGGCCACACGACCCATGTCAGACCATATGTTGAAACAGGGAGAGTGGAGGTGGTGGCAGTTGAGCAAAGGAACCATAACTCCGCAGTGAGGAGCAGGTAGGTATGCTTCCATATTCAGTTCTGGCCATGTAGGGTGGTTCTCCCAAAAGGCCTCAAGTGGTGAACAACCCCTTTAACCACTTCACATCCTCCCATAGGATATAAACATCCTATGGGTGGATGTTTATCTCTGAATGGACGTTCTGGAACATACATTCAGAGATGGCAGCTGCACGCTAATTGTGCAACTGCCGAGCGGGGGGCCCGTTGTCTGTGACAGCAGGGCAACCCAAAGGGAAGGCAGGGACAGTTCCCAGGTGTCCTTGCCTTCTCAACGAGCGCGGTGTATACAGATCAAGAAGCGCTCAGGAAAACTGTGCTAAAACAACCAATTTTTTGTCACCTTGCCCTATAAAGTGTAATAATGAATGCTCAAAAAATTATATGTACCAAAAAATGGTACCAATAAAAACGTCAACTCTCGGCAGAAAACGATCGGCAGAAAAATAAAAAAATATGGCGTCCAGAAAATGGAGACACAAAAACATAATTTTTTTTTTTCAAAAATGCTTTATTATGTAAAACTGAAACAAAGTAGATATATTTCATATCATTGCATTCGTAACAACCTGCTCTATAAAAAAAAGCACATGATCTACCCTGTCAGATGAATGTTGTAAAAAAAAAAACATTTTTTGGTTACCTTTCCTCACAGAAAATGTAATATAGAGCAATTAAAAATTATATGTACCCCAAAATAGTACCAATAAAACTGGCACCTTATCCCCTAGTTTCCAAAATGGGGTCACTTTTTTGGAGCATCTAAAAACCAGTTCAGCAAAATCTGCCTTCCAAAAACAATACGGCGCTCCTTTTCTTCTGCGCTCTGCCGTGTGCCCTTACATCAGTTTACGACCACATACAGGGTGTTTCTGTAAACCGCAGAATCAGGGTAATAAATATTGAGTTTTGTTTGGCTGTTAACCCTTGATGTGTTAAAGAATTTTTTTTATTAAAATGTCAAATCTGCCAGAAAAGTAAAATTTAGAAATGTCGTCTCTTTTTTTCTTTAATTCTTGTGGAACACCTAAAGGGTTAACAACATTTGTAAAATCAGTTTTGAGTAACTTGAGGGGTGTAGTTTCTACAATGGGGTCATTTATGGGGGTTTCCACTATGTAAGCCCCACAAAGTGACTTCAGACGTGAACTGGTCCTTAAAAAGTGGGTTTTGGAAATTTTCTAGGAAAATCCTAAGCCTTCTAACGTCCTAAAAAAATAAAAAGACATTTCCAAAATGATGCCAACATAAAGTAGACATATGGGGAATGTTAAGTAATAAATATTTTATGAGGTATCACTTTCTGTTTTAAAAGCAGAGAAATTGAAATTTTAAAAATTGCAAATTGTTTAAAATTTTTGGTAAATTTGGGATTATTTTATAAATAAAGGTGAAATATATCGACTCAAATTTACCACTGTCATGAAGTACAATGTGTCACAAGAAAACCTTTTCAGAATGGCTTGGATAAGTAAAAGCGTTCAAAAGTTATTACCACATAAAGTAACACATGTCAGATTTGCAAAATTAGGCTCTGTCAGGAACTGGGAAATGGCCTGGATATGAAGTGGTTAAGAAAACTAGGAGAAGGACTTTCTATTTGGTGGACTGGGAGGGGTTTGGTGCTGAAGAAAGATCACGGGAACCTATGAAAAACATCAAGGCCCCAGCTCTCCTACAGTTCAAGCTGAAGAAGGGGGGGGGGGGGGTACTGTTATACTGGTGGTCCATGCCCATGGATATCTTCTGGCTCCCTGTGGGCATGGCTGCTAAAACACCCAACTGTCCTCCTCAAGATCTCCATAGGTCCAGACACACTGGCGTCCCTCTCTTCCTGCTTGGTGGACCCTGCTGCCAGAGTAGCGCTGCTCTGTCCACTCCCACAGACTGAGGTCTGCATCCTGCCTGCACTCTGTCCATAGGGCATGTTGGCTTCTTCTGTAGGGCCTGCATATACACCCTGATTTTCCCCAGTCTATGGTTGTCAACCTCCAGTCACCTTCCCCTGTGGGAGATTGTGTAAATAAGTTATATCAGTCTAGTTTCACTGGGTGCACTGTTTTACTTGTTCACTCTCATGTGTACCAACTTTTGCCTGTCTCCAGACCCTACACTGCCAGACCTGACCTATACCTCTCTATACTGACCCTGAGCTGTCTGCTCAGTCATTTGGACTTACTTTGTATTGAATGCACGCTGCTGCCAATACCTTAGCTTGTCCCTGACTACATTTACATTACTAGACCTCATGGTGTTTTTCACCAGTGTCTCTTGACGCTTCTGGATCAGCTGTCTCCTCCAAGATGTAGCAGCCTGGTGATATCACTGCAGCAGAGTCCAGATCCCTGTATAGAGGTTAAAGGTTGAAGACAACACCCTTAGGAGTGGTGCCAAGTCATATCTGTACAGTATACGCAATAGATCAGCTTAGTAACAACCGCCAGTGTTTTTATTAATTTAGGCTCTTAACAAGCTATTGTTATACTGTATTTAAAAAAAATCCTGAAGTTCTTAAATCTGGTCTTTATTTAGAAATTTTGGAAAGAAAGATGAGAAATAAATTTGCTTTCCAGATAGTAATCCATCAAAACACTGTAAAATATATTTCAGGACATTACCCCAGTATCATCTCAGTTTTTTTTAATCTATACCCGTCATTACACAAGAGAAAATGGCATACATCCACTTGTTCCTGGACGTTCATACCAAATTGAAAATACAATACTTCTTATCTGGCCTCTATTCTAAGGGAACAGATGAATAAATTTAGGTTTTTAGGAGTTCCTTTGTCTGAATTAATTCAGATAATTAGTTCAGCTACAGTATCGTCTATTCAGTTCTATTATTTTACACATAAAGCTTTGTTAAGCTAGTCATAAACATGAGGTAACTGTCGGCTGAATTAACTTTTTCTCCCGATCATGCTGTTATACTTGCATCCTTGGCTTGGCTAAACATACATGCGTTGTGAATGGAAGAGTGGATAAGGCAACTGCCAGACACCTTTGGCAGGTGTATTATCTGTCCGAGAAAAAAAGAATTAGGCATGTTGAAATCCAAGATGGTATCCCCCCATCTAACTGTATGGCCAGCATTACAGTCATAGACATTATCTTCTTAGCTGAGGCTCAAGCTATACAGCTTGCACAAAAGTGCCACATCAGTTATTTCCTGAGGTAAAAAGTGGCATGCTTCCTTGCTGTGGAATTTCTGCAGATTTATTTCCCATTGCGAATAATAGAATACACATTGCAAGTGCTACTTCATGCCACTCCCGTCTCACTATAAGACCAATTATTATAATTTTTTTTTGTATATTCTTTATTTTAGGAGAATTTTCAAAAATAAGAATACAATGATACATGAAAGCATGAGCACATGAATGCGTGATTGAATACATACATGTACGGCATCACATATAGAGTTTTACAGAATGTCAACTGTACATACATACAGTTGCAAGTAAAAGTATGTGAACCCTTTGGAATGATATGGATTTTTGCACAAATTGGTCATAAAATGTGATCTGATCTTCATCTAAGTCACAGCAATAGACAATCACAGTCTGCTTAAACTAATAACACACACAGAATTAAATGTTACCATGTTTTTATTGAACACACCATGTAAACATTCACAGTGCAGGTGGAAAAAGTATGTGAACCCTTGGATTTAATAACTGGTTGAACCTCCTTTGGCAGCAATAACTTCAACCAAACGTTTCCTGTAGTTGCAGATCAGACGTGCACAACGGTCAGGGGTAATTCTTGACCATTCCTCTTTACAGAACTGTTTCAGTTCAGCAATATTCTTGGGATGTCTGGTGTGAATCGCTTTCTTGAGGTCATGCCACAGCATCTCAATCGGGTTTAGGTCAGGACTCTGACTGGGCCACTCCAGAAGGCATATTTTCTTCTGTTTAAGCCATTCTGTTGTTGATTTACTTCTATGCTTTGGGTCGTTGTCCTGTTGCAACACCCATCTTCTGTTGAGCTTCAGCTGGTGGACAGATGGCCTTAAGTTCTCCTGCAAAATGTCTTGATAAACTTGGGAATTAATTTTTCCTTCAATGATAACAATCCGTCCAGGCCTTGACACAGCAGAGCAGCCCCAAACCATGATGCCCCCACCACCATACTTCACAGTTGGGATGAGGTTTTGATGTTGGTGTGCTGTGCGTCTTTTTCTCCACACATAGTGTTGTGTGTTTCTTCCAAACAACTCAACTTTGGTTTCATCTGTCCACAGAATATTTTGTCAGTACTGCTGTGGAACATCCAGGTGCTCTTGTGCAAACTGTAACCGTGCAGCAATATTTTTTTTGGACAGCAGTGGCTTCCTCTGTGGTATCCTCCCATGAAATCCATTCTTGTTTAGTGTTTTACGTATCGTAGATTCGCTAACAGGGATGTTAGCATATGCCAGAGACTTTTGTAAGTCTTTAGCTGACACTCTAGTCATCTTTACAGGACGGCCACTCCTAGGTAGAGTAGCAGCAGTGCTGAACTTTCTCCATTTATAGACAATTTGTCTTGCCGTGGTCTGATGAACAGCAAGGCTTTTGGAGATACTTTTATAACCCTTTCTAGCTTTATGCAAGTCAACAATTCTTAATCGTAGGTCTTCTGAGAGCTCTTTTGTGCGAGGCATCAGTCACTTCAGGCAATGCTTCTTGTGAAAAGCAAACCCAGAACTGGTGTGTGTTTTTTAAAGGGCAGGGCAGCTGTAACCAACACCTCCAATCTCATCTCATTGATTGGACTCCAGTTGGCTGACACCTCACTCCAATTAACTCTTGGAGATGTTATTAGTCTAGGGGTTCACATAGTTTTTCCACCTGCACTGTGAATGTTTACATGGTGTGTTCAATAAAAACATGGTAACATTTAATTCTTTGTGTGTTATTAGTTTAAGCAGACTGTGATTGTCTATTGTTGTGACTTGGATGAAGATCAGATTACATTTTATGACCAATTTGTGCAGAAATCCATATAAATCCAAAGGCTTCACATACTTTTTCTTTCAACTGTAAATTAATCTTTCCAAACTGAGTGATAGACAGGATTTCCGTAGGAAAAAGTTAGAAAGTTGTAAATTATAATAGTGTACCTGTAGACAAAGTTTCAATCAGCAATAAGTATATAGTGGCTATCTCAGAATATATATTGCTTTTGCAATTGGAGTATGACATGAAATCCAGATAAGTATCATGTACCGGAGAAAACATGTAAGAAACAAAACAAGTAGTAACAGAATAGGAAAGAACGAGGGTCTATACTAGATTCTTGGAACCTCTTCCCTGATGAGACAATTTAAAAATTGTTAGTGACCAGAGAAGGGTAATCGTGTTGTGTTGGTACAAGAGTAATTCTCAGAGAAGTGCATGGGCGTAATTGCTACAAAACGCTTAAGTAAGTCTGAGCAATTCCAGAGGGCATATGACTAAGTAAAATAAGAGGTGTTAAGATGTAATAAGCATGGGAGGAGGGCAGAGATAATTCTGTCCCTTCGATATTTTCGAATACAACCCTAAGTCTGAGTAGCGGTTCTGTGAAAGTCCAACCAGGGTTGCCAAATTGTAAGAAAAGCACCCCTACTCCCCCTGTCCCATCCCACCATTTCTTCCATAAGGCAGATTTGTTGGACTTTATCCAACCACTCTTTGTTGGTTGGTGGTTCTGTATCACGCCATTTGGTGGGAATGATATACTTTGCTGCAGTAATCAGATGTGTAACTAGATTATTAGCATTGGGTTTAAGATCCTTCTGGGGCCTCCATAGCAGAACAAGTTCTGGTGTGAGGGTTACAATACTCTTGCAAATTTTGTTAATAGTGCATTCAACCTCTTTCCAGAAGAGGGCAATTTTAGTACAGAACCACCAAATATGAGATATAGTTCCTATTTCTTCTAGGCACCTCCAGCATTTATCAGTAGGAGACAAATGTATGCTATGTAGGAAGCTGGGAGTTCTGTACCAGCATGAGATGGTTTTGAATGAGTTTTCTTGTAGGCGGACACACCTAGAGAAACCATGTGAGTGTTTAAGTACAAAGTTGGCCACCTCCTCTGACAAGGTAATCTGGAGCTCCCTTTCCCACATCCTAAGATAGTAGGGTCTAGTTGTGGAGTGGCCAAGCACAAGTTGGGAGTATATGCGGGACAATATCTTGGGCGTAGAAGATGGGAGTAAGGTACAATTTTCCAACCATGTTGGGTCAGGGAGGTTTGCATAAAGCTTCTTATATTTTCTGCATGTGAGTTTGATGTCCAAATCTACTATGTCTGTCCGTATATGATTTGGGATGTGTGAGGTAACACTTTGTAGGAATTCCGACAGATCCGTGGCTTTTGTTAACTCAGATATTTTAATATTAGATAGATAAAGCCATGATCTATGGAAGCCTCTGCCTTTCGGATTAAGGAAGTATGGGATAACCGACAAGGGAGCTATAGGGGACAAAGTATTTGAGGATAGGTGTAGGTCTTTGGTTTTCCCACAGTATTGTAGCATGCAACGGGTAAGGTCGCTGAGTGGGCTTTTTTTTTACTAAGAGAAGGTGGTTTAACCCATAGATGGTGTAGGGTCTCTTCTCCCATTAAAGCTTTTTCTAGATCGGCATATAATGAGTTGTTGTTGGTCCTAGCCAGGTCTATCCACCTCTCTAATTGTATAGCATGTAAATATGATCTTCTATCGGGCAGTGAAAGGCCTCCCTTTGTAGATTTTCTTATGTCAAGGGAATACGCCAAGCGTGGACTATTGTTCTGCCATAGAAAAGTGGTGTAAAGGCTACGGAAATCTGATAAATATTTATTGGAAAGTGGAACGGGAAGACATCTTAAAGTATACAGTATTTGAGGTAGCACATATGTGGTGAGTAAATTTTTTCTACCCATCCATGAGAGAAATGGAAGTTTAACTGAGGTTAGGAAGGATTTTATTTTGGTGAATAGGGGGGAATAGTTTAGTTTGAAAAGATTTTTCGGGTCTGCTGGTATCATAATTCCCAAATGTTTGATAGCTTCTGTTGGCCACTGGAATGAGGTTAGAGATTTAATCTCAGCCATGTAGTTTTTGTTAGCAGTGATATTTAATATATCTGATTTGTCATAATTTACCTTAAAATTGGAGATTTATCCATATTCTGTTAATATCCTCAATATTTCTGGAATTGCTTCTTTGGGGTTTGTTATAAACAATAGCAGGTCATCGGCAAAAGCTGCCAGCGAATGAGACCTCCCATTAACATTCAGGCCTTTAATCACACTGGAGGATCTAATTTTACTCAAAAGTATCTCCAGGGTTAAAATGAATAAAGTCGGGGATAGGGGGCACCCCTGACTTGTCCCGTTCAAAATATTGAATGGGGGTGACAGTGTGCCATTTACCAAAACTCTCGCTGGCGGGCGTCTATATAGTGAGAAAATAGCTGCGATGAGCATGGGTGGGAAGCCAAAGTGTCTTAAAGTGCTTTCCATGAAGACCCAATTGACCCTATCGAAGGCCTTTTCTGCATTAGTTCCCATGAGTGTCAAGGAGATATTATGTTTTTTTGCATAATAAATAGCGTGAAGGACTCTACTTACATTGTGTTTCCCCTCCCTGCCTTTAACAAATCCAACTTGTTCCTCATCTATTAATCTGGGGAGGAGTTACGCAATACGGTGGCTTAAAAGTTTGGCCCAAAGCCTAATGTCCACATTAAGAAATTAAATTGGCCTATAGCTGCTACATTTGGTGGGGTTTTTCCCCTCCTTAGGGATAATTGATATATGGGCCATAAGTGATTGTGGGAGGAGTGAGCTCCCTTTTAGTAGAGAGTTGCACATATTCACAAAAAGTGGTATGAGGGTTTTCTGAAAATTTTCTGTAATAAATGATAGGGAGTCCGTCTGGTGCTGGGCATTTTCCTGGAAGGACACTTGCCAATATCTCTGTGGCTTCTTTTTCAGTTACCGGTGATGGTAATATATTTTTGTCTGTTTCAGTTCATTTCGGGACTTGGTCCGAGTCTAGGAATGATTCTATTTTCTTGACCATCTGGGAGGGATCATTCGTCTGGATATTGTAGAGTTCTGAGTAGAAGTTAGCAAATTCTTTAGCTATAGACGGAGTTTTGGAGATGCTAAGACCATTTTCTGTTTTTATATTGGGAATGAAAGCTTTTTCTCTTTGTCCTTTATCATTTGCGAGAGGAGTTTGGAGCCTCTATTACCGTGAAGGTAGTACTTAAATTTTACTGTTTTAAGGGCTTTAGCTGATTTAATATTTAATAGATCTTTCAGTTGGCTTCTAAGCTTAGTAATATCAATGTAATTAGTTTCTGTTGGGGAAAGTTTGTTGACATTTTCTAGAGCAGAAATTTGGGCAATTATGGAGTCTATTTTTGCTGTTCTTTGTTTACGTACCCAAGCCCCCAGGGCTATAAGTTCACCCCTTATATAGGCTTTGTGTGATTCCCATGTGATGGTATTATCTATGTGGGGGGTGTAATTTAGTTGAAAGAAGAGTTTTAGTTTATCCTCCAGCCTAAGTCTATCTTGTTAATTCTCCAACAAGGTTTCATTTAGTCTCCAGGACCATTCTTTGGGGGGGATGCCTTTCAGCTGAATTTCTAAGGAGACCGGAGCGTGGTCTGAAACCGTGATCTGGCCTATAGCGGAATGCTTGACCCTTTCAATTATGTGATTGGAGATGAACAAGTAGTCCAGGCGTTGGTAGGTTCTGTGTACCGCTGAATGGAAGGTGAAGTCCTTATTACAGGGGTGTACTATTCTCCATACATCTGAAACTTGGTGGGAAGCGAGGGCTCTTTTTCTTTTACAAATCTGTTTGGCCGTGAATTTAGGGGTAACTGGTGTAGAGTCTAAGGGATGATCCAACACTAAGTTTAAGTCACCTCCTATAATTAGTATTCTTTCTGTAAAGTCATGTAAAGACTGTAGAAGCTTTGTAGGCCAGGGTATTTGTTTGGTGTTTGGGGTGTATATATTAACAAGAGTCCCCTTACTGTCATATAATGGAAATATATATCGTCCCTCGGGGTCTATATAATGAGCTTGTGCTTGGAAGGGAACATTGGTTCCTATTCCTATAGAAACTCCTCTGGAAGCCGAGGAATGCGTGCTGTGGTACCATTTTTTATAACGTCTGGTTAATAATGCAGGAACATGGTTATGCTTAAAATGAGTTTCTTGTAGAAACAGAAGATCTGCTTATTTTTTTTTAAGTAAGTGGAAAACTTGGCTCCTCTTTTGGGGGATGTTGAGCCCCTTGGCATTAAGTGAGACTACTTTTAGAGAGCCCATTGTTTCATAAGAAAAGTTGATGTCGTGTGATCCTTACTCGTACCACCTGGTAGAACCATGTATAAGACCCAATTATAGAACTAGCATACAGTATAAACAACCGAAGAGTGAAACTAATGGCAATATAAACAGACATTACCACTTAATAAAATCGTTTCGCTATCAATGGTTTACCTTAACCAATGATTTGATCAATGGTGAGGAGTGGGTAGTTTAAGGGAGGGGGGATTTAGATGTAGGTAAGAGGTAAGGTAAATGAGTGAGAAGAGTATAAGGGCGAGTAGAGAGAAGGAGGGGAGGGAGGAGAAACTGTGTATTACACAAAGCCTATGTGCATTCACACAGCGCAGTTTAAATGTGGATGTGCTGGTTGGGGAGAGCGGGAAGCTTTCTCATCTGTAAACTTAAATTATCTCATTCTCCCCACACAGCACCTCCTTGTAAGTTCCCTTAAAGGGTTTCTGTCACCCCATTAAACCGTTTTTTTCTTTTTTCTTTAATAATAATCCCTATAGTGCGATCTCATGATACATAATCAAATTAATAATTTTGGTTCAGTAGATTTTGCTAAAAAACGATTTTTAAAATATGCTAATTACCTTGCTACCAGCAAGTAGGGCGGCTACTTGCTGGTAGCAGCCGCATCCTCCGATGGTAATGACGCCCGATTGAAGCCAGGTACGGCGCAGGCGCGAGATTTCAAATTCTAACAGCGCCAGCAGAGAAGGATTCACTTCCCTGGCCCTGTCAATCAGCATGCCGAGGGGGCGTCATTACCATCGGAGGATGCGGCTGCTACCAGCAAGTAGCCGCCCTACTTGCTGGTAGCAAGGTAATTAGCATATTTTAAAAATCGTTTTTTAGCAAAATCTACTGAACCAAAATTATTAATTTGATTGTGTATCATGAGATCGCACTATAGGGATTATTATTAAAGAAAAAAAAAAAAACGGTTTAATGGGGTGACAGAAACCCTTTAACCCCTTAAGGACACAGCCCTATTTCACCTTAAGGACCAGGCCATTTTTTGCAAATCTGACCAGTGTCACTTTAAGTGCTCATAACTTTTAAACGCTTTGACTTACCCAGGCCGTTCTGAGATTGTTTTTTCGTCACATATTGTACTTCATGTCACTGCTAAAATTGGGTCAAAAAAGTTAATTTTTTTGCATAAAAAAAATACAATTTTTACCAAAAATTTTGAAAAATTAGCAAATTTCAAACTTTCAGTTTCTCTACTTCTGTAATACATAGTAATACCCCCAAAAATTGTGATGACTTTACATTCCCCATATGTCTACTTCATGTTTGTAGCATTTTGGGAATGATATTTTATTTTTTGGGGATGTTACAAGGCTTAGAAGTTTAGAAGCAAATTTTGAAATTTTCAGAAATCTTCAAAATCCCACTTTATATGGACCAGTTCAGGTTTGAAGTCACTTTGTGAGGCTTAGATAATAGAAACCTCCCAAAAATTACACCCCTCAAGGTATTCAAAACTGTTTTTTCAAACTTTATTAACCCTTTAGGTGTTCCACAAGAGTTAATGGCAGATGGAGAAACAATTTAGAAATTTCTATTTTTTGGAAAATTTTCCAATATAATCAATTTTTTCCAGGAGTAAAACAAGGGTTAACTGCCAAACAACACTCAAAATGGGTTGCCCTGATTCTGTAGTTTGCAAAAACACCCCATATGTGGTCGTAAACTACTGTTTGGCCGAACGGTAGCACATAGAAGGAGGGGAACACCATATGGGTTTTGGAAGGCAGATTTGGCAGGACTGGTTTTGTTTATACCATGTCCCATTTGAAGCCCCCTGTTGCACCCCTAGAATAGAAATTTCAAAAAAGTGACTCCATCTAAGAAAGTACACCCCTCAAGGTATTCAAAACTGGGTTTACAAACTTTGTTAACCCTTTAGGTGTTCCACAAGAGTTAATGGCAGATGGAGAAACAATTTTGAAATTTCTATTTTTTGGAAAATTTTCCAATATAATCAATTTTTTCCAGGAGTAAAACAAGGGTTAACTGCCAAACAACACTCAAAATGGGTTGCCCTGATTCTGTAGTTTGCAGAAACACCCCATATGTGGTCGTAAACTACTATTTGGCTAAACGGCAGGACATAGAAGAAGGGGAACGCCATATGGTTTTTGGAAGGCAGATTTTGCTGGACTGGTTTATTTACACCATGTACCCTTTCAAGCCCCCTGATGCACCCCTAGAGTAGAAACTCCATAAAAGTGACCCCATCTAGGAAACTACGGGATAAGGTGGTTGTTGTTTTGGGACTATTTTAGGGGTAAATTTGATTTTTGGTTGCTCTATATTACTCTTTTTGAGGCAATGTAACAAAAAAATTAAATTCTAAAATTGTTTCTACATTCGCTATTTAGTTTTGTGGAACACCTAAAGGGTTAACATAGTTTGTAAAGTAACTTTTGAATACCTTGAGGGGTGTAGTTTCTTAGATGGGGTCACTTTTTTGGAGTTTCTAGTCTAGGCTACATCAGGGGGGGCTTCTAATGGGACATGGTGTCAAAAAAAAAACTGTCCATCAAAATCTGCCTTCCAGAAACCATATGGAGTTCCCTTCGTTCTATGCCCTGCCGTGCGGCTATATAGCCATTTACGACCACATATGGGGTGTTTCTGCAAACTACAGAATCGGGGCAATAAATATTTAGTTTTGTTTGGCTGTTAACCCTTGCTTTATTACCGGCAAAATGGATTCAAATTGAAATTTTGCCCAAAAATAGGTGTTTTGGCACCGTTTTTATTTTATATTTTTAACACCGTTCATCCGAGGCGTTTGGTCAAAAGTAATTTTTATAGCGACGACTTTTACGCACGCGACGATGCCCAATATGTATGGCTCTCAGACTTTGGAGACACTAAGCAGGCATCCTAAAACTGCGGCCCTCCAGATATTGTAAAACTACAATTCCCACCATGCCCTGCTGATGGCTGTAGGTTGTCTGGGCATGCTGGGAGTTATAGTTTTACAACATCTGGAGGGCCGCAGTTTGAGGATGCCTGCACTAAAACTAATATTTTTTGGGGAAAGAAAAATTGTTTCTGTGTCTCCAAAGTCTGAGAGACATAGTTTTTTTATGTTCTCTAGTGGACTGTTGGGGATTATAAAAATTTAGTACTCCATGGAAGTGTGATACTCCCTGAAGCAATCGATAATGCAGAGGCCCGGATGATCGGGGCACGTGTCACACTGAGTGGTGGTGTCCTTCCGTATCCCCCTCTTGTGACACACTCTGCATCTTTTTTGGGTTCGTCCCTTCTTTCCAGTATGGGGGACCACACCTGGAAAGTGTTGGCCAGGGACGATCCGGGCGCCTCCAGTTCCCGAGGTACTCCGGCCTGCTCTTTCCCGGTCCGAAAAGATCAGGTCTTTGAGGACTGCCTCATAGAACTGGAGGAATGTCCCTGTGCTGCCAGCGCTTCGGGATAGTACAAAAGAGTTGTACATGGCAACCTGTACCAAGTAGACCGCAACTTTTTTGTACCATGCCCGGGTTTTGCGCATGGCATTATATGGCTTGAGGACTTGATCAGAGAGATCAACTCCTCCCATATACCGATTGTAGGCGACGATACAATCGGGCTTGAGGACCGTTGCCGCGGTACCTCGCACAGAGACGGGGGTGGTGCTGTTACCGTGGATTGTGGACAGCATAAGGACATCCCTCTTGTCCTTATACCTGACCAGCAACAGGCTTCCACTGGTAAGGGCACGGGTCTCACCCCTGGGGATGGGTACCTGGAGGGGGTGGGCAGGGAGGCCGCGTTGATTTTTCCGCACGGTCCCACAAGCGAACGTGGATCTGGCGGCAAGGGACCTGAACAAGGGAATGCTGGTATAAAAGTTGTCCACGTACAAGTGGTAACCCTTATCCAGCAGTGGGTACATAAGGTCCCACACGAGTTTCCCGGTAACACCCAGAGTGGGGGGACATTCTGGTGGTTGAATCCGGGAATCTCGCCCCTCGTACACACGAAATTTGTAAGTGTACCCTGAGGTACTCTCACAAATTTTGTATAGCTTCACGCCATACCTCGCCCGCTTTGTGGGAATGTATTGGCGGAAACTGAGTCTCCCCTTGAACGCAACGAGAGACTCATCAACCGCAACCTCCCTTCCAGGTACGTAGGCCTCCATGAATTTGGCCCCAAAGTGATTGATGACCGGCCGTATCTTGTACAGCCGGTCATAGGCAGGATCACTTCGGGGGGGACATGCTGCATTATCGGAATAATGCAGACATTTCCGGATGGCCTCAAACCGGGAGCGTGTCATGGCCGTACTGTACAGTGGGGTCTGGTAGAGTATGTCCCCACTCCAGTATTGCCTGACACTGGGTTTTTGCACTAGACCCATATGCAGCACGAGGCCCCAAAATGTCCTCATCTCGGCTGCACTGACCGGCGTCCAGCCACCGGGTCTAGCCAAAAATGAGCCCGGGTTTTGAGCGACGAACTGTTGGGCGTACAGATTCGTCTGCTCCACCATCAGATTCACCAGTGGGTTACTGAAAAAAAAACTAAAAAAGTCCATTTCAGTAAACCCCACTGTGGGAATCTGGATTCCTGGATTGCCAGCAAAATCCGGAATCTCGGGCTCAAAGTCCACTGGGGGACACCAGCTAAGTTCATCGGCAGGGGGCTCCGGTGGGCTTATTTGGTGGGCCGGGAAACCAGTACGAACCCCAGGGCGGCTCGTACTAGGGTGGGCCACAGGATCCCTAGCATGTGGGGCCCCTGGCTCCGCCTGGCGGCGTCTCCGCTGCCTTGGTGGCTCATCGTCATCCGATGATGATGAGGAGGATGCGGATGACAAAAGGAACGTGGGGTCATCCTCATCCTCACTGGGGCTCTCGGAGTCGGAGGCAATCTGGGCGTATGCCTCCTCCACCGAGAACATCCGGCGGGCCATGGGTGTGTGTGTGTGCGTGTGTATGTGCGTGCGTGTAAACCTTTATTCTATGTGCGTGTGTGTGGGGGCACGGGTGTTCACGTACTAAAAAGTCCAGGCAAAAAAAATGGGCAAATGTTAGGAAAAAAAAAAAAAAAAGTTCAAACTTGCTGATCAGCGGTTCAACGCTGATCAGCGGTCGGTGGGGTGGTGGGGCGGGCGATGCGCTAACAGTGGCCGGACGCTAAGAGTGCCGGACAGTCAGCGCACGCAGAAAAAAAAAAAAGTGGTGGTGGGGGAAGGGTCTGGTGGGGGGGGGGGGGTTGGTGGGTCTCTTGGGGGGGCTGGTGGTGGGGGGGGGGGCTGGTGGTGGGGGGGATGCGGGGGGGCAAGTGGCAGGGGGGGTCTGGGGTCTGAAAGCTGAAACAAAAAAGTTTAGAATAAATGTGCTTTTTTTTTTTTCTAACTTTTCCCTTCTTTCCCTGCCTAACGGTGCCTCTCCCTCACTGACCCTAACCTACCTGGGTGGCGATGGGTGCAGGAGGGTGATGGATGGCGATTAGGGGGACACAGGAGCTGGTGCTGGACGATGCTGCACGGTCAGGGTGCTGGACAGGAAGAGGAGGGGAGAGAGGAGCGCAGGAAGTTTGAATCTCGCGCCTCTCTCCCCTGCACCAATCAGCACCCTGGACAGCGGCATTCCGCACCAGGGCCAGCACCGCCTCTCCAAATCCTCGGACTGCGATAGGTGGTGTATAATTACGCCACCGATCGCAGTCTTTTTCCGGTTCATCGGGTCACAGGACACCCGAATGGACCGGAAACGCAGAAAACCGCAGGTCTGAATTGACCTGCGGTTTTCTGCGATCGTCGATGCGGGGGGGTCAAATGACCCCCCCCTGCATTGTTACAGGATGCCGGCTGAATGATTTCAGCCGGCATCCCGTTCCGATTAACCCCCGCGGCGCCGGCATCGCTATTTAAAGCCATGACGTACCGGTACGTCATGTGTCCTTAAGGACTCGGGAAACATGCCGTATCGGTACGTCATGTGTCCTTAAGGGGTTAAAGATGATTACTTAAGTTATACCAATGAAAGATCGATACTTACTCGTCCCCAGGTGTGTATGCTAGTCGGCGCGCAAAGATCCAGCACAAACACATCCGGCGTCCCGCCGGCACGCCCACCTCACGTGACCAAGTCACCTGATCGGGCGGCAGTGGCGTGAGGACACTCGGGCCCGGGGTGCCGGAGGCGGCGCTGGATGACGCGCGCACGCATCACAGAGGGGGAGGAGAGGCAGACGCCAGCATACCAGAACTCAACCCCCAAAACCTAAGTGTCTCCGTCATGAGCCATCACATAAATGCAAGATGAAACCAACATAAGGCGCACCTGCATACTTATCTATAATAGAGACACCAGTGGTTGTTAAAAATATATATACATCGTATGATGTGTAATAAATATAGCCCACATATATAGTGGTGTGTACAAAATATATAAGCAATGATACATATATATAAACAATAAAGATATGAAAGTGCATAGAAAATATATGATCGGAATGATCAGTGGATCCATGATTAGAGTAAGAAAACATACCAGGATAAAAAAGGAAAATCCGAGACATAATCACAGCAATCAATAGATCCATAATTATATTAGGGGGACATACAGTGATGGTGGAAAGAAAACAGAGACATCGACTACAGAGCTACCCTAAGATCAATAATCTATAATAGACCATAGATAATAATAAAACAAATATATATGGGTATACCCTGCTCATGAATATTGTGACAAGGCATACAAGTGCAATATTATATAAAAACCAATGATCCATGATATTTGTAAAGTGCACAGTGCAGTGCAGAATTGCTGCATAAAGTGTACATTATTGTGAGACAGTGACAGGTCTCACACAGGTTGGAGGCAAGTAAGGGGTGGATAGTGCGGTCCACACCCCTATTCCACCACAGGTGAGACCAGCTGGAGATACTCAGCCTGGCATAAAGCACCTCCCAGAGTGTAAGCAAGGGGGGGAAGTGTGTTACCCGTAGACAGAGGCCTGAAGGCTCTGTCTGTGTGGTCTTAGCCGGGCTAGGCTGAGGGACCACAAGGCTAAGAGACAGCCTGGAATTTGGGGGATGCAGTGATGCCTGCGGCACAAGGTCAGAGTCAGGATGTCACGGATGGTGTACAGGAAACAAGACAATACCATATAAACAATGTCTCTCTGGATCCACAACTAAGGAACAAAGGGAGACCCCTGCAATAGAGCTGCCGCTCTCCCTCACTGCTCAGCCTATGCGAACACCCCAAAGGTGGATGGCCGCATATCCACGTTCCTCGGCTATCTATTACCTGAAGACCCTACAATAGTGAAGGGACACGACCACCGGCTCCCTACACTGACACGGAGGGAGTCAGGGTCACCTGGATCCAGAAAAGACAAAAACATAAATACATAAACAGCACTTATCTGCAGACGACTGACGACTGAGGACTGGGAACTGGGAACAGGGAACAGGGAACAGCATGCACACACACTCCAGGAAGTTGTATCAGCAGCACACTACTGCATTATGGGGAGGAACTTAAAGGGTAGCGATCAGTCTGACTGCATGACAGCTGAGATAGACTAACGAGATGAGAAACTAAACCAAAACAAAGAAATTCAAGGAGGAGGATCTGAGAAGGTCCTGTGAGCGCTTCTCAGCTGTCTGGCTGTGACAGTACCCCTCCCTCTAGGAGTGGACTCCGGACACTCAGGGCCCACCTTCTCAGGATGGGACCTATGGAAAGCCCTGATGAGACGAGAGGCCTTAATGTCCGTCACTGGGACCCACATCCTCTCCTCAGGACCATAACCCTCCCAATGAACGAGGTACTGGAGGGAACCGCGGACAAGACGAGAATCCACAATCCTAGAGACCTGAAATTCAAGATTTCCATCAACCATAATCGGAGGAGGAGGCAAAGGCGAGGGTGCAATAGGTTGAACATAAGGTTTCAATAAGGACTTATGAAAAACATTATGGATCTTCCAAGTCTGAGGAAGATCAAGACGGTAGGCAACAGGATTGATCACAGACAGGATCTTGTAAGGCCCAATAAACCTAGGACCCAACTTCCAGGAGGGAACCTTCAATTTGATATTCTTGGTAGACAACCACACCAGATCACCAACATTCACGTCCGGACCAGGCACACGTCTCTTATCCGCCACACGCTTATATCTCTCACTCATGCTCTTTAGATTATCCTGAATCTTTTGCCAAATAGATGACAAAGACGAGGAGAATCTGTCCTCATCAGGCAAACCAGAAGAGCCCTCTCCCGAGAAAGTCCCAAACTGCGGATGGAACCCATATGCACCAAAAAAATGGTGACTTATCAGAGGACTCCTGACGACGGTTATTTAAAGCAAACTCAGCAAGGGACAAAAAAGAACACCAATCCTCCTGATTCTCCGCCACAAAACAGCGCAGATATGTCTCCAGATTCTGATTGACGCGCTCTGTCTGACCATTCGACTGCGGATGGAAAGCAGAAGAGAATGACATCCGAACCCCCAAGCGAGAACAGAAAGCCTTCCAGAATCTGGAAACAAACTGCGTGCCCCTATCAGAGACTATGTCTGAAGGAATCCCATGCAATTTGACAATGTGGTCAATAAATGCCTGCGCCAGCGTCTTAGCATTTGGCAAACCAGGGAAAGGGATAAAATGCACCATTTTGCTAAAACGGTCCACCACCACCAGAATCACAGACTTCCCCGAGAAACGAGGCAAGTCCGTTATGAAGTCCATGGACAGATGTGTCCAAGGACGGGAAGGAATGGGCAAAGGAAGGAGAGGACCTGATGGCCGTGAATGAGGGACCTTGGCACGAGCGCAAGTCTCGCAAGCTGCCACAAAACCCTGAACCGACTTACGAAGCGCAGGCCACCAGAATCTCCGAGCGATGAGATCCAGTGTGGCTCTTGCCCCCGGGTGCCCAGCAAGGACCGTGTCGTGGTGTTCTTTAAAAATCTTGTGTCTCAAAGCGAGAGGCACAATCAACCTCCCAGGAGGACAAAGATCAGGAGCTTCTGACTGGGCTGCCTGCACCTCTGCCTCCAATTCAGGAAAAAGAGCAGAGACCACCACACCTTCAGCCAAAATGGGACCCGGGTCTTCAAAATTCCCACCTCCTGGAAAACAACGTGACAGGGCATCTGCCTTCACATTCTTAACCCCAGGGCGGAACGTAACAACAAAATTAAACCTTGAAAAGAACAAAGACCATCTGGCCTGTCTCGGGTTCAGACGCTTGGCTGACTCCAAATAGGTCAGAGTTTTATGGTCAGTAAACACGGTAATAGGGTGTCTGGCTCCCTCTAGCCAATGGCGCCATTCCTCAAAAGCCAACTTGATGGCCAACAATTCCCTATCTCCCACATCATAATTTCTCTCTGCGGAGGAGAGTTTCTTTGAGAAAAAGGCACACGGTTGCCATTTGGCAGGAGAGGAACCCTGAGACAAGACCGCACCCACCCCTACCTCAGAAGCATCAACCTCAACTATGAAGGGTAACGAAATATCAGGTTGTACTAGGATGGGAGCGGAAGCAAAACTCTCCTTGATATTAGAAAAGGCCTTACGCGCCTCTACCGACCAGAAAGAAAAATCTACCCCCTTTCTGGTCATATCAGTGAGTGGTTTAACAACAGAGGAATAATTCAAAATAAATTTCCTGTAATAATTGGCAAAGCCCAAAAAACGCATCAGCGCCTTCTGGTTCTCAGGAAGCTCCCACTCAAGCACAGCGCGGACCTTCTCGGGGTCCATGCGAAAACCAGAAGCGGAGACAAGAAACCCCAGAAATTGGATTTCTGGAACCGCAAACACACATTTTTCCAGTTTTGCATATAATTTATTCTCCCGCAGAATGAGCAAGACCTGACGTAAGTGTTCCTTATGAGTCTTGAAATCAGGAGAAAAAATCAAAATGTCATCCAAATACACTAATACAAATTTTCCCATTAAATGATAAAAAATGCTGTTGACGAAATGCTGAAAAACGGCTGGGGCATTCATCAAACCAAAAGGCATAACCAAATTCTCAAAATGACCCTCAGGGGTATTGAAAGCCGTCTTCCATTCGTCTCCTTCTCTGACCCTAACCAGGTTGTATGCCCCTCTTAGGTCTAATTTGGAAAAGACTTTAGCCCCAACAACCTGGTTAAACAGGTCCGGGATCAGAGGAAGCGGATAAGGATCACGAATAGTGATACTGTTCAGCTCCCTGAAATCCAGACAAGGTCTTAAAGAACCATCTTTTTTCTTAACAAAGAAAAAACCAGCGGCAACAGGTGACTTCGAGGGTCGTATGTGTCCTTTTTTCAGACTCTCAGAGATATAAGCCCGCATAGCGACCCTCTCAGGTTGAGAGAGATAGTATAAACGAGATTTAGGCAGCTTGGCGCCTGGGATGAGATTAATAGGGCAATCATACTCCCTGTGCGGAGGCAAACCCTGAACTCCACTCTCAGAGAAGACATCCAAAAATTCAGAGAGGAAAGGTGGTACAGTCTTAGTAGAAACCTCAGAAACAGATGTTATGAGGCAATTCTCTCTGCAAAAGTTACTCCAACCATTTATTTGCCTCGCTTGCCAATCAATGGTGGGGTTATGTTTAGTGAGCCAGGGTAGCCCCAACACTAGAGGAGTAGGCAAACCGCTAAGGACAAAACATGACACATCCTCAACATGAGCATCACTCACAATTAAACGGATATTGTGAACTATGCCCTTTAATGATTTCTGAGAAAGTGGAGCTGAATCAATAGCAAAAACAGGAATATCCCTTCCCAAAGTGCATACCTGGAAACCATGAGTTATTGCAAATTGATTATCAATGAGGTTGACAGCTGCTCCACTATCCACAAAAATCTCACAAAAAATGCTCTTGCTCTCTAGCGCCACCCTAGCAGGCAGGACAAAACGGGAACTACAAGCAAACGGAAAACCTTCAATTTCCGCCTCAACCCTGCCAATAGTAACAGACGGAACATTTTTAAAAGATTTTTTCCTTTTTGTCTCTTTATTACTCCCAGAAAACTGCCTGAATCTCCTTGAGGGACAAACATTTGCCAAATGATTTATACCTCCACAACAAAAACAAACCCTCCCATGCGGGCTGAATCTTCTATTGTCAGAGGCAATCAACCCCAGCTGCATGGGCTCCTGCTCAGAAGGGGCTGACAGCGACTGAGACTCCTGCGCACAGAATGAGACCGCTGCACTGTTCCGAGACTGAGTAGGACAGGAAGGAGAGATCTCTCGTCTCTCTCTAAGACGCCTGTCAATACGAACGGCCTTAGACATAGCAGAGTCCAAGGAGATAGGCCTCTCATGAAAGGAAAATGCATCTTTCAATCCCTCTGAAAGACCATGGCAAAATTGACTTCGGAGTGCAGCATCATTCCAACCAGTATCAGCTGCCCATCTCCGAAATTCGGAGCAGTATATCTCTGCGGATTGTTTACCCTGGCATAACAGACGTGGTCTAGACTCAGCCAGAGCAATACGATCCGGATCATCATATATCTGACCCAGGGCTAAAAAGAATTCATCCACTGAGCGGAGGGGCCGTGCCCCCTCCGGTAGCGAAAAGGCCCAAGACTGAGCGTTACCCCTGAGCAGCGATACAATGATCCCCACCCTCCGTTCTTCATCACCAGAAGAATGGGGAAGAAGGCGAAAATGGAGTTTGCAAGCCTCTTTAAAACGCACAAAATTCTCACTACCCCCAGAGAACGTATCCGGGAGCGAGATCTTGGGCTCAGCACAAACTCCATGAACGCAAGCTGAACCGGTCACTTGAAACTGAGAAAAAATCCTACGGAGATCAGCTACCTCCAATGAAAGACCCTGGAGGCGTTCAGCCAAAAGTGAAACCGGATCCATGCTTGAGACAGTTTTGGCGGCTGATAATGTCACGGATGGTGTACAGGAAACAAGACAATACCATATAAACAATGTCTCTCTGGATCCACAACTAAGGAACAAAGGGAGACCCCTGCAATAGAGCTGCCGCTCTCCCTCACTGCTCAGCCTATGCGAACACCCCAAAGGTGGATGGCCGCATATCCACGTTCCTCGGCTATCTATTACCTGAAGACCCTACAATAGGGAAGGGACACGACCACCGGCTCCCTACACTGACACGGAGGGAGTCAGGGTCACCTGGATCCAGAAAAGACAAAAACATAAATACATAAACAGCACTTATCTGCAGACGACTGAGGACTGAGGACTGGGAACAGGGAACAGGGAACAGCATGCACACACACTCCAGGAAGTTGTATCAGCCGCACACTACTGCATTATGTGGAGGAACTTAAAGGGTAGCGATCAGTCTGACTGCATGACAGCTGAGATAGACTAACGAGATGAGAAACTAAACCAAAACAAAGAAATTCAAGGAGGAGGATCTGAGAAGCTCCTGTGAGCGCTCCTCAGCTGTCTGGCTGTGACACAGGAGGACTGCTGTACCACAATTCCCCAAAGAGACTTGCATTTGCTACAGTCTGGAGGCTGCTTGACTATTGGGCTGAGAAAGCCGCATGTTGTGAACGTGTGTGAGTCAGGTTATTATATGTTTAGTTAGAGCCCAGCCGGGCAGGTGTTTATTTTTATTTTTATTTTTTTTATTTTTATTTTTATTGGAATTTCCAAAAAGGAACAAGGGGTAACAGGGTACCAAGGTATAGGCACGCAGGCCTGACTGAGAACATTTATAAGTACATAGCGATTATAGCATAGATAAGAAAATGAGAAGTGGTCTAGGCGTCATAGGATAAGAGCAATCAGACATAATAGTGAGTGGTAGGATAAACCCATGGCCAAAATGAGGATTGATTAGGGTGCTTGCCCATATATCAGTAGAAGATGGTTTATGTAATATAAGCCCTAATCCAACCTCCAAATGTAAACAGGGAGCTGAGATGGGTAATATGGCAATAGGATATAGAGGAGCTACTACCATTGTCTAGGAGTCAGTGCAATGTGATAGAGGGTCCAATGTGCCTTTGGGAGCCCTGTAATTTGACCAGAGGAACCATTTTTTGAGAAAAACCCCATGTGTGCGCGTTTCCCAAGAGGATAGCTCCTCAAACCTATGGAGTTGGTCCATTTTTTGGATCCATTGTTCTATGGTTGGAACCTGGGGTTGCAGCCAATATTTAGGAAGCAGGAGTCGGGCAGCCGTTAGCATCTGAGTGAAAACAAATGGCGGTTTTACCTTAGGCTCATCTAGGGAGAGGGATAAAAGGGCCAGCTGTGAAGACAGTGGTATAGAGGTGCCGCAAATCCTGTTAGCAGAGGCGTAGATCTCATTCCACCACTTATGAATGGGGGGACACGTCCACCAGATGTGAAAAAAAGTCCCTTTCTCCCCAAGGCACCTCCAGCAAATGTCCGAAGCAGATTCAGAGTACATTGATGTCTTATCAGGCGTATTATACCATCTAGTGAGAATCTTGTAGCCGTTTTCCTGAATTCGGACACAGCGGGAGATCCCATGGGGGGAACCAAGGAGTCTGAGGAAGAAGTTGAACGGAACAACAATATTGAGGTCCTTTTTCCCAATACTTCACAAAGGACGGTTTGGCTAGCATAGGCGGAAGCCGCAGCTTACCATAAATCTGCGAAATGAGTTTCTTAGGGGCAGAATGATGGGAAATTAATGATTCAAGCCATACTAATGGACATGTCAGATCCCCTATTCTAACATGTTGTTTCAGGTAAGCTCTAAGGTACGTGATAGAAAAAATATCGCAAGGGTGGGGGTTTAGTACTGTATTTGTGGCTTCTGGGTCCATCCACTCGCTAGTGGGAAGAGCCAGTGAGATAATATAAATTAGGGAAGACTTAAGCCCTTGGGAAGTCGAAGTTCTTAGGGAGGGGGGAGCTGTGTCAAGTATGTCCTTAACTGTTAGTAGAGGGGAGGGGAAAGGGATGGAGCAATGTGAGGCTGAAAGCCACTTCCAAGCCTCTAGAGTGGCTTTAATGATTGGATAGTGAGATAGTTGGCCGGGGAGGACAGATTGAAAACCCAGGAGGAGTGCTCTAGGTGACCTGTTCAATATGTCCACCTCGGTTTCCACTGTTAGAGAAGGCGAGGAGGGGTGCAGCCATGCAACAGCTCGGGAGAGAAGAATGGCCTTGCCATATAATTCAGGATTTGGGAGGCCTATTCCCCCTGCTTGTCTGGGTTTAGTGAGGAGGGAGAACGAAAGTCTCGCCTTCCTTCCACTCCATATGAAGGATCTGAACTTTTTGATAATTGAGTCATAGTAGTGTTTAGGGACAGGGATAGGTAGAACTTGTTGCAAGTAGGTGAGGCGAGGAAGAATTAATGACGCAAGGAGGTTTTTACGGCCAAACCAGGATAATGTTGGATTGGATTGAGCCAGATTATCAATAGCATTAAAGATTGACGTTCTTAAGAGGGTGTAATTGAGGGAGAAAAGATTGTGGATTTTGGGGCTAATTTTTACTCCTAAATACGTGATTGTAGTAGAGGACCAGTTAAATGGAGAGTCATCGACCATCAATTGGCTCTTTGTGGATTGGGGGATGCCCAAGCAGAGGACTAATGATTTGTTGGCGTTGAAGTCTGAAGCTAAGCTAAAGGTGTTAAGGTGGATCTGAATGCGTGGCAGAGAAACTTTCGGGTTAACCGTCATCATAAGGACGTCGTCGGCAAATGCAGCAATTTTTTGTTCCCTGCCTCCCAAACATAGACCTACAATCTCCCTGTCCCGTCTTATATTAGAGAGAAGTGGTTCTAGTGCTAAGATAAATAAAAGAGGGGAGAGGGGGCAGCCCTGTCGAGTCCCATTGCTTATTGGGAATGGGGAGGATAAATTCCCATTCACCTGTACCAGGGCCGTAGCCTGCTCATACATGGCGAAAGTTGCTTGTGCAAAGGAACCAGGAAGACCAAATCTCAGCAAAGTATGTTTTAGATATTCCCAATTCACCCTATCGAATGCTTTCTCAGCATCCGTACTGAGAAGAAGCAAAGGGGAAGAAAGTCTCTTGGCATGACATAGGGTATTAATCACTCTGGCAGTATTGTCTTTGCCCTCTCTGTTGCGAATAAAGCCAACCTGGTCCCCATGAACAAGATGAGGGAGAAGGATAGCTAATCTGTTAGCTAGCATTTTGGCCAGGAGCTTGAGGTCTGATGGACGGAGAAGATTGGGACTCCTTCGGGCAAGGTCAATTGGTGGACATAGTTTGTGGATCTCCTCCCCTTAATCCTGTTCATTAAAAATTTGGTGGCCTTGTCTCCATGAGCGAAAAACTTATGTTGGGTATTCATATAATACTTGGCTGCTTTAGTTATTAAGAGAGATTTAAGTTTCGCCCTATATTCCGACAATTCTTTTAAATGAGAGTCAGAGGGGTCTTTTTTGTGCCAAGATTCAAGACTTTGCATTTTTTTTAAGCACTTCGTCCATGGCTTTCTCATTTAGTCTTTTTTGGTGAGACCCAATGCTGATAAAATGACCCCTGATGACGGGCTTATGGGCATCCCAAAGAGTGTTAATGGAAATGTCTGGGCACTTATTCATGGAAAAGTATTCTGAAATGTGTTTAGAGATTGAGTCTACTGAATCCTGGTAACCCAGGAGAGTCTCATTTAGTCGCCAATTAAAGCATGAGGGATTTTCAGTGGGAGCTAGTATTTGAATAAAAATAGGAGAGTGGTCTGATATGTGTATGGAGCCTATCGAAGCTTCACTGCACAGATGTAAGTGCTCCTTAGAAATAAACAAGTAATCAAGACGGTGATATGTGCCATGCATTGGAGAGTAGAATGTATAATCCAGGGTATTGGGATGGTGAGAACGCCAAACATCTATCAGGTGAAGGTTCCATAGGTTATTCCTAATAGCTTTAAGGGATTTGCCGGATTGGGTCGATTTGTGTGAAGATATGTCTAATTGTGGGAATAGGGCAACATTCAAATCACCTCCCATTATCACTATTCCTTCTTTGAAAGAGTTAATAGTTGGGGCAATATTAGCGAACCATTGGGATTGATTTGAGTTAGGAACATATATATTTATAAAGGTATATGTTTGCGGGCCTATAGTGCCCTTAATTAAGATATACCTTCCGTCAGGGTCCAACACTTGATTAATATGCTTAAAGGGAATCTTCCTTTGGAATCCTATGCTGACCCCACTTGATGCTGAGGAGTTGCCTCCACAATGATACCAATTAGAGTAATGAGAAAATTGCATATTAGGGTAAAGATTGAAACGATAGTGCGTCTCCTGGAGGAACACCACTTCAACTTTAGCCTTTCTTAAAATTGTAAAGATTTGACTCCATTTGGAAGGGGAGTGAAAGCCTTTAACATTGTAAGAAGCTACTGTATGTGTAAGTTTCTCCATATCCCCAGACGGAATCTGGCCCTTAGAGGTGGCAAGATGTTCTCCTTGCTTCGGGTTTCCAATTTTCACCATTCTCACTCGATTGTGCTGGAAAATGCTGGTGTTATAGACGAACCTCCTAGCAGAGCAGGGAACTATGCGACCATCTCCGTCTGGCGCTAGCTCCGTCCCCCGGGCAGGTGTTTATTTTGTATCCTTTATGTTTGGTTTTCTGAGGTGCCAAATAAAGTGACGTTTGGACCTGAAACTTGGTGTCTGGCGACGATACTTGTGTGAATGACCCCTGGAGAAGAGCTAACCCCCCACACTTATATACATAATAAAAACGTGGCCGGCACAACAAACACCGTGAAATATAGTCACGAGGGTGACGGTAAAGTGAATGTGAAGACCCCAAAGAAAGAGACAAAGGACAGGGGAAAGAGGGGGGGGTGGCGGGAAGAAGGGAAGGGGAAAGAGGGAAAAGGGGGAGGGAAGGAAAGAAGGGAGGGGGAAGGGAAAGAAAAAGGGCAAGGAAAGAGGGAACGGAAAAAGGGGGGGTGAGAGCTGGGACAGAAAAAAGTATCCCGGGCGCATCATAAGAATGTATCAATATAGATAACAAAAGTGCAAATATACGACAGCTCCAATGATGGGAATATGACCAGGTACAGGAAATCCAATACAGTAGTGGATCAAATGTGAGGTAAGTGGACGTGGAGTCCTGCAAAAGAAGATGAGGTGCTGGAAAGAGACAAAATTAAAAAGAGTCAATAAAACTTGTAAATTAGTAACGCACAAACTGTTAAAATAAATGATGGGATCCACAGTTGTGGGCCCAGCGGTTACAGAAAAGCAGAGAATCCCAAATTATCATTAAGGCCCCTGGGACGTAAGGTCCCCAGGGTGCAGATGGGCTAGCCTCTTGGATACATTGCCTGCACGTAGGTCCACCTGGATACAGTCAATCCCCCTCACCTTGAGGAGTCTCGGGTTACATGAATGAAATTCTTTGAAATGCCTCGCAATAGGTTTGAGAACCTCAACCTCCTTCAGTTCCTGTGCGTTCAAGATGTCCCTTACATGCTCCCGCACGCGGACCCTCAACTCTCGTGTTGTCAAACCCACGTAAATCTTGGGGCATGGGCATTGGGCATAATATACCACCCGTGTGCTGGAGCACGTAAGGGACTGATTGATTCTTAAAGACCTAGTTCCAGAGGAATCCATAAAATCAAAAGAACGTTCCGTATTGGGGCATGCAGCACATCTGCCACATGGTTTAAACCCAGTCCTAGGACTGCCCTGTCTAGCAAAAAGTTGGGAAGGGACTGGTTGTAAATACCTTCAGTGCTCCAGACAAAAAAAAATGACCAGGAGCCATTGGCTCCTAAACTAAAAAATTTAGGAGCCAAATTTAATTTTTTAGTCACCAAATTTAAAATGCATATAATTTAAAAAAAGGACTTTGAGAAGATGAGACGCAAGTCACAGTAGTGAGCCAGCACTACATATAGGAGAAAACAGCACCACATACCTCTCACATCCAGGGACATCTTCTGGGGGACAAGGTGACTAAAAATGGCGAATTGCGTGGTTTAGAGGATTTTTTTCTGTTACAGCCTTCACCGAGCGGAAATATTTTTTTATATTTTAATAGCTCACACTTTATGGGACGTGGCGATATGTAATATGTTTATTCTTTATTGTTTGTAAATTTTTTATGTAAAACTGAGAAGGGGGCCATTTAAACTTTTTGTATTTTGGTGTTTTTTTTTACTTTTTATTTAATAACCATTTCTTCCCTTAGGGACTAGAACCTGGATCTTATCATACCTTGTGCTATTCACCCTGATAGAGCTCTATCAGGGTAAATAGGATCTCACACATCTCCCTGCTGCCCTGTGCTTTGTGCACACAGCAGCAGGGAGCTGTACATGGCAGCCAGGGCTTCAGTAGCGTCCTGGCTGCCATGGTAACGATCTGAGCCCCAGCAGTGTAATCTGCCACTGCCACCACTGGAGGGGAAGAACCCTGTGGCCACCATATAACAATGGGGGGGGGACTTGTGGCCAGTGATAATGGGGAAGGGGGGAAGAGGCTTTGGGGGGGCGCACTGCGCCACCAATGAATGTAATTAAACAGGACCTTTCATGGGTCCAAAGAATATGAACTTAGTAGCAGGCTGCATCGAGTGGCACCCAGGGATCTAAGTGCACTTACTATTATTCCTGGGCGCCGCTCCGTTCGTCCGCTGTAGCCCCCGGTATTTTCAACATTCGGTGCAAGGAGGAGGAGATGCCAGTGTCTCTCCTTCTCCCTGACAGCAGCGCAATCAGAGCTCAGAGCCAGGGAGAAAAAAAAACTGTCATTGAGTCTCCTCCTCCTTGCTCTGAATGCTGAAAATATCGGGGGCCACAGCGGACGAATGGAGCGGCGCCCAGGAATAATAGTAAGTGCACTTAGATCCCTGGGCGCCGCTCTATGCAGCCTGCTACTAAGTTCATATTCTTTGGACCCATGAAAGGTCCTCTTTAACTCCTTTATACAATTGTCTGCAGCGGTATCACAGACCCGGCCTCAATAACAGGGCATGCGATCTGTGGCACCTGAGGGGTCAATTGCCGCTTATCGCATGCCCTGTTATTGAGGCCGGGTGCCGGGTCTGTGATACCGCTGCCTATACTTATGTTTTACATTCATTGGTGGCGCAGTGGCCACAGCTCCTCCCCTCCTCCTCCCTGCTATCTCCCCATTGGTGGTAGTGGCGGCCGTGTCACAGTGGAGAGGGAGGGACTCCTTCCTTCTCCACTTTGCTACTGAAGAGAACTTAGGCTGCGCAGGAGCGCGGCGGTACAGTCGCAAATGGCAACAAGACTAAAAAGTCTTGTCGCCATCTGCAAATCTTAAGTCACATTGGCGACCATTTTGGTCGCCATCTGGAGCCCTGACGCTCTAACCAAGTGGTCTCGCAGGGTATTAGCCCTGCGTGCTGTGACAAGGGGTTGTGTGGACAGGAGTTTTTCCAGGATTGGGTCAGTTAGTAGAATAGGCCAGTGTGAGGCCAGACAATTCCTCATTTCATCCCAGTGTGAATGGTACGTACTTATAAATCTGACTTTTTTATCAGGTACCCTCTCTCTTTTGGTTTGTAAAAGTTGGGGCTGGTCCTGAGTCTTAGCCCGCCAATAGGCCTTTTTGATGGACCGGTGACTGTAACCTCTCCTGAGGAACCGGTCCCTCAAATCACTGACCTGTCTTTCAAAGGTCGCATTGTCGGAACATATCCGACGAAGGCGTAGGAATTGGCCAATGGGGATGGCAGAGATGGTACTTTTGGGATGTAGGGAAGTTGCATGTAGATAGGCATTGACAGCCGTCTCCTTACGGAAGACGTCAGTCCTGAGATGGCCGCCAGTGTCCCTAAACACAGACACATCCAGAAAATCAACCCTCTGTTTGTGATATGTATAGGTCAATTTAATGTTTCTGGAGTTAGTGTTGAGTAACTTGAAGAAACCATGGAGTTGTTCCTCAGTTCCCTGCCAGATCAAGAAAACGTCATCTATGTACCGCGCCCATAAAATGGTCCATGATGACGTGTCTGTCTGACAGGAAAAGGTCCCTCTCCCACAGCCCCAGGAACAGGTTAGCATATGCAGGTGCACAGGCCGCCCCCATTGCTGTCCCCTGGAGCTGCAGGAAAAAGGACCCGTGAAGGAGAATAAGTTCCTCGTAAGTACAAATTTGAGGAGTTGTAATAAAAACGAAGAGAAATCCCTAGGTAGGCTGCTGGCAGAGAGAAAAAACTCTACTGCTCGCAAACCATCCACATGCTGGATACTAGTGTAGAGGGATTCTACATCGCAAGTTACCATGATGTTATCCTCGTCCAGGGTGATCCCCTGTATCCTCTGCAGAGGTGTCTCTGACGTGCGATGGTAAAGTTTCCACAATAGGTTTTAAATGGAAATCCAGTAATTTACAAATATTATCCACCATGCTGTTACACCCAGATATAATGGGCCTACCTGGAGGTACAGAGGCATTCTTGTGAACCTTGGGTAAAAGGTACAAGGTTGGGATCGACGGTTCCTGAATAATAAGGGCTTCATACATCTGTTTGGAGATGATGTTCTTCTCCAAGCCAGTGTCCAGGATTTTCATTAGTTCACCTCTAAAGGAAATGGAGGGATTAAAAGTTAATTTCTGGTAACAAATGGAATTATTGAGTTGTCGGTATGCCTCCGCGGTTTTTCCTAGCACACGGCTCTTCATTCGGTGAGTCCCTGTCTCCGGCTGTTCCCCTCTGTTGTACCGCCATCATCATTACCCTTATTTTTCATTGCTCATTGGTCTACAGCATTACTTTATGGTTTACTGTCTGCTTGCATACCAATGACTCATATACAGAGGTGTTCATGCGGTTGACATGTGTCTCACCTGGTACCTTATTCCATTAATATCTAGTACATGGTTTAGAGCATTGTCTCTGCATTGTTTTCCATGTCTCTTTTTTATATACTGTACCATGCTTTTTTGATCCGTGTGCTTTGTTCTTCCGGGGTGGCGTTTCTTTTTCTGTCCTCCGCTCCGACTTTTCATCATGTTCATGGCACCATTTATTTATTGGCTTCACTTATGTCATTTTTAATCATGCCTTAATAAACAATATATTTTTTGGTAACATGAGCTCCTTTTTCCTTTCCTTCCTTTTTTTCTGCTAGTCCGCCAGGTACATACTCCGGGGCCAGACCACCAAATTTCCCCCCTTGTCGGCTGGTTTGTAAATCACATCAGTGATGCTTTTGAGTTTGTCAAGACTCAGTCGTTGATCCCTGTCAAGATTGTCACGTCGTATAGACGTAGGGACTTGTTCAAAATCCCTACTGACCATCTTGACAAAGATCAATCGCCGGACATAACGACAAGGGGGGAAATTTTGTGGACTAATCTCCGATGGTATCACGTCGGTGATATTGGTGGCCAGTCCTGCTTGTTCTGCCAGTAAATCCTCCAGCACACGGAGAGCTCGCTGCTCATCCTCAGTATTAAGGGCCCCGACTGAGTCGCCCCTAGCATACCACCTCTTAATCATCAGGGAGCGCCCGAAAAGGTGCAGATCGTTGATGGCGGTGAAGCAGTCAAACCTACAACTAGGTGCGTACGATAGGCCTTTCTCCAATAAAGAAATGTCTATGTTGGAAAAAGTGTGACCAGATAGGTTAACAACCTTAGGCTCATTGTCTGGCACTCTCACGTTCGCAGTTGATTCGGGTTGTCTCTTTCTCCCAGGTCCATTTCCCTGCTCCATCTTTCTCTTGTTGCGAGTCAGGCAAGTTGGGTTGGTACCTTGTAGCTGGGAGTCTCCAGCTGATAATACAGAGGATACTGAGGATGATCTATTGCGAGACCTATTTTTATTTTTGTTATTATTAAGTTCTCTGTTTTTAAATTTGTATACACTGTTTTGTTGTGCATCATTACTGTCCCTGGAGAACTTCAGAATCTTTGCTTCCTGAATCTCTTTTCCCCAGATTGGGTATTTTATATCTAGTTGTTCTTGGAAGCTTTTCAGATTTTCTGCACTGCAGTCACTCGATAGACGTGCCTGCAGTAGATCAATTTCAATGTCCATTTGTTCCAGACTATTTTTGTTATGGCCAATCAGAAGCTCAATGAATTTAAATGAGTTCTGATTGCAGATCTCCTCCCATTTAGAGACGAACATATCATCCTCTATAGGGAAGGAAGGAAAGACTTGTATCTTAAGGCCACGGGGTATAAAGCCTCTCTGGAGATATTTTTCCAGGAAGGCCTTATTCCACCATGTACGTGCTCTTTTATGTAGCAGTTGTTGTAGTGAATTTTGGACCTCTTTGATTATGCTACAGCTGGGACCACCCACTGCTCCTTCGTCCTTGAAGACGGCATTGAGTTGCGAGAGCCAGGATAATTCTCTGGCCTTATAATCCATGATGATCGTTCGGGTCAATGAATCTGTGAAAATACACAGTACAAAATTAATCTGAGAAAAAAAGGGAAAGACCCCGGGTGTCCCAAGGGGGAGAGAAGGACAGTGCCCACCCAATATGGCCACAGAGGGCACCCGTGGGAGACAACTCGGTACAAGCTCCCGAGTACAATAGCGAAAAGAAAGAAATGGAGCTCAAAGTACAAAATAATAAATATTATATTTCATTTTGTGGCCGGGGCTATATGTGGAAAGAACCTATCCCTCTGAGGTACGTCCCAACAGAACCAGCGGCTTGAGTTGTGCCATAACCGCTACCGTCGAGAGTACACCTGAAAGAGGGCATACCCTATGGGAGAGTAAAAGGAAAAGGGCGGGCTGGGAGGGGAACACTGCTGCTGTCCGTCCCCAGGAGAGAGGTGCGTGCCAGATATAGGGCAGGGCGCCCCTCCCACAAATGCAGGCCAATGAATCGGCCTTAATACTTGTGGCCGGGGCTATATGTGGAAAGAACCTATCCCTCTGAGGTACGTCCCAACAGAACCAGCGGCTTGAGTTGTGCCATAACCGGGAGAGTACACCTGAAAGAGGCCAAAAACCCAGCATGAGAATACAAAGCGTGTTTATTGACATATCACAACACCAAATTCTGAAAGGCACAAGAAATCTCGCTAACGGGGTTTGGAACATATCGGCTGTAACAAGAGGAGCGCCACCGACCCAACTTACGTATGATGTGCGTAGGCACCTGATTCCTGGAAGTGGCCGAGGCTGCCCCTATCCTGAACGAATGCCCTGACACCGTGAGGGGGTCCAGACCTAGGTTGGCCGCGAGTATACGCGTGTGCGCTATGAATTGGGAGGTGGACAAAGCTGCTGTCCCGAAGGGTAACAAGGGGGTGTCAGTGCAGCGATTGGCCAGCGCCCCTGATAACTCCTGCAGGATGTGGACCGGACACCATTTATGAGAAGTGGGGAAGAATTTGATTTGGATGGGGGGACCTGACTGGGAGGTCTTGGTCACAGGCAAGGACAAGATGAAGCCCTCCGGGCTAGGGACCAGCTGACGGCGGGCTAGGAAGGGGCCACTAAGTGACAGTGATGTGAATTCTCCCGGCCTCATGAATCCGTAAAAGGCAAGGTAGATGGCAGTTTTGAGCACTAGGCTTTGTAGAACTCCGAAAGGGCTGAGATCTAACAGATCGGACATGCCTCGGAACACTGGGCCGGAAATGAGCTGTCTACGGGGGCTGACACCTGGGGTACAGTTCTGTAGACCTCTCAGCGTGGCATTGACCATGTGACTGGAAAACAACGATGTTCTTCCTGGATGGGAGCGGGACAAATGATGTTGGACCCCTGACAGGTAAGTTTTGACGGTGCTGTGAGACAGGTGCATATGCTCATGACAGTACCCGATAAATGATAATATGAAATCAATATGGTCAAGGCCACCTCGAGGGTGTTCCTGCTGGAATTTGCAGTACAACCGCCAGCCAGTGTTATACGCCCTGGCGGTATTAGCCGAGAGTGACCTGGCAAACAGCCCATGAGCCGTAGCTAAGTATTTGTTCAGCTGAGAATGAGCGCGGACGGATGAGGAGACGGGGTTCTCGATGTATCGGCTTCGGGGCAAACCTGAGAAAACAAAGAGTAATTCTGCTTAGCTAGTGCGTCGACTGCTACTACCTGCGCATCATGTACGAGGGAGCCACAGAACAAGAAATTGTGTAGGAGTGACTACTGTACCAGACGTCTCATCAAGGACATGGCCAGTTGAGACCTGGATTTGCCACTGTCAAGGATAGCCACGGTGGAAGGGCTATCCGAGACAAAGACCACGGTACGGCCTGACCAAAGGTTACCCAAAACCTGCGCCGCTGCTACCACGGGATACAAGTCCCTAGCCTCCGTTGCCTGGGAAGTTCCAGCGGCCTCGCACAACTCCTCCGGCCACGCCCCATTCAGCCAATGGGAGCCAAAAATAGCAGCGAAACCAGTGCTAACCCTGCTGCTGGAGAATATGACGGGGGAGCTATGCGAGACCGCCGGGACAAACATGGACACGCCGTTTCAATGGCTCAAGAAATGGTCCCACATGCTCAAATCTGCTTGCGCTTGACTGTCCAGGAACACTGGACTATCCTGACAGGGGGCTGCTGAGAGAAGTGGTAACAATCTGGCTACAAAAGACCTACCCTGAGGGATGACGCGCATGGCAAAATTCAACATGCCTAACAAAGACTGCAGTTCTACCTTGGTGGTGACCCTACCAGTGACGAAACCGTGAATGACTGCCCGGAACCTAACCAACTTATCTTCCGGCAACCTAGCTGACATGCTCTCTGAGTCTAACACGATGCCCAGGAAGGTGATGGTGGTCGCAGGACCATCCACTTTTTTGGGGGAAACGAGGATCCCCAATTGAGCGAAGCATGCTAACAGGCTCCGGAGATCGCGCCGCGAGCCCTGTGGAGATTCGATCAGCAAAAAATCGTCCAAGTAATGTATGACATGTTCGCAACCAAACCTGTTCTCAAGGATCCAATGCAAGGCTTTCGCCAGCTGATCGAAAATCCAAGGGCTGCTACGGGACCCGAAAGTCAACTTAGTTGCGAAATAATAAAGGGAATTCCACTTGATCCCGTGCCACCGCCATAGCTCTGGCCTGATCGGCATCAACTTGAAAGCGTCGGATATGTCCGCTTTGGATAGGATCGCCCCAGGGCCTGTGGCAAGGATGAGTGCAATAGCCTGATCGATGGAGGCGTACACCATGCTGACCTCCTCGGCTGGAATGAGCGAATTCAGACTGGGTGTAGTTAACCCATGGGGCGCTGACAGATCGAAAATCAACCTTTCTTTGTGGCTGAACTTTCCCGTGACTACCCCTATGGGGCTGACCCTCCAGCGTTCGAACGGGAAGACGAAAAGGGGCCGATGATGTACCCTTTGTCTAACTCCAACTGGAGGAGTCTATCTATGGACCCTGGGTTATGTGATGCAGATTGCAGGTTTCTACACTCATAGGTGTCGTCCGGTAATGCTACAAGACCTGTATGAAAACCATTAGTGAAGCCTGACACAAGAAAGTCGCGAAAGGAAGCATCCTCATGCCCCTGCAAGTAAAGTTCAAGGAGGTCTACATTTACCACACTCATGTAATGTTTATCGGTTTTTAATGAGCACGCAACCTTCGGGTGGGCTCGGAAACAGTTAACGCAAATGTGTAACAGACGGCACTGACTATAATTGCAAGTAGCGAAATTAAAGTTATTATAAATTTGTGACCTGCCCAGGTACTTGATTGGGCGGCCGAGTTTGTCTACCGTAGGATTCTGCTGGACGCCAGCCGACGGACCAGGGATAGGGGGAGAAGAATTGGACCTCGGGGCACTCGCGGCATTATGACACCATTCTCCTGTGTGATAGATAGATTGGCACGAGGAACACGCTGGGGCTTTAAGGCCAGCGAAGTGCCTACAGAAAATTTCTGTGTCAATGTTAGCCCAGTTGGTGGTAAACTGGAACTGACTGAGCGCTGCTGCCGCCTTTGCGGAGAACGAGCAATGGTAGTCATAAAACCCGAAGCCTGCGTACTTGTAGCCCAACTCAGTGACCCTGAACAGATACAGGTCCAACTCCTCTCTCCTATCTGGCCGTACTGAACAGATGATATCTCGGTAGAGACTAAAGGCGAGTACAAACTCCGGAATTGTTAATTTCCTGCTAAGCCTGAGATCGCGTCCCTTCAGGACAACAGAAACATCGCCGCATGCAATGACCCTGTTGTCTGACAGGTCACGAGTGGCAATTAGGAGGGAGGCTAGGTTCACGTCTCTGCCATCGAGGATGTCCTTTTTGATATTTGCCGGAATGAAATGGGCCGGAGTGACATTGGGCACTGAAACAAAGTTACCTGAGGTACTGGCAACAGGTGCCGTTGCTATCGGTAACAGAGTGGCGGGTGAAGATAAGGTAGTGACCCTAGTCTCAACCGACTCCAACCTGGATTGCACACCAGACATAGAGGAGGTGAGGCTATTCAGCATGACGTGGAGCTGCGTCAGGGAGGTCTGAACCGTGGCCATAGAGACCCCTTGATGACTTGGCTCTGCAGGTGAGGACCCCAGCAGCCTGTACAACTCCGCCTTCCGGGCAGCGGCCGGAAAAGGAATGCCTCTTTTGTTTAGTTCAGACATGAGTTTGGGCACAGTCCAATTACGCAGAGAGGGAATACTGCCGGATTCCGATGCCCTGGAACCCAAGTCTTCGCCAGAAGCATCCACGATATCTGACACGTGAGACATGACCAGACTGAAAAACAAGCAAAACGACGGACCGTCACTAACACTGTTTAGCACCAATTTGACTAACACCCGTGCCTAGACACCACCACCGGCACTGCAGAAACCGTCATGCAAAGGTAACCAACCCTGGTGACCACCTGACAGCGGAGGTAAGGAGAAAGAGGAGACGTGACAGTGAAACAATTGGAGCCAAAGAAGGAGGACCTTACCGAACCGGACACGATGCTGATATGAGAATAGCACAAGGAATCAACCGTAGAAATAGACCTGTTCGCACGAATTAAGCAGAATAAGTATATATAAAAAAATTGATTTTTTATTCTTTAATTTTTTTTGTTTAAACAGTGCTCGCGCCTGCGTTCAAGCGGCCCGAAGCTGGGCGACGAGACACGAAAGTCAGATTGCCGCGGTGCCGTGGAGTTGGCTGAATGGCTGACGGGCCAACGCCCAAATAAACACACAACTACCTAAGCAGCAAGCAAATTGCGACAGGTGTATAGGCAACGAGAAAACTGCACACCTGAGACAGAAGAAATTGAAGAAAAATGCCAAGCAATGTGAAGGGTCTGGCGCGCCCCTACTAGCCAGGCCTAGGGGCGCCTGTTACTGTGGGGGCTACCCCCACCAACTCCTCACCACCACACTGCACGGCATTACCCCCTACCTAACTGATAGCACGGCGGCCCGTGCCAGACTTTGACCCTCAAAAGACACTATCTGTGTACCCCCTCATAACCAGTTTCCCATCCATCATTATCTCTCAGCGAAGTACAATTAAAGCTGAAAGGTAACAACTGCTAAACCCATGAAAAACGCCTCCGGCAGCCAAAACGTGGCCTGCCGCCAAAGTACTATTAAGAGGCTACACCAGGTTTAGCCTGGATTCAGCAAAACTACCCTCAGTGCCTCTGGGCTCACCGGGGCCACAGATGACGTCACCGTAACCGGCATGCCACCTGGAGCAAAGGATACTGGTGCGCCACTGCTGAGCTGTAACAAAATAGCCCCCCACTCCCCCCCTTTTAATCCCCGCATTCATGTCCTCACTACTACTTCTCCCCTTTTACCGGTACTCCACAAGACTCCCCTATGTAGCTAACATCATTGACAATAAATGAATAAGAAACGGAGTGCCGCAGACTCCTGCTACCTGCGTGCCAGTCACGTGGGAGCGGGGCGTGCTGCCAGACGGCCGTTCCGGTGTGGGGATGTCCCTCTCCTACCTTAGAGAGACCGACCCCACCGACCGGACTAATGAGGCGACGTACGGTGAGGCAGTAGTTACTTACCCGCCGTAGAACGGGAAGAAGCGCTGGCCGGAAGTGACGCACTGTTGTCTGGGAAACGCTGACGCCGACGGCCGGAACAGGAACACTGCTGCCGTCCGTCCCCAGGAGAGAGGTGCGTGCCAGATATAGGGCAGGGCGCCCCTCCCACAAATGCAGGCCAATGAATCGGCCTTAATACATGTCAAAACATGATTAAAAATACATACATGTGATGCCAAGGACAAGATAGATGGGAGCAGGGAAATGGTAAAGAGCGCCACCCTGGGAGAACACGCAGGTCAAAAGTTCATAAATATAAATATGGAGGTCATAGGGAGATACTCGGTACAATGACCAACCCATGAACCTAATACATACAGTAATATGGGGTGAGTGAGAGGTCAGCTGAGAACCAACCACGGCAATGAAACATGGTATGTTGAGCAAAAAGATAAAAAGATTAAAAAAATGGAGAATAAACAACATGCCAAAATCGATGAAGGACAGGTGTAAAATGGAGCACCAAAGTCCAGGGACCGTGGAGGTAAAGCTGCGACCAAAACTCACCAGATGGAGACCGTGTGTGAAACAATCCAGGATGGCACTACCCCAACGCGCGTTTCGGCGTGCCTTCATCAGGGGGTAGCGCCATCTGTGTGGATCGAGTATTTATGGTCTCTCTGAACCAATGAAAGATCGATACTTACTCGTCCCCAGGTGTGTATGCTAGTTGGCGCGCGAAGATCCAGCACAAACACATCCGGCTTGCCCGCGGCCAGTGTCCCGTCGGCACGCCCACCTCACGTGACCAAGTCACCTGATCGGGCGGCAGTGGCGTGAGGACGCTCGGGCGTGGGGTGCCGGAGGCGGCGCTGGATGACGCGCGCACGCATCACAGAGAGGGAGGAGAGGCAGACGCCAGCATACCATAACTCAACCCCCAAAACCTAAGTGTCTCCGTCATGAGCCATCACATAAATGCAAGATGAAACCAACATAAGGCACACCTGCATACATATCTATAATAGAGACACCAGTGGTTGTTAAAAATATATATACATCGTATGATGTGGAATAAATATAGCCCACATATATAGTGGTGTGTACAAAATATATATAAGCAATTATACATATATATATAAACAATAAAGATATGAAAGTGCATAGAAAATATATGATCGGAATGATCAGTGGATCCATGATTAGAGTAAGAAAACATACCAGGATAAAAAAGGAAAATCCGAGACATAATCACAGCAATCAATAGATCCATAATTATATTAGGGGGACGTACAGTGATGGTGGAAAGAAAACGGAGACATCTACTTCTTTCCCTTCCCCCTCCCTTCTTTCCTTCCCTCCCCCCCTCCCCCTTTTCCCTCTCCCCCTCCCCCTTTTCCCTGTCTTCACATTCACTTTACCGTCACCCTCGTGACTATATTTCACGGTGTTTGTTGTGCCGGCCACCTTTTTATTATGTATATAATGTACACTTTATGCAGCAATTCTGCACTGCACTGTGCACTTTACAAATATCATGGATCATTGGTTTTTATATAATATTGCACTTGTATGCCTTGTCACAATATTCATGAGCAGGGTATACCCATATATATTTGTTTTATTATCTATGGTCTATTATAGATTAATGATCTTAGGGTAGCTCTGTAGTCGATGTCTCTGTTTTCTTTCCACCATCACTGTACATCCCCCTAATATAATTATGGATCTATTGATTGCTGTGATTATGTCTCGGATTTTCCTTTTTTATCCTGGTATGTTTTCTTACTCTAATCATGGATCCACTGATCATTCTGATCATATATTTTCTATGCACTTTCATATCTTTATTGTTTATATATATATGTATCATTGCTTATATATTTTGTACACACCACTATATATGTGGGCTATATTTATTCCACATCATACGATGTATATATATTTTTAACAACCACTGGTGTCTCTATTATAGATATGTATGCAGGCGCGCCTTATGTTGGTTTCATCTTGCATTTATGTGATGGCTCATGACGGAGACACTTAGGTTTTGGGGGTTGAGTTCTGTTATGCTGGCGTCTGCCTCTCCTCCCCCTCTGTGATGCGTGCGCGCGTCATCCAGCACCGCCTCCGGCACCCCGCGCCCGAGCGTCCTCACGCCACTGCCGCCCGATCAGGTGACTTGGTCACGTGAGGTGGGCGTGCCGGCGTGCTGGATCTTCGCGCGCCAACTAGCATACACACCTGGGGACGAGTAAGTATCGATCTTTCATTAGTTCAGAGAGACCATAAATACTTGATCAACAGAGATGGCGCAACCCCTCTTACGAAGGCACGCCGAAACGCGCGTTGGGGTAGTGCCATCCTGTATTGTTTCACACACTGTCTCCATCTGGTGAGTTTTGGTCGCAGCTTCACCTCCACGGTCCCTGGACTTTGGTGCTCCATTTTACACCTGTCCTTCATCGATTTTGGCATGTTGTTTATTCTCCATTTTTTATCTTTTTATCTTTTTGCTCAACATACCATGTTTCATTGCCGTGGTTGGTTCTCAGCTGACCTCTCACTCACCCCATATTACTGTATGTATTAGGTTCATGGGTTGGTCATTGTACCGAGTATCTCCCTATGACCTCCATATTTATATTTATGAACTTTTGACCTGCGTGTTCTCCCAGGGTGGCGCTCTTTACCATTTCCCTGCTCCCATCTACCTTGTCCTTGGCATCACATGTATGTATTTTTAATCATGTTTTGACATAATGAAATAAAATATTTATTATTTTGTACTTTGAGCTCTATTTCTTTCTTTTCGCTATTGTACTCGGGGAGCTTGTACCTAGTTATCTCCCACGGGTGCCCTCTGTGGCCATATTGGGTGGGCACTGTCCTTCTCTCCCCCTTGGGACACCCGGGGTCTTTCCCTTTTTTTCTCTGATTAAGTTTTTATAATAGCAATTTGCATATACTCCAGTATGTTAGGAAGAGTGATCAGATCAATTGCATAGTCCTTCTTTCCCATAAAAAATTAACTTAATCTTAAAAAAACCTTTGCACTGCATTTCATTGCTGTCATTAAAAGACCTGCTGAGATCATTTCACAATCGTCTTGTTAACTCAGGTGAGAATGTTGATGAGCACAAGGCTGGAGATCATTATGTCAGGCTGATTGGGTTAAAATGGCACACTTGACATGTTAAAAGGAGGTTGATGCTTGAAATCATTGTTCTTCCATTGTTAACCATGGTGACCTGCAAAGAAACGCGTGCAGCCATCATTGTGTTGCATAAAAATGGCTTCACAGGCAAGGATATTGTGGCTACTAAGATTGCACCTCAATCAACAATTTATAGGATCATCAAGAACTTCAAGGAAAGAGGTTCAATTCTTGTTAAGAAGGCTTCAGGGCATCCAAGAAAGTCCAGAAAGCGCCAAGATCGTCTCCTAAACAGGATTCATCTGCGGGATCGGAGTGCCACCAGTTGCAGAGCTTGCTCAGGAATGGCAGCAGGCAGGTGTGAGCGCATCTGCACGCACAGTGAGGCAAAGACTTTTGCAAGATGGCCTAGTGTCAAGAAGGTGAGCAAAGAAGCCACTTCGCTCCAAAAAAAAACCACATCAGGGACAGATTGATCTTCTGCAGAAAGTTTGGTGAATGGACTGCTGAGGACTGGGGCAAAGTCATATTCTCCGATGAAGCCTCTTTCCGATTGTTTAGGGCATCTGGAAAAAGGCTTGTCCGGAGAAGAAAAGGTGAACGCTACCATTAGTCCTGTGTCATCCCAAAAGTAAAGCATCCTGAGACCATTCATGTGTCGGGTTGCTTCTGATTCAAGGGAGTGGTCTCACTCACAATTTTGCCCAAAAACACAGCCATGAATAAAGAATGGTACCAAAACACCCTCCAACAGCAACTTCTTCCAACAATCCAACAACAGTTTGGTGAAGAACAATGCATTTTCCAGCACAATGGAGCACCGTGCCATAAGGCAAAAGTGATAACTAAGTGGCTCGGGGACCAAAACGTTGACATTTTGGGTCCATGGCCTGGAAACTCCCCAGATCTTAATCCCATTGAGAACTTGTGGTCAATCCTCAAGAGGCGGGTGGACAAGCAAAAACCCACTAATTCTGACAAACTCCAAGAAGTGATTATGAAAGAATGGGTTGCTATCAGTCAGGAATTGGCCCAGAAGTTGATTGAGAGCATGCCCAGTCGAATTGAAGAGGTCCTGAAAAAGAAGGGCCAACACTGCAAATACTGACTCTTTGCATAAATGTCATGTAATTTTCGATAAAAGCCTTTGAAACGTATGAAGTGCGTGTAATTATATTTCACTACATCACAGAAACAACTGAAACAAAGATCTAAAAGCAGTTTAGCAGCAAACTCTGAAAACTAATATTTGTGTCATTCTCAAAACTTTTGGCCACAACTGTAGAGGAGAAAATCTGACTAACCGTAGTAAGTATTGCCTCCGTTTGAATGTCCTCAGGAACACCTCTTATACGGATATTTTTCCTCCGGCTCTTGTTTTCTTGGTCCTCGAGGTGTAGAAAGGCTGTATTTAACTGTTCTTGCATTTCCTCAATGTTAGTTTGCAGGGCTCCGCTGTGCTTGGTAATCGCGGCTTGTGTTTCTTCTAGAGCCGCAACTCGGTGTCCTGTTAGCTTAATATCTGCTTTTATTGCGGACAGTTCTTTCATAACTGGCTCGAAGGCAAGGGCCAGCGTCTCTTTGAGGAAAGCCCTGGTGATAGGCATCGAGTCTCGCTCGCTATGTGCTTCTGACATGGCGCAGGAGCCTTCATCATCTGAGTCTTCTGTATAGCTCTGTGCAGTGGCGGTATCCGGCGCCATCTTGGATCTGCACGCCGGAGAGGACATCTTCTTTTTTAGATATTTATCCATGTCCGATTGTCCCCTACTGTGCCTGGGACTCCCTGGCTTTATTTTTTGTTGGTTTCCCCATACTTGAGCTTTTTGGGAACACGGAATCTAGCTATAGTAAGCGCTGTGATCAAGAGTAGAGTTGAGCGAACACCTGGATGTTCGGGTTCGAGAAGTTCGGCCGAACTTCCCGGAAATGTTCGGGTTCGGGATCCGAACCCGACCCGAACCCCATTGAAGTCAATGGGGACCCGAACTTTTCGGCACTAAAAAGGCTGTAAAACAGCCCAGGAAAGAGCTAGAGGGCTGCAAAAGGCAGCAACATGTAGGTAAATCCCCTGCAAACAAATGTGGATAGGGAAATGAATTAAAATAAAATAAAATAAAAAAAAAATAACCAATATCAATTGGACAGAGGTCCCATATCAGAGTATCGGGCTTCACGTCAGCAGAGAATCAGTCTCTTCATGCCATAGCAGAGAATCTGGCTTCATGTCAGCAGAGAATCAGTCTCTTCATGCCATAGCAGAGAATCTGGCTTCATGTCAGCAGAGAATCAGTCTTCATGTCATAGCAGAGAATCAGGCTTCACGTCACCCACCACTGGAACAGGCCACTGTCACATATTTAGGCCCCGGCACCCAGACAGAGGAGAGAGGTCCCGTAACAGAGAATCTGGCTTCATGTCAGCAGAGAATCAGTCTTCATGTCATAGCAGAGAATCAGGCTTCACGTCACCCACCACTGGAACAGGCCACTGTCACATATTTAGGCCCCGGCACCCAGACAGAGGAGAGAGGTCCCGTAACAGAGAATCTGGCTTCATGTCAGCACAGAATCAGTCTTCATGTCATAGCAGAGAATCAGGCTTCACGTCACCCACCACTGGAACAGGCCACTGTCACATATTTAGGCCCCGGCACCCAGACAGAGGAGAGAGGTCCCGTAACAGAGAATCTGGCTTCATGTCAGCACAGAATCAGTCTTCATGTCATAGCAGAGAATCAGGCTTCACGTCACCCACTACTGGAAGAGACCACTGTCACACATTTAGGCCCTGGCACCCAGACAGAGGAGAGAGGTCCCGTAACAGAGAATCTGGCTTCATGTCAGCACAGAATCAGTCTTCATGTCATAGCAGAGAATCAGGCTTCACGTCACCCACCACTGGAACAGGCCACTGTCACACATTTAGGCCCTGGCACCCAGGCAGAGGAGAGAGGTCCCGTAACAGAGAATCTGGCTTCATGTCAGCACAGAATCAGTCTTCATGTCATAGCAGAGAATCAGGCTTCACGTCACCCACCACTGGAAGAGGCCACTGTCACACATTTAGGCCCTGGCACCCAGACAGAGGAGAGAGGTCCCGTAACAGAGAATCTGGCTTCATGTCAGCACAGAATCAGTCTTCATGTCATAGCAGAGAATCAGGCTTCACGTCACCCACCACTGGAACAGGCCACTGTCACATATTTAGGTCCAGGCACCCAGGCAGTGGAGAGAGGTCCCGTAACAGAGAATCTGGCTTCATGTCAGCACAGAATCAGTCTTCATGTCATAGCAGAGAATCAAGCTTCACGTCACCCACCACTGGAACAGGCCACTGTCACATATTTAGGCCCTGGCACCCAGACAGAGGAGAGGTTCATTCAACTTTGGGTTGCCCCGCAATATAATGGTAAAATGAAAATAAAAATAGGATTGAATAAAGAAGGGCCCTGGAGTACAATAATATATGGTTAAGGGGAGGTAGATAATGTCTAATCTGCACAAGGGATGGACAGGTCCTGTGGGATCCATGCCTGGTTCATTTTTATGAACGTCAGCTTGTCCACATTGGCTCTAGACAGGCGGCTGCGTTTGTCTGTAATGACGCCCCCTGCCGTGCTGAATACACGTTCAGACAAAACGCTGGCCGCCGGGCAGGCCAGCACCTCCAAGGCATAAAAGGCTAGCTCTGGCCATGTGGACAATTTGGAGACCCAGAAGTTGAATGGGGCCGAACCATCAGTTAGTACGTGGAGGGGTGTGCACAGGTACTGTTCCACCATGTTAGTGAAATGTTGCCTCCTGCTAACACGTTCCGTATCAGGTGGTGGTGCAGTTAGCTGTGGCGTGGTGACAAAACTTTTCCACATCTCTGCCATGCTAACCCTGCCCTCAGAGGAGCTGGGCGTGACACAGCTGCGTTGGCGACCTCTTGCTCCTCCTCTGCCTTCGCCTTGGGCTTCCACTGGTTCCCCTGTGACATTTGGGAATGCTCTCAGTAGCGCGTCTACCAACGTGCGCTTGTACTCGCGCATCTTCCTATCACGCTCCAGTGTAGGAAGTAAGGTGGGCACATTGTCTTTGTACCGGGGATCCAGCAGGGTGGCAACCCAGTAGTCCGCACACGTTAAAATGTGGGCAACTCTGCTGTCATTGCGCAGGCACTGCAGCATGTAGTCGCTCATGTGTGCCAGGCTGCCCAGAGGTAAGGACAAGCTGTCCTCTGTGGGAGGCGTATCGTCATCGTCCTGTGTTTCCCCCCAGCCACGCACCAGTGATGGGCCCGAGCTGCTTTGGGTGCCACCCCGCTGTGAACATGCTTCATCCTTATCCTCCTCCACCTCCTCCTCATCCTCGTCCTCCAGTAGTGGGCCCTGTCTGGCCACATTTGTACCTGGCCTCTGCTGTTGCAAAAAAACTCCCTCTGAGTCACTTCGAAGAGACTGGCCTGAAAGTGCTAAAAATGACCCCTCTTCCTCCTGGGCCACGTCCTCTTCTATCATCGCCCTAAGTGTTTTCTCAAGGAGACATATAAGTGGTATTGTAACGCTGATAACGGCGTCATCGCCACTGGCCATGTTGGTGGAGTACTCGAAACAGCGCAACAGGGGACACAGGTATCGCATGGAGGCCCAGTCATTGGTGGTGAAGTGGTGCTGTTCCGCAGTGCGACTGACCCGTGCGTGCTGCAGCTGAAACTCCACTATGGCCTGCTGCTGCTCGCACAGTCTGTCCAACATGTGCAAGGTGGAGTTCCACCTGGTGGGCACGTCGCATATGAGGCGGTGAGCGGGAAGGCCGAAGTTACGCTGTAGCGCAGACAGGCGAGCAGCGGCAGGGTGTGAACGCCGGAAGCGCGAACAGACGGCCCGCACTTTATGCAGCAGCTCTGACATGTCGGGGTAGTTGCGAATGAACTTCTGCACCACCAAATTCAGCACATGCGCCAGGCAAGGGATGTGCGTCAAACCGGCTAGTCCCAGAGCTGCAACGAGATTTCGCCCATTATCGCACACCACCAGGCCGGGCTTGAGGCTCACCGGCAGCAACCACTCGTCGGTCTGTTGTTCTATACCCCGCCACAACTCCTGTGCGGTGTGGGGCCTGTCCCCCAAACATATACAGTCATGTGAAAAAATTAGGACACCCTTTGAAAGCATGTGGTTTTTTGTAACATTTTTAATAAATGGTTATTTCATCTCCGTTTCAACAATACAGAGAGATTAAAGTAATCCAACTAAACAAAGAAAACTGAAGAAAAGTCTTTTCAAGATCTTCTGTAAATGTCATTCTACAAAAATGCCTATTCTAACTGAGGAAAAAGATAGGACACCCTCACATGTATTCCCTCTTAAATTGGCTCAGATCTCACACAGGTATATCACACCAGGTGCACATAATTAGTAGATCGTTACTCTGCATGTTGAATGAGGCTTGCCCTATTTAAACCTCAGACATTTAGTTTGGTGTGCTCCTGACTGTTGAAGTGAGAGTGAGCACCATGGTGAGAGCAAAAGAGCTGTCAGAGGACTTCAGAAAAAAGATTGTAGCAGCCTATGAGTCTGGGAAGGGATTTAAAAAGATCTCAAAAGATTTTGAAATCAGCCATTCCACTGTCCGGAAGATAGTCTACAAGTGGAGGGCTTTCAAAACAACTGCCAACATGCCCAGGACTGGTCGCCCCAGCAAGTTCACCCCAAGAGCAGACCGCAAGATGCTAAAATAGGTATCCAAAAACCCTAAAGTGTCATCTCGAGAACTACAGCAGGCTCTGGCTACTGTTGATGTAGAAGTACATGCCTCTACAATCAGAAAGAGACTGTACAAGTTTAACTTGCATGGGAGGTGTGCAAGGAGGAAACCTTTGCTTTCCAAGAGAAACATCGAGGCCAGACTGACATTTGCCAGCGATAAAGTTGACAAAGACCAGGACTTCTGGAATAATGTTCTTTGGACAGATGAGTCCAAAATTGAATTATTTGGACACAACAGCAGAGGACATGTTTGGCGTAAACCAAACACAGCATTCCAAGAAAAGAACCTCATACCAACTGTGAAGCATGGAGGTGGAAGTGTCATGGTTTGGGGCTGCTTTGCTGCAGCAGGACCTGGTCAGCTCACCATCATAGAATCCACGATGAATTCTACTGTGTATCAGAAGGTGCTTGAAGAACATGTGAGACCATCAGTTAGAAAATTAAAGCTGAAGCGGAACTGGACCATGCAACATGACAATGACCCAAAACATACTAGTAAATCAACCAAAGATTGGCTGAAAAAGAAGAAATGGAGAGTCCTGGAATGGCCAAGTCAAAGTCCAGATTTGAATCCCATTGAGATGCTGTGGGGTGACTTGAAAAGGGCTGTACGTGCAAGAAACCCCTCAAACATCTCACAGCTGAAAAAGTTCTGCATTGAGGAGTGGGGTAAAATTTCCTCAGACCGATGTCGAAGACTGGTAGATGGCTACAAGAACCGTCTCACTGCAGTTATTTCAGCCAAAGGAGGTAACACTCGCTATTAGGGGCAAGGGTGTCCTATCTTTTTCCTCAGTTAGAATAGGCATTTTTGTAGAATGACATTTACAGAAGATCTTGAAAAGACTTTTCTTCAGTTTTCTTTGTTTAGTCGGATTACTTTAATCTCTCTGTATTGTTGAAACGGAGATGAAATAACCATTTATTAAAAATGTTACAAAAAACCACATGCTTTCAAAGGGTGTCCTAATTTTTTCACAAGACTGTAAGTTTCAGAACGGCCTGCTGACGTTTACCCCGGGCTGTGCTGAAGTTGGTGGTGAAGGTGTGTGGCTGACTGGATGAGCAGGTGGAAGAAGAGGAGGAGGAAGCCGAGTAGGAGGAGGAGGAGACAGGAGGCAAAGAATGTTGCCCTGCGATCCTTGGCAGCGGAAGGACGTGCGCCAAACAGCTCTCCGCCTGGGGCCCAGCCGCCACTACATTTACCCAGTGTGCAGTTAGGGAGATATAGCGTCCCTGGCCGTGCTTACTGGTCCACGTATCTGTGGTTAGGTGGACCTTGCCACAGATGGCGTTGCGCAGTGCACACTTGATTTTATCGGACACTTGGTTGTGCAGGGAAGGCACGGCTCTCTTGGAGAAGTAGTGGCGGCTGGGAACAACATACTGTGGGACTGCAAGCGACATGAGCTGTTTGAAGCTGTCTGTGTCCACCAGCCTAAATGGCAGCATTTCATAGGCCAGTAGTTTAGAAATGCTGGCATGAAGGGCCAGGGATCGAGGGTGGCTAGGTGGGAATTTACGCTTTCTCTCAAATGTTTGTGATATGGAGAGCTGAACGCTGCCGTGTGACATGGTTGAGATGCTTGGTGACGCAGGTGGTGGTGTTGGTGGTACATCCCATGTTTGCTGGGTGGCGGGTGCCAATGTTCCTCCAGAGACGGAGGAAGAGGCTGAGGCGGCAGCAGCAGAAGAGGTAGCAGGGGGAGCCTGAGTGACTTCCTTGTTTTTAAGGTGTTTACTCCACTGCAGTTCATGCTTTGCATGCAGGTGCCTGGTCATGCAGGTTGTGCTAAGGTTCAGAACGTTAATGCCTCGCTTCAGGCTCTGATGGCACAGCGTGCAAACCACTCTGGTCTTGTCGTCAGCACATTGTTTGAGGAAGTGCCATGCCAGGGAACTCCTTGAAGCTGCCTTTGGGGTGCTCGGTCCCAAATGGCGGCGGTCAGTAGCAGGCGGAGTCTCTTGGCGGCGGGTGTTCTGATTTTGCCCACTGCTCCCTCTTTGTCTTTTGCTACGCTGTTGGCTCGGTCTCACCACTGCCTCTTCCTCCGAACTGTGAAAGTCAGTGGCACGACCTTCATTCCATGTGGGGTCTAGGACCTCATCGTCCCCTGCATCGTCTTCCACCCAGTCTTGATCCCTGACCTCCTGTTCAGTCTGCACACTGCAGAAAGACGCAGCAGTTGGCACCTGTGTTTCGTCATCATCAGAGATGTGCTGAGGTGGTATTCCCATGTCCTCATCATCAGGAAACATAAGTGGTTGTGCGTTAGTGCATTCTATCTCTTCCACCCCTGGGGAAGGGCTAGGTGGATGCCCTTGGGAAACCCTGGCAGCAGAGTCTTCAAACAGCATAAGAGACTGCTGCATAACTTGAGGCTCAGACAGTTTCCCTGATATGCATGGGGGTGATGTGACAGACTGATGGGCTTGGTTTTCATGCGCCATCTGTGCGCTTTCTGCAGAAGACTGGGTGGGAGATAATGTGAACGTGCTGGATGCACTGTCGGCCACCCAATTGACTAATGCCTGTACCTGCTCAGGCCTTACCATCCTTAGAACGGCATTGGGCCCCACCAAATATCCCTGTAAATTCTGGCGGCTACTGGGACCTGAGGTAGTTGGTACACTAGGACGTGTGGCTGTGGCAGAACGGCCACGTCCTCTTCCAGCACCAGAGGTTCCACTAACACCACCACGACCATGTCCACGTCCGCGTCCCTTACTAGATGTTTTCCTCATTGTTACCGTTCACCACAATAAGAAGAATTTTATTCGGGACAATGTATTGAATTAAAATTCAGGCCTTTTTTTACAGACACCTAACACTGTCTGGCTATCTATTTAGGTACCGTATTACACTAATACAGGCACACCAGTAATGACAGATTTAGCTGAATATAAATGTGAGGCCTATTTTTTAGGCGCTGGGTGACAGGTATACGTTTAATCACAGAATTAGACTTGTATCTGCACTGTAGCGTGTGTGTTAAGTTTTTCAGAATGACACTATCAGCACCTTGAATCTAATATACCCTTTTTGGGATAGATTTAAAGTAGGCCTGATATAGCAGAAACTACAAATTTTGAGAATGGCAAATTTGGGAATAGTTTTTCAACCCAGAACAAAAACTGTGCTTTTACGGTCACTAAAAATAATTTGACCAGCTAAAACAGTACTGATTTGGAGGAATATAAATGTCAGGCCTATTTTTTAGGCGCTGTGTGACAGGTATACGTTTAATCACAGAATTAGACTTGTATCTGCACTGTAGCGTGTGTGTTAAGTTTTTCAGAATGACACTATCAGCACCTTGAATCTAATATACCCTTTTTGGGATAGATTTAAAGTAGGCCTGATATAGCAGAAACTACTAATTTTGAGAATGGCAAATTTGGGAATTGTTTTTCAACCCAGAACAAAAACTGTGCTTTTACAGTCACTAAAAATAACTTGACCTGCTAAAACAGTACTGATTTGGAGGAATAGAAATGTCAGGCCTATTTTTTAGGCGCTGGGTGACAGGCTCAACTTGCCCCTGATGTAGTATATGGCCAAAAAATAACCACACTATTGATGGTTAAATGCACTTGGGTGACACAGGCTCAGCCTGCACCTGATGTAGTATATGGCCAAAAAATAACCACACTATTGATGGTTAAATGCACTTGATGAAAGCTTGACCCTGATGTAGGATATAGCAAAAAATAACCACACTATTGATGGTTAAATGCACTTGGGTGACACAGGCTCAGCCTGCACCTGATGTAGGATATAGCAAAAAATAACCACACTATTGATGGTTAAATGCACTTGGTGGTAGCTTGTGCTGGCGCACCACAAGCCACAAAATGGCCACCGATCACCCCAGAAAAAAGTGATATAAAAACGCTCTGGGCAGCCTAAAAAAAGTGAGCAATTCAATATCAGCACTTCAATGATCCACAGCTGGAGATCGATCACTGAATGAAGTCTTTTGGAGGAGTTAATCTGCCTAATCTCGCCCTAACGTCGCAGCAGCAACCTCTCCCTATGCTTGTATCAGCAGAGTGACGTGCAGCGCTACGTGACCCAAGCTTATATAGAGGCTGGGTCACATGCTGCACTGGCCAATCACAGCCATGCCAATAGTAGGCAAGGCTGTGATGGCCTCTTGGGGCAAGTAGTATGACGCTTGTTGATTGGCTGCTTTGCAGCCTTTCAAAAAGCGCCAAGAAAGCGCCGAACACCGAACCCGAACCCAGACTTTTACGAAAATGTTCGGGTTCGGGTCCGTGTCACGGACACCCCAAAATTCGGTACGAACCCGAACTATACAGTTCGGGTTCGCTCATCCCTAATCAAGAGCACTCAAATCAAGCAGCCATCTCCTGACGCGGCTAGCTCCGCCCCAAGCCCAATAATTTTTGAAAATTACTTTTAGGATTACCAGCTCTGTAAATGCTCTCTCTGAGCAGTTTCATCAGGCCTATGATAAATTATTTATGTCATGCATGTTATAAGACACAGTTCGTGTGTTTTTGAAAGGGGACTTTAGTCTTTAAAAAGGATATAACAATAGCAGTAATGAGGTAGAGCGATTCAATGTTTAGTCTAATAGTTCAGGCCTAAGAACAGTTTAAAGTGTTACTGTTCTGTGCCAGCATCTAAGAACAAAGTCATTTAGAAGCTCCAAAAAAAATATCAGTGCAAGCGTTTTGGAAACCACTGAGCACTCAGCATCCTCTCAATTTCACTTCCCACTCTAGTTATCCCCTTTATGGCCACAGTAAGGATCCCCTTCACTTTACAGCGTCCAGTGTCATGTGACTGGTGTGCTGAGCGGTTTGCTATGTGCAGAGCTGTGGTTGCAATGTATAATAGTGAAAGTGCATAGCTTAATCCAGAGAGTTGACTGATGATATACATATGGGTAGACTTGCGTACATTAGGAAGGTGCGGAGTAATTTCTATCTACAGAGCTCTATGTATTATATTTCATCAAGCTGGCTTGCAGTTTTGAACCTAAGTCAAGCTACATGATTTAGCTTAGAAGTATTTTTCAATTGCTCACTGTTCTAGCTTCCCGCCTTCAGGGCACTTTTCTCCTTTAACTCCACTTTTCCATACTACATCTGCTTTATGTATTTGCTAGTTCTGAATGTTTCCATGGCCACACAATTTGATGTATACTGTTTCTGAGTTATAAACAATGGCAGGAACTATTTATCAAATCTGTTAGCTCTTGTTTTTTTCTAGAGCACTTAAGTAATTAAGATATCTTAATTGTCACTATGGGCAATGCAGACTGTTTTTATCATAAATGGCATCTACTGTATATTAACCCCTTCCAGACACAGCTGCTTTTCACCTTATTGACACAGCCTCATTTTCCAAATCTGACATGTCAAATTATGTGATAACTTTAGAATGCTTTTACTTATCCAAGCAATTCAGAGATTGTTTTCCTTTTTTTTGTTTGTTTGTTTTTAGTGACACATCATATCTCATGTTAGTGGTTAAATGGGTCAATATTTTTTACCTAGATTTATAAAAAAAAATACAGGAAATTTGGAAAAAAGTTGTCCAATTTCTCTGCCTTTAGGATGGATTGTAATACCTCACAAAATAGTTATTCATTAACGTTCACCATACAGTATGTCTACTTTATGTTGGCATCATTTTGTAAATGTAATTTTATTTTTTGGGACATTAGAAGGCTTATCATTTTAGAAGCAATTTTTAAAATTTTGAAGAAAATTTTCAAAACTGTCCTTTTTAAGGACCAGTTAACTTCTGAAGTGACTTTGAAGGGTTTACATAATTGAAACAACCCACAATCGACCACATTTTAGAAACTACACCCCTAAAATTATTCAAAACTCAACTTCAAAACTTTTTTAACCCTTTAGGTGTTCCACAAAAATTAAAGCAATATGGAGGTGAAATTTAAATTTCAATGCAAAAGTCCCATTTTAATATTTTTTTTTCCTATAACAGAGCAAGGATTAACAGCAAAACTAACCTCAATATTGATTACCCATTCTTCAGTTTACAGAAACATCCTACATTTGCTCATAAACTGCTGTATGGACAGGCTGCAGTGCCCAGAAGGGAAGGAGCTCCATGTGGTTTTTGGAGGGAAGATTTTGCTGAAATGACTTTCGAGTGACAGGGCACATTTGAAGAAACCCTGAGGGGTGTAGTGAGCACTTTGACCAAACAGACATTTCATAGAATTGCGAAACACTTGGCTATAAAAATAAAAAATTACATTTTTACCAATAAAAATGTTGCTGTGGCCCCAAGTGTTTCATTTTCACAAAAGGTAACAGGAGAAAAAGCAATCAAAATGTGTTACACATTTTCTCCTAAATAGGGCAACACCCCATATGTGGTCGTAAACTGCTGTATGGGCACACAGCTGGGCTCAGAAGGGAAGGAGGACCCTTTGGCTTTTGAATGGCAGATTTTGCTAAAAATGGTTTTCAGGAGTCATGCAGTATTGGCAGCGACTCTGAGGTACCCCAGCAGTGAAACCCCCAAACGTGACTCTGTTTTGGAAACTACACCAATTAAGGAATTTGTAGGGGTGTAGTTAGCATTGTGAGTAGACAAAAGGCTCCACACCCTAATTACATTTCCAGCTTTTCACTCACTGTTTCCCCTGTGCTTGGGCTGGTCCTCCTCACCCTTACACAGTGCCTCAGTGGCTCCATCAGTCCGCACCCCCCTATTTTGCAGCCAGTGAGTATCTACCTCACTGCTGGGTGCTAGACTGGCTCCCTGTGACACACCTAGAATTAGGCACAGGAAAATTAGAAATAAACATTTTTCATCAGACCTCAGATCAGACCCCAAACCTCATAAAACCCCCAAATCAGACCAACATTCTTCATCAGACCCCATAATCAAACCCCCAAGCTCCATCAGACTTCAGATCAGACCCCCCCCATCCTCCATCAGCCTCCGATCAGACCCCCCTGCCTCCATGAGCCTCAAGTCAGACCCCATTGAGCCTCCGTTCAGACCTCAGATCAGCATTTCCCTCACTCCTCCTGCATGCTGAAGGCCACTACCATTCCCACTATAAAACACACTGCCACTTTTCCCTCACTTTTGGGAGAAAAAAGGGCATCTTATAGTCTGAAACATATGCTAAGTTTTTTCCTGTCTGCTTTTGCCCACATCTGTCTTAGAGGATTTGTCAGGAGCCTTCATTAAAGATTCTGTCAAAAATATAGGACAGAATAGCGCAGCATCCGATAAAATGTTGGATTTTCTAATGGACACCAGATCCCATTTTGTCCCAGTCAGTGCGGTCCGTCAGGTGGCGTTCATTTTATAGTCAATGTGGTCCACCAAGTGGTGTTCATTTTATAGTGAGTGCAGTTGATCAGGAGGTGTTCATTTTATAGTGAGTGCGGTTGATCAGGAGGTGTTCATTTTATAGTCAGTGCGGTCCTTTTGTTGGCGTTCATTTTATATTCAGTGCAGTCCATCCAAAGGGGTTCATTTTATAGTCACAGTGGTCCATCAGATTAGGGTTGTTGCGGGTATCAAAATTTCGATACCCAATCGATTCTTTTGTCCCGGTATCGATACGATACCGGGATTTCCATTTTTTCGATACTGGGCTGCGCAGTCTAGTATCACAGAACATGAACGCACTGCTGTCAGTCCGCTCATGTTCTCTCAGCAGCACAGGGGAGAAGAAAGCAGTCTCTCCCTCCTCCCTGTGCTGCTGCCGCTGCCACCAATGAGGAGAGAGGGGCGGGCGCCACCAATGATAGGACTTTTCCTGGGTCCAGACTTTAAGTAGCAGACTACACAGAGCGGCGCCCAGAGATGTCCCAGCACTTACTATTATTCCTGGGCGCCGCTCTGTTGGCCCGCTGTGCCCCATTACCGCCTCCTGCTCCATATGCTACTTACTATCGGAGCAATGGGGAGGAGACATCAGCTTCTCTCCTGGACGTTCCTTCTCCCTGCGCTGCGATTGGACAGTGCTACAGCCAAGGAGAAGGAACGCCCAGGAGAGAAGCTGATTTCTCCTCCCCATTGCTCCGATAATAATTAGCATATAGAGCAGGAGACAGTAATAGGGCACAGAGGGGGAACGGAGCGGCGCCCAGGAATAATAGTAAGAGCGGGACATCTCTGGGCGCCGCTTTGTGTAGCCTGCTACTTAAAGTCTGGACCCATATAAGATTGTCTTTAACACATAATACAAGAAGCAGGTGCCGGCAGCAGAATTGCATAACCGGCACCCAGCCTATGACGGGGAGCTGTGATCAGGGGTTAACTGCCGGTGATCTGCTGCCAGTACCCGCCTCCTGTATTAAGGGTTAATTATAATTTGTGACGCAGTGCGCCCAACCCCCCACCCCATTAAAATCATTGGTGGCACAGTGCGCCCGCCCCTCTCAACCCCCAGTATTAAAATCATTGGTGGCAGTGGCCACAGAGTCCCCTCACCTCCTCCTCATTGGTGGTGCAGTGGTAGCTTCTGATCGGAGCACCAGCAGTGTAATTCTGGGGCTCTGATCAGTTACCATGGCAGCCAGGACGCTACTGAAGCCCAGGCTGCCATAGTCGGCTCCCTGCTGCTTTGTGTACAGAGCACAGAGCAGCAGGGAGAGTGTGAGATCCTATTCATCCTGATAGACAAGGGATTAGAAGATCCCAGGTTCTAGCCCATAAGGGGGGAAATAGTTATTAAATAAAAAGTGTAAAAAAATATATAAAAAGTAAAAAAATAACACACCAAAATATTAATTATAAATCACCCCTTTCACAATTTCACATATAAAATATATAAACAATAAATAAACAAACATATTACATATCGCCACGTCAGAAAAGTCCAAACTATTAAAATATTAAAAAAATCTATGCGGTGAATGCCGGAACAGAAAAAATAAATAAAAACTGCGCGATTCGTCATTTTTTAAAATGCGGAATGCACGTGGCTTTTTTGGTTTATTTTTTTGCGTGGTATCGAATGGTATCGAGTATCGCAATACTTTTTTATGGTATCGAAATCGAATCAAAAATTAACATCAGATGCTGTTCTTTTCCATCGTTTGATGGAGACAATGCTTCCATTATTTTAACTGTTCTCCTTCTATAATGGATGGTTTTGTGATTATTGTCACTTTTGTGAAATGACATTTTGCAATTTCTAAACATATATATATATATATATATATATATATATTTATATATATTTATAGGCCTCAAGCCTATGAGGGTGAATGGAGAGGCAGGGAACCACTGGCTCCCATTCCTCTCTGCAGTATTTAACTTCATCTCCGTTCTGAGGATAGCAATGTAGTTGAATTCAGGAAGGGGAACACGAGACCAGGTACATAAGTACCTGGCGCTCCCAGCGTTAATTAAGGCTGGGAGCAGCAGATCGTTACATCGTTACATACCCAGCTGGTGGCCATTCGGGGGAGTTGGGACATCTCAGTGGAGCTTCTGTTACAGTGAAGTCTGGTCAGTACAAGGGCATCCCTCTTGTCTTTGTTTTTAAAGGAGTTGGCCCATTGGTGGCATATCACATGAATATACTACCAATGTCAGATAGGTGCTGGTCCCACCTTTAGGACACACACTCATCTCTAGAACAGGACTCCCAAAGGGAACTAAGGCGCAAGCGCGACCACCCTCATTAACTTCTGTGGGAGTGTTGAAAACAGCCGAGGGCCGGAACTCCAATAGAGGACAAAGGAGAAGTGGCTGTGCTTGTTCAGTGTACTCTCTATTCACTTCTATGGGGCACTCGCTCAGCTCTTTTCAAATCTTCTATAGAAGTGAATAAAGAGCATACCATTCAGGCATGGTGTGCTCTCCTTTGCTTTGGGGGCCCCATTCTAGAGATAAGTGCTGGTCCCAGAGATGTGTGAGATGGGACAACCCCTTTAACCAAAAACATGTTTTTATTACAAAGAACACTGCTGTCTCCCTTTCTGAGTGGTTTCAAAAGCAGAGACCTATGATCTCTTTGATTTTTGTGTGCAGTGTCGCAAGCTACAGTACCTCTGGAAGTTAGAGACTTACATAGTGGCATGCTGGTGTAGATGTTATCCACATTTAGGTGGTAACCCTGGTCAGGCAGTGAGTGCAATAATTCCAACACTTTTTTCCCACTAACATCTCCTGTCTTGGTGCATTCTGGAGGTTCAATCTGGATTTCATCCCTTCGTAAAATCGAAACCTGTGGGTATATCCAGCGTTATTTCTGCTCACCTTATGCATTTGCAGAGTTTTTTTCCTCTTTATAAAATGTATAAGAGACTCATCTACAAAGATAATTTTTTTCAGGGTTATATACCTCAGCAAACTTGGTGCCAAAGTGGTCGGAACTGGTCTAATTGTATATAGACTTTTTAAATCTGGGGCCATTATCATTGTAATGGAAAACAGGCCTTACAGTAAATTATAGTGTGCTACAAAACATCTCCATTCCAATACTGTCTAATTTCTGGCTTTTTTACAAGGCCCATATTCAGTACAAGCCCCAGATATGTCATATTTGCTGCATCTACTGAGGTCCACCTCAGGAGTCAAGCAAATTAAGATGTGGTATTTTGGGCAATTAATTGCTAGGTATATAAATTAGTTTGGACCATCTTTAAATTTACAACATATTTAAAAGAAAAATCAATTTCTGAGAAGCTGGCAGTGACAGCCCGGATTCCTGAGCTCAGGGGCGTAGCTAGAAATGCATGGGCCCCATAGCAAAAAAAAATTATGGGCCCCCCCCCTCTGTGCCATCCACAGATCCCCCTCCCCTAAATAGTGCCATCCACAGATCCCCCCCTCCCCTAAATAGTGCCATCCACAGATCCCCCCTCCCCTAAATAGTGCCATCCACAGATCCCCCCTCCCCTAAATAGTGCCATCCACAGATCCCCCCTCCCCTAAATAGTGCCATCCACAGATCCCCCTCCCCTAAATAGTGCCATCCACAGATCCCCCCTCCCCTAAATAGTGCCATCCACAGATCCCCCTCCCCTAAATAGTGCCATCAACAGATCCCCCTCCCCTAAATAGTGCCATACACAGATCCCCCCTCCCCTAAATAGTGCCATCCACAGATCCCCCCTCCCCTAAATAGTGCCATCCACAGATCCGCCCTCCCCTAAATAGTGCCATCCACAGATCCCCCCTCCCCTAAATAGTGCCATCCACAGATCCCCCTCCCCTAAATAGTGCCATCCACAGATCCCCCCTCCCCTAAATAGTGCCATCTACAGTTCCCCCTCCCCTAAATAGTGCCATACACAGATCCCCCTCCCCTAAATAGTGCCATCAACAGATCACCCCTCCCCTAAATAGTGCCATCCACAGATCCCCCTCCCCTAAACAGTGCCATACACAGATCCCCCTCCCCTAAATAGTGCCATCAACAGATCACCCCTCCCCTAAATAGTGCCATCCACAGATCCCCCTCCCCTAAACAGTGCCATCCACAGATCCCCCTCCCCTAAACAGTGCCATACACAGATCCCTCTCCCCTAAATAGTGCCATCCACAGATCCCTCTCCCCTAAATAGTGCCATCCACAGATCCCTCTCCCCTAAATGGTGCCATCCACAGATCCCCCTCCCCTAAATAGTGCAATACACAGATCCCCCTCCCCTAAATAGTGCCATCAACAGATCCCCCCTCAACTAAATCGTGCCATCCACAGATCCCCCCCTCCCCTAAATAGTGCCATCAACAGATCCCCCCCTCCCCTAAATAGTGCCATCAACAGATCCCCCCTCCCCTAAATAGTGCCATCCACAGATCCCTCTCCCCTAAATAGTGCCATCCACAGATCCCTCTCCCCTAAATAGTGCCATCCACAGATCCCTCTCCCCTAAATAGTGCCATCCACAGATCCCTCTCCCCTAAATAGTGCCATCCACAGATCCCTCTCCCCTAAATAGTGCCATCCACAGATCCCTCTCCCCTAAATAGTGCCATCCACAGATCCCTCTCCCCTAAATAGTGCCATCCACAGATCCCTCTCCCCTAAATAGTGCCATCCACAGATCCCTCTCCCCTAAATGGTGCCATCCACAGATCCCCCTCCCTAAATAGTGCCATACACAGATCCCCCTCCCCTAAATAGTGCCATCAACAGATCCCCCCTCCACTAAATAGTGCCATCCACAGATCCCCCCTCCCCTAAATAGTGCCATCAACAGATCCCCCCTCCCCTAAATAGTGCCATCCACAGATCCCTCTCCCCTAAATAGTGCCATCCACAGATCCCTCTCCCCTAAATAGTGCCATCCACAGATCCCCCCTCCCCTAAATAGTGCCATCCACAGTGCCATCCACACTCCCCTAAATAGTGCCATACACAGATCCCCCTCCCCTGAACAGTGCCATCCACAGTATCAGGTGCCTCTCTCTCTCCCCCCCCCCCCCCCCATGTGCCAGTATCAGGTGCCAAACCCCCCCCCCCAGGTGCCAGTATCAGGTCAGGTGCCAACCCCCCTCCCCCCATGTGCCAGTATCAAGTGCCCCCCCCACGCTCCCCCCATGGCAGTAACAGTCGGGTATTAAAAAAAAATAAAATAAACACTTCTACTTACCTCCATGTCAGCGATGCGATGCGATGCGATGCGATGCAGCCTCTTCCTGTGTCCCGCCCTGTATGTCCATATATGGAGTCATTGCTTGTATTTCAGAAAAGGTTTCTGCTGGGATTCGAACCCACGACCTTCTGTATCAGAGGCAGAGCACCTACCCTCAAGACCATAACAGCTGCCTTGCTGCTGACTGAAAAATTATGAGACTTCTACTGTTATAGCTTGTTAAGTGTACATCTATACACATAGCTTCTCATATATAGAGATATAGCAGAGCTGAGTGTGCTGGGATAGCTGTCATATAGAGATATAGCAGTGCTGGGTGTGTTGGGGCAGCTGTCATGTGTATAGATGTACACTTAGCCAGCTATAACAGTAGAAGTGTCAAATTTTTTCAGTCAGTTGCAATGCCTTCTTTATGGCTGTGAGGGTTAATGCTTTGCCTCTGATACACTGATACATTGGAGGTTGTGGGTTCGAATCCCAGACACATCAGGAGACTTTAGTATATACAGTAAGATTAGAGCACATTAGCGAGGGAACATTAAGACCGCTGCTGTGAAGGGGCCCTGAACAGTAAGACATCGATATTTAACTAACTTGAAAATAAACTGTCGGGCCCCGAAGCAGCTGCTTCCCCGGTAGTTACGCCACCTCCTGGCTGCCTGTGTGTAGTGTCTGTGTGTGTTAATAAAAAAAAAAAAAAAAAAAAAATTTGAATGCGGTCGGACGGGCCCCCTAGTGGCGTAGGGCCCCATAGCCACTGCTATGGTTGCTGAGTGCGGCCTGCAGAGCTACGCTTTGCGGTCCCTGTCCTGCTGTGTTTCTGCCTATAGTACTGCATGACGATGCCCCAGTTTCCGTGGACATAAAAAAAAAGTCTCAGTGTCCCGCAAAGGTATTTGAGAGACCTCTTGGGGGACAAATTATGTGGCAATAGATATAAAACAAAATAAGTAAAAAAAAAATATATAAATTTTTTTTAAAGATAAAAGATATTCTAAAATATAGAAAAAAGGAAAATGTGCAAAATAAAAAAAAATACCTTTTAAAGACCTCTTGGAGGACTGGCCACCAATATTAAAGAAACAATTGTAAAATTAAAAAAATAAAAAATGTCTAAAATACAAATAACAGAAAAAAGGAAAGTGCACAATAAAAATTTGGTTTCAGTGGCGATACTGCAGCTTCAAATTCATTTTTACCAGTAAATCCCTTTATGCCCCTATTACACTGCACAAAATTTGGGCAGTTAATGAGAACAACTGTTCATAGGAAAGCTTATTCCTGATAACTGGCCTGTATAATTGTGCCATTGATCAGCCGATAAATGAGCAATTACTAGTTTTTCGGCTGATTTGCATGGTTGTACAGATGTACAGTTATCGTCAGCAAATCCCCATGTCTAATCAAGGATGTGCTACCGATAATTAATAAAGCTAAATGAGGGAGGAACAACTGGTTCATGAGCGAAGTTTTGAAAAATTCGATTCGGAGCTTGTCGAATTTTGACAAGAAATTTTGATACATTACGAATAACGTTGTCATGAATTACATGGTATGGATCGTTCACATCATTTAACACCTCAGATCCGGCATTTAATGCTGATCGTTGCATCTGTAACTCACATTCAGCTGCTCAGGGGTTAATCTGGGTTTAAAATGATGGTATACTCACCTAATCCACTCGACATCACCGCACGTCCAGCGTAATCATGTGGTGATCTCATCATGCTCACCACAGGTCCTTTGGTGAGTTTTCTCCAATCAAGACAGGAGCAGACAGCCTCTCCACGATCAAGTGGTTGTGGTGAGTATAATTGTTTCTTACTTTTAGACACCATTTTAGGAAAAATTGATTAGTTACCACGTAGCGCAAGGAAATTCATCTTCGTGGTGAATAAAATTTTTCCTAAGATACGGATTGAAGTCCACTTCGGATACTTCGATTTGCTCAACACTAGTGGTGACCATTCCTCCCCATTCACTTTGCGTCAGCCTGTGTAATAGGCTGATGCAAAAGAGCACTGACAATGTGACCCTCAGACCAAAAAAAGATTATGCACCCGTGGTCTATAGTCTAGTGTAAACACTGCAGTTATTCAATCCATAGTTTAGTGTAAACTCTGTCAGTCCATAGGCTAGTTTAACTCATTATTGACCGTCCTATGTAAATTTACATTGATGTTGCGCATTTAAAAACATTGATAATGTCGATCGCATACATTTAAGTTAAAAACCGGGAGTGCGTGCTCCCAACTGTGCTCCAGCTCCCTTTGGCAAGGGTCTGGGGGACCAGGTGCAATGTGCGACAGCACTTGTGCTCTCAGGAGTGGCCTGTGGCAGGGCTCCATAGGAACTTAGGGGGTTATTTATTAAGCCCAGCGTTTTAGACGCTGGTTTTAATAACCCCTAAATCTGGTGGTAGCGCTGTTAAAGTTATGAAGACCTCTACATAACTTCGGCACATCCAGCGCCAGTCTAAATGTAAGCCAGCTTCATGCGGAACACACGCGGCTGGTATCCGTGTTTTGCAGATCCACAATTTGCAGACCGCAAACATGGCACGGTCGTGTGATCGCACCCTAATTGTCATAGACTCCAATTCTAATGCATTGGAGCCTATGAAAAAAGCAGTCCAATGATTGCTTGTTATAGTTCTCCTTCCACATGCAAAAACGTCTGTACTACTAAAGTCTAAAAATATTTATCCCATATGGCAAAACAGAAATGAAGTCAAAATGACCGATTCGCCGTTTTTTGGTTGCTTCACCACCCACAAACTTTTTTATAAAGAGTGATCAAAAAGTCATACACACCCCAGAAAAGGTATCAAAGTACAGATCATCACGCAAAAAATAAGCGGTCACACAGCTCCATACACACATACACTGACGAGCAAAAGTGTAACAATTGTTTTGAACTTTTGACTTTCAGCTTTCATATCTCACCATCCACTATAGGTTCAAATGTGAGACTACCATCATTTTATAGACAATAATCTTGGCTATCTCATGCATGAATTGGACTTGCAACTATTTAGCATATGATTAGTTATGTAGATTCTTGTCATGTGACTGCATTGTTACTGTTTTTCTCCTAAAATTCTAAATACATTTTATTATTTTGTAAATCCACCTTTGGCTTTCAACGCTGCCTGCCTGAATCATTCAGCGCACGCTCTCAATCAGATTCAAGAATGCCTCGACCGAAAACTATTCCCAGGTCTCTTCTACACGTTCCCATTGTTGGTGCATACTGGTCGACTCACTTGGGTACGAACACAGCTTTTTCTTCAACTCTACCCACAAGTGTTCGATTGGGTTGAGGTCTGGGGAGCGTGGGGACCAATCAGCACCTCTACTTAATTGTCATTGAACCATTTCTTTGCCAATCTCAACGTACACTTCGGGTTGTTGTCCTACTGGAACATTGAGTCATCCTTTTCATACCCATAGTACTCGAATGTACGAAGTAACGCGTCTTGTGGGATACTCACATATAGCTCAGCACTGAGACCACCATCAATCCTGGTCAAGTATCCAACACCTTTGACTATGAAACAACCCCATATCATCAGGCTTCTCCACTGAACTTGACAGTTCCTTCAATTTCTCGATCGGTTAGCCCCCTTTTCCCTTGTTTCTTCCAGACCCTTTTGCACCCATCAGAGTCCCGTCTATTGACTTTCATCTAATCACTCCTAATCACCCGTTTCCAATCTTCTACTGTCCATACTTTTTCTTATGATGATATTGAAGTCGAGGCGTCTTCACCTTTTTTGGGGCCACCATTACAGACTTGTGTAATGTGCACTACTCTTGCACTACTCTGCACAGTGCTTGCATGGACTTCTGTGATCTCATTATTACAAAGCTTACACGCCACCTCCACTGCAGTGTTTCTCGTGCCAGAACTGATAGACATTGCTTGTTGACTCTGATATTTTACCTGTTGGCTTTGGAATGGATGGATGGACTTAATTTTGTATTCTTCCAACTGTCATGTCACTCGCATGTTGCAGTTTGGCCGAGATACCACTATAGATGTGCTGAATGATGCTGATTCTCTTTTCTTGGGAAACCTTCTTCATGGCTGCTCCTGGATTTGAACCAGTGACCTTTTGCTTGGAAATTAGCCTAATAATTACATTGAACTATTAGAGAATGTAAGAACAGGTTTTAATTTGTAGCATACAAGAAAGAAAAGATAGTTTCACCACCAGGAGCAAAACAGTAAGAATGCAATTACATGACAAGAATCTGCATAACTAATTATATACTAAATAGTTGCAAGCTCAATTAATGTATGAGATAGCCAAGATGATTGTCTATAAAATGATGGTAGTCTCACTTTTGAAGCTGTAGTTGATTGTACGATGTGGAGCCTGAAAATCAAAAGTTCAACACATTGTTACCCATTTGCTCGTCAGTGTAAATAAAATAAAAAATTGGGGTCAGAATATGGCAGTTTTTTCTGAGTTTGTAATATTTTTTTTATATTAAAAACACAAGAAAAACTACAGTATACATTTGTGGCATCGTTGTAATCATAGTGACCCAGAGAATAAAAGTAACAGATCTGTTTTACTGAATAGGAAATGGTGTAAAAAAAAAAAAAAAACTATACAACTGTGGCGGAATGTTTCTTTTTTATAATTCCATCCCATTTGGAATGTTTCCCACATCCCACCACATCATATGCAACCGTAAATGGTGCCATTAGAATGTGCATCTTGTCCCACAATAAATAAACCCTCATACGGCTATGTTAATGAAAAAATAAAAATGTTATGGCTTTAGGAGGGCTGGGAGCAAAAAATGAAAGAATGGAAAATCACTGGATCTGTGAAAGGGTTAAACATTGCGGTCACACAGAACAGGTGCAGATCTTTCCCATATAACTTATGTCTGTGGAGGCTCCAATCCTGGTTTTGGCTCACAATAACGAATTGAAACTGACCAAAACACTGACATGCGATTACGTGTGAATGAGGCTTTAGTGTCTCCACATACAGTAATAATCTCCTTTTAGCACCACCTAACAATAAGTATCCCCCTTAGTGTCCTTGGACAGTATAATGCCCTTGTGGTGTCTCTCTAACAATAGGATGGCCCTTAAGTGCCCCCTTACAGCAGGATGATCCCTTGGTGCCACCACATAGTTTAATGCTGGCATTTGCAGGTTTATTATCAGTCCAAACTTGCAGATCTGGTGGAGGCTCCATGCTTGCTGTATAGTGGTGGGGGCCCGAGGGCACGAGCCCCAGATGCCTTCGCTTTAATCTGGCCTTGATCACACTGGAGAAGATGCCAAGTACAGTGGTGCACTACAAGTACCAGCATGCCAGTACAGAGGAGTACACACCCTCTCTGCATGCCATTCCTAACTGAAATGGTGGTGTGCGAGGATCGATATTGTACAAGTCCCTCTTGTGCTTTGATTGGTTGGTATGACAAACTGACTAATAGCAGCACATAGAAGAGTGGCGCCACCAACACCCTTCTGTAAACATGGTTATGATAGGTGATGTCCTACACACCTCTATTTGTGTCTATCTGTAGCCCCCTTATTGGTTTTTACAGTGAAAATCCTGTGATTGGCCAGTCAAAATTGGCCAGTCAGAATTGACTGTCCAATCACATTGATCTCCACACATACAATTATCACGTACCAATTATTTTTAGACCATAAGACACACCTAGGATTTGGTGGAGGAAAGTAATTTTTTTATTTTTTTTTCCATCAGACCTCAGACCAGACCCTCAAATCAGACCCCCATTCTTCATTAGACCTCAGATCAGACCCCAGAATCATACCCCAGGTGCCATCAGCCTCAAATCAGACCCCCCAGCTTCCATCAGAACTCAGATCATCCCCTCATCAACCTCAGATTGGACCACCATCAGCGTCAGATCACACCCATCAGCCTCAGTACAGACCCCATCAGCCTTCGATCAGACCCATAACAGACCCAATCACCCCCAGAACAGACTCTATCAGCTGTAGATTAAAAAAATTAAAGTAAAAAACTGACCTCTATTGTTCCGGCTGGCACTGCAACTCACTCGCTGCTCCCTGGTCTTCTTCTGGCCTATGCTGCACAGTGACCTGTCTGTACGCAGGGCACAGTGTAGAGCGGGGCCTGGAAGAAGACCAGGGAGGGTGAGTACTGCGAAGTGCTTCCCTCACCGTTCCCCACACCTCCCGCATGCTGATGATCACTTCCATAATAACCAGAAACAACAATTGTGGAATTGTTATTTCCCATATAACATGATCAATTTATAGTTATGTAAGTGATGATACCAATTATGTGGACATTTTTATTTTGTAACATAATAAACCATTCTAACTAGCGAAGAAGGGTTTTGTGTAACTTTATTTTTTTAGATTTTTAAATATATAATGGAAATGTTTTCACTTATTTCAGTTGCACCATAGCTGAATTGCTTACTAAAATACACTGCAATACTTTAGCATTCCCTTACGTCCTACCTGCAGCACAGATGGGGTTAACTACCCCCCGTGGACTGGTAGGACCGGCAGAATTTTAATGAGCCAATAATAAAGATTTACACCCCTACAAAAAGGAGGGGACACCCCCCAGCCCATTGTGTTCTCTCTGTCCTCCGGACAGGTGGATTGGCGGTTCCCCTCCGTTTTAGGGGAAGTATTTATCTTTTGTGCTGGCGTTTTTTTTCCTGCCTACAGTTGTGTTCAAAATTATTCAACCCCCAATGCTGTAAAGGGTTTTAGGGAATTTAGTGTACATTTGTAATTGTGTTCAGAATGAAATCTTACAAGGACTTTTTAAAGAACCAAATGCAACTAAAATGACATCAATTGTTTTTGTAATACAGTATTAATTTTTTTTTTTTTGTGATTTCTTCATTGACACAATTATTCAACCCCTTAAAGACTACCACTCTTAAGAACAGAGGTTCATTCAAGTGTTTTCGATCAGGTATTGAAAACACCTGTGGATGTCAAGGAGCAGCAATCAAGCATAATAAGCACCAATTAGGCAGATTTAAAAGGACTGTGATACTCAGCTCCTTCTAGACATTTACTGGTGTGTTTACAAACATGGTGAAGTCAAGAGAATGGTCCAGGAAGACAAGAGAAGAGGTGATTTCTCTTCACAGGAAGGGCAATGGCTATAAGAAGATTGCAAAGATGTTAAACATACCAAGAGACACCATAGGAAGCATCATTCGCAAATTCAAGGCAAAGGGCACTGTTGAAACGCTACCTGGTCGTGGCAGAAAGAAGATGCTGACTTCGACTGCTGTGCGCTACCTGAAACGCAAAGTGGAGAAAAGTCCCCGTGTAACTGCTGAGGAACTGAAAAAAGATTTGTCAGATGTGGGTACTGAAGTTTCAGCTCAGACAATAAGGCGCACACTGCGTAATGAAGGCCTCCATGCCAGAACTCCTAGGCGCACCCCCTTGCTGTCTCCAAAGAATAAGAAGAGTCGACTGCAGTATGCCAAAAGTCATGTGGACAAACCACTAAAGTTTTGGGATAGTGTTCTGTGGACTGATGAAACAAAATTAGAACTGTTTGGGCCCATGGATCAACGCTATGTTTGGAGGAGGAAGAACAAGGCCTATGAAGAAAAGAACACCTTGCCTACTGTGAAGCATGGCGGGGGTCAATCATGCTTTGGGGCTGTTTTGCTTCTACAGGTACAGGGAAGCTTCAGCGTGTGCAAGGTACCATGAATTCTCTTCAGTACCAGGAGATATTGGATGAAAATGTGATGCAGTCTGTCACAAACCTGAGGCTTGGGAGACGTTGGACCTTTCAACAGGACAATGATCCCAAGCATACCTCCAAGTCCACTAGAGCATGGTTGCAGATTAAAGGCTGGAACATTTTAAAGTGGCCATCGCAGTCACCAGACTTAAATCCGATGGAGAACCTCTGGTGGGACTTAAAGAAAGCAGTTGCAGCGCGCAAGCCTAAGAATGTGACTGAACTGGAGGCTTTTGCCCATGAAGAATGGGCGAAGATACCCGTAGATCGCTGCAAGACACTTGTGTCAAGCTATGCTTCACGTTTAAAAGCTGTTATAACTGGAAAAGGATGTTGTACTAAGTACTAAGATTGAATGTAACTTGGGGGTTGAATAAAACTGATAATGATGGGAGCACAGAAAAGACATTTGTGGTTATTTCAATATAAATGTTATGTTATATTTGTCTGACTTACAAGTGCCTCCTTGATTTAATTGTAAACAAGATGACTGAAATGATCAAAATCAATGTCAAACTGGGCAAAACACTCAATTTCAGTGGGGGTTGAATAATTTTGAAAACAACTGTATTTCTGCTGTATTTTTAGGGTGTTTTGTCCTGCTTACCTCCCCTCTCCTCTTGCTGTCGCCTGGCGCAGCGTTTTCGCCGCGTTTTCGATGGGCGCCGACATCACCGGAAGTGACATCGGCCCCTTCCCGGCTCTCGCCGAGTATATGCTTTTTCTTGGTTTCCTTTGCCGGTATCTAGTGGAATTGGATTCTGGCTTTGGGGAAGGGGGGCGGGGGGGGGGGGGGGGAGAGAGGTAGTTCTCAGCCTTAACTTTAGGCTTTTTTTAAAGCTCCTTCTGTCTCTCATTCTTTCTCTGGCAGCACACGCTTTCTGAGCTAGTACTTTGTACTTTCTCTATTGTGCGGTTATTTGTTGCATCTTGCTACTACGCTACTTTGGTGGGCCTCTGCTTATGCTTCGCCTGATAGTTTCAATTTGTTCAGAATTATTAATTCATTTTTTTTTTTGCAGCGATGGCTTCCCCTAAGGACCCGGAGACCCGTAAAAGGCCTCAAAGAGGAACCACTTGTCCTGCTTTGATTGCAGTACGCTGCTGAACGACAATTGTCCCTACTCAAGGTGCGTGGCGTGCCGTAGATCACAGTCGGCTACGGAACCCACCATGCAAGAGATGTATGCGTGGGTCAAGGGATATGTGGATGAATCCATCAAGGGCATAGTCAACCTGCTGGACGAGAGGCTTCCTACCTCTACTCAAGCCCCCATGGAGACTTCTGCGCCCGTGGAGAGGCCCGCTGCAATTTCTCTAGGCTCCACCTCTTCGGATGAAGAAGAGCTAACTTCCTGCTTTTTCCCACCAGAAAAGACCCAGAAATTGCTAAAGTCCACCAGGTCGGGGGACCAGGATGTTGACACCGGGGAGTCCTCCGATCCTGCTGGTCGGGCACAGCATACCTTTAAGGCGGATGAGACCCTCCTTTACGTTATGAGAATGGAATGGACGAAGCCTGAAAAAGGCCCTGTCCTGGCAAAAAAATTCAGGACCATGTTTCCCATGGCAAACTCCTTGGTTGAATCGTGGGGGTTCCATTCCCAAGGTGGACATGGCTATTGCCTAACTGTCCAGACGCACTCTGGTGCCAGCAGACAATGGGTCTAGTCTGCAAGACCCCCTTGACAGGAGGGCAGATGCACTCTGAGGAGAGGTTATTCAGCTGCTGCAGCCGCCGCGTCTACCGCTATTGCGCCTACGGAAGTCTCTTTCTTCCTGCGCTCCCGTCTTAACCAGATAAAGACGGATATGGACCAGAGTGTCCCAGGACGATATCCTGGCCGCGTTTAAGACCGTTAACTTAGCCACGGACTTTCTGTGCGATATGGCACAGTTGCAGCTGAAGCTGGCAGCCAAGTCGATGGCCTTAGTTTCCGCAGCCCGCAGGCCCTTATGGCTTAAGCCATGGGTCGCGGATAATGCGTCCAAATACAATCTATGTGGTTTGCCTTTTGAGCCTGACCGCCTGTTCGGCGCTCAGCTGGATAAAATTATGGAGGATCTCTCTGACAAAAAGGGGAAGAGTCTTCCCCAGCAGCCCTTTCGGGGTCGGGGCAGACAGGAGCGTGGCGGTAGATCCGGCCAACATAGAATGTGGATACAGGAATACACTTTTTTGTTATACAGCATAGTCACAGTCTAGGTCACGTAGAGACTGGGGGGCGCAGCGAAATTTTTTCGAAGCGCCCTCGCAGAGGAGCTAAGGCGGCTAAGCTCTCCTGACTATGGGCCTCTCGCACGCTCTCGGTTGACCCCCGTTACTCCTGCCATCCTTCCTGAAGATTTTCCTATTCCTTGTCCCCTGGTGCCCGTCGGGGGGGCGTCTCGCCCAGTTCAAGGATGTCTGGGCTCAGGAGATTCCGGACCCTTGGGTCCTAAAAGTAATTTCCGAGGGCTACTTAATAAACCTCAAGTCGCCTCCCCCGGACAGATTTATTGTCAATCAGTGCCTTCTGCCTGCCAGAAGGCAATTTTGGAGGCCTATATTCAGGACTATATCCTCAAGGGCGCTCTGAAGAATGTTCCGACAGGAGAACGGGGCTTAGGGATCTATTGTCCGGTTTTTCTAGTTCCTAAGAAATCCGGAGACCTCCGGATGATTATCGATTTGAGATTTTTCAATTTTTCAATCGATTTATAAGGAAGGTAAAGTTTTGCATGGAAACTATCAAGTCAGTCATCCACGTTCTCAACCCCGGAGATGTGATGGCTACCCTGGACTTCAAGGATGCCTATCTTCACATCCCCATCCATCCTGCCTTCCAGAGTTATCTCAGGATCGCGGTCCAGGTCTCGGGGGTCCTCAGGCACCTTCAGTTTGTTGCCTTACCCTTCGGGATTTCCTCTGCTCCGATCACCTTCACCAAGGTGGTGGTTTCGATGGTGGCAGCTTTGAGGCTTCAAGGGCTGACCGTAATTCCTTATCTGGACGATTGGCTCTTAATAGCCTCCTCGGTTCCAGTTCTTTCCCGCCATCTTCATGTAGCGATCTCTTTTCTGCTCCGCCTAGGGTGGATCATCAACTGGCAGAAGTCGAATGTGAGCCCGTCGACTTCAGTAACCTATCTAGGCTTCATAGTAGACTCCGTTGGGATGTCACTCCAGTTGACTCCAGAAAGAAGAACTCAGATTCGGGACCTGGCAAGGTTCCTATCTATTCCTCGTTGAGTCTCTATCAGGACTCTCATGAAGATGTTGGGGCTCATGTCAGCATCTGCAGATGCAGTCCTGTGGGCTTTGTGGCACCTCCGCCCCCTTCAGTCGGAGGTCCTTGTCAAATGGGATGGCAGCCCCGCCGGGCTAAACTTCCTGTGCTCCCTGTCTTGTCAAACTCGAACCTCCCTGAGATGGTCGCTCCATCTCCCAGAGGGAAAGTCTATAACCCAGCCATCCTGGGTCATATTGACTATGGATGCGTCCCAAGAAGGCTGGGGCGCTCACCTAGACGATCCCCTGTCCAAGGGATTTCGTCTCCTCAGGAGCGGCTACTTACCTCCAATCTCCGCGAGATTCGAGCCATCCGGCTAGCCCTCCTTCACTTTGCCCCCCGAATTCGGGGCATGGCGATGAGAATACAGTCAGACAACATGACTGCGGTCCTGTAAATCAACAAGCAGGGTGGCACAAGATCTCTACCCCTCCTTTCAGAGATCGGGGATATTCTTCGGTGGGCAGAGTTGAACCTTTCCCACCTGTCTGCCATCTACATCCGTGGTTCCTGCAACCTAATTGCGGATCGTCTGAGTTGCGGTCTGCCGACAATGGAATGGTTCCTGTATCCGGAGATTTTCAGGCAGATAATCCTCAGGTGGGGGTTGCCAGAGGTAGACCTCATGGCAACGAGGTTCAATGCCAAGGTGGAGAGGTTCTGCTCACTTTACAGGGAGGACAACCCCCTGGCGATAGATGCTCTGTCAATACCGTGGAGGTTCAGGCTGGCTTACATCTTTTCTCCTTTTTCCATGTTACCGAGGGTATTGATGAAAATCCGTCAGGATCAGGCCTCGGTGATTGCCATCATACCGTTTTGGCCCAAGAGATCCTGGTTTACCAAGCTCATTCACATGAGTCGGGGACATTATTGGAGGCTCCACCCACGACAGACCCTGGTGTCATGGGACACTCACCTCTGTCCAGATCTGCACAAGTACAACCTGACAGCCTGGAGGTTGACCAGTCCCTTCCTAGAATAGAAGGGCTTTCAGAGTCGGTCCTGAGAACGTTATCACATTCAAGAGCAGAATGTACTAAGAATGCCTCCTCCAGAATTATGAAGATTTTTTCGTCATGGTGTGCTTCTAACCAGATCCGCCCCTCTCTGCGATACTTCAATATCTACAGGATGGCCTAGACAGAGGCCTTGCTCCATCTACGCTGAGGGTCGAGATTTCTGCCATCTCAGCCTGTCTCAACAGACCCTATTCTCGGGACCTACTCGTCAAATGCTTCCTTAAAGGAGCTGAAAGGATGTAGCCTACAGTACTGAAGCCCATCCCTCAGTGGGACTTATCAGTCGTGCTCAGGGGTCTAGCATCTCCCCCCTTCGAGCCTTTGGAGGAGGTGGATTTCAAGTTCATGACTCTGAAGTTAGTCTTCCTACTGGCAGTAACTTCGGCCTTCAAGCCTTCTCGGCCTCAGAACCCTATACTCTCTTTCTTCAAGACCGGGTTCTCCTGAGATTCCTTAAATATTTCAGGCCTAAGGTCCCTTCATTTCACAACATTAATCAGGTGATTTCTTTACCAGTTTTACTTTCTCCTACCTCCTCCAGGGATCCTGTCAAGCATCTGTTGGATATCTCGAGATGCCTCCAGATCTATGTGGATCGATCCAATGAGTTCAGGATAGATGAGAATCTCTTTATCCTGTTTGCCGGTAAGTCTAAGGGCTGCAAGGCGTCGTATGGTCGCGTGATTAAGGAGGCCATCAGAGAATCTTTTGTCTACCAGGCTTTAGATCCTCCAGTTTGTGAAGGCCCTTTCCACTAGGGCCATCTCCTCTTCTTTCGCTGAAAGAAGCCTCCTTCCTCTGGAGATGATTTGTAAAAGCTGCCTCCTGGAGCTCTGAATCGACTTTCATCTCCCACTACAGACTAGACGCCAGGGAAGCTGAGTTTTCGGCCTTTGGGCAGACTGTTCTTAGCTCTGCCAGGCATGAAGGATATCCCTAAGGGTTCTTCTTGCTATCTCCCCATCTGTGCTGTTGGTAGGACATAAGGAAATCGTTAATTTCTAACGATAATTTTTTTCCCCCTTAATCCGAACAGCAGCACACAAATATCCCACCCTAGTAAGGTTATTCTTGCTATAGACACAATGGGCTGGGGGGTGTCCCCTCCTTTTGTAGGGGTGTAAATCTTTATTATTGGTTCTTGGGTTCATAAAAATTAACGATTTTCCTAACAGGCATCTGGTTAGGCATATATACTGCTGTCTGCAGCTCATGTGTCAGCTTTTCTGTGTAAACTACAAAAGGGTCAACAGAAGAAAAAGGTTGTAAAAGCTGCATCCCAAAATGAGACCAATGCAAACTACATGTGGTCCTGCAAAAACAAGCTTTCGTGCAGCTTTGTCAACAGAAAAAAATTAATGTTAGAGGTCATTGACTGCACAAAAGTAAATGTCAACCCACCCAAAAATGTTGAAATCTCTGTCCCCTCCGAAATAAAATGAATCATGGTTATACAATATATTATTTGCACCCCAAAATAGTGCCGTTAACCTCTTGCCATCCGGGCGATTTCTATGCATGGATGTTTCTAAGGGTACGGCGACACTAGTCGTGTAACAGCTGTCGCAACCCAGATCACAGAGCAGCGGGCATTCCATAGAAATTAATGGGATTGCGTCGTAAATCAGAAAAAATGCAACACTTTCGGACTCTCACTGCAATCCCATTCATTTATATGTGATCACCGCTACTCTGTGATGCTGGGCGCGTCAGCTATGTTCCCCAGAGAGAAGGCAGGGATGTTTTTTCACTGTCCTTGCCTTCCCAATTGCTCTATACACAGTTCTCAATGATTGCTGCGTATAAAGATCAGGAAGCAGCAATGGTCATGTGATCACTAGGGGGTGGAAGTCTGTGTTTTCTGCTGGGTTTTAGTTGGGTTTTAGCAGACCCACTTCAGCAATGCAGTGAGGTCCCCCTGTAGTCCCCCTGTAGTTGTGACTGACATAGTAGACATAGAGAAATTAGCAATAATTTAAACAAAATAAAAAAACTCCACCACACAGCACACACTATCCTACCCCCCCCCCCCCCCAGCAACTATAACACATACTGTACATCACATATATCAAATTTGGAATGGGAACATAATTAAACAAATATTTTAGTTGGACATTGTGCTATTAACAAAGATTTAAAAAAAAAAAAAAAAAAAAAAACACAATTTTTACCTTCTGTTGCATTTTCCTGTTTATAAAAAAAAGACTAAAATAATAAAAATGACATAAAAATAAAGTCCAATGTATGACTGAAAAAGGTGAAAAGATGATTTACTGTATTTATCATCCTATAAGACACACATTTTTCCCCCTAAAGTGAGGGGTAAATGTCTGTGTGTTTTATAAGGTGAATACTAATGAGCGCTTACATTATGGAAGTGCTCATTAATACAAGAGGACCGGTCTGAATTGGAGGCTTAACATTGGGGGTCTGATCTGAGGTCTGATTGGGGGTCTTATTAACATGGGATTCTGATCTGAGGTCTAATTGGGGATCTTATTGACATGGAGGGTCTGATCTGAGGTCTGATTAACACTGGGTGTCTGATTGGGGCTCTGAACTGAGGTCTGATGAAAAATATATTTTTTACATAGTTACATGGTTAATACAGATGAAAAATAAACATGAGTCCATCAAGTTCAACCAAGGGGTGGAAGGGGGCGTGAATCTTAGAAAAGGGGATGAGACCCAGATTTCTACACATTTTCATAAGCATTAATGTAATTTACTTTTAAGAATTTATCTATGCCCTTTTTAAAACTGTCCCTGCTGTGACCACATATTCACAGGCCTCACAGTGAGGAAGTGTCTTTTGAGGGGATTTTACTTGGAACAGCTTTTCAGCATAGTTTTTTTGCCTGCTTCCCTAAGCTAAGAGTCAGCTCTCACTGCGCTGCGGCCCCATTAATAAAAATATCAACTCCGTACACCGCTGAGCAGTCAGCAGTGTACAGAGAAGTAGATTTTAAGCGCACAGGAAAGGTGTGCTTTAGGTAGGGAAAAGTGCAATAAAAATACAAAATACATTAATAAACTATATTACAAAAAGTGTTATTAGGGCATTAGGGACATGTTAACAAAAAATTATACAAAAGTTGAGTTACTCTTTAAGTACCAAACTATTCTGCATCCTTATGGTATTAATGATAGCTCCATTGTACTGATAAAAGCCTACATAAGGTATGATGACAACAATGCTATTCCAAGCCTCTCACTCCTGCTCCGCTCATTTTCTGGAGACTGTAATAATCCATTTAATTTCTTTGTCAATGAAAGCTAATGTCTCATTCATTTTTTTATTAAACAGTGAACCATTCTTTTTTTCTAATCTGGTTTTGTTTTCTGAATGATTATGGGTTTAGCCATAATCTAATCTGCATTTAGGGATATGCTTGACAACAGCTACATTGGCAAAAATCACAATTGACAGGAGATATGCAAGGAGAGGGAGGAGTTGAACTGTGACCATCATCTATTCTGAATGGTGTATCCTTTTGTTATCTGTACTAAGGTGATATCTGTCATTTTAACCTGCCTGCTATGATAATAATGAGATGACTACTGTGTTGCTATATTATTAAACTTAGTCGGACTAGGATTTTTTTCAAATATACAGTCGTGGCCAAAAGTTTTGAGAATGACACAAATATTAGTTTTCACAAAGTTTGCTGCTAAACTGCTTTTAGATCTTGGTTTCAGTTGTTTCTGTGATGTAGTGAAATATAATTACACGCACTTCATACATTTCAAAGGCTTTTATCGACAATTACATGACATTTATGCAAAGAGTCAGTATTTGCAGTGTTGGCCCTTTTTCAGGACCTCTGCAGTTCGACTGGGCATGATCTCAATCAACTTCTGGGCCAATTCCTGACTGATAGCAACCCATTCTTTCATAATCACTTCTTGGAGTTTGTCAGAATTAGTGGGTTTTTGTTTGTCCACCCGCCTCTTGAGGATTGACCACAAGTTCTCAATGGGATTAAGATCTGGGGAGTTTCCAGGCCATGGACCCAAAATGTCAACGTTTTGGTCCCCGAGCCAATTAGTTATCACTTTTGCTTTATGGCACGGTGCTCCATCGTGCTGGAAAATGCATTGTTCTTCACCAAACTGTTGTTGGATTGTTGGAAGAAGTTGCTGTTGGAGGGTGTTTTGGTACCATTCTTTATTCATGGCTGTGTTTTTGGGCAAAATTGTGAGTGAGCCCACTCCCTTGAATGAGAAGCAAACCGACACATGAATGGTCTCAGGATGCTTTACTTTTGGGATGACACAGGACTAATGGTAGCGCTCACCTTTTCTTCTCCGGACAAGCCTTTTTCCAGATGCACCAAACAATCAGAAAGAGGCTTCATCGGAGAATATGACTTTGCCCCAGTCCTCAGCAGTCCATTCACCAAACTTTCTGCAGAAGATCAATCTGTCCCTGATGTTCTTTTTTGGAGAGAAGTGGCTTCTTTGCTGCCCTTCTTGACACCAGGCCATCTTCCAAAAGTCTTCGCCTTACTGTGCGTGCAGATGTGCTCACACCTGCCTGCTGCCATTCCTGAGCAAGCTCTGCACTGGTGGCACTCCGATCCCGCAGCTGAATCCTCTTTAGGAGAAGATCCTGGCGCTTGCTGGACTTTCTTGGACGCCCTGAAGCCTTCTTAACAAGAATTGAACCTCTTTTCTTGAAGTTCTTGATGATCCTATAAATTGTTGATTGAGGTGCAACCTTAGTAGCCACAATATCCTTGCCTGTGAAGCCATTTTTATGCAACGCATTGATGGCTGCACGCGTTTCTTTGCAGGTCACCATGGTTAACAATGGAAGAACAATTATTTCAAGGATCACCCTCCTTTTAACATGTCAAGTCTGCCATTTTACCCAATCAGCCTGACATAATGATCTCCAGCCTTGTGCTCGTCAACATTCTCACCTGAGTTAACAAGACGATTACTGAAATGATCTCAGCTGGTCCTTTAATGACAGCAATGAAATGCAGTGGAAAGTTTTTTTTGGGATTAAGTTAATTTTCATGGCAAAGAAGGACTATGCAATTCATCTGATCACTCTTCATAACATTCTGGAGTATATGCAAATTGCTATTATAAAAACTTAAGCAGCAACTTCTCCAATTTCCAATATTTATGTAATTCTCAAAACTTTTGGCCACGACTGTAGACCACAACATTGAAAATTATAAATCGCATCACCAAAATATACAGTTTTTAATATAAAATGTTATTTATTTTCTGATAACATTTTCCCTTTAACTTCTGTTTATTGAAGCTACTGTTAAGCAGACAAATATAAATAACTATGACAGATAATGAATGATAGACCCTAGTCTATCGCAGTTTTGCTTCTGTGCACAATAGCATAACATGCACAAGGCAGCCAGGCATCAGAAATAGTTCCTGGTCAAGTTTAAAAGGGTCGTCCCACAAATAAACTTCTACAGTTTTCAAACCAGCACCTGGATCTGAATACTTCTGTATTTGCATGTAACTTGAAATTTAGCATAGCCACTGAGTTATTCAAAGAAAACTGTGTGCAACCTGCTCTGTGCTCTTTTTCTAATTTCTCTGTCCTGCTCACTGAGATGGAAGAACATACTCAGTTCCATCCTTCAACTGCCACTAGCTGCAGCAGACAGGACACACCCTCTGAGAAAGGACATGCCCCTAACCTGACCGCTTGAAATAAAACTAGCAGAACGATTGGTGCAATTAATGAGGTAAAATGTAGATCCATGTGAGGTACAGGACTGGTTCTAGCTTTGTTAGAAAGGGGTTGTCATGTAGTAGATTGGGGTCTGTTTACACGGTCTTACTTTTAGTATTAGTAAATATGTTTTCTTTGAAATTGAGATCTAACACAAAATTTGTAAAGAGGAGCTCATTATGGGAACTCACATGACAATTATTTAGAGCTAGGTTGTTGGGCCTCATGTGTAAGAAACAGTCATGTAATGTCTAAGTTTCATTATCCTGGTAAACTGTGTTAAAATTTAATGTAAAATGCCTGTAGTATTCATTTGGTCAGTAGATGGCAGCATAGGACTAATTTGCATTGGAGTTTACCATAGAGAAAGTGTATTACTGTGATACTAGTTCTTTAAGGCAGCAGCTAAGTGTTGAAGTGACACGCCCCTTTATGATGTCACCCTGCCTCAGTGTGAGCAGGAAGAAGGAGGAAGAGAGACTTGAACTACAACTGCCGCCATATTGGCAAGATAGAAAACAAGTTCTGTGTTGTGTAAGATGTGTGTGGAGTTACTAAAGGACTTCCCTGTGTGGCCAAGCTGTGTGAACTTCGGTCTACAGACGAATGGAGTACAAAGAAACAGTGCATTTAGTGAAGCCAAGTTAAAAAGGACTGTGTGCAGCAACTAACCTGTGGAGCAGACATTGGGCTGTGTGGATTGCCCCAAACAGTAAAGAGACTCACAGTGCTGCCGAGGTACCGGACAGTAACTGTAATAATCCTGGATTATATTCAACTGGTTTTCCGGCCTGCTGAGGAGGACTTCTTTGTTGCGGATCCTGCGCTGGCTAAAGGAAAATGACGACATCGGGCCCCACTGTGCACTTCCACAAACTGTAAGCGGTCCACTTGGACCACTGGGATAAGGGGGGCGCGCACCCGCTTGAAAGTTAGGGTCAGTTAGGGACAGTTTCTGGGAATATTAGTTCTTAGTGTCCGCACTGTGAATACGGACACAACAAAGGTGAAAATTGTTGCAGTGTTTAACTTGTATTGTTTATACTGTTTTGAAGATTTTGCTTGTCTTTACCTCTGTAACTTCACTGTTAACCTACTTTTATTAATTTATAGTAAATGCAATTTTCTTAATCTTGACTTCTGCATACGCACTCTTTTCTGGTGGCGGAGTCAAATCACCTGCCTTGCTCGCGGTTCACACATGTATTACCAAGAACTTCTAATACATCTACAACACATCTCTCCCACCTGTGAGTACTGCCACTCTCCCTAATTGTTTTGGATTTTACTCATCCAAACTGGCCCTCCTCTAGTTTGAATATTTTTTGGTTGTCTCTGATGGTGTTGAGTGAAGCCGGTTTGGACTGCTCTTTCCGAACTCAATACGTTCCTAAACTTCGTTTATAATATGCGTTCCATTCCGCATCAGAATGTCTGGGCTCAGCTGAGGCAATCTTCTTATCGCCACCAGTAATGCGAGACTTGTTTAGTCTCATACCTGTCCCATTACAGTTAGTTTCAAAATCCAAATCCGAACTTGGGTTCCTTAGTGACCCTGGCGCAAGCCACAAAGCCAATTTCGGATTTGAATTTTGAAATATTAATAAATGTAAACAAAGTTTAGAAACATATCGGTTTTGGACAAAGCAGAACAAACCTGCTTTGCCTAACACTAGTCGCTGTCCATATTCTAGCAGATTTTCTGTGCATTCCTCCTGGTAACACATCTCCATTTCTGACAGTATCCATTGATCTGTAGACAGGATTGTGTAGTTTTAATTTTCTGGTGCACTGGCTTCCCAAGGATGCACCAGCTTCCTAATAATTTTGGAGCCAGAAATGCCAATCTTCATGAATTCCCCCTATCTCTAGTCAGTGATAGTGATCACCACATAGAAAAATACCCAGGCTTAGCGGACATCACTGTTGTATTTAACCCCTTCAGGACCCTGCCATTTTTCACCTTAAAGGGGTATTCTCATCTCAATGATCACTGTTTAATCTGCTAATGATATAACAGTGATCATTTTTGTAAATATAATGTATTAGCCAATTCCCTCCCTTTTTGATAAAATCCTTCCCCTCCTACCTCTGCGCATGCGCAGAGTAACCACATCGATTCAGTGGCTGGCCTCTCCTTTCTTTCATGAACGTGCACGGCCGGCTGTTCATTTCCTTCTGCTGCTTCTGAAACAGCCGCGCATGCTCTGTTTGCAGTGCAGACTTGGGAGAGAGGGAGGAGGTGCTGGAGTATTGTCAGATTACACTCTGCTCTGCCGTGTAGTGACAGAATGTGCTCAGCGTCCTCCAGCTCTCACTGAGCAGACCTCGCTATGTGCTCTGTCCCCTTGTCACTGGCACCTTGAACCTAAAGGTCACATAACAGCTGGTCCCACTGCTTCTCTGATAAGGTGCCCCTGCTTTGTGCTTCTTGACATTAGCAGGAGTTCCTGACATTAGCATGGGCTGATGTCCAACTGCCCCACACAAGCTGCAAGTTGTATGAAATAGTAATGTGGCCCCAAGAGAAGTCAACAGGGCCACACTGCACCTCCACATGCCTCTGCTTTCATTGTGACATGTTCTAGGGGAGAATACTGCTGGATAGAAGTGTCCTATATTTGCACTATATGGTGGCACTTCTGTATCCATATAATGGCACCATATGGCAGCACACAGAGAACAGAACTGCAATATGGCTCCAATAGAAGTCTATGGGGCTATACACTACCTCTGCATGCCTCTAATTGCATTATGGACTGTTCTAGGAGAGAATACTTCTGAATTATGGTGCTATATAAAACCATATGGCGGCACAAAGAGTGTACTTGAGACTTTACAAAGCAAGAATTTCCCATTCCCCATTCTGTTTTCTCTACACGGATAAATGCCCCGCCATCTCTCTGTTAAAAATGACCCGCCATCTCTCTGTTAAAAATTCCCGCCATCTCTCTGTTATAAATGCCCCGCCATCTCTCTGTTATAAATGCCCCGCCATCTCTCTGTTATAAATGCCCCGCCATCTCTCTGTTATAAATGCCCCGCCAAATGTTATAAATGCCCCATATGTTATAAATGCCCCACCATCTCTCTGTTATGTTCCAATAGAAGTCTATGGGGCTATACACTACCTCTGGATGCCTCTAATTGCATTATGGACTGTTCTAGGAGAGAATACTTCTGAATTATGGTGCTATATAAAACCATATGGCGCCACAAAGAGTGTACTTGAGACTTTACAAAGCAAGAATTTCCCATCCCCCATTCTGCTTTCTCTACACGGATAAATGCCCCGCCATCTCTCTGTTAAAAATGCCCCGCCATCTCTCTGTTATAAATGCCCCGCCATCTCTCTGTTATAAATGCCCCGCCATCTCTCTGTTATAAATGCCCCGCCATCTCTCTGTTATAAATGCCACGCCATCTCCCTGTTATAAATGCTCCACCATCTCTCTGTTATAAATGCCAAATGCCCCTCCAAATGTTATAAATGCCCCAAATGTTATAAATGCCCCGCCATCTCTCTGTTATAAATGCCAAATTCCCCGCCATCTCTCTGTTATAAATGCCCGCCATCTCTCTGTTATAAATGGCAAATGCCCCTCCAAATGTTATAATTGCCCCAAATGTTATAAATGCCCCGCCATCTCTGTTAAAAAAGCACTACTTTTTTGTAAAAGATTAGACAGGTTCTATGTGTAAAACTGTATTAGGGTGCATTCACACGTCCGTAAGTGTTTTGCGGATCCGCAAAACAAGGACACCAGCAATGTGCGATCCGCAATTTGCGGACTGCACATCACAGACACTATAATAGAAAATGCCTTTTCTGGACCGCAATTGCGGACAAAAATAGGACATGTTCTATTTTTTTCGGGAACGGAATTGTGGATCCCGAAAAAATTGATCCTGAAAAAACAGATGCGGATCCTGGAAATACGGATTCGCATCCGTTCCAGCCCCATTGAAAGTGAATAGGTCCGCAAATTACGGAACGAATGCGGACCCAAATTACGGATGTGTGAATGGACCCTTAGGGTCCATTCACACGTCTGCAAAATGGGTCCGCATCCGTTCCGCAATTTTGCGGAACGGGTGCGGACCCATTCATTCTCTATAGGGACGGAATGGATGCGGACAGCACACAGTGTGCTGTCCGCATCCGCATTTGCGGTGCGCGGCCCCGATCTTCGGGTCCGCTGCTCCGCAAAAAGATAGAGCATGTCCTATTCTTGTCCGCAGCTTGCGGACAAGAATAGGCATTTCTATGGGGGTGACGGGCTGGTGTGTTGCGGACCCGCAATTTGCAGGTCCGCAACACACCATGGACGTGTGAATGCAGCCTTAGACTGCAGGACAGAACATGTTCCTGTACACTGAGGTCACTTATCACAGCTCTCTGATGATTCCCCAGCAGGGGGAGGGGCCTCAGACACTGCAGTCTGCCAGACTGATGACTCATACTATTCACATGAACGAGCACGTAAGAACTCAGTGCTCAGTGTGATGTCATAAGGAGGTGTGGCCGGCCTTCACTCTAGCTGCCTAAGCCCGCCCAGCGTTATCTGTAGAAAACCAGGAAGTGAACAGCTAGCTGACTGCAGGTGATGCTGAAAGAGCAAGATGATAATACCCCTTTAAGGACTAGGCCATTTTTATCAAATCTGATGTGTCACTTTATGTGGTAATAACTTTAAAACGCTTTTACTTATCCAGGCCATTCTGAGATTCTTTTCTCATCACATATTGTACTTCATGACAGTGGTAAAATAGAGTCAAAAAATTTCGTTTTTATTTATAAAAAAGTACCAAATTTACCCAAAATTTTAAAAAATTACCAAATTTCAATTTCTCTACTTTTATAACAGATAGTAATAACTCCAAAAATAGTTACTACTTTACTGTGTCATGCCAACAGTAAAGCATCCTGAGACCATTCATGTGTGGGGTTGCTTCTCATCCAAGGGAGTGGGCTCACTCACAATTTTGCCCAAAAACACAGCCATGAATAAAGAATGGTACCAAAACACCCTCCAACAGCAACTTCTTCCAACAATCCAACAAAAGTTTGGTGAAGAACAATGCCTTTTCCAGCACGATGGAGCACCGTGCCATAAGGCAAAAGTGATAACTAAGTGGCTCGGGGACCAAAACGTTGACATTTTGGGTCCATGGCCTGGAAACTCCCCAGATCTTAATCCCATTGAGAACTTGTGGTCAATCCTCAAGAGGCGGGTGGACAAACAAAAACGCACTAATTCTGACAAACTCCAAGAAGTGATTATGAAAGAATGGGTTGCTATCAGTCAGGAATTGGCTCAGAAGTTGATTGAAAGCATGCCCAGTCGAATTGCAGAGGTCCTGAAAAAGAAGGGCCAACACTGCAAATACTGACTCTTTGCATAAATGTCATGTAATTGTCGATAAAAGCCTTTGAAACGTATGAAGTGGGTGTAATTATATTTCACTACATCACAGAAACAACTGAAACAAAGATCTAAAAGCAGTTTAGCAGCAAACTTTGTGAAAACTAATATTTGTGTCATTCTCAAAACTTTTGGCCACGACTGTATTTTAGGTGCAATGTCGCATTAAATAAATTTCCTGAGGTCCCCAGAAATGAAAAAAACCCAACAAGTGAACCCATTTTGGAAAGAGCACCCCCGTTTGAACATTTTAAGTGGTAGAAAGGGTACTTTTCAACAATTAGGTGTCTCACAGAAGGCAGAAATACTAGATAAAAGGATTTCAAAGCACACATTTATAAAAATAAAAAATTGCTAGCAGACCACAGTTTTTCACTTTCACAAGGGGTTAAAGGAGAAAATGCACCCCAGTATATGTTCCCCATTTTCTTCCCTTTTTGCAAACACCCCATATGTGCTTGTAGCCTGCTGTACTGGCGCATAGCAGGTCTCTAGATGCAAAGTGCAAAAACAGTTTTTTGCAGTCCTGAATAAACAGACATGGATTTTAGGTGCCATGTCACATTAAATAAATTTACTGAGGTCCCCAGAAATGAAAAACCCCAAGAAGCGACCCCATTTTGGAAAGTGGACCCTCGTACAAACATTTTAAGGGGTGGAAAGGGTACTTTTGAGCTAGCAGGTGTTTTGTAGAAATGAATATGTAGTGGTTGGTGAAAAGTGGATATTTAAGCTATGCAGACTAAATCATAGGTGTAAGGTTGTAAAATTACAGGGTACGTCAAGGATGAAATTAATAGTCCATGGATGTGTTCTAGATTCCAAAACACTCCTGCAAGCACAGACCAGGTTTTTCAGGGCAAGTTTTGCAGTGGTAAATTGTGTCTTTCCTTATTCCCCTTTTGGAACACACTACATCTTTTTTGGGTCCTTCCCTTCCTTGCTGTATGGGGGACTTAACCTGGAAAATGTTGCCCTTGTACAACACAGGCACCATGACTTCCTGAAGTACTGGGACCCTCCCCGGCCTGGCTTTGAAAAATTTGTGCCTTCATAACCACCTCTTGGAACTGGAGGAAAGTTCCTGTGTGGCCTGCAGACTTAAATAGCACGTACGCATTGTACATTGCCACCTATACAATGTGTACGGCCAGCTTTTTGTACCACACTTTTGTTTTTCGTGTGGCACTGTAGGACTTCAGAACTTGATCTGAAATATCAACCCCTCCCATGTGCTTATTGTAGTCCAGGATACAAACTGGTTTCGGGACAATGGTAGTGGTACCTCGCACATGAGCAGGAAAGCTGGTAATTGTGTGAACGGTGGTCAGTAAAATGACATCCCTCTTGTCCTTGTACATAACCGCCAGCATGTTCTCATGGAGGAGATCCCTGCTTTGAAGCATTCTCAGTGGTTGCCCTACCAGGGATCTAGGGAGGCATCTCAGATTTTTGCGCACTGTTCTGCAAACCACAGTACTTCTGGCAGTTAGGGACCTGAATAGGGGTATGCTGGTATAATAGTTATCCACATAAAGGTGGTAACCTTTATCCAGCAGTGACTGCAGCAAGTCCCACACAATCTTTCCACTAAATCCTAGGTTGGGAATGTCACGATAGGTAGGTAAGCGGGGAAATAACCAAACACGGGAAAACAAACAGAACAAACGACTAGCCCCAAAAGCTAGGGAGAAAAGGGTCACCTCCTAGCGATCCCTAAAAGTTTTCCCTAAACTGCTGTGCCCATGTGCATATGGATGGATATGCACATGCCCTTGTGCCTAAACCTAAACACCCTGGGCAAACCCTAAGCAGCAGGGAAAAGGGAAGAGCCAACCTGCTTCTTCAAACCAGGAGGAAGCAAGCATCTCCCTAGAGGCCTAGATAAAACACACAAAGGGAAATAAAGGAGAGGACTTAACTTGAGCAGATGATCCACCACAAATCAAGAGCTCCCAGGAAAGAACTATAACCCGACACAGGCCACTGGGGGAAGGAGGGATAAATAGCCTCACTAACAATGAAACCCAGTACACCTGATGGAAAGTTGAATTCCCAGACGAGAGCAGAACGCCCTCCAAAACCTGGAAAGAAATTGCGTCTCACTATCAGACACCACATCAGAGGGAATGCCATGTAGTTTCACAATGTTATCAATAAAATCCTGAGTAAGAGTTTTAGCATTGGGCAAGCTAGGCAACGGTACAAAGTGGGCCATCTTACTGAAGCGGTCCACTACCACCAAATTCACAGTTTTCCCAGAGGAACTCGGTAAATCGGTAATAACGTCCATGGACAAATGCGTCCAAGGACGAGACGGGATGGATAAAGGAAGAAGGGACTCTGAAGGCAGAGTGTGAGCCACCTTTGCGCGTGCACAGGTCTCACAAGCTGTCACATAACCCTCCACACCCTTATGCAACCCTGGCCACCAGAATCTCCGGGAAATAAGATCTATGGTGGATTTGCTTCCAGGATGTCCCGCAAGGACCGTATCATGATGTTCCTTGAACAACTTGTATCGCAGTTGAGCAGGAACAAACAACTTGTCTGGAGGACAAGAATCAGGAGCCTCCTCCTGGGCCCCCAAAACCTCCATCTCCAACTCTGGGTACAGAGCAGAAACCACCACCCCATCAGCCAAAATCGGAGCGGGATCCTCCGAATCACTCCCCCCAGGAAAACTATGTGACAACGCATCTGCCTTGACGTTTTTATCCCCAGGGCGAAAGGTGCCCACAAAATTGAACCTAGTAAAAAACAGTGACCATCTAGCCTGTCTAGGATTCAGGCGCTTAGCAGACTGCAGGTAAGCCAAATTCTTGTGGTCAGTATTTACCGTAATAGGATGAGTAGCCCCCTCCAACCAATGACGCCATTCTTCAAAGGCCAATTTAATGGCCAGAAACTCTCTATCTCCTACATCATAATTTCTTTCAGCGACCGAGAGTTTCTCAGAGAAAAAAGCACACGGACGCCATTCGCTAAGGGATGGACCCTGCGACAGAACTGCTCCAACCCCAACTTCTGATGCATCAACCTCCACGATGAACGGTTGAAACACATCAGGTTGCATCAGAATGGGAGCAGACGCAAAACATTTCTTAATAGCATAAAAGGCCTGTAATGCCTCATCTGACCAGACAGAAAAGTCAGCGCCTTTTTTAGTCATATCTATCAAAGGTTTTACAATGGTGGAATAATTCAAGATGAATTTTCTGTAGTAATTGGTAAAACCCAAAAACCGCATCAGAGCTTTCTGATTCTCAGGCCGGTCCCATTTCAGTACCGCCCGAACCTTTTCGGGGTCCATACGAAAACCAGAGTCAGAAAGCAGGCATCCTAAAAACGGTAGCTCCTGGACAGCAAATACACATTTTTCCAATTTTGCATACAATTTATTCTCCCGAGGGATCGACAACACCTGTCTCACGTGATCCTGATGGGTCTCCAAATCGGGTGAGTAAATTTGTATATCATCAAGGTAAATAACAATGAACCTTCCCACTAAATGATGGAAAATATCATTGACAAATCGCTGAAAGACCGCTGGCGCATTAGTTAATCCAAAGGGCATGACAAGATTCTCAAAATGACCTTCGGGTGTATTGAAGGTTGTTTTCCACTCATCTCCTTCCTTAATTCTGATCAGATTATAAGCTCCTCTTAAATCCAACTTGGAGAAATCTTGGATCCGACAATTTGATAAAATAGATCAGAAATCAAAGGAAGGGGAACGGATCACGGACCGTAATGAGATTCCATTCCCAGAAATCTAAACACGGTCTAAGTGATCCGTCTTTCTTTTTTATGAAAAAGAAGCCGGCGGCCACAGGGGACTTAGATGGCCTAATACGTCCCTTTGCCGAACTCTCTGACAATATACTTCCGCTTAACTTCTCTTTCGGGTTGGGAAAGGTTGTATAGTCGAGATTTTGGCAGTTTAGCTCCAGGGATGAGATTGACCGGACAATCATATTCTCGATGGGGAGGCAGCTCTTGAGCTCCACCCTCCGAGAAAATACGTCCGCAAAATCAGAGAGAAACTGCGGTAGGACCGTAGTTGACACCCCTCAGATAGAAGCACAAAGACAGTTGTCCAAACAAAATTCACTCCAGGTACTGATTTGTCTTGTTTGCCAGTCAATAGTAGGGTTATGCTTTATCAACCACGGTAAACCCAGAACCATCGGATCAGGCAAGCCCTTCATAAAAAAACAAGAAATGGACTCAACATGTGAATTACCCATCCTTAACTGAATGTCATGAACGATATGAGTAAGACTCTTTTCTGAGAGAGGGGAGGAATCAATAGCAAACACGGGTATCTCTTTATCTAAAGAGATAATTTTAAAACCAAGATTTTAGAGGAACTGAAAACCGAAAAGGTTTACCCCCGCACCACTCTCAACAAATACCTCAAAATCAAAATTTCCTGAGTCTAGCGCCACCATGGCAGGCAGGAGGAAATGGGTATTGCAGGGAGAATGCTTATTTGCTTGCTCAGACTCCCCATTCACACTACCAAGTGTGAGGGAAGTCATTCTTTTCTCTTTATGTGAATACCTCCATAGTTTTTCATTACCACTTTGAGGTTTAACAAAAGGACACACAAACAAAATGACCTTCTTTTCCATAGAAGTAACATAGCTTATTCAGCTTCCTAAAATCCCTATCACCTGAGCGAAAGGAAACCTGGCCCAACTGCATAGGCTCCTCTCCTGCCCCAGATTCAAAAGTCATATTACCCTGGGGACTAGGTAGGACCTATCCACTTACAGACGGGACCCCCTGCTCGAGAGGAATCTTATACCGCTCTCTAAGATGTCTATCAAGCCGCACTGCCAAAGACATGGCCGTCTCCAATGAATAGGGATACTCATGAAAAGCAAGGGCATCTTTCAACCTCTCCGATAGCACCTGACAAAACTGACTCCGGAGTGCAGGATCATTCCACCCTGAGTCAGTTGCCCATCTTCTAAATTCTGCACAATACGACTCCGCAGTAGTTCTCCCTGTAACAAACTGTGCAGCTTAGATTCAGCCATAGAGACCCGGTCTGGGTCATCATAAATCAAGCCCAAGGCTCTAAAAAATTCATCCACCGACCGGAGGGATGGTGAACTGGTCGGCAGAGAAAAAGCCTAGGACTGCGCGTCCCCTTTGAGCAGAGATATAATGATCCTCACTCTTTGATTCTTGTCACCAGGTGACATCGGCCGCAGACAAAAATACAACCTGCAGGATTCCCTGAACCGAATAAAGTCATCACCACCCCCTGAGAACCTATCAGGGAGAGCGACTTTAGGCTCTAAGCAGACCTGATTTCCTCCAACAGCGCCAGACGCCAGAGCATTCTGACACCGTGCAACAGAACTGCGGAGATCATCAACCTCCAGCGATAATCCCTGCATGCGATCAACCAAGGTATCCATAGCCTCCATTTCGCAAACAGCAGGGATATGACAGTTTTTTTTTTGGTTGGTTATAATGTCACGATAGGTAGGTAAGGGGGGAAATAACCAAACACGGGAAAACAAACAGAACAAACGACTAGGCCCAAAAGTTAGGGAGAAAAGGGTCACCTCCTAGCGATCCCTAAAAGCTTTCCCTAACTTGCTGTGCCCATGTGCATACCCTTAGGGTGGATATGCACATGCCCTCGTGCCTAAACCTAAATACGCTGGGCAAACCCTAGGCAGCAGGGAAAAGGGAAGAGGCAACCTGCTTCTCCAAACCAGGAGGAAGCAAGCATCTCCCTAGAGGCCTAGATAAAATACACAAAGGGAAATAAAGGAGAGGACTTATCTTGAGCAGAGCTGGAGCAGACGATCCACCACAAATCAAGAGCTCCCAGGAAAGAACTATAACCCGCACAGGCCACTGGGGGAAGGAGGGATAAATAGCCTCACTAACAATGAAACCCAGTACACCTGAGGGAAGGTGGATCCAGCTCAAACCCAAATCAAAACAAACAGAGAAGTCAGACATGTGCAGCCAGTCTGACAGACCTCTGCACATTCACAGGGCAAGGCGTGACAGTGTTATTCTGGTGGTTCTATGCGGGAATCTTTCCCTTCATAAACGCGGAACTTGTGGGTATAGCTGGAGCTACTCTCAAAAATTTGTAAATTTTTATGCCATACCTTGCCCATTTGCTAGGCAGGTATTGGCAGAATCTTACACTCCCTTTGAAAAGTAACAGGGACTCATCTACACATACATTTTTATCAGGGGTGTACACCTCAGCAAACTTGGTGTTAATGTGGTCAAGGACGGGCCTAACCTTGAACAGACGGTCGAATGTCGGGTCATTTTCGGGTGGGCACTGTGTATGCTCATTGTAGTGTAGGACCATGGTGTTACTGCAAATTGGAGTCTGGTAGGAAATGTCTGAACTCCAATATTGTCTGACGTCTTTACTACGCCCATATGCAGCACGAGTCCCCAAAAGTTCATCACTTACTGGGGTCCAAACTAGGGGTCTAGCATATGGCGAAGTAGCGTTGTGAGCTATAAATTGTTGGGCGTACATATTGGTTTAGGCCACCATTAAATTTACAAAATCTTCAGAGAGGAAGATTTTGAAAAAATCTTGTTCTGTAAAGCCCGCAAAATCCGGAATTTGGGGTTGATATTCATCAGGGGGTGGGATCCATATGGGGTCACTCAGGGGGGCTGCCTCCGCAGCGGATGATGATGATGATGAGGGGGTAGAGGAAAGAGGCATCCTCTTCTCCCTTACTGTCCGACTCAGTATCAGAGGCAAGATAGGCGTATACCTCTTCAGCTGAGTAAACTCGTTGGGATGGACGGGCCATTTTTATTTTATTGGGGTGTTTTGTGTGAAATGTGCATACATTATGTGCATAAAAAATTCTAAACTAACACTATGTACTATGTTACTATGTACTATGTTACTACCTAACTAAAATTTATTTCTATATATACAGTGGATATAAAAAAAAGTCTACACACCCCTGTTAAAATGTCAGGTTTCTGTGCTGTAAAAAAATAAGACAACGATAAATCATTTCAGAACTTTTTCCACCTTTCATGTGACCTATAAACTGTACCACTCAATTGAAAAACAAACTGAAATCCTTTAGGTGGAAAAAAAAAAAAAACTTAAATAATGTGGTTGCATAAGTGTGCACACCCTCTTATAACTGGGGATGTAGCTGTGTTCAGAATGAAGCAATCACATTCAAAATCATGTTAAATAGGAGTCAGCATACACCTGCCATCATTTAAAGTGCCTCTGATTAACCCCAAATAAAGTTTAGCTGCTCTAGTTAGTCTTTTCGGAAATTTTCTTAGTCGCATCCCACACTAAAAGCCATGTTCCAAAGAGAGCTTCCAAAGCATCAGAGGAATCTCATTGTTAAAAGGTATCAGTCAGGAGAAGGGTACAAAAGAATTCCCAAGGCATTAGATATACAATGGAACAAAGTGAAGACAGTCATCATCAAGTGGAGAAAATATAGCACAACAGTGACATTACCAAGAACTGAACGTCCCTCCAAAATTGAAGAAAAGACGAGAAGAAAACTGGTCTGGGAGGCTACCAAGAGGCCAACAGCAACATTAAAGGAGCTGCAGGAATATCTGGCAACTATTGGCTGTGTGGTACATGTGACAACAATCTCCCCTATTCTTCATATGTCTGGGCTATGGTGTAGAGTGGCAAGACAAAAGCCTTTTATTACGAAGAAAAACATCCAAGCCAGACTACATTTTGCAAAAATACATCTGAAGTCTCCCAAAGGCATGTGGGAAAAGGTGTTATGGTCTGAAGAAACCAAGGTTGAACTTTTTGGCCCTAATTCCAAAAGATATGTTTGGCGCAAAAACAACACTGCACATCACCAAAAGAACACCATACCCACAGTAAAGCATGGTGGTGGCAGCATCATGCTTTGGGGCTGTTTTTCTTCAGCTGGAACTGTGGCCTTAGTTAAGCTAGAGGGAATTATAAACAGTACCAAATACCAGTCAATATTGGCACAAAACCTTCAGGCTTCTGCTAGAAAGCTGAACATGAAGAGAAATGTCATCTTTCAGCATTACAACAACCCAAAGCATACATCCAAATCAACAAAGGATTGGCTTCACCAGAAGAAGATTAAAGTTTTGGAATGGCCCAGCCAGAGCCCAGACCTGAATCCGATTGAAAATCTGTGGGGTGATCTGAAGAAGGCTGTGCACAGGAGATGCCCTCGCAATCTGACAGATTTGGAGTGTTTTTGCAAAGAGTGGGCAAATCTTGCCAAGTCAATATGTGCTATGCTGATAGACTCATACCCCAAAAGACTGAGTGCTGTAATAAAATCAAAAAGTGCTTCAGCAAAGTATTAGTTTAAGGGTGTGCAAACTTATGCAACCATATTATTTTATTTTTATATATTTTTTTCCCTCTACCTAAAAGATTTCAGTTTGTTTTTCAATTAAGTTGTACAGTTTATAGGTCACATTAAAGGTGGAAAAAGTTCTGAAATGATTTATCGTTGTCTCATTTTTTTACAGCACAGAAACCTGACATTTTAATAGGGGTGTGTAGACTTTTTATATCCACTGTATGTATATGGTGATTTATATATATAGATAAAACTAACTATACGAAAAAAAAAAAAAAGAAAAGGGCACAGTGAACTGAGCAGACCAGTCAGAAAAATGGATGTTTCTGATGAGCGCTCAGCAGATGCAGGACGCACGCACACAGATATTATGTGCGTGCAAAAATCTACACTAACACTACCTAACTAAAATAGATTTCTATATACACTGCTCAAAAATATAAAGGGAACACAAAAATAACACATCCTAGATCTGAATTAATTAAATATTCTTCTGAAATACTTTGTTCTTTACATAGTTGAATGTGCTGACAACAAAATCACACAAAAATAAAAAAATGGAAATCAAATTTTTCAACCCATGGAGGTCTGGATTTGGAGTCACACTCAAAATTAAAGTGGAAAAACACACTACAGGCTGATCTAACTTTGATGTAATGTCCTTAAAACAAGTCAAAATGAGGCTCAGTAGTGTGTGTGGCCTCCACGTGCCTGTATGACCTCCCTACAACGCCTGTGCATGCTCCTGATGAGGTGGCGGACGGTCTCCTGAGGGATCTCCTCCCAGATCTGGACTAAAGCATCTGCCAACTCCTGGACAGTCTGTGGTGCAACGTGACGTTGGTGGATAGAGCGAGACATGATGTCCCAGATGTGCTCAATTGGATTCAGGTCTGGGGAACGGGCGGGCCAGTCCATAGCATCAATGCCTTCGTCTTGCAGGAACTGCTGACACACTCCAGCCACATGAGGTCTAGCATTGTCTTGCATTAGGAGGAACCCAGGGCCACCGCACCAGCATATGGTCTCACAAGGGGTCTGAGGATCTCATCTCGGTACCTAATGGCAGTCAGGCTACCTCTGGCGAGCACATGGAGGGCTGTGCGGCCCTCCAAAGAAATGCCACCCCACACCATTACTGACCCAATGCCAAACCGGTCATGCTGGAGGATGTTGCAGGCAGCAGAACGTTCTCCACGGCGTCTCAAGACTCTGTCACGTCTGTCACATGTGCTCAGTGTGAACCTGCTTTCATCTGTGAAGAGCACAGGGCGCCAGTGGCGAATTTTCCAATCTTGGTGTTCTCTGGCAAATGCCAAACGTCCTGCACGGTGTTGGGCTGTAAGCACAACCCCCACCTGTGGACGTTGGGCCTTCATATCACCCTCATTGAGTCTGTTTCTGACCGTTTGAGCAGACACATGCACATTTGTGGCCTGCTGGAGGTCATTTTGCAGGGCTCTGGCAGTGCTCCTCCTGTTCCTCCTTGCACAAAGGCGGAGGTAGCTGTCCTGCTGCTGGGTTGTTGCCCTCCTACGGCCTCCTCCACGTCTCCTGATGTACTGGCCTGTCTCCTGGTAGTGTCTCCATGCTCTGGACACTACGCTGACAGACACAGCAAACCTTCTTGCCACAGCTCGCATTGATGTGCCATCCTGGATAAGCTGCACTACCTGAGCCACTTGTGTGGGTTGTAGACTCCGTCTCATGCTACCACTAGTGTGAAAGCACCGTCAGCATTCAAACGTGACCAAAACATCAGCCAGGAAGCATAGGAACTGAGAAGTGGTCTGTGGTCACCACCTGCAGAACCACTCCTTTATTGGGGTGTCTTGCTAATTGCCTATAATTTCCACCTGTTGTCTATCCCATTTGCACAACAGCATGTGAAATTGATTGTCACTCAGTGTTGCTTCCTAAGTGGACAGTTTGATTTCACAGAAGTGTGATTGACTTGGAGTTACATTGTGTTTAAGTGTTCCCTTTATTTTTTTGAGCAGTGTATATATGTATATGGAGATTTATATATATAGATATAACTACTTGAAAATAAAAACCTGCACAGTAAACTGAGCAGACCGATCAAAAAAATATATGTTTCTGATCAGCGCTCAGCAGGTGCAGGATGCATGCACACAGATATTATGTACATGGAAAAATCTACACTAACACTACCTAGCAGGGCTCCAGATGGCGCCTTAAAATTTGCAGATGGCGACAAGACTTTTTAGTCTTGTCGCCATTTGCGACTGTCCCGCCGCGATCCTGCGCAGCCTAAGTTCCCTTTACTAGCACACTGCACAGTGGAGAAGGAAGGAGTCCCTCTCTCTCCACTGTGACGCGGCCGCTACTACCACCAATGGGGATATAGCAGGGAGGAGGAGGGGAGGAGCTGTCGCCACTGCGCCACCAGTGAATGTAAAACATAAGTGTTGGCAGCGGTATCGCAGACCGGGCACCCGGCCTCAATAACAGGGCAGGCGATCCGCGGCCATTAACCCCTCAGGTGCCACAGATCGCATGCCCTGTTATTGAGGCCGGGTGCCCAGTCTGCGATACCGCTGCAGACAATTGTATGAAGGAGTCAAAGAGGACCTTTCATGGGTCCAAAGAATCTGAACTTATCAGTAGGCTGCATAGAGCGGCCCCCAGGGATCTAAGTGCACTTACTATTATTCCTGGGCGCCGCTCCGTTCGCCCGCTGTGGCCCCCGGTATTTTCAGCATTCAGAGGAAGCAGGAGGAGACTCCAGTGTCTCTCCTTCTTCCTGACAGCAGCGCTGTCCAATCACAGCACAGAACTCAGAGCCAGGGAGTTTTTTTTTCTCCCTGGCTCTGAGCTCTGCGCTGTGATTGGACAGCGCTGCTGTTATGGAGACGGAGACACACTGGCGTCTCCTCCTCCTTCCTCTGAACGGAGCGGCGCCCAGGAATAATAGTAAGTGCATTTAGATCCCTGGGCGCCGCTCTATGCAGCCTGCTGATAAGTTCATAATCTATGGACCCATGAAAGGTCCTCTTTTCATTGGTGGTGCAGTGCGCTCTCCCAAAGCCTCCCCCCCCCCCCCCCATTATCACTGGCCACAAGTCGTCCCTGTCTCCCTCCCATTGTTATATGGTGGCCACAGCGTCCCATCCCCTTCATTGTTGGCAGTGGCAGATTACACTGCTGGGGCTCAGATCGTTACCATGGCAGCCAGGACGCTACTGAAGCCCTGGCTGCCATGTTCAGCTCCCTGCTGCTGTGTGCACAGAGCCCAGGGCAGCAGGGAGATGTGAGATCCTATTCACCCTGATACAGCTCTATCAGGGTGAATAGCACAAGGGATGAAAAGATCCAGGTTCTAGTCCCTAAGGGAAGAAATGGTTGTTAAATAAAAAGTAAAAAAAAATAAAAAATACTAAAAGTTTAAATGGCCCCCTTCCCAGTTTTACATATAAAATTTACAAACAATAAAGAACATATTACATATCTCCACGTCCCAAAAAGTGTGAGCTATTAAAATATAAAAAAATATTTCCGCTCGGTGAAGGCCGTAACAGAAAAAAAAACTCTAAACCACGCAATTCGCCATTTTTAGTCACCTTGTTCCCCAGAAAATGTCCCTGGATGTGAGAGGTATGTGGTGCTGTTTTCTCCTATATGTAGTGCACCTGCGTCTCATCTTCTCAAAGTCCTTTTTTTTTTTTATTATATGCATTTTAAATTTGGCGACTAAAAAATGTAATTTGGCTCCTAAATTTTTTAGTTTAGGAGCCAATGGCTCCTGGTCATTTTTTTTTGTCTGGAGCACTGTCTAGCTAAAAATTGATTTCTATCTAACACTAAAAGTACTTTTTACACCAAAAAAAGAAATAAAAAAGCTGAGCACAAAAGCGACCAATAAAAAAATGTTTACTTATTGGTGCTCAGGGCTGCAGAACGCATGCAAGTGGACGTCTGGTGTGTTCGTGCAGACACTGCAGAGTAAAAATTTACTGCAGATATATATGATTCTAACTATTACTTCTTAAAAAAAAAAAGGGACAGATGAAAAATATATATATCTGCGCCCAAAAAAAGAGCTCAGGTGCTGAGTAGTGAAGTATGGACTGATCAGCACTTGGCGTTCACAGCTTGCAGACAGAAAAGTGACCAAAAAAAAATCAAAATTTATTCGCCGCAGGCAAAATCGGATGGCAGGGGTGGGGGAAAGGGGTGGGGGAAAGGGGGTTGATCTGGAACTTCTGCTGCAGAAAATATCACTGCAGCAGATGTTCCACATCTTCTTCTATACAGGAGCAGTAAAGGCAGTGAAAGCTGTGGTAGAACCACAAATCCCAGCAGATCGAGCACAGAGAAGCACAGAACCTCTTAGCATGCAGTCACCAGCTAGAATGGCTTCATGCAGGGAGGTTCTGCCCTTTCCTATGCAGCTATGGCGCTGCGTTGTTCTAAACACTGGTGTCCCCTGTCTCACCTCGGAGGTGACTGGTGCTAACCAGTTCACCACCAGCCACCTCCCCCCGCCCCGCAGCTTACATGTGCTTCTGGCACTGCGATGTGCGGGTCTTTACTGATCAGCCAATCGCAGCGCACGGAGCTGCAGTGGGGCCGAAATAACCGATGCTGCCTGTCGGTAAGAGCAGCCATCGCACTCCGGTCCCCCCACGATTTTCACCCTGAGCCCGGCGGGCCACGCGCCGTACAAGTACGGCGCTGGTCCTTAAGTCATGTCCGGTTGCGCCGTACATGTACAGCGCAGGTCCTCTACGGATTAAATCTTTAAGGCTTCATGCAAATGATTGTGTCCATATCACAAACAATGAATCTGGATCAGCCAGCCACTGACCACAGTGGTCTTCTGCCAGACAACCCCTAGCCATTTTTCTTCAAGTACTATTAAAAACAAATTGAATTGTCTTCTTCAAGGTTGAAACCGTATAACATTAAACCGTGGTAGACTTTATAAGAAGTCAAAGTACTGTTGGAAGCAAAGTAATAAGTATGGATGGATGAAATAAGTGGTATCCAGTTATAACATTTTACAAGCAGGTCACTCCTTTGCAAAACAGGTCTCTGAGTATGTGATTTCAGGATCCAGAATCCCATGTGGTTATGATAATCAAAAGCTGTTATTATGTAACCTTTGGCAATGAGCTGCCACTGGCTTCTCTCCTCTAAGCATTGTGGTGCAGTTTATTTTTCCTGTGTCCCATCGTCTGCCAGGATTCACTTATTGTTTATCCCAATAACAATTCAACTTTACTATATCTTTTGTTTCTTATAGATCTGCAAATATACAGCCTTGATAAATCACTTTGCCTCTATTCAGGCTGATTCATAAAACAGAAATGTATTTTTCCATTTATATAAATCAGTAAATTGAATAAAAGCAGAAGACTACGTAATGTGATGGCAGATTTGAAGCACAACTCACCTGATCTGCCTTTTTCCAGCCTTAGTGTAATAGTTATATCTTATTTGATCTCTCCCTTCATTTCTAGAAATGGTATACTAGAGCTTTTATTTCATATGTCAGCACAGCTTCACCTTGTTGGTCCAGTACTTTACTTAGAAACAGGCCTTCAAGTGGCATTCTTCTTTGTATCCTGTAGGTTCTAATAATGATATTTAGCTGATGGCATAAATAGCAGTTCCCTAATATTATGTTATTAGCTCAAATCACTTAGGCCACATAAAATGTCAACTCTCTTCTTATGTCATTTTAAATCTGTTAAATATTATAGGCCGTCATAATCCTAGAAGTTGAGTACTGGACTATATAAGTTGAATGGTGTAAATTTTTTTAACCACTTGCCTACTGCTGAATGAAAATATATGTCCTAGCAGTAGGCTCTTATCTATGTAGCTCTGTGGAGTGGTCACAGGGAAGATCCAGAGGACAGCATTACTAGTATTGCCTTAACCCCTATATACCTTGATCAGTAATGACCGCAGCATCTAGGTGTTTGGAAAGAGGTAGGGGGTTCTATCTGTTACTCCACTGGTGCCCTATGGCTTGCATTTACGGAGCACTAATGGAAATTAACCTGTGATGTGAATTGTGAAATCTGTAGCATATAAATGTCTGTCTCAGAAAAAGCACGGATTTGTTGCAGGTTTCCTCATTGAATTCTTTGGGGAATTCTTTGTCCTCTGATATCACATAATAGCCTGGACATGATAGGAGTTGTAGTTCTTTCCTTTTATTCCTCCTTCTGTAATGTTGTCTTATATTACATAATAATCTGGAGATGCTGGGAGTTGTATTTCAGATGATGCAGGTGTTGGGATTGGTGGACGGCGCAACCAAGGGAATGCTGGTTCCAGATCAGTTGATTAAGAACTTTTATTGTTTGCCTCTTTAGTAACACATTTCTCGACCAGACTAGCCACTTCCTCAGATTTTATGATATCACATAATAAAATTCTGGACGTGCTGGGAGTTATAGTTATCTCCTCTTATTTCTCCTGCCTGTAATGTACTCTGATATCACATAATCAGACCTTGGACAAGCTGGAAGTTGTAGTTCTCTCCTCCTTTACCTCCTGCTTACAATGTCCAATAGAAACTCTTGAAGGCTGTGAGGAAAGACATTAAACAACACAAGTAGGCTCCAGGTTTGGTGAGTAAAGCAATTATTTAACTTATTGATTTCTAGTATAATTTGTCTGATGCTATATACTGTATATAAATATATATAGGGCCATCTTTAATATTGATTGGACCCTGGGCTAGAATTTACTTGGGCCCACTGGATCCCGCCTTCCCAGACCCTAGCATGTGACCACTATAGGTGTTCCTTGGCAGTAATGTGAATACTGCCTTTTTTTTCTGAAAAGGCAGTGTTTACATTAAAAAGCTTGCAGAGACATGCTATAGACACCAGAACTACTATGTTTAGCTGTTGTGGTTCTGGTGACTATAGTGTCCCTTAATATAGAGAAAAAAAAGAGTCAGCACAAAAGTATCAAATAAAATGGCTGTATCATTCTAAAAATTAAAAAAGGACAACTTCTGACACAATTACATAGTATTTTGCAGATTACTTTTTTTTTTACAATGTGCAGATAGTACTGTACTACTAAGCCCTCCATACACCCCTCCCTCCCCCTTCTCCATCCCCCCCTCCAACCACCCAGCACCCTTACTTACATAAAACAAGTAATATATATAAATATATAATATAGCTTACAGTGAATTACTGTAAATACTTACAGTTCTGAAGACTCTAGCAGGCTCAGGATCAGTGCTCTGGGCAGCTGGGCTCAGGGCTGGAAGTGGGTATCGCTTTGCAGTTCAGGAAGGAGTCCAGGGCTCGGCTCACCCTAGTGTTGCAGTGCCTCCGCCACAGTGTGCGGCGTACGCAAAGGGTAGGGGAGGCCGGGAGGAGGAGCAAGCAAGTACCGTATTTTTTGCCATATAAGACGCACCTGTCACGGATGATGTTGCAGATAGCTGGAAGTTATGGATAAATATCCGACTGGATTGATCCCAAACTAAGGAGCATAAAGGTGACCCCTATAAAACCCTAAGAGCTCACCCTGACTGCTAAGCACATACAAGGGTCTCAGAGGTAGACGATTGCATGCCCTCGTACCTAGACTGTGTGACACCTGAAAACCCTATAATAGGGAGGGGACACAACCACCAGCTCCCTGCACTTAATACGGAGGGAGTCAGGGTCACCTAGAATCAGGCCAGCAAGGAAACACAATACACGAAAGGACTTATCTGAACAAGCAGCAACAGAAGTCTCCAGCAGTGAACACTTCAAATCCAGGAAGTAGTTTAAACCGCAAAGTGAGGCAGTATGGGAGGGAATATAAAGGAAAGAGGATTAGTCTAAATAGGTGACACCTGGATGAAGGAAATGAGATGACAAAGTGAAACCAAAACAAAGAACATCATGCAAGAGGTAGAAAAGGACGTCTGTCAGACCTTCTCACAGAAGTGGCGGTGACAGCACCGGTCCATAAGACACACTTAGGTTTTAGAGGGGGATAATAGGAAAAAATAATTTTTTCATTATACCTCAGGTCAGACCACCAATCAGACCCCCAGTGTTAATCAGACCTCAGCTAACAGCCTCAATAAGATCCCCAATGTTAAAAAAAATAAATAAAAAGGCTGGGTGACACTGCTTGTAACATTCATACACCAACAACCACTAATAGTCCATCACACCTCCTTGTCCATGTCTACAGTATAGCGGTACTCCAGCCCAGCATAAGCATAAATTGTCCACAAAATAGAAGAATAATAAAGGCGGCACTCACCACTGTGAATCAAAACAAATGCTTTTTTATTGATGCAACAAAGCTTCAGTACAGCAGACCGGGGTGGCACGCATTCTTTCAATTTATATTAGTGGCTCGGTGACTGAATATCTATCCAAATATGTTGACTGGTTGCTGAGACCCCTTCTCACGATACCAATGATTTCCTCCTGACTCTGAAAGATTTCCATTGGTAGGAGGGTTGTAGTTTGGTATCTCTGGGCGTTGAGAGCCTGTACCCCCGCATTCAACACAAGGCGGGAGTTGCTGTGGTTCTCGAAGTCCTAGAGAATGTTGGTAAGAGTGGGCTTTTTTGTGATTTTGTGGGGGTGGCACTCTCTTTTATTTTGACCAACAATGTGTTTAAAGGGAACCTGTCACCGGGATTTTGTGTATAGAGCTGAGGACATGGGTTGCTAGATGGCCGCTAACACATCCACAATACCCAGACCCCATAACTCTGTGTGCTTTTATTGTGTAAAAAACCCGATTTGATACATATGCAAATTAACCTGAGATGAGTCCTGTACGTGAGATGAGTCAGGGACAGGACTTATCTCAGGTTAATTTGCATATGTACCAAATTGTTTTTTTTACACAATAAAAGCACACAGAGCTATGGGGACTGGGTATTGCGGATGTGCTAGCGGCCATCTGGCAACCCATGTCCTCAGCTCTATAAACAAAATCCCGGTGACAGGTTGCCTTTAAGTTTGGGAATCAGTGGTACAGGCAGAAGCATGGTACTGCCGGGTACTCCCGTATAATGCACGTTTGCCAATATACAATCACCTAAAGAATTATTAGGAACACCATACTAATACGGTGTTGGACCCCCTTTTGCCTTCAGAACTGCCTTAATTCTACGTGGCATTGATTCTACAAGGTGCTGATAGCATTCTTTAGAAATGTTGTCCCATATTAATAGGATAGCATCTTGCAGTTGATGGAGATTTGAGGGATGCACATCCAGGTCACGAAGCTCCCGTTCCACCACATCCCAAAGATGCTCTATTGGGTTGAGATCTGGTGACTGTGGGGGCCATTTTAGTACAGTGAACTCATTGTCATGTTCAAGAAACCAATTTGAAATGATTCGAGCTTTGTGACATGGTGCATTATCCTGCTGGAAGTAGCCATCAGAGGATGGATACATATTCTCTTTCTGTTTACGCCAAATTCGGACTCTACCATTTGAATGTCTCAACAGAAATCGAGACTCATCAGACCAGGCAACATTTTTCCAGTCTTCAACAGTCCAATTTTGGTGAGCTTGTACAAATTGTAGCCTCTTTTTCCTATTTGTAGTGGAGATGAATGGTACCCGGTGGGGTCTTCTGCTGTTGTAGCCCATCCGCCTCAAGGTTGTGCGTGTTGTGGCTTCACAAATGCTTTGCTGCATACCTCGGTTGTAACGAGTGGTTATTTCGGTCAACGTTGCTCTTCTATCAGCTTGAATCAGTCGGCCCATTCTCCTCTGACCTCTAGCATCCACAAGGCATTTGTGCCCATTGGACTGCCGCATACTGGATGTTTTTCCCTTTTCACACCATTCTTTGTAAACCCTAGAAATGGTTGTGCGTGAAAATCCCAGTAACTGAGCAGATTGTGAAATACTCAGACCAGCCCGTCTGGCACCAACAACCATGCCACGCTCAAAATTGCTTAAATCACCTTTTTTTCCCATTCTGACATTCAGTTTGTAGTTCAGGAGATTGTCTTGACCAGGACCACCCCCCTAAATGCATTGAAGCAACTGCCATGTGATTGGTTGACTAGATAATTGCATTAATGAGAAATAGAACAGGTGTTCCTAATAATTCTTTAGGTGAGTGTATATCTTGCTATACTGGAGGACAGTAATGTATTTACCACTAGTAATCCATATTTATGCCATATAAAGCTTTTTTTTTGCGGTATGTGGAAGATGTATTCATCAGGCACTGAGGCCCAGTGTGCTGAATTCGTCACGTTCTTGAACAACACAAATAATATGGGCATGTATTTTACTCTCAATTTTGGAGGTCCCTATATAGAATTTTTGGATGTGGCTGTCGGGGTTGTGGGTGACGAGTTGGTGACCAAGGGGTATCGTAAACCCACAGCTACCAACTCTTTACTACACCACGACATCTTTCATCCCAGTAGTGTTAAAAGATCAGTCCCTTATGGACAATTTATTAGATTAAAGCGTATTAATAGTACCCAAGAGAGTTATTATGAACAAGCCCTAGAATTGAAGAACCATTTGATGAATAGAGGTTATCCTGAAAAGTTGGTAGACACTGCCATGAGAAAAGCTGGAGGTTTATCCCAATGTGATTTACTAGTATTAAGGCTGGTTACAGCCTGTATTTGTGGGCGGGGCTGCTGACTATATCTTCCCTCTCGTCCTCACCCTGATGACGGTCGCTTCATGCCTCCTCCTCCAGTCGGTCCTGTCACTTCCGGGTCGTCAGCGCTCCCAGCCTACGTCACTCCCGCGCGCCTCTTCAGGCAGCGGCAGCCACGGCGCTTGGGTAGGGCTGTCCGCTCCCGCTGGGATCAGCTTGCGGATTTCCCTGTCATAGGCAGCACTGCCTGTCAGCTACCTTCGGTCCTCGGCCACAGCAGCGGTGTGCGCGGGCGCAGCTTCTACTTCCGGGTCGCGAGCGGGGTCAGCGTCCTCTGCGCTCCATCGGACGGCCGGCAGTGTTTCTTCATTGGTCCTTCGGCATGTGTTGTCCGGTCCGGCTAGGGTAAGTCCGGCACTCGAGTGCTCTTCCTTTCTACAGCCGGGCCCACGTCCGGGCAGCGCTTGGCTCCGTTACATGCGGCTCGGCACATCCGGCTCTCTGTGCAGCTGCCGCAAACCACATGTGTACAATGGACACCGGTTCTAAATTCATGTTTATTGGTATGGGTCTTAGTACTCACCACTTAATAGGAGTCATATTTGTGTACTGCACGTTACAGTACCCATAAGTACGTCACAACCACATTTTTATGTTCTTTTTCACATAGAAGCCACATGTCTGTGGCCACGTACCAGATAATAGCAACCACATGATTCTGACCGTACTTACGGAGCTAACACCAGCCCCACCAGCGCAGACAGGTTGCTTTATTCTAGTTGGTACACTTTCTCTTATAGGCAATTTTCTCTGCATCAAGACCTGTTCTCTCTCCATGACGTTCAGTTTTTACATGAGTACCGTGTTTATGTGGTTTATATGTTTTACATCTTTTCCCCCTCTCTTAAGGTTCACATATTTATGTTCCAATGGTATTGTCTGGACATGAATGTTGCTATTTGTTCATAACAGGTGTCTGCCCGTGCACTGCGGTTCAGCCGAATATATTTCAATTTCCTACGAAGTCTTTGCTCAGGTATATTTCTATCTACAAGCGTCACGGTTACGCCAGGCCCTGGAAAAGTGATGCTTATTACATACAGTATATCAGTGCTCTCCATAAGTAGGTGTGAGGCCTGCGTGTCCCCCAGTAATACTTGCTGGATGTGAGGTCTGCGTGTCCCCCAGTTCACAGACGTTGGGCTGCAGGTTGCCGGTGGCTCCAGAGGTGGCCCATAGCATGGGTTGGGTCCACAGCGTTGCTCTGGGCGGACTCAGGCCCATCCAATGCTCTGGGCTTGAGGGGGAGGTGCTGCCGTACACATAAGGGAGCTCTCCAGTCACCTGGAGAGCAGCGTTTCCACTTGGCTGGCACACCTGCTAGGGGGCTGGATCTCCCTTAACTGGGTCCTTCCCTTCCCAGGTCAGGCGAAGGTGCTATGTCCTGTTTCCAAAATGTACCATTTCGGGCTCTGGATTTAATGTATGAGCTTGTTGTCTTCCTAGGTGCTGATAAATTTTTCCAAAATGAACAGGGCTGCAGTACCGTCTGATATCCAGTCTTCCCGTTCAGCCAAGGGCTCAGCTTCCTTCAGGTATCACGCCCACGTCATTTTGTCTGTTTTCCATGCTTCCCCCAGGTACACGCTGTCTCTGTCATCCTGGATCACTTAGGCCCGTTCTGCCTCTGTCATCCTGGATCGCCCAGGCCCGCGCTGCCTCTGTCATCCTGGATCGCCCAGGCCCGCGCTGCCTCTGTCATCCTGGATCGCCCAGGCCCGCGCTGCCTCTGTCATCCTGGATCGCCCAGGCCCGCGCTGCCTCTGTCATCCTGGATCGCCCAGGCCCACGCTGCCTCTGTCATCCTGGATCGCCCAGGCCCGCGCTGCCTCTGTCATCCTTCCTTGCTCCCCATCCACGGTCCTCCGTTCCCTCATCTTCCTTCTCTTCCCGGCTCTCCTAAAGCGGTGTTTAAAATAATAATATTAATGAAGTCTAATTGGAACAAGTACTTCTTCAGTACACCGGACCTGGGGGTAGCTACAACTGTAATTAGGTATAATTGCATGTGTTGTTTTCTATTTTACTTTTCAGTACATTCCAGCCGAGAAGCCATGGTCGGCAAGCACGGGGCTTGCCGGCCTGTTTCTCCATTCCGAGACCAGACACCGGTGTGATCAGTAAGGTGCTGCCTTGCGGACACTGTTGCGGGGTCAGGGACTGCTGCTCTGATTCCCATCACCTATGCTACCACTAGCCCAGGTCAAGTTTAAGTTGGTACCTCCAGTGGACCTCTATACCCACAAGTGCCAATCAATTGCTGCACAATCGCTCTATGCCTCCTCGACTGGGGTCTGAAACTGCACCTTCCACTGCTGCCCCCAGATGTAACACAAGTTATCCCCTCTAGTGTAACTAACTCCATAAATGTTGTTTTAGTAGTGGGGTTTTTTGTTGCTGTGCTTTTTCCGGTTTCCTAATGTACCATTTTGGGCAATCTTTTCTTAAAACAAACAGGGCTGCGGTACTTTCTGATATTCAGTCCTCCCGATCAGCCAAGTAGCTGCTCATCTGCTTCCCGAATTCTTCAGGTATCATGCATACACCTGCTGTCTGTCTTCCCTGCTTCTTGACTCACTCTCACGTCATCTGAGGTCTCTGTCATCCTGGATCGCCCAGGCTCGCGCTGCCGCTGCCATCCAGGATCATCCAGGCTCACTCTGCCTCGGTCGTTCCTGGGGCGCCCAGGCTCGCCCTGCCTCTGTCTTCCTGGATCGCCCAGGCTCTCTCTGTCTCGGTTATCCTGGCCGGCCAAGGCTCGCTCTGTCTCTATCATCCTGTTTCGCCCAGGCTCGCTCTACCCTTGTCATCCAGGATCGCCCTGGCTCGTTCTGTCGTCCTGGATCACCCAGGCTCGCTCCGCGCCTGTTCATCCTGGAACGCCCAGGCTCGCTCCGTCTCTGCCATCCTGGATCGCCCAGGCTCGCTCCGCCCCTGTCATCCTGGTTCGCCCAGGTTCGCTCTGCTCCTGTCATCCGGGATCGCCCAGGCTCGCTCTGCTCCAGTCATCCTGGATCGCCCAGGCTCGCTCTGCTCCTGTCATCCCGGATCGCCCAGGCTCGCTCTGCTCCTGTCATCCCGGATCGCCCAGGCTCGCTCTGCTCCTGTCATCCCGGATCGCCCAGGCTCGCTCTGCTCCTGTCATCCTGGATCGCCCAGGCTCGCTCTGCTCCTGCCATCCTGGATCGCCCAGGCTCGCTCGGCTCCTGTCATCCTGGAGCGCCCAGACTCGCCTGGCTCCTGTCATCCTGGATCGCCCAGGCTCGCGCTGCTCCTGTCATCCGGGATCGCCCAGGCTCGCGCTGCTCCTGTCATCTGGGATAGCCCAGGCTCGCGCTGCTCCTGACATCCTGGATCGCCCAGGCCCGCGTTGCCTCTCTCATCCTGGATCACCCAAGCTTGCTCTTCCGCTGTCATCCTGGACCGTCACATTACTTACTTCCCAGTGCCTTCCCGATTCGCTCAGGTCATTTAACAACCCAGCTCCAGCCTGTATCTCTCAGGCCCTTGTTATCTCCCGTGTCGTTCGGTTCCATTAACTATTTCCCTCCTACAGCGTGGGTAGTCTTCTTGCCCACTTATTCAGGCCTACCCCGCACTGGCTCCAGGCACAGTTCAGCCAGATAGATCATGGAGGGTGATAGGCATCCCTCCCGACTCCACGCCAATGTACACCTCAGCCCCTACCACAAGTATTAAGGCTGGTTACAGCCTGTATTTGTGGGCGGGGCTGCTGACTATATCTTCCCTCTCGTCCTCACCCTGATGACGGTCGCTTCATGCCCCACCCTCCCGACCCTTCTTTCTTTCATTCCACTCTCTTGGGTGGCCCACTTATTCAGGCCTACCCCGCACTGGCTCCAGGCACAGTTCAGCCAGATAGATCATGGAGGGTGATAGGCATCCCTCCCGACTCCACGCCAATGTACACCTCAGCCCCTACCACAAATGTGTAATGGTAAACACAAAAAGAATAGAGAGTATGGTAAAGACAAAGACAGACGTCAAAGGAGATTTGTGTTTTCCTTCAGATATAGCCCTGAGGCAGACTGTATACGTAAGGCCATATATAATAATTGGGACATTCTAAAGAGGGATGATCTCTTTGCAGAATATGTGGAGGAAAAGCCGCTTATAACGTTCAGGAGAAGCCACACCATAAAAGATAGAATAGTAAGGAGCCGCTTTTCTAGACGACACCAGTAGTAATTGGTTACGAAATAGCAGACCCAAGGGTAACTTTAAGTGTGGTAATTGCTCCTTTTGTAAGTATTATTCCCTCCAAAAAAGTACTGAATGTTGCAGGTGTACAACATAGAATTAACAGTTTTATAGCCTGCAGAAGTACGTTTGTGGTGTATTTGCTGACGTGATTGCGGCTGTTTCTACATAGGGAAGACTATTAGATGCCTATTTGAAAGTGTTAGGGAACACATGAATTCCATACAATCAGAACAAAATAGTTGCTCCAGATTTATCAAACATATGAGGAAGGTACATAGAGGCAGTTGTAAAACCCGCCGGAACTGCCTGCCGGATCCGACAATCCAGATGCAAACGGATGCATTTGTCAGACTGATACTGGATCCGTCTTTCTGGTTGTCATCCGGAAAAAAATATCCGGTATTTATCTTTTTCACATTTTTAAAGGTCGGCCCATGCGCAGACCGCAAACCTAGATCCGTTTTTCCGGAACACTTGGGGCCGGATCCGGCAAGTGTTTTGGATTTTCGGCCGGAGAGAAAACTGCAGCATGCTGCTGTATTTTCTCCGGCCAAAAAACTTAAGAGGGACTGAACTGATGCATCCTGATGCATACTGAACCAAATGCTCTCCATTCAGAATGCATTAGGATAAGGCCTCATGCACACGACTGTTGTGTTCCGTGTCCGTTGTTCTGTTTTCCGTGATTTTCTGCGGACCCATTGACTTTCAATGGGTCCGTTGAAAACTCGGATATTGCACCGTTTGTCTTCCGCGTCCGTGATCCGTGTTTCCAGTCCGTCCAAAAAATAGGACCTGTCCTATTTTTTTCACGGACAACGGTTCGCGGACCCATTCAAGTCAATGGGTCCGTGAAAAAACACAGAGGCACACAAGATTGTCATCCGCGTCAGTTTTTTTCCCATCATTTGCATGGCAAACTTGACTTTCCTTCATGTCTGGTGATCCTCCAAAAATCAAGGAAGACACACAGAACAAAAACGGAAACGAATCACGGAACCCCGTTTTGCGGACCGTGAAAAAATACTGTCGCGTGCATGAGGCCTAAAACAGTTTTTTTTTTTTCGGTATTGAGCCCCTGTGACAGAACTCAATACCGGAAAAGAAAAACGCTAGTGTGAAAGTACCCTTAGATTTGCTGATATCGAGCTAGTCCCAAATTGACCGTCAGGTGGTGACAGACACCGAACGCTATTGCAAAAGGAGAGTAGGTGGATTTTAGGAACAGGAGCGCTAGGACATCTAGGACTAAATGATAGAAAAATTTAAGTGTTTTTTATAGGACTCTTTGCTTGTTTTTTTTTTTTTATGTTTCACGATGTGTGGTGTTTAAGGAGTTAAACTGAGGTGCGGTGACGTCATGATTTTCATTGGCAACTGCACCTGTAAGAGTTTAAAAAGAGGCAGCGCAGGATTATGCGCTTATGTTTGTGGCCAGAGGAAGCTCGTTTGCGCGAAACAGCCATCGCCGCTAATATGTATTGAAGGAATGCGTGCCACCCCGGCCTACTGTACTGAAGCTTTTTTGCATCAATAAAGAAGCATTCGTTTTGATTCACAGTGGTGAGTGCCTCCTTGATTCTTCTTCTATTTTGTAGATCTCAGATAAGAGCCCCATGCCTCTCATCAGCCCCCAGTAGCCTCATATCAGCCCCCAGTAGCCTAATAACAGCCCCATTAGCCTGATAGCAGCCCCCTTAGCCTCATATCAGCCCCCAGTAGCCTTATAGCAGCCCCAAGTAGCCTTATAGCAGCCCCCAGTAGCCTCATAGCAGCCCCCAATAGCCTTATAGCAGCCCCCAGCAGCCTCTCCATCAGCCCCAGTGCCTTTCACTAGCCCCCAGAAGTGTCCATCAGCCTCATAAATATAAAATAAAATAAAAACACTCATCTCTCCTGCTCCTGGACGCCGCTGCTCCTCTCCTCCAGCACGACCTGCATCCTCCTGCTGTCGGCTGTGCTGTGAAGACTGCGCACAGCATGACGTCACAGAGCGCCTCACGCTGTGCGCAGCCCTGCACAGCCGACAGCTGAGGACCAGGAAGCGGTGAGTACAAAGCCTTCACCACTTCCTGGTCCTCCAGACGATGTCATTGAATTTGTAGGCAGTGACAGGGCCCCTCAGGAGAAACTGGGCCCGGGGCAGCTGCCCCTTTTACCCCGCGTTAAAGACGGCCCTGTGTATCCATATATATATATATATATATATATATAGTACAGACCAAAAGTTTGGACACACCTTCTCATTCAAAGAGTTTTCTTTATTTTCATGACTATGAAAATTGTAGATTCACACTGAAGGCATCAAAACTATGAATTAACACATGTGGAATTATATACATAACAAACAAGTGTGAAACAACTGAAAATATGTCATATTCTAGGTTCTTCAAAGTAGCCACCTTTTGCTTTGATTACTGCTTTGCACACTCTTGGCATTCTCTTGATGAGCTTCAAGAGGTAGTCCCCTGAAATGGTTTTCACTTCACAGGTGTGCCCTTTCAGGTTTAATAAGTGGGATTTCTTGCCTTATAAAATGGGGTTGGGACCATCAGTTGCGTTGAGGAGAAATCAGGTGGATACACAGCTGATAGTCCTACTGAATAGACTGTTAGAATTTGTATTATGGCAAGAAAAAAGCAGCTAAGTAAAGAAAAACGAGTGGCCATCATTACTTTAAGAAATAAAGGTCAGTCAGTCAGCCGAAAAATTGGGAAAAGTTTGAAAGTAAGGGCTATTTGACCATGAAGGAGAGTGATGGGGTGCTGCGCCAGATGACCTGGCCTCCACAGTCACCGGACCTGAACCCAATCGAGATGGTTTGGGGTGAGCTGGACCGCAGAGTGAAGGCAAAAGGGCCAACAAGTGCTAAGCATCTCTGGGAACTCCTTCAAGACTGTTGGAAGACCATTTCAGGGGACTACCTCTTGAAGCTCATCAAGAGAATGCCAAGAGTGTGCAAAGCAGTAATCAAAGCAAAAGGTGGCTACTTTGAAGAACCTAGAATATGACATATTTTCAGTTGTTTCACACTTGTTTGTTATGTATATAATTCCACATGTGTTAATTCATAGTTTTGATGCCTTCATAGTCATGAAAATAAAGAAAACTCTTTGAATGAGAAGGTGTGTCCAAACTTTTGGTCTGTACTGTATATATATATATATATATATATATATACACAGTTGCAAGAAAAAGTATGTGATCCCTTTGGAATGATATGGATTTCTGCACAAATTGGTCATAAAATGTGATCTGATCTTCATCTAAGTTACAACAATAGTCAATCACAGTCTGCTTAAACTAATAACACACAAAGAATTAAATGTTACCATGTTTTTATTGAACACACCATGTAAACATTCACAGTGCAGGTGGAAAAGGTATGTGAACCATTGGATTTAATAACTGGTTGAACCTCCTTTGGCACCAATAACTGCAACCAAACGTTTCCTGTAGTTGCAGATCAGACATGCACAACGGTCAGGAGCAATTCTTTACCATTCCTCTTTACAGAACTGTTTCAGTTCAGCAATATTCTTGGGATGTCTGATGTGAATCGCTTTCTTGAGGTCATGCCACAGCATCTCAATTGGGTTGAGGTCAGGACTCTGACTGGGCCACTCCAGAAGGCGTATTTTCTTCTGTTTAAGCCATTCTGTTGTTTATTTACTTCTATGCTTTGGGTCGTTGTCCTGTTGCAACACCCATCTTCTGTTGAGCTTTAGCTGGTTGACAGATGGCCTTAAGTTCTCCTGCAAAATGTCTTGATAAACTTGGGAATTCATTTTTCCTTCGATGATAGCAATCCGTCCAGGCCCTGACGCAGCAAAGAAGCCCCAAACCATGATGCCCCCACCACCATACTTCACATTTGGGATGAGGTTTTGATGTTGGTGTGCTGTGCCTCTTTTCCTCCACTCATAGTGTTGTCTGTTTCTTCCAAACAACTCAACTTTGGTTTCATATTTTGTCAGTACTGCTGTGGAACATCCAGGTGCTTTTGTGCAAACTGTAAACGTGCAGGAATGTTTTTTTTGGACAGCAGTGCCTTCCTCTGTGGTATCCTCCCATGAAATTTATTCTTGTTTAGTGTTGTAGATTCGCTAACAGGGATGTTAGCATATGCCAGAGACTTTTGTAAGTCTTTAGCTGACACTCTAGGATTCTTCTTCACCTCATTAAGCAGTCTGCGCTGTGCTCTTGCAGTCATCTTTACAGGCACGGCCACTCCTAGGGAGAGTAGCAGCAGTGCTGAACTTTCTCCATTTATAGACAATTTGTCTTACCGTGGACTGATGAACAGCAAGGCTTTTGGAGCTACTTTTATAACCCTTTCCAGCTTTATGCAAGTCAACAATTCTTAATCGTAGGTCTTCTGAGAGCTCTTTTGTGCGAGGCATCATTCACATCAGGCAATGCTTTTTGTGAAAAGCAAACCCAGAACTGGTGTGTGTATTTTATAGGGCAAGGCAGCTGTAACCAACACCTCCAATCTCATCTCATTGATTGGACTCCATTTGGCTGACACCTCACTCCAATTAGCTCTTGGACTGGGAAAACAGGTATTTTCCTCCCAGCATGTGCTGCTGGGCTGATTTACAGCCAGGTGAGGTCAAATACCCGACCAGATTTTAAATGCCGGTCCGTGTTTTGGCAGCACCTTGCTGTGCTTAAATAGGCAGCTGGGCTCAGAAGCCATGTCTCTGTGTTGGGATCTGGAAGCCTTGAGTATGGATGAAGGGTTGCTACCAGTTTGGCTTGAAAACAGGTTGGTGCTGCTATCAGCAAGGACTCTTTGAGGCAGAATTGCTGCATATGGTGTGAATTACCACCAACACCGCAAGGTGACTTTTTGTTTGAATATGACTGCTTGTTTTGTCACTTGCCTAAAGTGTGAATAAAACACTGAACTGTTTGATCCAAAGAACTTGTTGTTGCCTCTATACTGCGTCCGCTAATCTTGTCTAGTCCCCATTATATATATATATATATATATATATACACACACACTGCTCAAAAAAATAAAGGGAACACTTAAACAACACAATGTAACTCCAAGTCAATCACACTTCAGTGAAATCAAACTGTCCACTTAGGAAGCAACACTGAGTGACAATCAATTTCACATGCTGTTGTGCAAATGGATAGACAACAGGTGGAAATTATAGGTGTAACGGACCGTTTCAGCAGACAATGGGTTAAAATCCATTTAGGCGATATGCCCCTTTCTGAGAGACAGGCACAGCTACTGCAGAATACCAAACTCCCGAACTGGATACAAAATAGCACTCCAAACTGGAACCTCACGAATAGCTGCTAGCAGACGAACAGGAATCAGCTTACACTCCTGGCAATCAGTCTCTAGCAGCATACGGTGGATCCCCCCAATAACGAGACAAGGCTCCGTGTTGAGGGTCAAGCAGTGGTCTGAGGTGCTGACACACCCAGCCTGGTTTTTATTACAGTTGTTGCAAATACAGGTCCGCCCACAGGGTTTTGAAATACAACCAATCAATATGTTACAACACATACAATGTAAGAACAGCAACCAATCGTTCACGCCCCTAGGGGACCAGAAGGGAGACTGCGACACAGGACAGATATGTAGCAATTCAGGATACACAGAGACAATACATCCCCACAATGCATCATGGTTTCCTCCTCTCTGCCCTGGAGACACCCGAGGAGTAATCCAATTATCTCTCAAGACAAAGGGAAATCACCAATACACATGTGGGGACAACAGAACAGAAATCACCATTTAAACATACAATGTCACAACCCTTTTCAATACACAGACATTTAACATCCCAAAATGGCACGCATTAGACCAGGAGTTCAAGTTAGTTCAAGTCCTTTGTGAACAAATGAGGCCTGGCTGATGAGAGGGCCCATAATCCTGGGGCAAGAGGCCAGCAGCCAGGCCCCTCCAAAACCCAGTGGCGAGGTTGGTTTCGCCACAATAGGCAATTAGCAAGACACCCCCAATAAAGGAGTGGTTCTGCAGGTGGTGACCACAGACCACTTCTCAGTTCCTATGCTTCCTGGCTTATGTTTTGGTCACTTTTGAATGCTGTCGGTGCTTTCACTCTAGTGGTAGCATGAGACGGAGTCTACAACCCACACAAGTGGCTCAGGTAGTGCAGCTTATCCAGGATGGCACATCAATGCGAGCTGTGGCAAGAAGGTTTGCTGTGTCTGTCAGCGTAGTGTCCAGAGCATGGAGGCACTACCAGGAGACAGGCCAGTATATCAGAAGACGTGGAGGAGGCCGTAAGGAGGGCAACAACCCAGCAGCAGGACCGCTACCTCCGCCTTTGTGCAAGGAGGAACAGGAGCAGCACTGCCAGAGCCCTGCAAAATGACCTCCAGCAGGCCACAAATGTGCATGTGTCTGCTCAAACGGTCAGAAACAGACTCCATGAGGGTGATATGAAGGCCCGACGTCCACAGGTGGGGGTTGTGCTTACAGCCCAACACCGTGCAGGACGTTTGGAATTTGCCAGAGAACACCAAGATTGGCAAATTCGCCACTGGCGCCCTGTGCTCTTCACAGATGAAAGCAGGTTCACATTGAGCACATGTGATAGACGTGACAGAGTCTTGAGACGCCGTGGAGAACGTTCTGCTGCCTGCAACCTCCTCCAGCATGACTGGTTTGGCATTGGGTCAGTAATGGTGTGGGGTGGCATTTCTTTGGAGGGCCGCACAGCCCTCCATGTGCTCGCCAGAGGTAGCCTGACTGCCATTAGGTACCGAGATGAGATCCTCAGACCCCTTGTGAGACCATATGCTGGTGCGGTTGGCCCTGGGTTCCTCCTAATGCAAGACAATGCTAGACCTCATGTGGCTGGAGTGTGTCAGCAGTTCCTGCAAGACGAAGGCATTGATGCTATGGACTGGCCCGTCCGTTCCCCAGACCTGAATCCAATTGAACACATCTGGGACATCATGTCTCGCTCTATCCACCAACGTCACGTTGCACCACAGACTGTCCAGGAGTTGGCAGATGCTTTAGTCCAGGTCTGGGAGAAGATCCCTCAGGAGACTGTCCGCCACCTCATCAGGAGCATGCACAGGCGTTGTAGGGAGGTCATATAGGCACGTGGAGGCCACACACACTACTGAGCCTCATTTTGACTTGTTTTAAGGACATTACATCAAAGTTGGATGTAATGTCCTTAAAGTTGGATGTAATGTCCTGCACTTACTATTATTCCCGGGCGCGGCTCCGTTCTCCGGTTACAGGCTCCGGTAAAGTCATAGTTAGGCTCCACCCATTTGAGCCTGCCGGCGTCTCTTTCTCCTATGTTGTAGCGCTGGCCAATCGCAGCGCTCAGCTCATAGCATGGCTAAGAGCTGAGCGCTGCGATTGCCCAGCGCTACAGCATAGGAGAAGGAGACCGCGGCAGGCTCAAATCGGTGGAGCCTAACTATGACTTTACCGGAGCCTGTAATTGGAGAACGGAGCGGCGCCCGGGGATAATAGTAAGTGCAGGGGGATCCCTGGGCGCCGCTCTCCATGTATGTATATTCAGTTTACATACTTGATGCTGATGAAAGGTCCTCTTTAAGCGCTACCATCAGTCCTGTGTCATGCCAACAGTAAAGCATCATGAGACCATTCATGTGTGGGGTTGCTTCTCATCCAAGGGAGTTGGCTCACTCACAATTTTGCCCAAAAACACAGCCATGAATAAAGAATGGTACCAAAACACCCTCCAACAGCAACTTCTTCCAACAATCCAACAACAGTTTGGTGAAGAACAATGCATTTTCCAGTACGATGGAGCACCGTGCCATAAGGCAAAAGTTATAACTAAGTGGCTCGGGGATCAAAACGTTGACATTTTGGGTCCATGGCCTGGAAACTCCCCAGATCTTAATCCCATTGAGAACTTGTGGTCAATCCTCAAGAGGCAGGTGGACAAACAAAAACCCACTAATTCTGACAAACTTGAAGAAGTGATTATGAAAGAATGGGTTGCTATCAGTCAGGAATTGGCCCAGAAGTTGATTGAGATCATGTCCAGTCGAATTGCAGAGGTCCTGAAAAAGAAGGGCCAACACTGCAAATACTGACTCTTTGCATAACTGACATGTAATTTTCGATAAAAACCTTTGAAACGTATGAAGTGTGTCTAATTATATTTCACTACATCACAGAAACAACTGAAACAAAGATCTAAAAGCAGTTTAGCAGCAAACTTTGTGAAAACTAATAATGGTGTCATTCTCAAAACTTTTGGCCACCACTGTATATATACACTCACCTAAAGAATTATTAGGAACACCTGTTCTATTTCTCATTAATGCAATTATCTAGTCAACCAATCACATGGCAGTTGCTTCAATGCATTTAGGGGTGTGGTCCTGGTCAAGACAATCTCCTGAACTCCAAACTGAATGTCAGAATGGGAAAGAAAGGTGATTTAAGCAATTTTGAGCGTGGCATGGTTGTTGGTGCCAGACGGGCCGGTCTGAGTATTTCACAATCTGCTCAGTTACTGGGATTTTCACGCACAACCATTTCTAGGGTTTACAAAAAATGGTGTGAAAAGGGAAAAACATCCAGTATGCGGCAGTTTTGCGGGCAAAAATGCCTTGTGGATGCTAGAGGTCAGAGGAGAATGGGCCGACTGATTCAAGCTGATAGAAGAGCAACGTTGACCGAAATAACCACTCGTTACAACCGAGGTACGCAGCAAAGCATTTGTGAAGCCACAACACGCACAACCTTGAGGCGGATGGGCTACAACAGCAGAAGACCCCACCGGGTACCACTCATCTCCACTACAAATAGGGAAAAGAGGCTACAATTTGCACGAGCTCAACAAAATTGGACTGTTGAAGACTGGAAAAATGTTGCCTGGTCTGATGATTCTCGATTTCTGTTGAGACATTCAAATGGTAGAGTCTGAATTTGGCGTAAACAGAATGAGAACATGTATCCATCCTCTGATGGCTACTTCCAGCAGGATAATGCACCATGTCTCAAAGCTCGAATCATTTCAAATTGGTTTCTTGAACATGACAATGAGTTCACTGTACTAAAATGGCCCCCACAGTCACCAGATCTCAACCCAATAGAGCATCTTTGGGATGTGGTGGAACGGGAGCTTCGTGCCCTGGATGTGCATCCCTCAAATCTCCATCAACTGCAAGATGCTATCCTATCAATATGGGCCAACATTTCTAAAGAATGCTATCAGCACCTTGTTGAATCAATGCCACGTAGAGTTAAGGCAGTTCTGAAGGCAAAAGGGGGTCCAACACCTTATTAGTATGGTGTTCCTAATAATTCTTTAGGTGAGTGTATGTATATATGTATATATGTATATATATATATATATATATATATATATTATGGTTTCTATGTTATATTGTAACTGTTGTAATTAGGTGTGTCCTCCTTTTTAGGGTTATGAAAGGGGCTACCCTACTGCCAGAGGGATCAGGTGAGGCCCAAGTTTTAATGGATGTGTGTCATCCGTTACGGTCCAGGCCCCACTACCTAGCAGGCACAATGCAGCGACATTGCCTGCAGGAATGAGCAGAAGAGCGCAGTGGCCAAGAATCAACCCCTCTGGCCTGTCCTTGTCTACTCATCCCAGTAGATACCATTACATTGCTGCATGGTGCCTGCTGTGGTGAGTTCGATGTGCTCTGTTCAATGATAGAACAGGACTAGGTGAGAATTACTGATTTTTATTTTATTGACACCACTGGGGGCTTTCACTTTTATTAGGAGGACTACTACTCTGTGGGGCCATTAGGGGAGATCACTACTGTTTGGGGCCACTAAGAAGGCCTAACTACTGAGTGGTTGGTTTTTGGCAACTGTAGGTGGTTTCGACTGGATGTGGGAGGGAGGGGGTTGCGGGGAAGTTGCTCAGTTTGGGGAATTAAAAAAATTGCTTTTTCTAGGTAACCCCTTGACCCTAATAATTGCCACAATCCTTGGTCCATGTAAAAGGGCCTTGAAGAATTATGATATTGATAGCCTATCATCCACTACATAATGGAAAATGCACAATGGAAGGAACTGTACAGTTCCAGTGCCAACCTCTGGTGACTGAGATGCAATAAACCAAATTGATGGTGGAACAGGGTGTCAGAGTCAGACTCTACCCATCTGAAATTGATGCCCAATTGGCTCTTTAAAGGGGTAATAGTACTCCTTCGAAATTACCTGCACATCCTATACTTTGTAGAGGCAGCTTAATGTGATCACAGCTGCTCATCCAAATTCACTTTCCAACTCCCCTCTGGGAATGGGATGACCCCTTGACATATAGTTTATGGGACTGGCTGTCTACTTTCCACAAGATTTTTGAGGAACTCGGCCAAACAACTTCTGTTGTCTATTCTTTGCTACAACCTGCCACAGCAATCTAACAGTGGGACAGTATGCAATACAGTTCTGTAATCAGCGCTCTCCTGGAACAGCGAGGCCCTGGTGGCTGCCTTCTGGGAGTGTGTGTCAGGATGCTTTAGCGATGAACTGGCAGGTCGAGATGTACCAGCAACCCTGGATGAGCTGATCTCTCTGGCTACAGCACAACACAGCATGAGAGCGGAGAAACCCTGTACTGGGACCCATGCTCTAGAGGCCATTGCTTCCTTCTCCTTCAATTTTTGCCCATGTAGCCAGACAGAGTCAAACTGCGGGGACGTATCAACAAAATACTAATCAATCATTTATATATATATATTGCGGTGACACAGGCCACTTCATGAAGACATGTCAAATCTTGGCAAGAAACTCCAGTGCCTCAGGTTGATTGGAGAAACAACCCTGGATGAGAATGTACTCTCTCCAAAATTAACTGTTCCCATGATCTTATCATGTGTTAATGTTCGGTTTACTGAGCAGGTCCTTCTGTTTTCCATATCGGAAGGTAGCTTCCTGCATCAGGCCTTGGTGACCCAGGATGGCATATCTACTGTGTGCCAAGTGAAGCCATCAGTGTTGCCATCTTTCAATGGTGTGCCTCTTCTGGCACGCATTCAGTATGCCACTATGACTCTGGGCCTCCAGGTTGTACTTCATCACTCTAAAAAGATCTCATTCTATGTCATCCTATGATTCTATTAGTCCACTACTCTTGGGGTTACCATTGGATTGGGACAATGGGCAAATTCTTCAATGGGGGATACAATGTCATTCACAATGTCTAACTGCTGTGCTATCTGTCGAGAGAGCCATATTGTATCAAAGAATAATTTATCAATAATAAATCATGATTCTAATTTTGTGCAGATCCTGTCATTATTATACTTATAGACGTTATCATCACTTAGCAGATATAATGGATTTATTAAAACAGAGGCTAAGCGATCTGTGAATCCTAAGTAAAATGAGGCTGCAAAAGTTCAAGGATGCATGTGTCATTTCTAGTTGAGAAAACATTAGAGATATAGGAGTGTGAATCAATATAATAGGTAAACCTCTGACAAAACTGATAGACCCATTTTTAAAGGTATAGAAACATATAAAATCTAATAAAATACGAGATCAGACCAGGAGGGGATATATTTCATACAATGGTAATTGTGCAAGACCAAAAAACATGTGGGCTAAATGATTAAACCATGGAAATATATATATAGACATTAATGGAACAGTAATCAGGTTATACTGTATAGTATTTGCAATACGGTTATATTGTATTAGATGTATTAGCTTACGCTTAGATTAAGAAAATGTGTGTCCAGAGGTAGTCGATAGTAGTTGAGATCCATATAGAATATCATATGCAATACAATACATACCAAGCCAACATGGAGTAATGGGATAGAAGGATGGCGTCCTAGTAGTAAGACTGCGCATGACAGTCTTATATATGTGAAGTACATAGAGTGTGTAGCACAAATCGTCATGCGTCAGACGTGAAAACGCATTAGCCAAGTGAGGGCGGCCAAGGATGGGCAAATTCTAGAATGTATTGGTGAATGAGATCCGCCTATGTCGGTGTCACAGTCTCTACTTGCACAGGGGTCAGAAGATCTAGGAGACTGGCTGCACGTGATATGAGCTGACAGCCTCTCTGGTTTTACTCTTCAGTGTAGTTGCTGGGTATGACCACACCTTTGGTCTCAGTTGTATCTTAAGTTGTAATTTCTACTCCTCTATTTAGTCTGACCTCACCCTTTATGCTTTGCGGTTGATAGCTTCTTTTTGTATAAGCGCTGGTGTTGGTTCTCCTCTGAGTTCCTAATCATCCGCATACTTCAGAGTTAAGTGTCTCTTTTCCCTATTGTTTGTTTGTGTTTTTTCTCTTCCTTTTGGTATTAGGCCTGAGGGTGTCTCCTGTTCTTTCAGCTTGGAAGGAACAGGCCATCCATTATCCTGACACTATCTCCAGGGCCATGTTAGGCTGAGATAGGGCCTAGGTTCCGTCGTATGAACATTCCTACCATCGAGGTCTGTTCATACCGTTAGTAGTCAGGGCACGGATTAGGGACTCACTAGGTGGTGACCATTCCCCTATCCCTAGTTTCCAGGCCTAAAAGAGAGAAGAGAGACAGGAGGCCGCGCCTCGTGTGTGTGGCTGTATAACAGTTTTATGGCACTTTTTACAAGAAGCGCTTACCATTTGTTGTTGTGTAGAGCCACAACAACTGTATGATGCTTTTGCTGGTATTCTCGCGTCCAGCGTGCAGGGTCCTGTGCTGCTGCCAAGGTTCCTTTTCTCTGCCCCAGGTGCGGCAAGAGAGATAAAGTATTGAAGATAAAGAAGAGTATTTTCTGAACCTTTTTGTCGGCGCTGAAAACAGGAGGCAATGTTCCGCATAATTTTGTATAAAACAAGTAGATTTTTATTCTTTTGTCAACGCGTTTCAAGGGCGCACAGCCCTCTTCATAAGGACAATAAAAGCATGTAATGAGTGATGTCAGAACATTCGTCTTTTAAACAGTATTTTGGCGCGCAGGCCAGTAGTTTTGTGGGCGGGGAGCTGATGTTTATGACGCTACTGGTGATGTCAGATAGAAACGCCCCCATCTGCCCAACTGTCACCGGATGTAAAGATGTGATTATTATATGTTAGCTGTCTATATGGTTTGTGCATTTTTTAAAAAGGTGTTTATACATGTTGGACCTCTTTGTATATCAAGATATTGTTCGGGCCGTCCCATCTTTTCATACGCGCTCTCATGCTGTATGGTTCTTTTGCTACTAGCAGCACGGTAAAGCATGGGGGGTCAGACTTGGGTAGCGCTGTGAACTACTGCCGGTGACGGATAGAAATATGCGGATGGATCCAAAATTGATCGTATTCTCATTAGTGCATAGATCTGGCACTGACCAGCAGCAGGGAAAATGTACTACAGGTCGCAGCATCGGGTATGAATGTGATAGTATTATAGTACTCATGTTTTGGGGAAGAGATCTATTCTGTTGGTTGTTTCAGAATAGTGGTTATTTTGGGCAGAGGTAGTGATGGCTTATTTTGGGCAGGGGTTACACAATTTGTCCCGTGGCAGGGTGCCGACCTGCATCTTTTTAATAGGTGCTAAAATAGATGGTATCAGAGGGATCCAAGGAGATGGTGTCATAACTAGCGTTCCGGTTTGGTGACGAACGGCAGTGGAGCTGTATACTGCATGGGGTGTCGATGTACTACGATATTATGTTGCTACTTGGCCAGAATAGAGAAAGGTACAGTACAGACCAAAAGTTTGGACACACCTTCTCATTCAAAGAGTTTTCTTTATTTTCATGACTATGAAAATTGTAGATTCACACTGAAGGCATCAAAACTATGAATTAACACATGTGGAATTATATACATAACAAACAAGTGTGAAACAACTGAAAATATGTCATATTCTAGGTTCTTCAAAGTAGCCACCTTTTGCTTTGATTACTGCTTTGCACACTCTTGGCATTCTCTTGATGAGCTTCAAGAGGTAGTCCCCTGAAATGGTTTTCACTTCACATGTGTGCCCTGTCAGGTTTAATAAGTGGGATTTCTTGCCTTATAAATGTGGTTGGGACCATCAGTTGCGTTGAGGAGAAGTCAGGTGGATACACAGCTGATAGTCCTACTGAATAGACTGTTAGAATTTGTATTATGGCAAGAAAAAAGCAGCTAAGTAAAGAAAAACGAGTGGCCATCATTACTTTAAGAAATGAAGTTCAGTCAGTCAGCCGAAAAATTGGGAAAAGTTTGAAAGTAAGGGCTATTTGACCATGAAGGAGAGTGATGGGGTGCTGCGCCAGATGACCTGGCCTCCACAGTCACCGAACCTGTACCCAATCGAGATGGTTTGGGGTGAGCTGGACCGCAGAGTGAAGGCAAAAGGGCCAACAAGTGCTAAGCATCTCTGGGAACTCCTTCAAGACTGTTGGAAGACCATTTCAGGGGACTACCTCTTGAAGCTCATCAAGAGAATGCCAAGAGTGTGCAAAGCAGTAATCAAAGCAAAAGGTGGCTACTTTGAAGAACCTAGAATATGACATATTTTCAGTTGTTTCACACTTGTTTGCTATGTATTTAATTCCACATGTGTTAATTCATAGTTTTGATGCCTTCATAGTCATGAAAATAAAGAAAACTCTTTGAATGAGAAGGTGTGTCCAAACTTTTGGTCTGTACTGTATATCCGTTCCGATGTAGCAAACATTAAAGTTACAGTATGTTTATATGTTTCGATGTTAAATTGTAATCGCTATTAGTTACATTTTAATTGAAAGTAGGGGCTGGTTTTTGCATGCTCGATTAGTATTGTTTGTGAGCTTGTTATTTTGAATGTATGTTGTACTTTACATTAGTACAGTGAGATTTAATTTATAGATAAAAGTCGGTGGGAATTTTAAAACCGGTGGGGTAATTAGGATGTATAATTTTGGTTGGTGTATCATGATTGTGACAGAGAAGCAAAAAAATATTAATCATAATAATAAAATAAAAAAAGGGGGGGTAGGGGGGATAGTCGCGTAAAAAATAATAATAATAAAAAAGTTTTTTTGTTTAAAAAGTTTTTTATGTATATATAAATATGTTTCTATATGTAAAATTTGTTTGTATTACAGGAAGTGTGGATAATAGTAGGTGTATAAAAATACCTTTGTAATTTTTTTTAATTTTTTTATTTATTTATATAAAAACAATGTATAGGCGTGTGTATGTATGTATGTATGTGTATATATATATATATATATATATATATATATACACACACACACACATATTATTAATTTGTAGGGAGGAAATAGTTGTGTGGATAATTATGTCTATAACATTGATGATAATTATTAATAATTCATATTAATAGTAATGGATATATATTGTTTTGTTTTGTTTATAGTATGGTTTCTGAGATTTCGTTAAGTCCATATGGTGCAATGGTATCCAGCTGATATATCCAGTACACCTCTCTCTTCTGTAGAGTATTGAATCTATTAAAAGGATTATCTGGTATAAAATCAATTGGGGTTATGGTTAGGGGATGTTTTTCTTTTTCTATTGTGGACGCACAGTGTCTAGAGAGGCTATGTTTGAGATATTGCCTGCGTATATTGTATCTGTGTTGATTTAAACGGTTATGTAGGGCCTTGGTCGTGCGTCCAACGTACTGGAGGCCACATTTACATTCGACGAGGTATATTACATAACACGTTTGGCATGTCATATGATCTCTAATCATGAAGGTGGATCCATTTCTGTTTGAGGTAAATTGGGTGCGATTATGTGTGATAGTCTTGCAGCATAGACAGGTTTTTATTCCACATTTATAGCTGCCTTTCAAAACTGGCTTGTCACTTTCTGTGATTTTTTCGTGCTGTTTTGGTTTGCTGGGAGCTAACATGTTTTTCATAGTGGGGGCTCTTCTGTAGATTATTCTTGGTTGTGTTGGCAGGAATTTGTCAAGATAGGGGTCTTGTTGTAAAATGTGCCAATGTTTGGCTAAGATTGCACGGATGGTTTTATTGGATGTGTTATGTATTAAGGCTGGTTACAGCCTGTATTTGTGGGCGGGGCTGCTGACTATATCTTGTCACGCGACCTCACCCTGTGGACGGTCGCTTCAGGCAGGCTTTCCTCGGCCCGTTCCGTCACTTCCGGTTTTGCTGCCACGTCACTTCCGGGTAAGGTCTCGCCTCTCTAGGCTTCCCCAGCAGGGGGCAGCTTCCTCTCCCCTCCGGCTCCGGGGGGAGCCTCCTCACAACCGGTATGTTTCTGTCCGCGGCTAGGGTTCGGCGGGACCGGCATCCACAGCACTTCAGGTGGGGCGGACCGTTCCGCTGGGCGTGATGTTATTCCTGATACTATATAATGTTATTACCTAATACTATATGATATTTCCTAATACTATGGGATGGTATTATTTGGATAATCAATAATCCCGTAGTCTCCAGGCTTGCAGGGTCTTTATTTGCCATCCGATCAACAGAATCCACCTTCCAGCAGCTTGCTCCGTGCATTCTGCGACTTGTGTAAAGGAGCATGCTGACTCTGTATTTCTCTGCGATGATGCTGGGTAGGATTCTACTGTTTGGGTGACATTGCAATTTTGCAAGAGAATGGGGTTTTATGTAAGTGCACCCACCTGTCCAGTGTAAAAAAAAAAGAAAAAAAAGAAAGGGCAACAGCATGCCCAGCTCTTTTGCCTCGGTATGAATTGTTATTCTACCAAGCAGGCATGTGCATCGCACCGCATTTTATACGGCACGGCCGTGTTGTGCTGCCCTCTTATGCCATGTCAGTGACACCTGGTATGCCGCCCTCCTGTGCACAGGTTCATCACACCGCATGTCATCCCGCCCTCCTGTGCACTTGTTGATAGCGCAGTGGTGTGATGCCGCCCTCCTGTGCGCACGTGTTCAGTGCCGCTATTTTGTGCCACCCTTCTGGGCACATTACACAGCTTAGCGGTGTTGTGCCACCCTCCATGCCCGGGTACCTGGCACAGCTGTCCCGTGCCGCCCTCCCGTGCTCATGCGTTTGGCACCGCCGTGTTATACCGCCCTGACGCATGTATGGGGGTGGGCGGGATAACCCTTAACCGGGCCCTTCCTTTCTCAGGTGGAGATGTTGTTTTCCGGCTGTCTTATGTGCCATTTCGGGCTCAGGGCGGTCTTTATGAGCTTGTTGTCTTTACCTAGGTGCCAATAAATTTTCCAAAATGAACAGGGCTGCAGTACCGCCGGATATCCAGTCTTCCCGTTCAGCCAGTCTCCATGGATCGCCCAGGCTCGTTTCATCTCTGTCATCCTGGATCCCCCAGGTACACGCTGTCTCTGTCATCCGGGATCACCCATGCTCGTTCCGTCTCTGTCATCCTGGATCCCCCAGGTATACGCTGTCTCTGTCATCCTGGATCACCCAGGCTCGTTCTGCCTCTGTCATCCTGGATCGCCCAGGCCCGTTCTGCCTCTGTCATCCTGGATCGCCCAGGCCCGCTCTGCCTCTGTCATCCTGGATCGCCCAGGCCCGTTCTGCCTCTGTCATCCTGGATCGCCCAGGCCCGTTCTGCCTCTGTCATCCTGGATCGCCCAGGCCCGTTCTGCCTCATCTTCCTTCTCTTCCCGGCTCTCCTAAAGCGGTGTTTATTAAAATAATAAAATCTAATTGGTACAAGTACTTCTTCAGTACACGGGACCTGGGGGTATCTTCAACTGTAAGTAGGTATAATTGCATGTATTGTTTTCTATTTTTATTTATTTTGCAGTACATTCCAGCGGAGAAGCCATGGTTGGCATCAGTTGGCAGGCACAGAGCCGGCTGGCCTGTTTCTCCATTCCAATGGGAGTGGGCTGGTCCTGCTTCTGCTAGAGGGCGAGTTCAAGTATGGAGACAGAGAGGGAAGGGAGCGTATGCCAGAGCTTCTATCCCTGGGAACAGAAAATGAGATCAAAAAAAAAAAAAGCTTTGTGAATGCAGCGGTACTGCCTTGCGGACACTGCTGCGGGGTTAGGGACTGCTGCTCTGATTCCCATCACTTATACTACCACTAGCCCAGATTAAGTTAAGTTGGAACCTCCAGTGGACCCCTATACCCACAGTGCCAAACAATTGCTGCACAATCGCTCTATGCCTCCTCGACTGGGGCCAGAAACTGCATCTTCCACTGCTGCTACCAGATGTAGCACAAGTTATCCCCTCTAGTGTAGCTAACTCCATGAATAGTGTCTTAGTAGTGGGGTTTTGTTGCCATGCTATTTCCCGTTTCCTAATGTACCATTTTGGGCATCTTTTCTTAAACAAACAGGGCTGCGGCACTGTCTGACATTCAGTCCTCCCGATCGGCCAAGTAACTGCTCATCAGCTTCCCGAATTCTTAAGGTATCATGCATACGTCTTCTGTCTGTCTTCCCTGCTTCTTGACATACTCTCACGTCATCTGAGGTCCCCTGGCTCGTCCGGTCTCTGTCATCCCGGTTCGCCCAGGCTCGCACTGCCTCGGTCGTCCTGGATCGACCAGGTTCGCTCTGCCTCTGTCTTCCTAGATCGCTCAGGCTCTCTCTGTCTCGGTTTCCTGGCTGGCCCAGGCTCGCTCTGTCTCTATCATCCTGGTTCACCCAGGCTCGCTCTACCCCTGTCATCCAGGATCGCCCTGGCTCGTTCTGTCATCCTGGATCGCCCAGGCTCGCTCTGCGCCTGTCGTCCTGGATCGCCCAGGCTCGCTCTGCGCCTGTCATCCTGGATCGCCCAGGCTCGCTCTGCTCCTGTCATCCTGGATCGCCCAGGCTCGCTCTGCTCCTGTCATCCTGGATCGCCCAGGCTCGCTCTGCTCCTGTCATCCTGGATCGCCCAGGCTCGCTCTGCTCCTGTCATCCTGGATCGCCCAGGCTCGCTCTGCTCCTGTCATCCTGGATTGCCCAGGCTCGCTCTGCTCCTGTCATCCTGGATCGCCCAGGCTCGCTCTGCTCCTGTCATCCTGGATCGCCCAGGCTCGCGCTGTTCCTGTCATCCTGGATCGCTCAGGCTCGCGCTGCTCCTGTCATCCTGGATCGCCCAGGCTCGCGCTGCTCCTGTCTCCTGGATCGCCCAGGCTCGCGCTGCTCCTGTCATCCTGGATCGCCCAGGCTCGCGCTGCTCCTGTCATCCTGGATCGCCCAGGCTCGCTCTGCTCCTGTTATCCTGGTTCGCCCAGGCTCGCTCTGCCTCCGTCATCCAGGATCTCCCAGGCTCGCCTACCTCGGTCATCCTGGATCGCCCAGGCTCGCTCCGTTTCGGTTATTCTAGATTGCCCAGGCTCACTCTGTCTCTGTCATTCTGGATCGCCCAGGCTTGCTCTGCCTCCATCATCCTGGATCACCCAGGCTCGCTCTACCTCAGTCATCCTGGATCGCCCAGGCCCACGTTGCCTCTCTCATCCTAGATCGTCCAGGCCCACGTTGCCTCTCTCATCCTGGATCACCCAAGCCTGCGCTTCCGCTGTCATCCTGGACCGTCACTTCATTAAATACCCAGTGCCTTCCCGAAGCGCTCAGGTCATTTAACAGCCCAGCTCCTGCCTGATGCCTCCCGTGTCGTTCGGTTCAATTAACTATTTCCCTCCTACAGCGCGGGTAGTCTTTTTGCCCACTTATTCAGGCCTACCCCGCACTGGCTCCGGGCACAGTTCAGCCAGATAGATCATGGAGGGTGATAGGCATCCCTCCCGACTCTACGCCAATGTACACCTCAGCCCCTGCCACAAGTATTAAGGCTGGTTACAGCCTGTATTTGTGGGCGGGGCTGCTGACTATATCTTGTCACGCGACCTCACCCTGTGGACGGTCGCTTCAGGCCCCACCCTCCCGACCCTTCTTTCTTTCATCCCACTCTCTTGGGTGGCCCACTTATTCAGGCCTACCCCACACTGGCTCCGGGCACAGTTCAGCCAGATAGATCATGGAGGGTGATAGGCATCCCTCCCGACTCTACGCCAATGTACACCTCAGCCCCTGCCACAAATTGAGTGATTAGACTTAGATGCATTTCTGATTTTTGTTCCTTTTTGTTCTCTCTTTCTAGGCAGGTCTTTTGTGATATATGTGTAGTTTTTTCGTATGCATCTTTTATCAGTTTTTTGGGGTATCCTTTGTCACTGAATCTTGGCACAGAACATTCTGAAAGACACTATTTACTATCAAACAGTCCCTGAAAACCCCTTTCCGGCCCTTAATAAAGAGCTCACTAATCGAATCAAAAACGCATATGAACAACATTTCATAAATAAAATAGAAAAAATACTTTTTATTACCAAAATCTCCATGCATCCCGTACTTCTACCACCTCCCAAAAATCCACAAAAATCCTGATAAACCTCCAGGTAGACCAATCGTATCCAACACTAAATCAGCCACCAGCAATCTGTCTCATTACCTAGATCTGTTCTTGCAACCATATGTCCGCTCACTCCCCAGCTATCTACACGATTCCTGTCAACTGATCCGGGAATTGAGTGATATTCCATATAAAGACACATATGCCCTGTTCACCATGGATGTCACTAATATACAATATCCAATATACAACACAACCTAGGGATACAATGCATAAATACAGTACTGTCCAATGATGGGAAACTCAAACCACCACAGACAACATTCCTCCTAGAAAGCTTAAAATTCATTTTAGAAAACAATTTATTCATCTACAACAACACTACGTACCATCAATGCAGGGGGACCGCGATGGGGACGAAAGTGGCACCGTCCTTCGCTAATCTTTTCATGGGCGAATTTGAAAAGAAATACATTACAAACACGTCGAAACCAAACAAACACATTGTCTATTACAAAAGATACATAGATGACCTGTTCTTCATCTGGGATGGGAATGAAGAGCAGGCCCAAGATTCCTGCACCCAGCTAAATGCAACAGACTGGGGAATCTCTTTCACCCCAAATTTCAACAGGAAACAGATAGACTTTCTGGATATTACCATCACCAGTATAGACAACCATCTCATAACCAAAACATATTTCAAAACAGTAGACACAAATAGCTATATATATATTTCACAAACTTCCACCACAAAAAAATGGCTCCAGAATATCCCTTATAGCCAATACAAACGAATTAGACGAAACTGTACACAAAAGGAAGATTTTGTACAACAGGCAAAAATAATACAAAAAAGATTCAGTGACAAAGAATACCCCAAAAAACTGATAAAATATGCATACGAAAAAAATACACATATATCACAAAAGACCTGCCTAGAAAGAGAGAACAAAAAGGAACAAAAATCAGAAATGCATCTAAGCCTAATCACTCAATATAACACATCCAATAAAACCATCCGTGCAATCTTAGCCAAACATTGGCACATTTTACAACAAGACCCCTATCTTGACAAATTCCTGCCAACACAACCAAGAATAATCTACAGAAGAGCCCCCACTATGAAAAACATGTTAGCTCCCAGCAAACCAAAACAGCACGAAAAAATCACAGAAAGTGACAAGCCAGTTTTGAAAGGCAGCTATAAATGTGGAATAAAAACCTGTCTATGCTGCAAGACTATCACACATAATCGCACCCAATTTACCTCAAACAGAAATGGATCCACCTTCATGATTAGACATCATATGACATGCCAAACGTGTTATGTAATATACCTCGTTGAATGTAAATGTGGCCTCCAGTACGTTGGACGCACGACCCAGGCCCTACATAACCGTTTAAATCAACACAGATACAATATACGCAGGCAATATCTCAAACATAGCCTCTCTAGACACTGTGCGTCCACAATAGAAAAAGAAAAACATCCCCTAACCATAACCCCAATTGATTTTATACCAGATAATCCTTTTAATAGATTCAATACTCTACAGAAGAGAGAGGTGTACTGGATATATCAGCTGGATACCATTGCACCATATGGACTTAACGAAATCTCAGAAACCATACTATAAACAAAACAAATCATATCCATTGCTATTAATATGAATTATTAATAATTATCATCGATGTTATAGACATAATTATGCACACAACTATTTCCTTCGTAACAAATTAATAATGTATATAATATATATATATATATATATATATATATATATATATATATACATATACACACACACACACGCCTATACATTGCTTTTATATAAATAAATAAAAAATAAAAGATTTACAAAGGTATTTTTATACACCTACTATTATCCACACTTCCTGTAATACAAACAAATTTTACATATATAAACATATTTATAAAAAAATTTATACATAAAAAACTTTTTAAACAAAAAACTTTTTTATTATTATTTTTTACACGACTATCCCCGCCCCCCTTTTTTTGATTTTATCATTATGATTAATAATTTTATGCTTCTTTGTCACAATCATGATACACCAACCAAAATTATACATCCTAATTACCCCACCGGTTTTAAAATTTACATCGACTTTTATCTATAAATTAAATCTCACTGTACTAATGCAAAGTACAACATACATTCAAAATAACAAGCTCACAAACAATACTAATCGAGCATGCAAAAACCAGCCCCTACTTTCAATTAAAATGTAACTAATAGCGATTACAATTTAACATCGAAACATATAAACATACTGTAACTTTAATGTTTGCTACATCGGAACGGATATACCTTTCTCTCTTCTGGCCAAGTAGCAACATGATATCGCTAGTACATCGACACCCCATGCAGTATACAGCTCCACTGCCGTTCGTCACCAAACCGGAATGCTAGTTATGACACCATCTCCTTGGATCCCTCTGATACCATCTATTTTAGCACCTATTAAAAAGATGCAGGCCGGCACCCTGCCACAAGACAAATTGTGTAACCCCTGCCCAAAATAAGCCATCACTACCTCTGCCCAAAATAACCACTATTCTGAAACAACCAACAGAATAGATCTTTTCCCCAAAACATGAGTACTATAATACTATCACATTCATACCCGATGCTGAGACCTGTAGTACATTTTCCCTGCTGCTGGTCAGTGGCAGATCTATGAACTAATGAGAATACGATCAACTTTGGATCCATCCGCATATTTCTATCCGTCACCTGCAATAGTTCATAGCGCTACCCAAGTCTGACCCCCCATGCTTTACCGTGCTGCTAGTAGCAAAAGAACCATACAGCATCAGAGCGCATATGAAAAGATGGGACGGCCCGAACAATATCTTGATATACAAAGAGGTCCAACATGTATAAACACCTTTTTAAAAAAATGCACAAACCATATAGACAGCTAACATATAATAATCACATCTTTACCTCCGGTGACAGTTGGGCAGATGGGGGCGTTTCTATCTGACATCACCAGTAGCGTCATAAACATCAGCTCCCCGCCCACAAAACTACTGGCCTGCGCGCCAAAATACTGTTTAAAAGACGAATGTTCTGACATCACTCATTACATGCTTTTATTGTCCTGATGAAGAGGGCTGTGCGCCCTTGAAACGCGTTGACAAAAGAATAAAAATCTACTTGTTTTATACAAAATTATGCGGAACATTGCCTCCTGTTTTCAGCGCCGACAAAAAGGTTCAGAAAATACTATTCTTTATCTTCAATAGTTTCCAGGCCTAGTACCTTTCCCCCCTCGCTCCTGTGTTCGGTGTGGAGTGTTTTCCTCACACTGCGACTTGACAGCCGGATGACAAAGACATATTCGCGCATGCTCAGTAAATGAAAATAGGCTGCTAAGTAAGGGCAAAGTTAGATTGTATTAAAGGAACTGAGGTTTAATGCACAGCAATGGATTAGTATGCACAAATGACAGGCAACTGAAATCTAAAGGTTGGGAACAACTACTAAAGGAGCTGAAGGGAATAGTAACATAATGAACTAGTGAAATAAACCTATGAAAAAATTGGTGCACAAATATAAACTAGGAGGGGTAAATTAATAAGGTATATTAGATTAGATAGATTAGAATCCATATAATGAGACAACAAAAATTGAGATGTATTAGATTATATAGACTAGAATCAGTATAATAAGACTACAATAAAAAAAAAATAGAACAAAATAAGACAAAAAATTAAAAAAATAGAAGAGAAACTAGAACAATTTGGAAAAAAAATTGAGAAATTAGAAAAAAATACAAAAAAGTAAAGATAAGGAATTATAGAAGAGAAAAGAGAGAAAAAATATATAAAAGCTAGAAGATTAGTAAAAGGAGAAATAGAGAGTATTTTTCTGCCATTGCTAAAGCATTGTAGGATCTTACGAGGAAGGCATAAGATGTTCAGAATTGGATCACATAGGTTGTTTTAGCCTTTGAAACCCTGAAGCATACCTTCATAAAACTTCCAGCCAAATCTGTCTCATCCCTTTATCCCCCGCCCCCCTCCCTGGTGAAGTGAGTACCTTTGTTAGTGTATGGGTCTATATACACGAACAACTTTGATTTGTTTGTATCCGCTATTAATCCTGGAAATTAATTCTGGAAATTGATTTGCTTTTGATTTTAATCGATGCACTTTATTTAATCATTGACAATATTTTACAAATGATCACTATATAGTGGTTATCTGATAACCATATAATAAGAGGCACCGCTTACCAGTCTAATTGTATAACCTGGGAATTCTAAGGTTTTCTCTCTATCACTTGGGATCCCCCCTCCCTTTTGACTGGTCCAATCTATTCAGCTTTTACACCTCCAACTTACTTTTTGCCCTCCACCACTCTTCCTTTTTTCTCCTCACGAATCTTGCATACTACGGTCCGCCAGACGGACCGTTGTTCGGTGTGAAGCAGCCACACTTATCTATCTCCCCACTCTGACTCCCCTGGAATCTCCCCTTTCCCCAGGCATTCTTTGGCGCCCCTCCTTGTTTTGCTCATTCCTATTTTTACTTTTTGTCTTCTTCATCCCTTTATCGAGGAGGTCAACACTTCTGAAGTAAGAGTGGGAGAAGTTTTGTGTCAGGGATTCCCTTTGCTGACTTATCTGCACTTTTTTGCTTACGTACCTGTCATGCAAATTTTCTCCTGCTGAGAGAAATTATGATATAGGCAATCGGGAGCTACTGGCCATCAAGTGGGCATTTGAGGAGTTGTGACATTATTTAGAGGGGGCTAGGCACCAGATTACAGTATTGGCTGACCACAAAACTTTGACCATCAGCTAAGAGACTCAACCACCAGAAGGCTAGATGGGTCCTCTTTATGGGGTTCAACTTTGAAGTAACTTTTATACCTGGGTCTAAAAACATTAGGGCTGACTCCTTGTCCTGAAGTTTCTGGTGGTCTCAACTTCCTGACCTTGAACCAGAGTTGATTTTATCTTAAAGGTATATTGATATATGCTATTGCTCCTGATTTCATCGGTGACATCAGAGGTTGGCAGAAATCAGTTCAGAGTTGATGCCTGCTAGAAAGTTGTTTGTAACCGCCCAGTTAGGTTACCTAATGAGTTGCATGGTTTTATTTTGCAAGGGACACATTGGAATCACAGGTACTAAAAGAGTTTATGTGGGTGGTGAACTTTGCCCATTGACTGTCCCAGAGAGACTATAGACCCATCTGTCTATAGATTTCATTACTGTTCTGCCTCCCTCTGATGGAAAGACTATATGTTACGACCAGAGGATGTGGATCCTCTGGATCAGTTGATAGAGGACTAGGAATTAGCCCAATATTGCTGACTCTCAAAGTCAGGACCCTGGTGTTTTCACCAGTCACTCAGAACGCAGCTAACTGCAGCACTGTGTACAAAGTCCAACAGGTATACAAAAGTCACTTGCAATAAAGGCAAAACAAAGTTCAGGGTAATACAGTAAACTGGGTCAGGCGAACTCGTGAGTGCAGGGTCAGAAATACAAGCGAACTTACAGAAGACGGCAGGCAGATTTGTAGTCAGGTAATGCAAGGGTCAATAGTCCAGATATATAATCCAAGTAGCAGACGACAGGCAGAATAGTAGTCAGGTAATGCAAGGGTCAATAGTCCAGATAATCCAAGTAGCAGACGACAGGCTTCAGCAGAAGTTACCAGGTATACAACCACGCCTGTGCACTTTATGGTAAGTGAAGTTGCCTTATATACCAGTATCTCCGCCTTCGGGTGGGGTCAGTGATTAGGAGCCTGCTCGCCACTCCCATAAGAATGGGAAAGATGTGCCCGCATGCGCTATAGCGCACCAGATGATACCTGGCCGTGAGGATGGATGCGGCGGCATGCTGGCAGGTGCCTGCTTCTCCTGCAAGGTAAGCCAGCACTGGGACCCATGATGCTGCAGTGTGCAGGTGACGATCTGCCACCCTGCAGTGAGGTCACGGACCCAATACTGACACTTTAATTTGGATGATCTTGGATCGGTTTAGCAAAGTGTGTCATTTCATACGATGGGCTCAGCTTCCTAATCCTAAAACTTTGTCCAGATTGTTTATCAAGCATACTGTCCATTTGCATTAAGGTATTTTGTCTTACAGAAGTGTGTAGTTTGTATCCAAGTTTTGGAGAGCATCCCATGCCAAGCTTCAGGTTCGGTTGTCATTTTCTTCAGCATTTAATCCTGAGACTAACAGACAGACTGAGCGGTTTAGTCAAACTGTTGAGCAATACCTTAAATGTATTTAACATTACATTGCTGATCATCAGTCAGAATAGGTAGGTTATCCTCCTCTAGCTGAATTCACCATTAGCAATACCCTTCATATTTGTATGGATACCTCTCCTTTTTTGGACTTATTGGTTTTATCTTCGCCTATGTTCCACTAATTCCAAAGGTGTCCCAATGTCCCCTTTATCTCTAAACTCCTGGAGCGCCTAGTCTACTCTAGCCTTATCCTTTATCTCTCTGTTAACTCTCTTCTTGACACCTGACAGCCTGGTTGCCGCCCTCTATACTCTACAGAAACTGCCCTCACCAAAGTGACAAGCGACCTCCTAACAAATGCAGTTGTGACTACTCTCTTCTTCTTCTTCTGGCTCTCTCTGCAGCATTTAACACTCTAGACACCCACTTCCTACTCAGCATTCTCCAATCTATCAACCTTAAGCACACCGCTGCCTCTTAGTTAGGGATCGACCGATATAGATTTTTTAGAACCGATACCAATATTCTGTGAACTTTCAGGCCGATAGCCGATAATTTATACCGATATTTTATATCTCATAATATATATTATATTAGTTGGTAGTCACTGAGATGGTGGAAATTTGCATTTGGCACTAGTATATTATAAATGTAAATTATAAATAATAAAGCCCTAAGTTGGTTGGTCAAATTATAATTTACATTTCTAATATACCAGTGCCAAATGCAAATTTCCACACCATCCCCCCTCCTCACTAACCCCTATCAGACCTCAGATCAGACCTTTATAAACCCCTATTAGACCTCTATTAACCCCTATCAGATCTCAAATGAATAAAATAAAAAATTCCTCACCTCTCCTGCGCTCCTCTTCATCTCCGGGTCCCGCATCTCGCTCCACTGTCTTCTCCGGGGTCAGGACAGTGCAGCGCGGGCCCCATCAAAGAAGACCAGGGAGGGTGAGTATCGGAAGCGCTTACTGCGTTTCTTCCCCGCTCCCGGCACCCGATGCATACTAGTGCGCTTTTCCATAATGGAAGCGCTCACTAGTATTCACTTCCTGAATCCTGAATATTGGCCGATAATATCGGTACTTCCGATAATCGGTCAATCCCTACTCTTAGTTTTCTTCCTGTCTGTTTGGTTGCTGTTTCAATGTATTATTTGTTGGTTTCACTATCCCTCTATCTCCTTTTTACTCTCTACACAGCCCCTTTCAAACTTTCAAATTTGGTTTTCAGTACCATCTCTGTGCTGATGACACCCAGCTATACATTTCATGCCGTGACTTCACCCCTGCTATACTAAAGGCCACCACTGACCATCTACTAAACCACTTATTTCCCTCTCAGTGTGTGGAGCTGCTATAACACCTAAACAGCATGCCTGCTGTCTCTGTGTTATTTTTGACACTGATCTTTCTTTCACCCCCTATATGCAATCACTTGCCAGCTCATGTTGTCTGCACCTCAAAAATATCTCTAGAATCAGGCCCTTTCTTACTGTGGAAACCACAAAAACTATCATTGTGACCTTAATCCATTAAGGGGGTTATCCAACCCCTATAATGACCCCCCAATGCCCGGGCACCTCATATAGGTTATACTTACCCCACTCCCTGTCCCCGTCGCGGCCTGCTATTGGCTGCTCCCCCGTCACCGAATATTTTGATCTGCTCAACGGGGAGATGCAGCGGCGGCTGTGCAGGGATCAGAAGCGATGCGGGGTAAGTATAACCTATATGAGGGGGCCAGGCATTGGATAACCCCTTTAACGTCTCAATTACTGTAATTGGCCTCCCCAATCTATTATTATTGCAGCAACCAGGCTTATCTATCTAACTGCTACTCCGATGCCTCTGTCCTGTTCCAATAACTGCACTGGTTGCCCATACAGTACAGGATTCAATTTAAACTGCACCCACAAAGCTGTCCACAGTACCACGATCCTACCTATCCCTCATTTCTGTCTATCACCTATCCATGCTTTACGCTTGGCAAATAATTTACAACTAAAATCCACCATAATCCGGACCTCTCAATTCTTCTCTCGAGCTGCACCAGTTCTCTTGAACACCCTATCCCAAGCAATTAGTTTAATCCACAATATACACAGTTTTAGGCTCTACCTAAAAACACATCTTTATAGAGTGGCCCATCACATGCCATAATATAACTCCTCTTAATTAACTCCCCCCTTCAACATTCTGACCTAATCCATGATCCCTATTACAGTTCTGATGGTCAGGTAGACAGTACAGTGGGATACAGGCAAGAAAATCACAGAGAAATTGCCACTAAAACTTAACTTTTAATACCACAGATAAAAATATCAGAACACCATCTCCTACCATGGACAAACAAGGAGATAGGGTTTACCATTTATTTTCCCTGTCTCTATTTAACATTGCCTAGGAACGGAATGGCCGCCCCGATAGGGGCGATCCCGTGTCTGGAACCTCCTAGTATCCCTAATAAGTCCCTGACACAGGAAAGAATCCCATCACCATATGTTAGATAGTAGTGCTCATCCATACGTCAGGTCAGAGTAATGTAAACCAGTTTAAAAACAAACACCTTATTATCAGATATTACAAAACCAGAAAAACACACACAAAAAAAAAAATTGCAGTGCCTTACAAAAGTATTCACCCCCTTGACTTTTTTCGTATTTTGGTACATTACAGCCTTAAGTTTAATGTTTTGTTAATCTTAATTTTATGTGATGGATCAGAACACAATAGTCTAAGTTGGTGAAGTGAAATGAGAAAAATATATAAATTAAACTATTGTTTAGAAATAGAAAACAGAAAATTGGCATGTGTGTATGTATTAACTTCTTTATTAGGAAGCCCATAAAAAGCTTTGGTGCAACCAATTACCTTCAGAAGTCACATAATTAGTGAAATGATGTCCACCTGTGTGCAATCTAAGTGTCACATGATCTGTCATTACATATACACACCTTTTTTTAAAGGCCCTAGAGGCTGCAACACCTAATCAAGAAGCATCACTAACCAAACACCGCCATGAAGACCAAGGAACTCTCCAAACAAGTAAGGGACAATGTTGTTAAGAAGTACAAGTCAGAGTTAGGTTATAAAAAAATATCCAAATCTTTGATGATCCCCAGGAGCACCATCAAATATATCATAACAAAATAGAAAGAACATGGCACAACAGCAAAACTGCCAAGAGACGGCCGCCCACCAAAATTCATGGACCGGGCAAGGACAGCATTAATCAGAGAGGCAACACAGAGACCTAAGGTAACCCTGGAGGAGCTGCAGAGTTCCACAGCAGAGACTGGAGTATCTGTACATAGGACGACAATAAGCCATACACTCCATAGAGTTGGGGTTTATGGCAGAGTGGCCAGAAGAAAGCCATTGCTTTCAGCAAAAAACAAAAAGGCACGTTGTGAGTTTGCAAAAAGGCATGTGGGAGACTTTTAAAATGTATGGAGGAAGTTGCTTTGGTCTGGAGACTAAAATTGAACTTTTCGGTCATCAAAGAAAACGCTATGTCTGGCGCAAAACCTGTACCACTCTGTGCGTGATTTGAGGCTAGGACGGAGGTTCACCTTCCAGCAGGACAACACACTGCTAAAGCAACACTTGAGTGTTTTAAGGGGAAACATGTAAATGTGTTGGAATGGCCTAGTCAAAGCCCAGATCTAATCCAATAGAAAATCTGTGGTCAGACTTAAAGATTGCTGTTCACAAGCGCAAACCATCCAACTTGAAGGAGCTGGAGCAGTTTTGCAAGGAGGAATGGGGAAAAATCCCAGTAATACGATGTGGCAAGCTCATAGAGACTTATCCAAAGTGACTTGGAGCTGTGATTTCCGCAAAAGGTGGCTCTACAAATTATTGACTTTAGGGTGGTGAATAGTTATGCACATTAACTTTTTCAGTTATTTTGTCTTATTTGTTGCTTGCTTCACAATAAAAATAAATCTTCAAAGTTGTGGGCATGTTCCTTAAATTAAATGATGCAAATCCTCAAACAATCCATATTAATTCCAGGTTGTGAGGCACCAAAATACAAAAAAAGTAAGGGGGGGGGGGTGAATACTTTTGCAAGGCACTGTATATATATATCAGTATATATGATGGGACAATCTCCCCACATATATCTGAAATGGGTCCTAATGTGACAACAGTACCAACGCGCTTCACCGTGTCCAAGAAAAGGGCACTAGTTCATCAGGGGACAACATAGAAATGGAATAATATTCCTAAAATAAGGTGTACAAGCATAATTACTTGATTTGATCTCATTCAATTGCTATTGGAATGCCTCTATGGGGTCACATACAGTTGCAACAAAAAGTATGTGAACCCTTTGTAATGATATGGATTTCTGCACAAATTGGTCATAAAATGTGATCTGATCTTCATCTAAGTCACAACAATAGACAATCAGTCTGCTTAAACTAATAACACACAAAGAATTAAATGTTACCATGTTTTTATTGAACACACCATGTAAACATTCACAGTGCAGGTGGAAAAATTATGTGAACCCTTGGATTTAATAACTGGTTGAACCTCCTTTGGCAGCAATAACTTCAACCAATCGTTTCCTGTAGTTGCAGATCAGACGTGCACAACGGTCAGGGGTAATTTTTGACCATTCTTCTTTACAGAACTGTTTCAGTACAGCAATATTCTTGGGATTTCTGGTGTGAATCACTTTCTTGAGGTCATGCCACAGCATCTCAAATCGGGTTGAGGTCAGGACTCTGACTGGGCCACTCCAGAAGGCGCATTTTCTTCTGTTTAAGCCATTCTGTTGTTGATTTATTTCTATGCTTTGGGTCGTTGTCCTGTTGCAACACCCATCTTCTGTTGAGCTTCAGCTGGTGGACAGATGGTCTTATGTTCTCCTGCAAAATGTCTTGATAAACTTGGGAATTCATTTTTCCTTCGATGATAGCAATCCGTCCAGGCCCTGACACAGTAAAGCAGCCCCAAACCATGATGCCCCCACCACCATACTTCACAGTTGGGATGAGGTTTTGATGTTGGTTTGCTGTGCCTCTTTTTCTCCACACATAATGTTGTGTGTTTCTTCCAAACAACTTAACTTTGGTTTCATCTGTCCACAGAATATTTTGCCAATACTGCTGTGGAACATCCAGTGCAAACTGTAAACATGCAGCAATGTTTTTTTTGGACAGCAGTGGCTTCCTCTGTGGTATCCTCCCATGAAATCCATTCTTGTTTAGTGTTTTACGTATCGTAGATTCGCTAACAGGGATGTTAGCATATGCCAGAGACTTTTGTAAGTCTTTAGCTGACACTCTAGGATTCTTCTTCACCTCATTGAGCAGTCTGCTCTGTGCTCTTGCAGTCATCTTTACAGGACGGTCACTCTTAGGGAAAGTAGCAGCAGTGCTGAACTTTCTCCATTTATAGACAATTTGTCTTACCGTGGACTGATGAACAGCAAGGCTTTTGGAGATACTTTTATAACCCTTTCTAGCTTTATGCAAGTCACCAATTCTTAATCATAGGTCTTCTGAGAGCTCTTTTGTGCAAGGCATTATTCACATCAGGCAATGCTTCTTGTGAAAAGCAAACCCAGAACTGGTGTGTGTTTTTTATAGGGCAGGGCAGCTGTAACCAACACCTCCAATCTCATCTCATTGATTGGACTCCAGTTGGCTGACACCTCACTCCAATTAGCTCTTGGAGATGTTATTACTCTAGGGGTTCACATACTTTTAACACCTGCACTGTAAATGTTTACGTGGTGTGTTCAATAAAAACATGGTAACATTTAATTCTTTGTGTGTTATTAGTTTAAGCAGACTGTGATTGTCTATTTTCGTGACTTAGATGAAGATCAGATCACATTTTATGACCAATTTGTGCAGAAATCCATACCATTCCAAAGGGTTCACACACTTTTTCTTGCAACTGTATTATATGATGATTGGGTATGTGTATTCACTTGATTTAATAACCCTAAATCAGCCATTGAGTTGATAAAATGTATGATAATTAAGTGATATTAACTAGACCTGTCACTCTGTTTTATTCAAGTCCCTCCTATCATTAGATGTGAAATATAGACATAAATCAACTTGAACCAATATGACCCGGCCGGGTCTGATATTTGCGATAAGTAGATATATGGCGGTGGTGTATGGAGGGATCAGGTAAACGCCAGGATAGTGCAGAAGATGGATGCGGCGTCTCAGGCGTGGAGCCTAATCCATGATCAAACACTATCCACCACAACCCATGCACTCAGAAGAACTACAAATATAGTCTGGTGTCTGACTCATGCAGCTTTATATATTCTTGCCTATTTTGTTAAGATGACACTTTTTTACATTTTGTGTCACCCCTATCTCCTCATACATTGTAAGCTTTTGAGAGTAGGGCCCTTATTCCTCTTGTTTTAACCCATTCAAGACAGACATTTTGAGCTACAAATATATATTTTTCAATATAGTTAAAAAAATAAAATAAATGTATTGCCCCTTTCTCTGTGCAGCCTTGAGATTCTCTAGTTGCAGGCTCAGGTAGCTCAGGTAACGGCTCCTTATCTCTGGTCTCTGCAAGAAAACAAAACACGTCCCACGGCGCGAATTACCGTCTACCAGTCACCAGGGTCAAGAAGGAATCTTTTAATGCAGCAATACAACGCGTTTCGGGGAATCACTCCCCTTCATCAGGTACAAAAGAGCTGCACCCTTTGTTCACCATTATACACCCACAGAACTACCCTATGGTGCGCCCATCTGTTTCTCTACAGATTTAAAACCAGCCTGCTACATCACATATCTCTGGTCTCTGACCTAAACGCTCAATATAGCTCAGTTCTAACATTACTGGTAAGAATGTGGCTTAAAGAGGACCTTTCACTACTGTACAAACTAAAAACTAACTATATCAGTGGGCAGAGCGGCGCCCAGGGGTCCCCCTGCACTTACTAGTATGTCTGGGCGCCGCTCCGTTCGCCCGGTATAGGCTCCGGTGTCTGCGCTCCCTCTGTTGTACTGGAGTGATTTCTTGTATGAGGCGTGTCCCTTGCTGCAGCGCTGGCCAATCGCAGCACACAGCTCATAGCCTGGCTATGTATACCTTTTGGGACAATTTTTTTATATATATATTTTTTTAATTGAGCCATTCTATCACAAAATGTTAACTGTCTTTCTAGCTGTGTGAATCTTACTTTCACTTTGTGCCGTCATCTACTAACCCTTATCTCTAATTTATTAAGAGGTCATTTTTATCAGTAAGATTAAGAAATGAGGTATAGTAAGTGTTTATAAGGTCAGAGATCAAAGATAAGGAGTCTGTCAGCTGAGCCGTCTGTGAGAACAGAGTGAAAATTCAGACCTTGCTTTTTAATAAAGACCGGTTGAAAAAAATATTTTTAGCTTAAACAGAGTACAATGCAGTAATGAAAAATGTGCCCCCAAAGGTGTAACTAGCCTTTAAATAAGTGTTTATGACCTTTTAATAATTTAGGGATAATCACTGATACAATAAAGGATACCTGTAGGGGTTTATCAAGGAGCTATATCCCTGAGCAAGAAATATTTCCCCTTTGAAATATAACGTTTAATTATTATTATTATTATTATTATTAATAAAAATCCCACTTACATTGCATTAATAAAACAAAAAATATATAATTTTGCCTAGGATTAGTGTAATCAAATCAAGTTGTAGATATATCACCACCTTGTGGTTACTCACAGTATTTTTGACCAAGGGCAAATATTTGCATTGATAGGAGTACAAGTCCCCAAATATACAATGGTTTCTCCTTGATGATCAGTGGATATAGGGTGAATACCGTCTTGTCGGACTTTGTTGCTCCTGAAGAGTCTTGATTGTATTTCAGGGAGACAGGATCAATTTAATTGTTTTTATTCAAACTGTGTACAAGTCTGCTTATAGGCAGTGTCAGGAATAAGGAGCGCCTTATTCCTAGTTATAATGTTTGCTGTGATATTATATGTTTTATGGGTATATCTCGTAGTGTAACATAGTCCAGTGTGATTCACATTTATATACAGTATGTGTTTGTATTGCAAGGCCAGCAGCCATGGATGCATTGCATATAGTGCCGAGATGTCTGCCTTATACCTGTGAAAACAGCAAACTGCTCCCCGGGGAGTTAGTTAGCACAGAGATGCTGACCAGGATGGGCCTGTTTGCTGGTCACACTCAGGACAGGGGAGAGCAGACTCTCTGGCGCCGTGTATCAGCATGAGAATGAACAATAAGTTGTAATCCTTCATAACTTGTTCAGGATGGGGCTGATGTCTCCAAAACCCAGCTCATCATATCTGGTATGATGGGGGCATCGCATGGACACACCAGACATGGTGTATCAACTCGCCTTCATCTTCTTAAAATAAGGATCTCATCCTCCGAGCGTCCTGGACGTGTCTCGTTTGATATGCTAGGACTCGGAACGATGAGATATGAATTATGAAGAAGGTCTGGGATCTGTAGTTTCCCAGTTGCCCTGGTAAAGATATATTTTTGATATTTTATTACCTGTTCCCTAGATGGCCAGTGGACCGGCTGCATGGGTAATGGAGCTCGGCCCTCAGGAGCTGAGCCAGAGGTGGGAGTGAGAATCCCCCTCAGGCCTGCCCCTGGAGGAAAGGCATAAACATGCAATCCCTGGATATTTGGGTGTTACAAAGTGGGAGATCCAATCAAATTGGTTTGTGCATCATTACTCTGCCCAAATCTCCTGGGAGGAAAGGACTTTTACCACACAAATGTTAAGTATTAGAACTTTCTTTGTTTTCTCCTTTTTATTTTACAATTGTTTGCCATTTATGTATGTCTCTTGTTAATCATTTTTTGTAACCAAGTACTGTCTATTTTTTATACTTTAAAGGGTTTCTGTCATGAGAAATAACGTTATGTAGCTGACTGACATTAGCGATGTGCTAATGTCAGCAGTACATAACAGTGTGCTTTATAACTCCCTGCCTGCCACCGTTCACTTAAAATAAAGACTTTTAAAATATGCCAATAAGCCTCTAAGTGCTATTAGGGCGTTGCTTCAGCACCTAGAGGCTCGGTCTATGCCCCCCTTGGCACGCCCAGGTCCAGTTGATTGACTTTTGAGTTCTGCTCAGTGTCCCGTAAATCCAGCGCCTGCGCCGTCCAGTTTAGTATTCGGCACAGGCGCAGTGAGTGAAGGACACGCTCCTGCTGCCGGCTTCCTCACTGTGCCTGCGCCGAAGGAAGAAAGTCGGCAGCAGGAGCGCGTCCTTCACTCACTGGGGGATTTACGAGACACTGAGAAGAACTCGAAAGTCAATCAACTCGACCTGGGCGTGCCAAAGGGTGCATAGACCGAGCCTCTAGGTGCTGACGCAACGCCCTAATAGCACTTAGAGGCTTATTAGCATATTTTAAAAGTCTTTATTTTAAGAAAACGGCGGCAGGCAGGGAGTTATAAAGCATACTGTTATGTACTGCTGACATTAGCACAGTCAGCTACATAATGTTATTTATCATGACAGAAACCCTTTTAACCTAAAAGTTTGATGGTTTGTCTTGTAACCTTAAGAGCCTGTTAGCTCCATAAAGAGTGTGTGTGCAGTCTGAGGCTGTATGTTGTTTTTCCGTGAGGCTTGCTATCGTGTGGGTGTCTGCTTGCGAATGGAACACTCAAGGGAGTCCTGTCGACCTTATAACTGACGGGTGGTGGCAGTGAAAGTTTCGTGTTAGTGCGTGGGTGTGCTTTCAGGCTACAGGTGGCGATTTATGCTCTAGTTACGGCCCGGCGTAGGGCAAAACAGCATGTGAGGGCATGAGGTGAATCGGCCTGAAGGGCTTGGCAACTCGTCACGTGACGCGGTGGGCTGGTCTAGTCCCCGGTACGTGACAGGCAGTGTGGGAAACTATCCCTACCGGCTATGCTTGCCCTGCCTACAAGCGGAGTGATCGCTCCGAAATGGGCGGCCCCACTTCTCGGTGGCTGTTCCCTATTGTAATATCCCTACCTGCCAAATTCCCAAATAGTGGAGACTGGCAGGTGTTGATGTTAATGATCCCACAGGTTGGTACAACAAAAAGATCATCATCTGGCGCACGCACGCAAAACAAGAGGCGGATACCGCTGATGACACTAATGTTGACGTAAGGACGCTATTTTATTCTGCTCATGTGTCAATGGTTTGAGGTAACTATACACTTGCCGATATCCTGCGCATGCACAGAAGCACCGGTCTGGCAGATAGAACTGATGTGGGTAATACATATGCGCTAGGTAACAATATAATCAGCAGCGGAAAGGCCATTCCATACTGGTACGCTCCATAGAGTTGGGGTTTATCGCAGAGTGGCCAGAAGAAATCCATTACTTTCAGCTAAAAACAAAAAGGCACATTGTGAGTTTGAGAAAAAGCATGTGGGAGACTCCTAAAATGTATGGAGGAAGGTGCTCTGGTCTGATAGGATTAAAATTGAACTTTTCAGCCATCAACATAAACGCTATGTCTGGCGCAAACCCAACACATTACCCAAAGAACACCATCCCCACAGTGAGATATGTGGGGATGGGACTGGGAAACTGGTCAGAGCTGAAGGAAAGATGGACGGTGCTAAATACAGGGATATTCCCGAGCAAACCTGTACCTCTCTGTGCATGATTTGAGGCTAGGATGGAGGTTCACCTTCCAGTAGGACAATGACCCCAAACACACTAATAAAGCAACACTTGAGTGTAGGGTTGTTGCAGGTATCGAAATTTCGATACCCAATCGATACTTTTGTCCCGGTATCGATACGATACCGAGATTTCAATTTTTTCGATACTGGCCTGCGCTTCTGCGCAGACTAGTACCTCTGAACATGAGCGAACTGCTCTCAGCATTCATAGTGAGTACTGATGCAGGCGATTAGGCTAGTTTATCAATAGGAGAGCGATGGATTCAGGATTAAAGAAAGACTTTACATACAAAGAGATTTCTGTGCGCGGGGCCCAGTGTAATACAGTGACTGCACCGGGCCCCGCTGTGAGTTGCCTCCAGCCCCTCCTCCCTTCCCGCACTGTAACTAATGTATCGACGGCCACACTGTGCAGCATAGCGGCCGGCGATACATCAGTGTCAGCTAGTTTATCAAAAGGAGAGTGATTGATTCAGTATTAGAGAAAGACTTTACATACAAAAAATAAAGAACTGTAATGCTGTGAAACATAGGGCCACGAGGGGGACCAGCATAAGATGCACAGTGTATTTTTCCTGCACAGTGTATGCCATAAAAACAAAACCCAAAAAGCAATGGCAGAGTTGTTGCCTTTTCTTTATCCTGCTTTCCAAAAAAGAAAATAAAAAGTGATCAAAAAGTTGTATGTACCCCAAAATAAAAACAATTATAATGGCAACTCATCCAAGAAAAAAAAAAAGACCCCTCACACAGCTCCATCGAGATTTGATTGTCAGGAAATGGCTGTACTGGTACCCAAGAGGCTGTTGAAAACATGGTGCCCATAATCCAATCCATCAAAATCTTCACTGCAAAAGCCCAAAGGTACATTCTACCTTCAGAACCCTGCAGCATAACGAAATAGCTGTTTACGTCCAAATTTATGGCATTTCAGTACCCGCCAAACCATTTTAATGGTGTAGGGCAGGGATCAGCAACCTTCGGCACTCCAGCTGATGTAAAACTACAACTCCCAGCATGCAAACATGCTCGACTGTTCTTCTAACTCCCACAGAAGTGAGTAAAGCATTCTGGGAGTTGTAGTTTCTGAACAGCTGGAGTGCCGGAGGTTGCTGATCCCTGGTGTAGGGTCTCTTAGATGGAGCAGTTGGGCACTGAAATTCCATATCTGTGTAAAACTTGAAATGTTTAGTTTTGCACCATCCCCTGCTTATTAATTTCTGCAAAACACCTGTGGTGTCCAATTGCTCACTCAACCCCTTGATAAATAACTTGAGGTGTGTAGTTTCCAAAATGGGGTCACCACGGTACATTTACCTCATGGGCTCTGCAAATGTGATGAGCACCTGAAAACCTTTCCAGTAAGATCTGTGCTCCAAATCCCAAATGCTACTCCTTCCCTTCTGAGTCCTGCCATGTGCCATACAGCAGTTTATGTCCACGTGTACGTTGTTTCTGTACCAAGTACAACGCGCCTATCAATTCAAGTAATGTGGTGTGAATCTCACATGGCACCAGCTGGGCACAGCATATTGAGCACTGACATGGCAAATCTGTTGAAAACATGCAGTTTTCATTTTGCACAGTCCGCTGCAATTTCTGCAAAGTATCTGTGGCATCAAAACGCTCACTCCATTTCTTAATACATACCTTGAGGGGTGCAGTTTCCAAAGTGGGGTAACTTCTCAGGGATTCCATTTATTATTTCACCCCAGAGCCTCTACAGTTGTCAGAACAAGATGCGTAAATAACCACATTGGGCCTCAAATGCGCAAGGTGCACTTTTACTCCTGAGCCCTATGGTAGGTCCACACATAAGATTAGGGCCTCATATAGGGTATTTCTAAAACCAGAAAGAGCAGTAATAATAAAAAAAAGCTTGCTTTTCAGACACAATTGGCATAACATATTTTCATATCTGTAGAAAAATGGTAGTTTTTACTTTGCACTATCTGTTGTGCATTAATTTATGCAAAACATCTGTGGGATGTGGGGTTTGCTGTGGTAGGCAGGGTGAGCGGAAGCAGTACAGCGGCACAAAAACAGTTATTTACCAGACTTCAGTGTTTATTCACACTTGGCAGGTATCACAAAACAGAAAAAACAACTTCACTTTTGTTTTAAGTCCTGGTGTTCAGTTCACATCATTGTGCGGGTATCACGTATATAGATTAAGTCCTGGTGTTCACACACAACGTGTTGCAAGTACCGCGTGTACTGGTCAACTCCTGGTGTGTGTTCACACCTTGCCACAGATCCGCTCAAAGGGTTCCATTCTTGAACAAAGTCGACCTTTCCTCCTAGACAGGTTGCAAACATCCACACAGGTACAAACAACTTAACACAGACCTATCCCACACTCTAGCTGCTTTTAATGAGAGTTGGGCATCCGCAAAGCCCTGACCGTCCCAGAGCTTGACCTCACCTTGCTGCAATCAGTCTCTGAGGATATGCTGAGAGGAAAATACCTCCCATCTACTAACAGACCCTTCACTGTGTGTCACAGGGGTCAAAATATCACTACACCCCTTTATAAAAACTTATTTCACTTCAGAGGACAGTTGTTATCCAGTGCTTTTTCTCTTCTAAACCCTACAATGTTACCAAACAGAAGTTTACCCTATGGGGGTGTTGCTGTTTTCAGGAAGAAATGAGTAACAAATTGTGGGGTCCTTTTTCTCCTGTTACCCCTTGTGAAAATGAAAAATCTGGGCCTGAAGCACATTTGTTTGTAAAAGTGTTTCTAAATTCTGTGAAATGCCTTTTGGGTCAAAGTGCCCACTGTACCCCTTAAATATTCCTTGAGTGGATAGATTCCGAAATAGGGTCACTTTTAAGGGGTTTCCATTGTAGGGGTACCTACATGACTACATATGGGGTGTTTTTGTAAACTGCAGAATGAGGGTAATATTGAGATTTGTTTTGCTGTTAACTCATTACTACATTACTGGAAAAATTGGATCAAAATGGAAAATCTTCAAAAAAATGAAATCTTTCTTTTTAAGTTTTGAATAAATTGAGGGGTGTAGCTTCTAAAACATGGTTATTTATGGATGGTTTCCACTATATAAATCCAGCAAAGTGACTTCAAACCTGAATTGGTCCTTAAAAAAGTGGGTTTTGGAAATTGTGAAAAATGTAGAAAAAAAAATTATAAGCCTTCTAACATCCCAAAAAATAAAATTACATTTACAAAACAATGCCAACATAAAGTGGTGAATGTTAATGAATAACTATTATATCACTATTCGTCTTAGGTCTCATGCACATGGCCATAGTGTATTTTTTGCTAGCATTGCATCCTGGGATGGGGCAGGACATTTCTTCATGCTGACTAGCTGCTTTTGCCAACTGTGCTGTCATCACTGTGCTAATTTAACTTTGTCGTGTCAAATGCAACTCCTTCCAGATTGCAACTGCGGTCTGGCTCCGTGCGGGCGAAACCAATGCTGAACGGTATTTCTTCTGCTGCTGACACTGCAGTGGGTAATTTTAAATGGATTAATAGCCATCCATATAACTCATGGGTATTGTGTCTTGCAACCCCCTTCTGACATCCATATGCCCTAATAGGCTTAATTTATTAGACAACTCTTTTAATCACCACAGTGCAGATACAGTATAGGTTGTAATGTGGTTTACTGTCTGCATTTCTCAAACAATTAGTCTGTCCAAGGGCATTTTCGCACGACATTTTTTGTAATTAGGATTCTGACATGCATATAAAAAACAGGCAACATAACTGCCCCATTGATTTAAATGGAAATTGACACCACAGAACGAGCATGCCAATTCTTGCTACATTTTCCATTTGAAACAGTGGTGGGTGGCTACACACACACACACACACACACACACATTAGCCCCAATCAGAGGAATTTTCGAGGATTAAGATAATGATGACCTACCCTGGTTATAGTAGCCCAGCTATCAAGTTAATAGCCACTACACAGTGTATGCGATCTTTCTGCTCTATACACTGTTTTAGTTCCAGAAAGAGTTCCACCTGGTGGGTGGGGTAGGTGTCTGACCCCCACCAATCTAATATTGTAAAACTCCTCTACAGGCAGCAGTAGAAACTGTGAAACTATGGCAGATATCTAATGTTACTGAGGTCATAACTGAGTTTTCTCTTGCGTATGTGGGGTTTTAAGGAGTGGGCCTAGATTAGTAATGGTATTTAAGGCTAGGTCTACACAACAACATTTTGTTGCACCAATGTCGTGCAACAATTTTTATAATGGCAGTCTATGGTGTCGCAGTGCAACATGCGACATGCTGTGACTGCGACGCGACAGTCGCAGAAAATCCGTTTGAGATTGTTATTGTTTATCACTTCAAAAATTCGTTTCAGCATGCTTGATGCAAGCGTTTCCATGAGGTGAGTGGGAACATTTCTCCAAGTGGTGAAGACGGCCGCACGAAGGTCATCTACTATCTGGAACTGTTGTCCAGTTTTGTAAACTTCCCTTGCCATCCATCCCCAAAGGTTCTCAATTGTATTTAGATCAGGGGAACATGCAGGATGGGCCAAAAGAGTGATGTTATTCTCCTGGAAGAAGTCCCTTGTCCTGCGGTCATTGTGTACTGTAGCGTTGTCCTGTTGCAAAACCCAGTCGTTACCACACAGACGAGGGCCCTCAGTCATGAGGAATGTTCTCTGCAACATCTGGATATAGCCAGCGGCCATTTGACGCCCCTGCACTTCCTGAAGCTCCATTGTTCCACTGAAGTAAAAAGCAGCCCAGACCATTATGGCGCCCCCTCCACTGTGGCGTGTAGAAGACATCTCAGGTGGGATCTGCTTGTCATGCCAGTAACGTTGGAAACCATAAGGAACATCAAGTTAAAAAAAATTCTCATCAGAGAATAAAACTTTCTTCCACCTTTGAATGTCCCATGTTTGGTGCTCTCTTGCAAAGTCCAAATGAGCAGTTCTGTGGCGTTCAAGGAGACGAGGTCTTTGAAGACGTTTTTTGTTTTTGAAGCCCTTCAGTCTGAGATGCCGTCTGATGGTTATGGGGCTGCAGTCAGCACCAGTAAGGGCCTTAATTTGGGTCGAGGATCGTCCAGTGTCTTGACGGACAGCCAATTGGATCCTCCAGCTCAGTGCTTTTGAATTTTTTGGGGTCTTCCACTTGACTTTTTTGTTCCATAACCCTCAGGATCATTTAAGAAATTCCAAATGACTGTCTTACTGCGTCCCACCTCAGCAGCGATGGCGCGCTGTGAGAGACCCTGCTTATGCAGTTCAACAACCCGACCACGTTCAAAAAGGGAGAGTTTTTTTGCCTTTGCCATCACAACGTGTGACTACCTGTAGAGAAGTGAGGAACCGCACTCTGTTCAAGTAGTATCACCGGTGCCGATCAAGGGCTTATTAGGCCGTATCCAAGTGATAAAAATTTGAGGCACTCAGTCTGGAAGTTTTGCAATTCAAATGTGTTTTTTATTTTTTCATTTTTCTGCATCATACATAAGCCCGTGGTAAATTAAGGAATAACAGATTATTTCTGACCAGACGTTTCGGTCACGGTGGACCTTCATCAGTGGTCATGTTATCTGGAACAGTATTAAATACATATTTAAAGTGTCTTTACATGGATGGCAGAGCATGAAGTCACATAATTAATAATATAACATAACAAGACAATGAATAATTTACAAGCAAAATTTCATAAAGTTGTAGCAGCAGAGTGGATAGGTGTCCAGGGGTTGGTAGAGACAAATACGTATAAATTCATGGAAAATTCATATATTAATCGAATATAATTTGTCAAACATGATTATTTGGATGTGAACAGGAGGAAGTATAATGGGGGGCAAATGATGAAAGAGGGGAAAAAAACATGATTCTATAGGAATTTGAAGCATGATTATTTAGATCGCTGTTGTATCATCTATGTTAATCGCACAAAAAGCATCTCATCTGTGTCAGATGTGGCAATATTCGTAGAGATTTGCTTGCTCAAACTGCGTGTATTAAATTCCAAGCCCATGGATGCTTGTGCAACTTGCATAGACGGTTAATTGAACATATTGTTTATGTCCAATGTGGAGAAGCATATTGGGAGGACGTCACAAGAAGTCCACCATATTGAGAAAACGTACTGAAAGAGTAGGCTATAGATCCCATGGGGGATGTCATATAAATACAGTATGTGGATATTCATAGGTATAACATATGAAGAAAACAGGTCATAAATCCCATGGGGAATGTTAGACATGTGGATATTCATAGATATAAAGTACTGAAAAAACAGGCTATACATCCCATGGGGGATGTCATATAAACATGTGGACATTCACAGTTATAGCATACTGAGAGACTAGACTGTATATCATACAAACATTAGGATATACAGAGATAAACATGATGACACAGTGGCAGCATGATGGGTCAATGTGGTTGGAAGATGAAACTTCATAGATGCTACCTGTGGAAAAAGGATTAGAAGTAGTTAGCTACCTGTGTACTGGATAAAGGTTTGCCTGGGCGCTGGATGCAGGAGTGTTAGTGGTTTAAAACGCTGTTTAAATAGCGTGTTATCCGGTGATTACGGTCATCTGACCGGAAGTCATGCGCTGCGTGGAACGCACGTGTGCGTTCCAAAGGGCGGAAGTCTCGGCTAAAGCTATGGGGCACGATGATTCCGGTCACATGACCGGATGTAGCAAAGTGTGGAGTTATTCATGCGTTCCATGTGGTGTCATATGGGCGGAGTTAATATAATTATGCGTTCCACTGCGGGTAGAGCTAGATAAACGTTATATCCCACTGTATGTGATTCGATCTATATAGTATGGGGTAGTGGAATATGGTAGGAGGGGAATGGGATGCGGTCTGCAAGGGTAATGACGTTAGTCTAGAATGAAGGTTATAGTGAAAGAATAGAGTGTAATGATATAGAATGAGGATGGATTGCTTTGGAGGTTGTTAGGAAAGGTGACAATAGCCTTTTCTAAGGATATTAGATAGGGAGGGGAAGTAGGGTGGTGGACGGCCTCATGGGTGTGGGATTAGGTAACACGCATGGTATATTAATATCAGAGTATTTTGTTGGTGAGAGCACAACTACCTAGATATCTAATATGATATGAGGCTAAATATGGGCGAAATCAACCCTGTTGAGATCTATATATAACAGTCGGTAGTGTCCTACTGGGCTATATTATGGCATTCTCTACATGTATGTATATATATGATTATTAGGTCCCAGGGGTATATAGGAGACAATATCTTGATTAGTCAAAAAGGCATTTATATAGTCTAGGTAGGGGGGGGGAGGGAAAGGAAAGGTAAAGGGCAGGGGGGAAAAGGGGGGGGGAAAGAACGGGAACATGGGGAGCAGAGGCCAATACATCACCCTCACCCGCTGTGGACAATTCAGTGCGTCTGTAGAAGAAATGAGAGACACATATGTTAATATACATCAATATTGTCACAAGTTTATAAATAAATCACATTCGCGATTTAGGCCGTGTGGTGTTAATGTCCCCAGTAAATGGATCCAGAAAGCCCCCCCTTGTCTAAGGAGGAGCGTCCGGTTTCCTCCTCTCCTTGGTTGGTCGATTTGCTCCAAGATTTGAAAACGCAATTGAGAAATCTGGTGTTTCTTTTCAATAAAGTGTTGAGGTATAGGTAGGAAGGTATGGCCTAGTCTGATTGTGGATTTATGTTTGCTTATCCGGTCCCTGATATGTTGTGTAGTCTCGCCGACGTATCCGAGGCCACATGGATATTTTATTAAGTAAACCACGAAGCTTGATTCACAGGTGTAGAATCCTTTAATTGCCATAGCCTTTCCTGTGCGTGGATGTGTGGCGTATTCACCTTTAATGAAGCTGGAGCAATGGGCACAGTGTAAGCACGGATATGTCCCTTGTCTTTTACTGCGTAGGAAAGTTTGTTTTGGAGGTCTTGTAAAGCTACCTACATCCGCTTAAAACAGTTTGTCCTTAATGTTAGGTGGTCTTTTGTAACAAGTCAGTGGGTATTGTTGAAACTCTTTAATATCCGGATAAGCTTTAGAAAGTAGTGACCAATTCTTTTTAAGGGCCTGCTGTATTTTAGGCATAAGGGGATGGTACGTGGTTACACATGCTATCCTATTAGAGTTGTCCTGTTTTGTTTGCGGTAACGTGGGTGGGTTTTTGAGATCCAGGAGGGTTTTATTTAGGATTGCCTTCGGGTAGCCTCTTTGTATAAACCTGTCGGTCATGTTCTCAAATCTGGTGTTTTTAGTGGCGGTATCTGTGACGATCCGATTTACCCGTGTGTATTGGGACCGCGGTAATGATTTTTTTGTGGCTCTGGGGTGACAACTATTGTAAAGGAGAAGACTATTGCGGTTCGTTGGTTTATGGTATAGATCTATGTTGAGAGATTCTGGTTGGTCAATTTTGATCAGGGTGTCAAGGAAACTGATTTCCTTTTGGCTGATGTGTGAGGTAAATCCCAGCTCGCTATAGATGTGGTTAAGGTCCTTGATAAAACTGTCTATGGTGGAAGTTGGGCCCTTCCAGATACAAAAGATATCGTCTATGAAACGAAGCCATATGTGGGCGTGTTGTTGGAACAGGGGATGTGTGTAGACATGGTCTTCCTCGAAGCTAATCATAAATGCATTCGCATAAGGTGGGGCCACGTTAGACCCCATGGCGGTACCCCTCTTCTGGCCATAGTAAGTGTCCCCGAATAGAAAAAAAATAATTTGTCAGTAGAATTTCAAGTAGTTTCAGGCAGCATTCCTGTTGTAGGTTGCTCAAGGTGGAATGTTTATTGAGGAGTTTCGCTGTAGCCAGTATGCCTTTCTCATGTGTGATGGATGTGTAAAGGCTGTTTACATCTAGTGTCAGTAAATTACAATCTATTGGGACATCAGCATTTTGTAATTTTTGCAAGAAATCAGAAGTATCTAGTATGAATGATTTTGATGTTTTAATTAAAGGGGTCAGAACTTTTTCTAAGTAAATTGCTAAGGGAGAGAAGATGGATTCGGTAGAGGCAACGATAGGGCGCCCTGGTGGTTTAGTAAGGTCTTTATGGATTTTTGGTAGTGTATAAAATACCGGAGTGATGGGTCCTGCTTGGTTAAGAAACTGGCAGTTTTGGGGTCTAGGATGCCTAATACCGAATATGAATTAATAGTATGGGAAATTAATTCTTGTATCCGTGGCGTGGGGTCTCTCGGCAATATTTCGTATGTGTCGGTATCCGATAGTTGTCTATTGATTTCTGTAAGGTAATCCCTCTTGTCCATGATAACAAGAGCCCCACCTTTGTCCGCGTGTCTGATGGTTATGTCTTTATTTAATTGTAATGAGTTTAGTGCTATTTTCTCTTCCTGGGACAAATTATTGGAGTGTTTAAAGTGGCCCTCAGTGTTTGCTATGAGGATGTCACCTACTAATTTTTGGGAGAGAGAAATATACGTCTCAATGGGATGCTTGTTTTTAGGGGGCATGAAGGAACTTTTGTTCCCGAGTCCCAGGTTTTTGATGAAAAGGGGTCCTGGTGTAGTTGTAAGGGTCGGTTGTTCCGGTGTTAGTTCCTGGAAATGGGCTGTTAGCCTTACAGTTCGATAAAACTTTTGTAGTTCCTGTTCTAATGAGAACGTGTTAAATGTTGGTGTGGGACAAAAGGATAAACCTTTCTGTAGAACTGTGATTTGTGTTGGTGATAGGTTAGAGGATGAAATGTTGATGACTGTCCTCCTCTTCTTGATTTGCCCCTCCTTGGGGCGTTGCCTAAAAAAACACTATTCCGGCTCCTCGGACAGCGACAGATCCGGACACTACGAACCACGTTTTTTAGGCAACGCCCCAAGGAGGGGCAAATCAAAAAGAGGAGGACCAGGAGGGGCGGGAGGAAATCAAGAAGGACGCATCCAGACACGTTCCCAGGTAAGGAGGACAACCTAGTCATCAACATTTCATCCTCTAACCTATCACCAACACAAATCACAGTTCTACAGAAAGGTTTATCCTTTTGTCCCACACCAACATTTAACACGTTCTCATTAGAACAGGAACTACAAAAGTTTTATCGAACTGTAAGGCTAACAGCCCATTTCCAGGAACTAACACCGGAACAACCGACCCTTACCATTACACCAGGACCCCTTTCCATCAAAAACCTGGGACTCAGGAACAAAAGTTCCTTCATGCCCCCTAAAAACAAGCATCCCATTGAGACGTATATTTCTCTCTCCCAAAAATTAGTAGGTGACATCCTCATGGCAAACACTGAGGGCAACTTTAGACACTCCAATAATTTGTCCCAGGAAGAGAAAATAGCACTAAACTCATTACAATTAAATAAAGACATAACCATCAAATACGCGGACAAAGGTGGGGCTCTTGTTATCATGGACAAGAGGGATTACCTTACAGAAATCAATAGACAACTATCGGATACCGACACATACGAAATATTGCCGAGAGACCCCACGCCACGGATACAAGAATTAATTTCCCATACTATTAATTCATATTCGGTATTAGGCATCCTAGACCCCAAAACTGCCAGTTTCTTAACCAAGCAGGACCCCATCACTCCGGTATTTTATACACTACCAAAAATTCATAAAGACCTTACTAAACCACCAGGGCGCCCTATCGTTGCCTCTACCGAATCCATCTTCTCTCCCTTAGCAATTTACTTAGAAAAAACTCTGACCCCTTTAATTAAAACATCAAAATCATTCATACTAGATACTTCTGATTTCTTGCAAAAATTACAAAATGCTGATGTCCCAATAGATTGTAATTTACTGACACTAGATGTAAACAGCCTTTACACATCCATCACACATGAGAAAGGCATACTGGCTACAGCGAAACTCCTCAATAAACATTCCACCTTGAGCAACCTACAACAGGAATGCTGCCTGAAACTACTTGAAATTCTAATGACAACATTTTTTTTTCTATTCGGGGACACTTACTATGGCGAGAAGAGGGGTACCGCCATGGGGTCTAACGTGGCCCCACCTTATGCAAATGCATTTATGATTAGCTTCGAGGAAGACCATGTCTACACACATCCACTGTTCCAACAACACGCCCACATATGGCTTCGTTTCATAGACGATATATTTTGCATCTGGAAGGGCCCAACTTCCACCATAGACAGTTTTATCAAGGACCTTAACCACATCTATAGCGAGCTGGGATTTACCTCACACATCAGCCAAAAGGAAATCAGTTTCCTTGACACCCTGATCAAAATTGACCAACCAGGATCTCTCAACATAGATCTATACCATAAACCAACGGACCGCAATAGTCTTCTCCTTTACAATAGTTGTCACCCCAGAGCCACACAAAAATCATTACCGCGGTCCCAATACACACGGGTAAATAGGATTGTCACAGATACCGCCACTAAAAACACCAGATTTGAGAACATGACCGACAGGTTTATACAAAGAGGCTACCCGAAGGCAATCCTAAATAAAACCCTCCTGGATCTCAAAAACCCACCCACGTTACCGCAAACAAAACAGGGACAACTCTAATAGGATAGCATGTGTAACCACGTACCATCCCCTTATGCCTAAAATACAGCAGGCCCTTAAAAAGAATTGGTCACTACTTTCTAAAGCTTATCCGGATATTAAAGAGTTTCAACAATACCCACTGACTTGTTACAAAAGACCACCTAACATTAAGGACAAACTGATTAAAGCGGATGTAGGTAGCTTTACAAGACCTCCAAAACAAACTTTCCTACGCAGTAAAAGACAAGGGACATATCCGTGCTTACACTGTGCCCATTGCTCCAGCGTCATTAAAGGCGAATACGCCACACATCCACGCACAGGAAAGGCTATGGCAATTAAAGGATTCTACACCTGTGAATCAAGCTTCGTGGTTTACTTAATAAAATGTCCACGTGGCCTCGGATACGTCGGCGAGACTACACAACATATCAGGGACCGGATAAGCAAACATAAATCCACAATCAGACTAGGCCATACCTTCCTACCTATACCTCAACACTTTATTGAAAAGAAACCCCAGATTTCTCAATTGCGTTTTCAAATCTTGGAGCAAATCGACCAACCAAGGAGAGGAGGAAACCGGACGCTCCTCCTTAGACAAAGGGAGGCTTTCTGGATCCATAAACTGAGGACATTAACACCACACGGCCTAAATCGCGAATGTGATTTCTTTATAAACTTGTGACAATATTGATGTATATTAACATATGTGTCTCTCATTTCTTCTACAGACGCACTGAATTGTCCACAGCGGGTGAGGGTGATTATTGGCCTCTGCTCCCCATGTTCCCGTTCTTTCCCCCCCTTTTCCCCCCTGCCTTTTACCTTTCCTTTCCCTCCCCCCCTCCCCCCCCCTACCTAGACTATATAAATGCCTTTTTGACTAATCAAGATATTGTCTCCTATATACCCCTGGGACCTAATAATCATATATATACATACGTGTAGAGAATGCCATAATATAGCCCAGTAGGACACTACCGACTGTTATATATAGATCTCAACAGGGTTGATTTCGCCCATATTTAGCCTCATATCATATTAGATATCTAGGTAGTTGTGCCCTCACCAACAAAATACTCTGATATTAATATACCATGCGTGTTACCTAATCCCACACCCATGAGGCCATCCACCACCCTACTTCCTCTCCCTATCTAATATCCTTAGAAAAGGCTATTGTCACCTTTCCTAACAACCTCCAAAGCAATCCATCCTCATTCTATATCATTACACTCTATTCTTTCACTATAACCTTCATTCTAGACTAACGTCATTACCCTTGCAGACCGCATCCCATTCCCCTCCTACCATATTCCACTACCCCATACTATATAGATCGATTCACATATATGGGATATAACGTTTATCTAGCTCTACCCGCAGTGGAACGCATAATTATATTAACTCCGCCCATATGACACCACATGGAACGCATGAATAACTCCACACTTTGCTACATCCGGTCATGTGACCAGAATCATCGTGCCCCATAGCTTTAGCCGAGACTTCCGCCCTTTGGAACGCACACGTGCGTTCCACGCAGCGCATGACTTCCGGTCAGATGACCGTAATCACCGGATAACACGCTATTTAAACAGCGTTTTAAACCACTAACACTCCTGCATCCAGCGCCCAGGCAAACCTTTATCCAGTACACAGGTAGCTAACTACTTCTAATCCTTTTTCCACAGGTAGCATCTATGAAGTTTCATCTTCAAACCACATTGACCCATCATGCTGCCACTGTGTCATCATGTTTATCTCTGTATATCCTAATGTTTGTATGATATACAGTCTAGTCTCTCAGTATGCTATAACTGTGAATGTCCACATGTTTATATGACATCCCCCATGGGATGTATAGCCTGTTTTTTCAGTACTTTATATCTATGAATATCCACATGTCTAACATTCCCCATGGGATTTATGACCTGTTTTCTCCATATGTTATACCTATGAATATCCACATATTTATATGACATCCCCCATGGGATCTATAGCCTACTCTTTCAGTACGTTTTCTCAATATGGTGGACTTCTTGTGACGTCCTCCCAATATGCTTCTCTACATTGGACATAAACAATATGTTCAATTAACCGTCTATGCAAGTTGCACAAGCATCCATGGGCTTGGAATTTAATACACGCAGTTTGAGCAAGCAAATCTCCACGAATATTGCCACATCTGACACAGATGAGATGCTTTTTGTGCGATTAACATAGATGATACAACAGCGATCTATATAATCATGCTTCAAATTCCTATAGAATCATGTTTTTTTCCCCTCTTTCATCATTTGCCCCCCATTATACTTCCTCCTGTTCACATCCAAATAATCATGTTTGACAAATTATATTCGATTAATATATGAATTTTCCATGAATTTATACGTATTTGTCTCTACCAACCCCTGGACACCTATCCACTCTGCTGCTACAACTTTATGAAATTTTGCTTGTAAATTATTCATTGTCTTGTTATGTTATATTATTAATTATGTGACTTCATGCTCTGCCATCCATGTAAAGACACTTTAAATATGTATTTAATACTGTTCCAGATAACATGACCACTGATGAAGGTCCACCGTGACCGAAACGTCTGGTCAGAAATAATCGGTTATTCCTTAATTTACCACGGGCATATGGATGATGCAGAAAAATGAAAAAATAAAAAACACATTTGAATTGCAAAACTTCCAGACTGAGTGCCTCATATTTTTATCAACGTGTGACTACCTGACAGAAAATGACAATGAATCCACATCTTTGCACAGATTTGCCCTTTTAAAAGGCATGTGGTCCTAAAATTTGGATCAGCTGAAAAACAGCCTGTTTCAGTTTAATCGTTATTTTCAATTAATTGAATTCTCAAAAAATGTTTTGTCTTACTCTCATTTCTTCTTGTTGCATGTTGAAGCTCTACTTGGAACCTTGTTAAGATCCAACAATGTAAAATATGATTTGCCATTTTTCAAGTGGTCCTAAACTTTTGATCAGGACTGTATAATAAAATTTAAATGAGCTTTATTTGTACTTATTAGGCATTTTTTGGTTATGATTGTATTTTACACATATTTAACTATAAATCATATTTTCAATTGACCTTTATTAAAAATATTGAGCCATTCTGTCACAAAGGGTTAACTTTTTTTTCTAGCTCTGTGAATGGGAATTTCACTTTGTGCTGGTCATCTAATATACTATATACTAATAGGTCATAAACACTTATTTAAGCCACTTTCTTGTCAGTAAGATTAGAACTGAGCTATAATGAGTGTTTATAGTGTCAGAGAGCAGAGATAAGGAGCCTGTCAGCTCCATAACTGACGGAAATGAGAGAACATCCATAGGCTGCTACTAGAGCATTTCAGCTATGTACAGAAAACAAGGCTCCATATTATTAATACATCAGCTCAGCTTCCATGAATGGTGGCAGAACTGCAGTACACCACCCATAGTCAAGAAAATGTCTAAATACAATTTTTTTATGGACCAATACAGTTCTTAAAAAATTGCTATTCTGTCGGTTTTTATTATTTTTATGGGGTTCAACATACGGTTGTCACAATACCAAAATTTTGATTTGATACTCGATACCATACTTTTTTAAACTTTTTATTTAATAACTATTTCCCCTCTTAGGGACTAGAACCTGTGATCTTTTAATCCCTTGTCCTATTCACCCAAATAGAGCTCTATTAGGGTGAATAGGATTTCACACTCTCCCTGCTGCCCTGTGCTTTGTGCACACAGCAGCAGGGAGCTTACTATGGCAGCCATGGCTTCAGTACCAACCGGTCAGAGCTCCAGGAATACACTGCTGGGGCTACAATCGGAAGCTGCCACTGCCAGCATTGAAGAGGAGGGGAGGGGACCAGAGGTCGCACTACATTTTTCCAGAAGAGTAAAAATACTCCTCTTAACAATTTTGAGGAGTATTTTTAGCCGAGGAGGAGTACAAATTTTGCGGTAATTCACATATATAATGCATAGGCTCACATAACGTTATGAGGCTGATATTTCTGCAGGGAAAACAATTGCTAGTCTCCCATGCAGAAATAAATGTAGACAATTTCACATTTATCCAACATCATAAACTAAACATAAGGCTACTGCTGCCATACACAGCGCCCACCTGACGCTGCCATACACAGCGCCCAACTGGTGCTGCCATACACGGCGCCCACCTGACGCTGCCATACACAGAGCCCACATGACACTACTATATACATATTACATACACAGCTCTGCTACATGTCCATTTCACAGATGGAACTATTGTGTGCACATTACACACATAAAACTGTATAGTGACATAGCTCTGCTTTATACAAATCTTCCATACATAAAGTACTTCTGCATTCTCCACCAGCACAGTTCTACACGGAGCCTGTGTTCACCTAACTCCTCCCACACACATGGCTGATCACATGACTGTGACATCACCACAGGTCCTGTAACCACAATGTAGTGTTTAGTCCAGACTCTCCACACTGCGGCATCTGCGGGGTTAACTGCCGCTGATCGCAGCTCCTTGTCATAGAGGTCGGTTGCCGGCTATGTGATTCTGCCTCCGGCACCCGCCTCCTGTATCTGTATTAATGGGTTACTTATCTTCATTGGTGGTGAAGTGGCCACAGTCCCTCCCCTCTCTCCTCTCATTGGTTGCAGCGGCAGCAGCAGCACAGGGGGGAGGGAGAGACTGTTTCCTTCCCCCCTGTGCTGCTGAGGGATTTTTGTTATGTAATATTGTAATATTTTTTTTGTTTATAAATTTAATATGTAAAATTGGGAAAGGGGGCGATTTAAACTTTTAATATTTTTTAAACTTTTTTAATTTTCTTACTTTTTATTTTTCTAACTATTAGCCACCTTAGGGTCTAGAGCCCTTGTCCTATTCACACTAATAGAGATCTATTAAAGTGAATAGGATTTTACACTGTCCCTGCTGCCCTGTGCTTTGTGCACATGTCAGCAGGGAGCTTACCATGGCAGCCAGGGCATCAGTAGCTTCCTGGCTGCCATGGTAACCGATCGGTGCCCCATGATTACACTGATGGGGCTCCGATCGAAAGCTGCCACTGAACCACCAATGAAGAGTAGGGGAGGGGACTCTGTGGCCACTGCGCACTGCCCACCAATGAATGTAATTAACACAATAATTCAAGTGTAGGCAGTGGGTGCCAGCAGCAGTATCACATACCTGGCACCTGAGAGGTTAATTGCCGCAGCTTGGCGGATTGCATGTTATTGAGACTGGGTGCCGGGTATGTGATGCCTCCATCAGCACCCGCTGCCTATACTTGAATTAATGTGTTAATTACATTCATTGGTGGTGCAGTGGCCACAGTCCCTCCCCTCCTCCTCCCCTCTCTTGACATTGGTGGTAGCGACAGCAGTGGCACAGTGGGGAGGGAGAGACTCCCTCCTTCTCTACCGCTGCTGAGTAGAACATGATGCGCGCTGAGAGTGACGCGTTCCATGGTCTCTAACTGATACTAGGCTGCGCAGCATAGTGTCGTTATATAGTAAAACCCGGTATCAGATCTATCTGGGTCTAAAAGTATTGATACTTCGACACCGGGTGCAACTGTAGTTCATCATGTGGTATTTTTTCAAGTATCTCAAAACCAAATTTATATAGGTTTATTTCATGTTTTACAAATTTTGCATAACATCACTTTAAAAAAAAAAAAAATTTCTTCTTTGCATCATCATATGTAAAACTCATAATTTTTTTTGTTTTTTGACGCAGCAGCTGTGTTATGGCTTGTTTTTTGCCGGATGGGCTGTAATTTTTAATAGTAACATTTTGGGGGTATATATGACTTTTTTTTATCACTTTTTATACCATTTGTTTGGTAGGTGAGGTGACAAAAACCGCAATTCCATACTTTCTGTAGTTTGCTTTATTTTTTTAACCGATTATAAATGACTGGATATGGGAAAAAGCTATTTTTTTACTTTTTAATTATTGAGGACTTTATCCGATCGCAGGTTGAATACACTGCAATAGTCATCTATTGCAGTGTATTAAACCTGTCAGTTTTTACACTGACACTTTCATTGTATACTGGGCAGAACTGGTAACTACACTGAAGTTAATGGGAGAGCTGCAGTTACCAGCTGCTCAATACACAATGGATGGTGTTCTGTATTTCTGGCACTGGAGCTACTGCAGAAGAGCTGATTAACTGGGCTGTGGCATGTTGGATCCCTGCCAATCAGATATCGTTGACCTATCCTAAGGATAGGCTGTGAATAGTAAATTTCTGGAATACCCCTTTAGTGGAAAAAGAGGGAAATACTGAATTTCAACATATGCCACAGCGTAAGCCCTGTTTTATTAATATAGTGTTAAAGCTTAAAGCTTCTATAATATCTGTTATTCACACTTCATTTACAGTGAAAATCTCCAGCCACTTTTGTAATGTTTTGTGCTCCCTTACAATTCAGCATGGTTATTCAAATGGAACAAGAGGTTGTCACAATACTGAGAACAAGCATGGTGAACAAAAAGCAACACTCAAGATAAGACATCCAATCAGTCCCACCTTGCTGTGCCTGGTTATGATGTTAGAACTTATTAATCGCACCCTATTTATAACTCCTAATATGAATAGTTGCCCTGCAGAATTACACACTCTTGCTATACCTAGTAACATTCAGAGGATTGCCACAGTACAAATTGCGACCAACCACACAGAAGTTTTAAAAACATTTGTGTATTTTACACTCACCCAGTCCATACAACTCCAAACTTCACTACCATTGCACACTACAGTTATAGTAGTAGGAATCATCGGTAGGGAAAAAACACATTTCCGCGAACTAATTTTTTTGTATGAATGACTGGTTCTAATAAGCTCATCAAAAAATCTGGTAATAAATGCTTTATGCTTGCAAAAGTATGTGTGGCGGTGAACTGCTAGTCTGTACCGTATTTTTCGCCCTATAAGATGCACTTTTTCCCGCCAAAAGTGTGAGGAAAGTGGCTGTGTTTCCTATGGGGCGAATGCTGCCGTTTACACTGATACACCGCCAACATGCTGCACAGCGCGGCTGGCGTGTGTATCAGCGTGGAGGGAGGAGGGGCTGGGGGCCGGCATCTAACTTCGTAATGGCAGCGGGGCCCGGTGCAGTCACTGTATTCTATTGCACCGGGCCCCGCTCACTGTACTAATCGTATCTATGGTAACTGCAGGCAATGTTTACCTATAGAATATGTTCGATCCAGCAGCCTGTACTTACGACCATAGCAGGCAGGAGGCTGGGAGGGCGGGCACTGGCAGCGTAACTTCCTACGTCACGTGCCTGCTCCGATCACTTTATGAATGAAGCAGGCGGCGCGGGCACGTGACGTAGTGAGTTACGCTGCTAGTGCCCGCCCGACCAGCCTCCTGCCTCCTGCCTGCTATGGTCGTAAGTACAGACTGCTGAATCAAACATATTCTATAGTTAAACATTGCCTGCAGTTACCGTAGATACGATTAGTACAGTGAGCGGGGCCCGGTGCAATAGAATACAATGACTGCACTGGGCCCACACTGCCATTAAAAAACTAGTGTAGATGCCAGCCCCCACCCCCTGTATTGGGGGTCATTCACAGTGGCTGACACTGTTATGGGGGGGATCTGTGGATGACAAATAGCAGAAGATGCTATTTATCTGTCATCCACAGATCCCCCCATAGCAGTGTCATGCCATCCACAGATGCCCCCACAACAGTGCCATCCACAGATGCCCCCATAAGAGTGCCATCCATAGATGCCCCCATAACTGTGTCAGCACCAGGCCCCCATAACCGTGTCAGCCACAGACCCCCATAACTGTGTCAGCCACAGACCCTCATAACTGTGTCAGCCACAGACCCTCATAACAGTGTCAGCCACAGACCCCCATAACAGTGTCAGCCACAGACCCCCATAACAGTGTCAACCACAGACCCCCATAACAGTGCCATCCACAGACCTCCATAACAGTGCCATCGACAGACGCTCATAACAGTGTCATCCACAGATTCCCCATAACAGTATGTCATCCACAGATCCCCCATAATAGTGTTTTTCACAGGCTACCTTTAGTTCAAAGCACACCAAAAGCACACCTTTTGGTTCAAAATATTTATTTTCTTATTTTCCTCCTCAAAAACCTATAGGGCGAAAAATACGGTATTTTAGTTCCCCTCTGACCATATGTGACGTGAAATAAGGAAATATGGTAATACCTCTAGGGGAGAATGCAAAGCCATAATTGCCGTGAATCCTTGAGAAAGATACTGTACCTGTCACAAGTGGTAGGGATAAGTGCACCCCTGAGCTCTGCCCACACCGCTATCCTTACCTACTTGCACGATCCGTCCTAACTGACGGTGCACAACTGGACGACAGTACGTGCAGGGGCTTACAGCGAGAGAACAAAGTGGAGAAAACAATAGACAAAGACAGAATCGTAAATTTGCAGGCTGGGTAGAAGCCAAACAAGCAATAACACACTGTAGACAAAAACAGGACAAAATGGAAGCCGAGGTCAAGTACCAGGAGGTCACGTCAGTACACAGGGATAATGCAGAATCGAGGTCAAAATACAAACTGAGGTCAGAAGCCAGGAGATCACGTCATACAGAGGGATAACACGATATCAGGATTCAAACACAAGTTGAGGTTGAGTTCCACAAACACACATGTAGGTAATATGCTGGTGAGTATAAAGACAAATCACAGGCAACTTGTGGCCAGCAAGTTGCCTGTTAAATAGGCCAGACTGAATGGTCATGTGACGTGGCCAGCGTCACATGACCCTGCTTCAGCCCCAGCCACTACTCTGAGCGCTGACTCTTCACCATAGCACTCATTCCTGCCCGTGCTTGTTGCCTAGGGGATGGAGGATGCCGGCCAGGCTGAGGAAGCGTGCGCTGCCAGGCCCTTCACCCTCCCTTGTTGCCAGGGAGACAAGGACGCCGGCCACGTCTGACACCGGCTCCTCCTTCCTCTCTGGGGTGCCGGCGGTTCTGCAAGGAGGAAGCGCACCGCCGGCTCCCTGTTACAGTACTTCTGTGTACAATTGAAGACTGCAGTAACAGTTAGTGTGCTCTGCAAGGGTTTAGTGTAGGGAAGCCCCAGATTTAGGTTGATTTCTCCTGCCATCACCACACTGCAACCGTGGATATCCGTATGGTATGGGCAAACCTGGCGCTAATAGGCTTGTTGCAAGGCTATTTTTTGTTTTATTTCTAGTTTGCCACTTTAATTTTTTATAGTTGTTGGTTTTATCTTAGATTTAAGGATATGTTGATACGTGCAGCTGTAGATATGCAACAAAGTAACCTAGCAACATAGTTTGTAAGGCACAAAACACATACATACATCCAGATCAGCCTGTCATCTTGACCCAGAGGAAGCCAAGAAAACTCCATTAGGTAGATACCGGTTTCTCTCATTTTAGGGCAAAAAAAACTTCCTGACTCCAATCTGGCAATCAGAATAACTCCCTGGATCAATAATCCATTAGGGCTGATCTGCGGCCAGGCCACGTGACTTATTTGATATGTCACTGGCCTGAGGGAAACTGCAAGAAGGCCTGCTGCGAGTGCCACTGACGTCTCAAACAGCTGATCAGTAGGGGTCCCAGGTGTCAAATCCCCGCCAAATAGATGTTGATGAACAGTCCAAAAGTTAGATCATCAGTAAGAAAAATTTAAAGAACCCCTTTAAGGTCACATAGAAGCAATAAAAGCTGGAGAAATCAAGAAGAACACACAACCTATATAAATATAGATGTAATGTTAGGCCTCTTTCACACGGGCGTTGCAAGAAAAGGTCCGGGTGCGTTGCGGGAACACCCGCAATTTTTCTGCGCGAGTGCAAAACATTGTAATGCGTTTTGCACTCGCATGAGAAAAATCGCGCATGTTTGGTACCCGGTGGGATCGGTGTTCTGTAGATTGTATTATTTTCCCTTATAACATGGTTATAAGGGAAAATAATAGCATTCTGAATACAGAATGCTTAGTAGGTGATCAATTGAGGGTTAAATTTTTTTTAAAAAATTAACTCACCTTCTCCTCTTGTTCGCGTAGTTCCCGGTCTCTTCTTTACTTCTTTAATGATGAGCTGTGGGCTAAAGGACCTTTGGTGACGTCAGATCACATGCTCCAATCACATGGTCAATCACCGTGGTGATGGACCATGTGATTGGAGCATGTGATCTGACGTCACCACAGGTCCTAGCCGGTAGTTCATCATTAAAGAAGTAAAGAAGAGACCGGGAACTACGCGAACAAGAGGAGAAAGTGAGTTAATTTTTTATTTATTTTTTTAACCCTCAATTGATCACCTACTAAGCATTCTGTATTCAGAATGCTATTATTTTCCCTTATAACCATGTTATAAGGGAAAATAATACAGTGAATAGACTGTCACCTAGCAACCATGCGTGAAAATCGCACCGCATCCGCACTTGCTTGCGGATGCTTGCGATTTTCACGCAACCCCATTCACTTCTATGGGGCCTGCGTTGCGTGAAAAACGCAGAATATAGAGCATGCTGCGATTTTCACGCAACGCACAAGTGATGCGTGAAAATCACCGCTCATGTGAACAGCCCCATAGAAATGAATGGGTCGGTATTCAGTGCGGGTGCAATGCGTTCACCTCACGCATCGCATCCGCGCGAAATACTCGCCCGTGTGAAAGGGGCCTTACTGTGATAGGTAAAGTATATATCCCATTAAACATTTACAGATGTCTCTGAAGAGTCAGAGGATGGGCCAAAGACGCTTTTGAAGTAGTTCAGCCAGGCCTGCCAGAAATATAGAAAGGACTTTCTATTTTTATATTCCCACCCTGTTAGTACCTCTATTCGACCAAAACTGCTGTAGTTTGTAGTGCCACATAGATATTGAAGGGGATCGGGATTCTGCCACTTGGGAATGATGATTTTGACAGCAGTAATCATATATGAGTAGTTATGTTCATAGATTAAGACCAGGGCAGCTGTCAGAATCAATTTGACCGAAAAGACTTCATTCGTTACCACATCATGACGTGCACAGTACGTCATGAGATCAAAGTGTCCCCGCAAGTATACTTGCAGTGACACTGGCATCTAGACAGGTGTCACGGACAGCTGAGCTGTCCGGGGACCCGAACAGGCCAATCAGCGCGGTCCCTGCCTTTAGATCGCTGTGATTGGTCAGTCAGATTCAACTGACCAATCACAGCATGGAGCAGCCCAGCTCTAATCTCCTCAGTGAGTGTAGAGGAGATCGGGGCTGCGCTGTTTTGGAGTTTATCTGAGCCTGACAGTGTCCTGCCAGAGGCAGGAGCCTGATCAGGCTTAGTGAAAAGTCACAATACACTGCAGTAGACTATACAGTGTACTGCAGTGTATTGTAGAACTATCAGATCCACTGGATCTTCAAGAACCAAGTGGGTCTGAGTCCAAAAAGTGAAAAAAGAAAATCAAACTTTTCCCCATATGCACACATTTATAATTGGGTAAAAATTAAAAAATAAATAAAATACACTACACGTTTGGTATCGCCGCGTCCGAAACTATCTGATCCATAAAAGCATCATTTTACTTTTACAGCCCGGTGAACGCCATAAAAAAACTCACTTCCCCAAAAAACGGTATAAAAAGTGATCAAAAAGTTATATGTACCCCAAATTTGTGCCAATAAAATGATCACCTCATCCAGGAACAAATGAGCCCCTACATAAGACAATCACCTAATAAATAAATAAAAATATGGCTTTCAGAAAATGGAGACGCAAAAATGCTTTTATTGTGTAAAACCAAAATAAAATAAGAAAAATAGACATAATCGGTATCTTTGCGTCTGTAACAACCTGCTCTCTAAAAATATCTCACGATCTACCCCTAAGGTTGAATGCCGTAAAAAAAAAAAAAATGTTCCAAAAAAGCCATTGTTGTCACCTTACATAAAAAAGCATAAAGCCAAGCGATCTAAAACTCCAATATAGACCAAAATAGTACCAATCAAACCTCCTCACCCCACAAAAAATTAGCCCCTACATAAGACAATCGCCAAAAGCATAAAAAAATATTTTAGCTTTCAGAAAATGGAGACACAAAACATATGTCACGTGCCGGATGTCCTCAGGAGGACCTCCGGGACGTCATACGAGCTGGACAAGGCAAAACAGGCCAAGGACCACGGAACACAGAACCATACAAAGAAACCAAGACATGTGACAATGACTATAATAGAAGACCTCAATGTACTGAACCAGATCAGTAGGTGAGAACCCACTGCGCCACTGACTAGCAATACTCTGGAGGGGTGTAACTAAGCAACACCAGGTCTTCACTAGCGCCTCTGGTGGTAAAGATAGACTTGAGCCAGGGTAGTTGCCAGGGGCAACTCCAGAGCGTAAACCAAGTCAGTGGCAGCAGGAGCCGGCGGCAAGGAGATACCAGACAAGGTACCGACTGTACATGAGCAAGGCATGGCATGGTACAGAACAGGGACAAGATATAGAGACAGACAAGGCATAGCAAGGCAGAAATTGGGCATTCCCTCTCCCGGAAACACAGGAACCCTCTTCTGAAGGCGGACATGGACTGACAAGAACAGAAGTAGACATGAACGGAATACCAGAAGCAGTAAGGACTGCCAGACAGACGCAGATCAGCTCTGCTAGGCTATCCAGACGCAGATCAGCTCTGCTAGGCTGTCCAGACGCAGATCAGCTCTGCTAGGGTATCCAGACGCAGACCAGCTCTGCTAGGCTATCCAGACGCAGATCAGCTCTGTTAGGCTATCCAGACGCAGATCAGCTCTGCTAGGCTATCCAGAAGCAGATACGCACTGCTAGGTGAACAAATACAGGACATAAACAAGGCATGATACAAGGCATGGTACAAAGCATAGACAAGGCATAGCATGGTACAAGACAGAAGAAAACAATGCAGAACCAGGCGGCACATACCGAGACGTAGATGGCCGAACCCCTTGGGTCAGCAGCAAAGGGCAAAACCTGTTAAGGCAAACATAGACAGACCAGACAGAGCATAAGGGTAAAACACCCACAAGACATGACAAAGACAGATTGACCAAGACTGATTTCAACCCTCCACGCTCAAAGGCGGAAATAGCAGCCTAACGAGTGCACCTGAAAGGACACACCCAGGAACTGAACCGGGGAGGTTAACCTCAGCAGAACCAAAACAGGGAGGTACCAAATCAGGTCAGGGGTAACCAGAAACCGCAGCCTACCTAGCTGCGATACAGGACATTGCCCCTAGCAACCAACATGCACGGAACACCGCAGCCAGTACGCAAGATTGCAACAGACCTGAATACCCACAGAGAGACAATACAGCCAAAGGGGGGTATACGCACACACACGGGCAGGAACACACTAGATACTGCAGCCAACCTGCACTTAACACCGCAGCCAGTACGTAAAAGGTGTGCAGCCAGTCTGCACGGAAATCCACATCACGGTGAACCGCGCCGTGACAACATAGTTTCTTTTTAAAAATGCTTTATCATGTAAACTGAAACAAAAAAATAGACATAATTAGGTATCGCCACATCCATAACAACCTGCTCTATAAAAATACCACATGATCTTACCTGTCAGGTGAACATCGTAAAAAAAAAAAAACGGAAAATAAAAACTGTCAGAACAGACATTTTTGGTTACCTTGCCTCACAAAAAGCGTAAAATCAAGCGATCAAAAATCATATGTATCCCAAAATAGTACTAATAAAATGGTCACCTTATCCTGTGTTTTACAAAATGGGGTCACTTTTTGGGACTTTCTACTGTAGGGGTGCATCAGGGGGGGGGGGGGCTTCAAATGTGACATGGTGCCTAAAATCGAGTCCAACAAAATCTGCCCCCCAAAAAACATATGACACTTTCCTTCTGAGCCCTGCTGTGCGCCCATACAGCAGTTTATGACCACATATGGGGTGATATTGTGTTTAGTTTTGCTGTTAACCCTTGCTGTGTTACAGGAAAAAAATTATTAAAATTGAAAATCTGCCAAAAAAGTGAAATTTTTAAATGTCCTCTCGATTTTCCTTTAATTCTTGTGGAACACCTAAAGGGTTAACAAAGTTTGTAAAAATAAAGTTTTAAATAACTTGAAGGGTGTCATTTCTAAAATTGGACAATTTATGGGTGCCACACAAAGTGACTTCATGACTGAACTGATCCTTAAAAAAGTGGGTTTTGGAAATTTTCTTAAGCCTTCTGATGTCTTTAAAAAGTAAAATGACATTTACAATATGATGCAAACATAAAGTAGACAGTAGTAATTATGTTGTGAGGTATCACTATCTGCTTTAAAAGCAGAGAAATTCGGATTTAGAAAATTACATATTTTTTCAAAATTTTCTGTAAATTTAGGATGTTTTTATAAATAAAGGTGGTTTATGTCGACTCAGATTTATCATTAACATGAAGTACAATGTATTACAAGAAAACAATCTCAGAATTACTTGGATAAGTAAAAGCATTGAAAAATTATTACCACATGAAGTGACAGATTTCCAAAAAGCCTGGTCACGAAAGTACAAAATGGCCTGGTCATTAAGGGGTTAATTATGGCTTCTACTTCCTTCCAGAATTTACTAAGTGAAGGACAAAACCACCAGATATGCAAAATGCTACCATTGTCAGTGTTGCATTGCCATCAGGTATCTGAGGGAATGAGATGCTAGCGGAAAAAAAAGAAAATTAGGTGTTTTTCACCACCTGGTTAGTAGTGTTGGATATTCAAATCGCGGATTTTAATCGTGAATATCGCCACTTCAAGAATTTGCGAAGATTTAGAATATAGTGCTATTTATTTGTATTCTCGAATATTCTAGATTTTTTTTCAACAGTAACCTCCCTTCTTGCTTGTGGGTCAATGAGAAAGCTGCAATGTATTTGTATGATCTTAGCAACATCCCTAGCAACCAATAGGAAAGTTGCCTACCCCTTACTATACAAGAACCTCCCCAGCAGCCATTTTCTGTAGTTTTATGGAGTTCTGATAGAGACAGCAGTGTCATTGCTGTGCTCTGTGCTTTAGGGCTTATTCACACGGCCGTAGGTGGGCCGTTCCGTGCAACCTCCGTACGGCCGCCGGGATGACTTCAGACCCATTCAACTTGAATAGGTCTGCATTCGTCCATTCCGCAAAAAGATAGGACATGTTCTATCTTTTTGCGGAATGGAAGTACAGAACGGAACCCCACAGAAGCACTCCGTAGGGTTCCGTTCTGTGCTTCCGGCCGCACAGCTCTGCATCTCCGGTTTTGCGGACCCATTCAAGTGAATGGGTCCACATCCGTGATGCGGAATGCACACGGAACAGTGTCCGTTTATTGCGGATCCGTATATGCGGCCCGCAATACGGAAACAGAACCAATACGTTCATGTGCATGAGCCCTTACTGTTTAATTACATTAGATAGTTAGTTAGTTAGCTTATATATACAGTATAATACAGATAGTTAGTGGGAGATAGTCAGTGTAGGTTATATCCTGATATAGTGTAGCTGATAGGTTCTGCTGTCCATACATACATGCTAGAGATATAGTGCTGTGATGTCAGAAGTTTACAACAATACTTAGTGCTCCAATCAGTAATATGTAGTCAGTCAGACCTGAATGTGAAGTTGCACGTTTTGCGCAAAAATATGTGCATCATTTATTGCCGATTTGCGCAATCGCGAATATATTGGAGCACTCTATCTGCATATAAAGCCATTTTTAATGTTCTTCCATGCCAACCATTTTCTCCAGTCTCAGGAAACTTCTAGCAGCTTGAATAATGTAGCAACAGTGACCCACGCCTGTATTGCGCTCACAATACAATATCTTACATTTCCGATCTTCTCAATCAAGAAAATAATTGCGAATTCTCGAATTCGCAAATATATGATGGATATTGGCCCAAATATTAGTTAAATATCGCAAATTCGAATATTGCCCCTGCCGCTCATCACTACGTATCTTATATAAATTCTCCTGGATCCTGACACACCTGGAGAAGCCATGGGAATAAGAAAGCATAAAAATCTTGATCAAATGAAGAAATGGAAAGGTCTAGCTCCTTCTTCCAATCTTCTAGAAATGAAGGTTTAGAGAAGGCATGATCTAGAAGTAAATGTCTGTAAACAATAGATTAAACAATTTAAATAAGGGTAACAAGATGTAATTTTCCAACCAAGTAGGGTCAGGAAGAGGAAGGTGCTTGGATTTTTTTAAACTGCTCACATAAGGATTCAAAATCCATTTTCTGAATAACATCTCCCATGGGTAAAGATTTGCCGTGCAGAGCTGAATAGAGTTTGACATGAGCCAAATACAAGAGGCGAAGACAGAAGACCAGATGGGGGAGACTTGAGAGATAAGAAGGTTCAACAGCTGAGGGAATGTATGTAATAGGACCAATGAGAAGAGAGTTCCACTTCCCCTATTTAAGGCCTTAGTGTGTAAGCAAAAGATAAATGTGCCTCTAGTAAGATCACTCGGTGGAATTCTCCTTTTGGGGTTGGAGCCTTCACCTTTAAGAAATACTCCAAGTCTCTTTCCAAAAGTGCCCTTTACATATCTACGGTTGCAAGAAAATGTATGTGAACCCTTTGGAATGATATGGATTTCTGCACAAATTGGTCATAAAATGTGATCTGATCTTCATCTAAGTCACAACAATAGACAATCACAGTCTGCTTAAACTAATAACACACAAAGAATTAAATGTTACCATGTTTTTATTGAACACACCATGTAAACATTCACAGTGCAGGTGGAAAAAGTATGTGAACCCCTAGACTAATGACATCTCCAAGAGCTAATTGGAGTGAGGTGCCAGCCAACTGAAGTACAATCAATGAGATGAGATTGGAGGTGTTGGTTACAGCTGCCCTGTCCTATAAAAAACACACACCTGTTCTGGGTTTGCTTTTCACAAGAAGCATTGCCTGATGTGAATGATGCCTCGCACAAAAGAACTCTCAGAAGACCTACGATTAAGAATTGTTAACTTGCATAGCGCTGGAAAGGGTTATAAAAGTATCTCCAAAAGCCTTGTTGTTCATCAGTCCACAGTAAGACAAATTGTCTATAAATGGAGAAAGTTCAGCACTGCTGCTACTCTCCCTAGGAGTGGCCGTCCTGTAAAGATGACTGCAAGAGCACAGCGCAGACTGCTCAATGAGGTGAAGAAGAATCCTAGAGTGTCAGCTAAAGACTTACAAAAGTCTCTGGCATATGCTAACATCCCTGTTAGCGAATCTACGATACGTAAAACAAGAATGGATTTCATGGGAGGATACCACTGAGGAAGCCACTGCTGTAAAAAAAAACATTGCTGCACGTTTACAGTTTGCACAAGAGCACCTGGATATTCCACAGCAGTACTGGCAAAATATTCTGTGGACAGATGAAACCAAAGTTGAGTTGTTTGGAAGAAACACACAACACTATGGAGAAAAAGAAGCACAGCACACCAACATCAAAATCTCATTCCATACTGTGAAGTATGGTGGCGGAGGCATCATGGTTTGGGGCTTCATTGCTGCATCAGGGCCTGGACAGATTCCTATCATTGAAGGAAAAATGAATTCCCAAGTTTATCAAGATATTCTGCAGGAGAACTAAAGGCCATCTGTCCACCAGCTGAAGCTCAACAGAAGATGGGTGTTGCAACAGGACAACGACCCAAAGCATACAAGTAAATCAACAACAGAATGGCTTAAACATAAGAAAATATGCCTTCTGGAGTGGCCCAGTCAGAGTCCTGACCTCAACCCGATTGCGATGCTGTGGCATGACCTCAAGAAAGCGATTCACACCAGACAGCCCAAGAATATTGCTGAACTGAAACAGTTCTGTAAAGAGGAATGGTCAAGAATTACTCCTGACCGTTGTGCATGTCTGATCTGCAACTGCAGGAAACTTTTGATTGAAGTTATTGCTGCCAAAGGAGGTTCAACCAGTTATTAAATCCAAGGGTTCACATACTTTTTCCACCTGCACTGTGAATGTTTACATGGTGTGTTCAATAAAAACATGGTAACATTTAATTATTTGTGTGTTATTAGTTTAAGCAGACTGTGATTGTCTATTGTTGTGACTTAGATGAAGATCAGATCACATTTTATGACCAATTTAAGCAGAAATCCATATCATTCCAAAGGGTTTACATACTTTTTCTTTCAACTGTATATAAATGAGAGTGGGCAGGGGCCTAACCAGGGAAATCCATCTTTCCATATGAATGGCCTGCAGATAGATTTTAATATCTGGTAGCTTGTTGTCTTCTATGAATGAGCAAAGGGTATGCAAATTTAGACTTTTTATGGGACCATAGAAATCTAAGAAATGGGGACTTTAATTTAAATAAGCACTGACCAGGGATGAAATCGGTAGGAGGACGTAAGTGGCTAAAAGATTCTACCTTCCTAACCACAATAAACCAATAAATGGTTATTTAAAAAGGACTGAACCTTGGCAAAAAAGAGAAACTTAACTCTAACAGAATAATGTCGGATCTGCAAGCAGGGATCATGATTCCAAGATATTTGATAGCTGTGGGGGGTTGCAAAAAGTAGCTGGTGATTAAATGCGACTCAGCTAGGTTTCAGGTGTAGACACACTCAAAGCCTCTGATTTATCATGGTTTATTTTGAAATTGGAAACCTTACCAAAAACCTGGTATGTGTCTAAAACACAAGGTAAGGCCTCAGATAGACTGGATAAGAGTAAAATTAAATCATCTGTGAAGGCAGCCATCTTATGTGTATAATATCTCAGAGTAAGGCCCTTGATGCATTGGGACTGTCGAAATGTAAGCAGCAAGGTTTACAGGGCGAGCATCCTTTCCTGGCACTATTTTTGATAACAAAGGGGTCGGAAAATGTCCCATTGACCAGTATTTGGGCAGAAAGCAACGAGTATAAGTAGGAAATAGTTGAAACAGATGGTGCCGGAAAGCCAAAGGATTCGAGCACCATGCACTTGAACTTCCTTAAAATTTGCCTTATATACAGCTTGTAAAAGTCTGCTAATATTATGTCTGTCCTCCCGTCCTGGGATGAAATCCAACAGTTTCTCCCCACCAATCCCAGCAGAAACACTGAGATATGCTAGCCAAGAATCATAGCCCAACATTTCAGATCCGTATTTAGCAGGGAACGTTCTGTATTTCTGTATCCTTCACCCCTTTTGGGAAGAACAGTGTTGTGTGCTGCTTGGGGCTGTGGTGGAAGAGCAGAGTCCTGTAGGAGACAATTACTGTATATTCCTGCGTATAAGACTACTTTTTAACACATGAAAATCTTCACAAAAGTCGGGGGTCGTCTTATACGCCGGGTATGGCGGGCGCTGCAGTGCCGGGACGCCCGAATTAGCAGCAGCTGAGAGCTGTGATGTAACCCACAGCATATGCCCCCCCGCGCTGTACCTTGTATACCGCCCCCTGCTCTGTACCTTGTATGCCTCCCCCCTGCTCTGTACCTTGTATGCTCCTTGTACCGCCATCCTCCCGGCCGCTCGCATCTCGCTCCAACGCATGTGCGAGATTTCATGCGGCGAGCGTGGATACACGGGATCCTCACGGCCGCTCGCATCTTGCTCCTGCGCATGTGCGAGATCCTCGTGCGGCGTATCTAAGTGCGGCGCAGATGTGCATATGTGAATGTGAATATGAAGAATAACATAACAAAAACATGTTCAGGGTATAGGTGGCACATGTTTAGGGTCTTGGAGGCAGGGAGGGAGGACAAGGAAGGTGGTGGGATGCAAGGATGGTGGTGATACCATGGGATGGCGGTGGTACCTAGGGATGGTGGTGGGATGCAGGGATGGCAGTGGTATCTAGGGATGGTGGTGGGATGCAGGGATGGTGGTGGGATGCAGGGATGGCAGTGGTACCCAGGGATGGTGGTGGCATTCAGGGATGGCAGAGGTACCCAGGGATGGTGGTGGGATGCAGTAATGTACTGCTGTGTGTTGAAAAAGGGGTAGTCTTATACGGCGAGTATATCCCAAACTCTATATTTTCAGTGTAAAAGTTGGGGGTCGTCTTATACGCCCAGTCGTCTTATACGCCGGCATATACGGTACAGTGTGGTAAAAGTGAGGCAATAAGATGTTGCTAAACTTTTTGTAGTAAGAAACGGGAACAGAGCTCCTACCATAGAAACATAGAATGTGTCGGCAGAAAAGAACCATTTGGCCCATCTAGTCTGCCCAATATACTGAATACTATGAATAGTATTCATGCTTAAACTCCTTCACTGTATTTGCAGCTACCACTTCTGCAGGAAGGCTATTCCATGCATCCACTACTCTCTCAGTAAAGTAATACTTCCTGATATTACTTTTAAACCTTTGCCCCTCTAATTTAAAACTATGTCCTCTTGTAGCAGTTTTTCTTCTTTTAAATATTCTCTCCTCTTTTACCTTGTTGATTCCCTTTATGTATTTAAAAGTTTCTATCATATCCCCTCTGTCTTGTCTTTCTTCTAAGCTATACATGTTAAGGTCCTTTAATCTTTCCTGGTAAGTTTTATTCTGCAATCCATGTACTAGTTTAGTAGCTCTTCTCTGAACTCTCTCCAAAGTATCAATATCCTTCTAGAGATATGGTCTCCAGTACTGCGCACAATACTCTAAATAAGGTCTCACTAGTTCTCTGTAGAGCGGCATGAGCACCTCCCTCTTTCTACTGGTAATGCCTCTCCCTATACACCCAAGCATTCTGCTAGCATTTCATGCTGCTCTATGACATTGTCTGCCTACCTTTAAGTCTTCTGAAATAATGACCCCTAAATCCCTTTCCTCAGATACTGAGGTTAGGACTGTATCACTGATTTTATATTCTGCTCTTGGGTTTTTACGCCCCAGGTGCATTATCTTGCACTTATCAACATTAAATTTTAGTTGCCAGATTTTTGACCATTCATCTAGTTTTCCTAAATCCTTTTCCATTTGGTGTATCCCTCCAGGAACATCAACCCTGTTACAAATCTTTGTGTCATCAGCAAAAAGACACATCTTACCATCGAGACCTTCTGCAATTTTGCTGATAAAGATATTAAACAATATGGGTCCCAGAACAGATCCCTGAGGTACCCCACTGGTAACAAGACCATGGTCTGAATATACTACATTGACTACAACCCTCTGTTGTCTGTCCCTCAGCCACTGCCTATTCTATTCAACAATATGGGAGTCCAAGCACAAAGACTGCAATTTATTGATAAGCCTTATATGTGGGACAGTATCAAAAGCCTTACTAAAGTCTAGATAAGCGATGTCTACTGAACCTCCGCCATCTATTATTTTAGTCACCAAAGCATCTACAGGGCTCCTACCAGACAAGATTGTAGCCAAGACCTTTTTAACCTCTTCACTAGTAAAGGGGGCCAGAAGTTGCGTCTTATCCGACTGTGTCAAGGAGGGCATCTGAATAGAACTCAAAAAGGAATCGAAAAGGGTTCCTAATGACTGTGTGGGTGAGTCTGATGAAAAGCCAGAACTATCTAAGTTTTAAAGAGCGGAGTAAAACTTTTGAAATTTCTTAGCTATCAAAAAGTAGTGATTAATCTAACTCCCGATTCAGACTTTATTGCTGAGATGAAGGTTTTGCTCCTCTTGGAGGATGCAGTGGTCTTCCCCACAGTACCGGGAGGAGTGATTGCTAATGTCGTTGCTTGTCCCCATAAAGAATCATTGTTTGCCCGCAGCAGAGTGCTGTTTAGCTGAATTTGAGTAACATGAAGTCAAATATCTGTATAATTTTATATTTAGAGGTGATTTTATAGTCATGCTTGGATTATGGATGATATTTAATAACTTTCTGTGTAGTGGTAGAAGGTATTTTTGGATTTAAGGTGAGAGAAGGAAATGCTCTCATAGCACAAAGCATCAAAACATAAACCAGAAATAACTTTGGTACTTAAAGCTGTTGTATCTAAAGACACAGGGGGTCATTTATCAAATCAGATACGTCAGTTTTGTGGTCTAAAAAAGTCAAAAGTCATGGCAACTGGAACATTTCCATGGCAATTGTGATATTTTTGTGACATTTCGTGATCCTTGCCACTTTTCACAGTGGTCTATGTTTAAGAGCTAAATGTAACATTAGACCTGGATTATAGTTCTTTTACTATGTGCGACTTTTGCAAATTTCACAAACAAGTCACAACCCACACCAGGCAGGCTCCTGGTCTACTTTTATACCTAATGGTATAATTTAGGGCTGGCCAACCTTATAGACACAAAGAGCCAGAAGAAAAATGTATGACTGTCAGGAGCCACAAGCTATAAATTTTACAAATATGCGTGCACACGACAGTATTACTGCAATTGAGTTTTCAAACATTTAAAAGTGTATTTAAACCACCTTTCCTACCTGTAATGTAGACAGCTTTAGTGAGACTTCTGGCAATCTTTGTTTTTCACAAAGTGTTTCAAATCTGGCTTGTATTCAGTCCGCCTCATGCTCAGATGACCGCCCCATACACAGATGACCGCCCCATGCACAGATGACACCCTCATGCTTGAATGACCCTCTCACCCCCATTCTGAGATCATGTGTGTGGGGGTGATTTGACATAGCAGAGATGTGAGCATGGGGTGTCAGATTTTTGGTGTCTTATGTGAGCACTGGGGGGGGGGGGCTTATTTTGTGGGTCGGATGAGGATTTGGGGGTCTTATCTGAGCTGGCACCCCCCCAAATACTTAAAAAAAATATATGGTACCCCCTCACAGTAGTATTGCCCTTATTGTACAACCTTCAGAGTAGTTTTGTACAGATGTGTGCCCCCTCACAGTAATTATGCCCACATTGTGGAATACTTAAATCTTTTACTCAACTCCAGGAAGAGTTTGGCCTACCCAAAACAGCGTTCTTCCAATTTCTTCAATTAAGACATACCAAACCCAATTTCCAGGAAACATAGTAATTGCCGCCTCTCCTCCTGTGGTGAAACAATTACTGGAAGCTAGGGTTACCAAAGGCCTGATATCCCAACTTTGTAAATATATTCTTGATGCTAGTAGCCCCTCAACCTCCCTGATGGTAAAAGGGAAATCGGAGGAAGTTGTGGGAACAATATCTCCAGACCAATAGAATGACATTCTGGCTTTAACTCCTAGTCTTACATTGAATGAATCTCAGAGACTATCCTAGCTGTATCTGCTACACAGAGTGTATAGAACCCCCAAACTTCTATTCAAAATAGGTGTGCGATCGGACTCCACATGCACTAGATGTAGTGTAACGGAAGCGACTCTGCTTCATATGGTACTGCCGAGAGTTGGGAACATACTGGGAATAGATACCAGAAATCATAGCCGTAACAACTCAGATACGTTTGCCCAATGATCCCAGAATCTGTGTGCTGGGTATACTTGACTCCATAGGATTAAATGATAAACTATCCTTATGTATTCATAGAATGTTATTCCAGGCAAGGGTCCTAATCACTAAGCATTGGATAAGAAATAGGCCTCCTAGCAAACAGGAATACATAAATAGGATGAATACGATTTTACATCTTGAAAGAGGGGTATATGTCAAAAGAAAATGCCCAAACTAATTTTGGTCAATATGGCAGGGCTGGATTGAAACTGGAAGCTTAGCTTCGTTGGCACTGACTAGGGATTATTTGAGAGGACAATTGTCCTTAATGGGACGCCTATCTTAGTTCAAGCTGCATTTTAATGAAGATCTAGTGTTCAACTTATTGTAATCTTAGGTGGATATGACACCCTTTGTGAAATGTTTAATAAAATACAGTAGGGAGGGGGGGCGTGGCTAGCTGTGGACTGAGGAAGACGTCTCTCTCCTCAGCTCTGATACTGCAGACCTAATCTGACTTCATCCGTCCACTTTATAAAGTCTAAAGTCCTCATCACTGACCTTCGGTGACTGCTGTTAACATCTACCCCGATTTGAGACCTTTCCGGGGCCATAGGACAGCTCTGTCCCGAAGTTACCAGTGTGGCCTAGTGGAGGAGGAATCCCCGGCCTACAGAATCTTGCTCCTGCACCAGTCCGTACGAACTACAGTACCGCAAGTCCGGTTGTACTCAGATCTGTGTGACTGCAAATTACACTCCGACCAGACTCGGAGGAGCTCACCCCGGACCGGAACGCCAGCTCAGGCCTTCATTGAAGAGAAGCCGCGGTCTGAAGTTTTGATATAATACAATACAAGCTGCGCTGAAGAAGACCTACACATACAGAGCCGGCGGTCACCTCATATGATATCCCCCTGAGATCGGAAGGGATAATCCTCACGAATCCGCCGTGCGGAGATTCACCACAAGTACCGCATCTCAGGTTACCGCCACAGACAGCACTTACCTGGACAGTGTGGAGACCCGCCATCTTATCCTGCAGGAGGGAGCCGGTAAGAGCTCTGTTTCCCCGTCACCATTCTGTGTAGCTGTCTGGCATTGCAGCTGTGATCATATTGGGACACAAGAAGGCCCGTTTTATTAATAGTCGCTGTCACGGCGACAGGTTCCCCCAGCATTTAGCAATCACTTCCTAATCCCAGGCCACATACTTACATAGATAAGGAAGCAGTGACTGAGTGGTCTTTCAACCTTCATATCTCCAAAACCACGCTGCATTCACCTCCACTGAAGGCATAGCCTTAATTTTTTCTGGACTTCCACATTATATATAGGAGATCTATTCTAAGATTATATTTAAAGGGACATTGCACTCCGGCCTGTGAGAAGTCCACTACTACTAATATTAATCAGGAAGAGTCCCTAACACTATTGTGGATCCGTTAACAGAGGAAATAGAGGAGCAGCTATCACCTAACTAATCACACAGCCGCAAAGAAGTGTCAGATACCGGGCTGTAACTGGGGGGCAGAGATAGCAGCAAAGCCAAATAGACGTACATCCCTGCTTTACATTACATCACCTCTCCAGTCAGGTGATTATATAAACGTTTACCCCGGCGTTCACACCTAAAATACACAGGCCAAGCCTAAATTTTTACAGGCCTCTGTCATATCCAACTACTTCCTACAGAGAATATTTCTTGTCAAACAGACTTCAGGGTCTTTGGCCCAATTTTTTCAGCCTCTTCTCAGAAGATTAACCGAGGCATCATAATGCAAATCCTCATGTAATCAACAGCCGCTGCCATCGAGGGCCACAGGATAAGAGAATAAGAGGGACTTACAATTCTTCTCACACTGACCTGATATTCTTAACGCTCATACACCAATAGGAGCGACAATTCTAGTCATCTGTCTAAATAGTGATGGTCAAAATCGGCCCAGGCAAACCCAGGCCTCCCTCCAATAAGTGTCTTACAGGCTCTCTGGACTCCTACATGCAGAAACATCCACCTGCACCACCCACAAAGATCTCCCATACACAAAGAATCACATCCACGGACTCTTTGCTCAAAGATACCATACCCAACAATCCTCCAGAGATGGAAAGTGATCAGGAAGATGACACGAGCTTACCCATATCCAGAGCGTTCCTGGGGCAAGCCCTTTCAAGAGCACTTGAACCAGTAGTGAAAGAACTACAGGATATAAAACAAGAAATGAAATGTATGGGAGTAAGAGTGGAACAATTAGAGTCTACGCAAGCACAAATAGTCTCATATACAGAAGCAACTTCTGCAAACTTTTCATCATGCCAGACACACATGAACAAAATTGTTAATTGGATGGAAGACCAGGAGAACAGAGCAAGGCACAACAACCTGAGACTCAAGGGAGTCCCAGAATCCATCTCTACAGAGGCCTTACCCGACACAGTCAAACAAATATTCTCTGCCATTCTAAGAGATAACTATGTGTTGGAGATCTCCATCGAAAGAGCTCACAAAGCGCTTCGCTCCAAACCACAAGGGTCAGAACCACCGAGAGACGTAATTTGTCGTCTATTCAATTCCAGAGTGAGAGATGACATCCTGAAATTTGCTCGAGTCAAACCCATGGTCAAAATAGAGGGGTCTGAAATTTCAATATATCAAGACCTAGCCAGAGTCACCTTGTCTAAAAGGAATATGCTCCGCCCTTTAACAGAAATCCTACGTCATAGGAACATCCCTTACAGATGGCTCGTCCCGTTTGGCCTCTCCTTTAATGTTGAAGGAAAAAGATATATTTTGAGAGAACATTCCGAACTGGAAGAAATCCTATCAGCATTGCAGATCACAGATGTGGACATCCCAGACTGGGCTCCGATACATGACCTTACCAGCCTGCCGACGGTTTCTCCCCCTACACCATGGGAAACTGTTGGAGCAGAGAGGAAGAGTCGCAGCAAAAAACGCCAGGGAAAACTGACCCCGAGACGACTTGACGTCGACCCCACCTGAGAACTGACCTATTCCGGGTGATGTCCACTCACTGTTACCCCCTGGGTACAACCTACTCAGTAGATATATAGAATGTGTTCACTGTTTATTGCGGTTGCACTTTTTGTTGAGTGCATTTCTGTTTCTGCGGTTCTACTAGTGGACCGGGGTGGGGGGGAGAGCCGTGGCACCATATACGTGATAAAAAATATTGCTTAGACCATTGGTACTCCCATACCCACTGGGGGTTGGCGCGGCTCTCCCCCTCACCCCTCACTACTCTACATAACTAGATAATTGGCTCGGACACATTCCTCCGACCTGATTTATACTTTTCTGATTTGTAAGATCCCTCATTTTATTCAAAGTTACGTTAAAATTGATATCGCCCTCAGGGCTGTAGCCTTCAATATTAGTACATATGCTAGTCCTATTCCGTTTTGTACTGTATTTTTGCATGTTCACTCTATTCCAGATGTTATATCTATTGTTCTCACAGACAAGTTCCACTTACTTGTTCTCTACCCCCCCACACCTCCCTCTAAGCCACAATCCTTGGACCTCACACCCTACTATCATACAGCACCCTGGTGTACCCTCAACACTCGAGTAATACCTTACCATCCTCCTCCATGACTACCGGTACTATACACTTAATCACGTATAATGTCAGAGGCCTGAATTCTCCGATTAAACGCAGTCAAGTGCTCCAAGCTCTGAAAAAAACTCGTGCTGACATCCTATTCTTATAGGAAACCCATTTCCTCACAGAAAAGACACCATCATTCCAAAAGCATTTTTATAACCAATGGCACCACTCACATACCCCCACAAAGAACTCCAACCTTCTCCAAGCACACCACTTTCGAACTGGAGAGCTCATATAGAGATAAAGAAGGCAGACTAATTGTACTCATTGGGTTACTAAATGGTAAACAGATCACATTAGCGAACCTTTATGCCCCCAACACACAGCAACCCCAATGGATTAGGGATACCATGACACTAATACACAGTATGACGAAAGGAACCCTAGTGATAGGTGGCGATTTCAATGTTGCCCTTGATCCGCTCCTAGACACCTCCTCCGGAAGAACCGCCCTCTCATATAAGGCACTAAGACATATTAAGAAGTCATTGCAGATACTATCCTTGACTGATGTGTGGCGCTTTCTCCACCCTTCAGTGAAGGATTACACTCTGTACTCAACACCACACAATTCTTACCACAGAATTGACTACTTTTTTCTCCAGCAATCATCCCTCACTAATGTACAATCATCCTCAATAGGTTTAGGAGTACATTCGGATCACTCTCCGTTAGGAATTCATATAATAATGTCAGATCGCCCAGGCACACGGCCGCCATGGAGGACTTAATGAAACTCTTCTTATTACTACAGAGGTCCATAAAAGAATTTCAGACAGTCTCAACTCATATTTTGAGTTGAATAATAATACAGAAGTCTGCATGCCGGTAGTGTGGGAGGCACACAAAGCAACCATTAGAGGTGAATTTATCTCCGCGGGCACATATTGTAAAAAACAGAGAGAACAAGAAATCAGATCCCTACAGACTGTGATCTCCCATCTTGAAAAACTCCATAAACAATCTCTTATAGCGCCAATCCTCCAAAAGCTCACAGAATCCCGACTACAGCTTAGAGATCTATTGAACAAAAACTCAGCTAAACTCTACATGTCAGTCAAACATTCTTTTTATGCCCATGGAGATAAGACATCTAAATTGATGATGTCCCTCATCAAAAGAAGAAAGTCCCACACTTTTATAAGGGAAATTAAGGATAACAAAGGAATCACTACTACTGATCCTGGGAAGATTGAAAAAGAATTTATTAACTTCTACTCCTCATTATATCAATTGCGCACCTCAGAGAAACAGGTGAACACGCAGGATACTCTTGCGGCAATATCTAATTTTCTATCCGTGCCTCCCTTCCCAAACTAGACCCTAGCGCGCTCACAAACCTGATGAAACCCTTCACACAGATGGAGGTTCAGTCCACCCTGCGAAATTGTCCTAAACAGAAAGCGCCGGGCCCGGATGGTCTTCCCTGCTCCTATTATAATACCTTCTCGGATGTCCTTCTCCCTCACCTGACGGATACATTCAATGCGTACCTCTCAGGATCTAGCATACCAAAACAGGCTCTTGAAGCCTATATTACCTTAATTCACAAAGATGGGAAAGACGCCAACCAATGTGGAAGTTATAGGCCCATTTCTCTGTTAAATACAGATCTAAAATTATACGCAAGCTTGTTGGCCAATAGACTTAAACCTTTGATCCCCTCTTTGATCTCTCCAGAGCAGGTGGGGTTTGTGTCCGGAAGGGAGGGGAAGGATAACACCCTGAGAATTCTCTCCATCATACAAATAGCTAACCAGAAGAAAATCCCCTTGGTCCTGCTGGGTACCGACGCCGAAAAGGCTTTCGACAGGGTGGACTGGACCTTCATGAAACAGGTACTTCTACACTTTGGTCTACCACAAGAGTTTGTTGATGCCATATTTCTAATGTACGACACCCCCTCAGCGAGACTACGTATAAACCTAAACCTCTCGGCACCTTTTCATATATATAACGGGACAAGACAGGGCTGCCCACTATCACCAATCCTTTTTGCCCTTTCACTTGAACCACTATTGGCCTCCATTAGACTTCATCCAGACATAAAGGGATTCGACGATGGCAAATATGAGCATACAGCTGCTGCTTACGCAGATGATATTTTATTGACTTTGTTGAATCCCTCTGTCGCCTTACCAGCACTGCAAAATGTTTTAAGGGAGTATGGTATGTTATCAAACTTCAAAATAAACGCTTCCAAGTCAGAAGCATTGGGATTTAACATTAGTAAGGAAGAAACAGATATTTTACGCACCCAATACCCCTTTCACTGGCTAAAATCATATATCACGTACCTAGGTATAAAAATTAGTTCTAAATGGAGCGAACTATCTTCACTCAACTATGCCCAAATTCCAAACACCTTTAGTCAAATATTATCCTCATGGTCCTTACCTTTTTTGTCTTGGATGGGACGAAAAAAACTAATAAAGTCGATATTACTCCCTAAACTGACGTACTTATTTCAGACTCTTCCGATACCACTTCCATCATCATTTTTCAGTAATTTACACAGAATTGTTAACAACTACCTTTGGGACGGCAAAAAACCCAGATTAAATAGATACCTATTAGCTCAGCATAAAACAAGGGGAGGTATGTCGGTCCCTGACTGGAGATTATATTACGAAGCCACCCATATTGCCAGGATAGTATATTGGCTAAGGACAGAAAAAAATAAACTCTGGCTTCCATTAGAGAACCTACTCGCTACAACTCCCCTCAGAGCATTGCTTTGGGAAAAAAAAGATAAACCCATCTCCCAACTCACACTAAATGTGATTACACAAACCACCCTATCATTGTGGTACCAGTATATGGACTCCCTTAGTCCCATACTGTCCCCCTTAATGATGATAACAGATATTACAGAACTACATCAGGAGAAATATAAGGACACAGCCCTAAGGTTTGAAGATGTCAGATCCATAACGCTACACTCCTTTCTTAATCCGGAACAGTTAGATGATCCACTCAATCACATCCCAATGCATACACTACATAAAGCGCATGTTCGCTCACTAATAAAACCATATCTTAACCAAGCCACGAGTCCCAGAGAACTTACACAATTTGAAAAATCAGCAGCCTCCTCCAATCCTCCTAAACACTTGCTATCACAGATTTATAACATCTTACAACAAATTAAATATCCATGCACTAGAGGTTACCTGGGTGATTGGGAAAAAGACCTAGACACCACCTGGTCCATTGTAGAGACCAAACAAATATATATCAAATCTCATGGTATTTCTAGATGTACCCGACTTCAAGAAAACTCATATAAGATAGTTACTAGATGGTACCGTACGCCCGTGAGACTTAAGCAGATGACCTGTCTAAACTCAGACACATGCTGGAAATGTAAAAGCTCAAGAGGCACATATATTCACATGTGGTGGGAATGTCCAGTAATCAAACCATTTTGGACCCAGGTACTCAGCTACATCAAAAAGATATGCACCTTATCACAAGACCCAACTCTGGCCTCCATATTCCTCAACATCCGACTAGGTAACGTACCACTTCAGAACAGAATACTTTTCCAGCACCTCATCGCTGCAGCCAAATTATTGATTCCTCAACATTGGAACCAACCAAGTTCTCCCACCCTTTCACAGTGGCTACATAAAGTAAATCATATTTTCCACATGGAAGAGCTCTCGGCATGGGAACTAAGAACTCACACCAGATTTCTTAAGATTTGGGATGGTTGGGTTAAATGCTGTGCTTCCACTCCGGTTTTACAATTATTATCAGATTCAATTTAAATAACACCATAGGTGTTCACAATCCACACCATTTAATTGAGGTCCTCCCTATTCTACACCCCCCCCTCCCTTTTGTTATATCTTCCTTTACCAGTCTCACCCATTTTTCCATCAATGACGGAATAAAGAATAATTCAATTTTGAAATTATACATTTACACCTCCTTCCGTCACTCACTTCGTTTATGACTTATATTTCAACCTTATAAGACTAGAACTGATCAATTGTACTATGTCTTTTTGCTGTGCATTGTCATAACATCTATTGTAAAACTGATTTTACTCTTCATTATGTATACAATGTACATCTACTGTTATATCTTATACTCATCAATAAAAAGAAAATTGAAAAGGAAAAAAAAAAAATACAGTAGGGATAAGGTGGTGTAATCATCTCTCTGCAAGCCAAACTCTAGCGAGGGGGGGGGGGGGAGTTGGATAAAAGTTAAATTTGTTATTTAACAAACTTTGTATTACTCTGTAATGTCAATGCATCAGATATCTGTCCTTGTAAATGGCTGACAGGATTTTGATCATTATGTGCAAATGTGTATTTTATTGATAGTTTATTTAAAAATCAATAAAAAAGATTTTTGATTTAAAAAAAAAATTATGCCCACATTGTGCCCTCTCACAGTAGTTATGCCCCCTGTCCCCCTTTCACAGTTGTAATGCCCTCTTTGTGCCCCCTTCACAGTAATAATCCCCATTGTGCCCCCTTCATAGTAATAATTTCCATTGTGCCCCCTCACAGTAATGCCCACTGTGCCCCCTTTACAATGCCAATTGTGCCCCCTTCACATTAGTAATGCCCTCTGTGCCCCTCGTAGTAGTAATGCCCTCTGTGCCCCCTACATAGTAATAAAGTCCTCTGTGCCCCCTCCATAGTAATAAAGACCTTTGTGCCCCCTCCATAATAATAAAGCCCTCTGTGCCCCCTCCATTGTAATAAAGTCCTCTGTGCCCCCTCTGTATTAAAAACAAAAAAAACACAGTAACTACTCACTTTGTCCCGCTCTTGAAGCTCACAGTCCTCTCTCCCCTGCAGGCACAGAACACTCTGCAGCAATGTGTGGGAGAGCTTATGCAGATTATTGGGCTACAGGCTCCGCCCACACATTCCGGCAGCACGATCCGTGTCTGCAGGCTGAATGGTGGTGCGGGAAAAAGTCTTCCTGCTCCACCATTTACAGCGCCGCCGGCCTGAAGGAGGGTAGGAGCGCAGCAATGGACGCGCTCATTGCTTCTGTGTTCAGGCACCTCCTGAGAGCGACACCCAGGGTGGACCGCCCCCACGCCCCCTTACCCTCCAGCACGCCACTGGAGAACGCTGCTGAGACAAACGCAAAATGGAGGAATAGCTGGCCCGCTCCCCTGCGAGCCGCATATGTAGACAGAGGAGAGTAAGAGCTAGCCGGACCGCTCCCCTGCGAGCCGCATATAAAGATACAAGCAGCCGCGGGTTGGCCACCCCTAGCCACATATAGTATATTATTAAAGTGCACCAATTCATAAATGTGGTGTCAGCACACAAAGCAAAGTCAGACTTACATAAAAACTGCTTTAAAGGGAACCTGTCACCGGGATTTTGGGTATAGAGCCGAGGACATGGGTTGCTAGATGGCCGCTAGCACATCCGCAATACCCAGTCTCCATAGCTCTGTGTGCTTTTATTGTGTAAAAAAAAAACGATTTGATACATATGCAAATTATCCTGAGATGATTCCTGTCCCTGAGATGAGTCAGGGACAGGACTCATCTCAGGTTAATTTGCATATTTATCAAATCGTTTTTCTTACACAATAAAAGCACACAGAGCTATGGAGACTGTGTTTTGTGGATGTGCTACAATTCTTTAGACCCCATTCTTTAGATTATGTATATAATGATTATGAATAAAATCCTATGGTTTTTGAACTGGCCACTTGGTCTAACATAGCTGATAGGAAGTAGTTTCTTCTTGTGTCAGAATCTAGTGGCAAGAAGTCTGGAGAACACATAGCTAGGCTTACATGCTCAGTGCCATCTTTCAACTTCCACCAGCCCTGTCTTGTGTTAGAGGCTGTGTGTGACAGTTAAATGGAGAGAGTTGCAGCTTAAGGGCTCATGCACACAAACGTATTTTCTTTCTGTGTCCGTTCCGTTTTTTTTGCGGACCGTATGCAGAACCATTATTTTCAATGGGTCCCCCCAAAAAAAGGAAGTTACGTTTCCGTATGTCCGTTCTGCAAAAAGATAGAACATGTCCTATTTTTGTCCACATAACGGACAAGGATAGTACTGTTCTGCAAAATACGGAATGCACACGGACGTCATCTGTATTTTTTGCAGATCCGTTTTTGCAGATCGCAAAATACATGCGGTCGTGAACCCTAAGAGACATGCCCCCTGAAATGAAGCTATAGTAGAGCAATTGGCGCAATAAATGGCAGAGCTCTGGATCCACGTGAGATATAGGGTTGGTTCTATCTTTGTTAGGGCTCATGCACACATCTGTATACCCTCCGAGACATATGGTCCGTGAGCAGGCCATATGTCCCGGAGCGGCATACATCGTGGGCACGGGAGTGCACAGCATCATAGGTTATAATATGAGTGCAGGACAATAGTCCGGCGATGTCACAGATGTAGTAAGGGAGAACACCAAAAGACAACAAGAAGGAAGGGGAAAGACACTAGGCCTCACCGCTAGGGAAGGAAAAGGGTCACCACCTATAAAACCCTGCTCCTGGCCCCAACTCCTATCTGTATAGGCACCTCTCGATGGTAGAGATGCCCATACACCGGAACCTAGAAAACCCTGGTGACCCTCAATGTCCTAAAAGGTAATGACAAGGCAGTGAAGAAACCAGCGCCTAGTAAACAACCGGGGGGGAAGGGGATACAAAACACAGCGTAACACTTAACTTCTGAGGATGATGGATGAACAGGACCTCAACAAGAACCACACTCCAGCTCTTCCAAAACCAAATTAAGCTATTTAGAGCAAGGAGTGATGGGTAAAGTCAAACTAAATAGGGAGAGGTAAAGGACACATTATCCACACCTGAACAGAAGGTGTGGACATACCAGCAACACACAAAGTGAAACCAAAAGAGGCTGTCAGATCACTAATGTGTAGTCAGTCTTTCAGACCTTCTAATACCTGTCACAATAAACTATGATGCTGTGTATTCCCGTGCGCACAATGTATGCCGCTCCGGGGCAGATATCTCGGAGGGCATATGGTCGTGTGCATGAGCCCTTAGAAAGAGTTTGTCACATACTCAATGACATCTGATTTTCACTTTTTACCTTAATCTTTTGAAATGGCACACAGCATGTAGATACCAAATCACAGCACATCTCATATGCTGTGTTATATTTGCTCATTTTATTAGGTACATGCAAATATACATATCACTTAATAATAATTATAGAGTTTTATAAAATGCATCATGCAATAAGAAAATAGGTAAATTGCAAGGTGTTTGGCTGGCAAAGCGATTAAGTTAACAGGATTCTCTTTACAGGAGGAGATAAACTGAATTTTTAAGTGCAGGATGAAAAGATATAAATCAAGGTCAGGAAATGCATAACCTATGTTCCTGGTTGTCAGTGTAAAACGTGAACGCCAGATTTGGGTAGGAGTTGTTTGACACTTTTCCTGGCTGAGGCCAGAGTGTGTTAGGGCCGTGAGCTGAGCTGCTGAGGGGTAGCGGATTTGTCAGAGGGACCATTGATATAATATATTGGATCATGTTGGCTTCTGATGGAAAGCAGTGTTGATGCAAGAGATGTGCATAAATAAACTGGTTGACTGTAGCCATTCCATTGATTTAGGGAGTGTTTTTAAGTTCTACTCGTCCATGAAAATAAAGCTAAGTCTCTTCTCTTGGAATCGAAGACAGGACTGTGTATCTTGGCCTAAAGCTCAGGAAAGGTATATGTTGAGAATATTGTAGACAGTTCTGCATTCATCTGGTTATTTACACTGATAGAATGGAGTAGGAGAGAGTTATGAACAGAGGGAGAGAAGATACCAAAGAAAAGAAAGACAAAGTCAGTTTATCTCAAAGGAGATGGTGGAGAAAGTGAAAAAAAAAAAAAAAAAACCCTGACCATTATAAGAGACTATTCAGCTTTTCACCCAAATGCGAAGTGGGAGGGCTGGGAACTAGTACAGAGAAGAGTGAAAACATGATAAGGGAGGGAAGACTATTTGCTTATAATCAGCTTTCTCATGTCTGCATCGTAAAGCACAGGAGCTGAACTTGCTTAATTATTTTATAGGTATTTGGCAACGTGAAGGTTAATATTTACATATATTTGATCACTCCTACACCCTTGAGCAGCTTTTGCCTTGAACTTTAAATTTCACTCCTATTGTTATGTCTGCAGTCTTGTCTGACTGTCCCTCGGTGCAGGTTGTCTTTGTACACATCCCCTCAGTATATATATATATATATATATATATATAGCGCAAGTGTTCAGCAATTGTGAACAGCACAACACTAATCTGTGATGGCGGGTGCCAGCGGCTGATGAAGCAATCCAGGCTTCAAAAACAATATAAATCCAGGAAATCCACGGCACTTCCCTCAGTAAAAACGCGAGTGTTTATTCACCAGAAATACAACGTTTCGGTTCGCACACTGGAACCTTTTTCAAGCAGTGATGTGAAAGGGGAGTGCACATAACATATTTATAGCATGTTTCATATCAATCAATCAGTAACATAATTAAGTGCAATAAATAATACAATTCATCCAAGTACATATCATGATCCAGAAATACATGATTAAAAAGCAAGTGAAATTCATAATACATATTTGAATAACTTGGATATATGTATCCAAAAGCCTGTGTTAGTTTAAGTGACTGTGAATCATATTTCATATAATTACAACAATCAACAGTGACCAGGTGATATACATGATTAACAACAATAGCTGAGCGTTCGTGACCTGATCGGGATCCAAGCGGCACCGGACTGCGCCTGTGCGGCTTCTCCTAGTAACGGCAGTCTTCTATGACTAGCAAGTCAGCTGATCGGAAGTCAGGTGATCGGGATTCTCAAGTCATGTGAGGCATATTGGTACACGTTGCTACAGCAACCATCACGTGACTAAGGTACTGCATTCTAAAGATCAAACATATGTTTCTGTATCTGACTGTTTCACTCTGGTAGCTACGATCTTCCCAAAGTGTAAATGTCATCTGAAGTTCCGGATAGTAAAGACACCATCTCTCTTTGAACTATCATTATTGAACAGACATCAGGTGCAGATGTAATTGCTCTACCTATGGGGTCATCAACAACTATTGAGATCGCTCAATCCCACCAGCTGTATCCGTAGGTAGCACGGGCGACACTGCACCTGCTCACCCCTCCCCCAATACAGTAGAATAAAGGCATCCTGGCAGGGAGGATCAACCACCACAAGCAGCAGCCCGAGCGGAATAAATGCTAGGTGGTCCCATCACACACTGTCATCATGGGCTTCCGTGGACGCACATCAGGCTCCCATAATACGGGGCTCCAGAGTATCTAAGGCTACTTCCACACCTGCGTTTAGGTGCGGATCCGTCTGGTATCTGCACAGACAGATCCGCACCTGTAATGCAAACGCTTGTATCCGTTCAGAACGGATCCGTTTGCATTACCATGAACAAAAAAAAAACAGATCCGTTTTGACTTACATTGAAAGTCAATGGGAGGTGGATCCGTTTTCAATTGCACCATATTGTGTCAGTAAAAACGGATCCGTCCCCATTGACTTACATTGTAAGGCTACTTTCACACTGCCGTTTCTGGGTCCGCCTGTGAGATCAGTTTCAAGGCTCTCACAAGTGGCCCAAAACAGATCAGTTCAGCCCCAATGCATTCTGAATGGATAAGGATCCGTTCAGAATGCATCAGTTTGCCTCCGTTCAGCCTCCATTCCGCTCTGGAGGCGGACACCAAAACGCTGCTTGCAGCGTTTTGATCTCCGTCTGACGAAACTGAGCCAAACGAATTCGTCCTGACTTACAATGTAAGTCAATGGGGACGGATCCGTTTTTACTGACACAATATGGTGCAATTGAAAACGGATCCGTCCCCCATTGACTTTCAATGTAAGTCAAAACGGATCTGTTTGCATTATCATGAACAAAAAAAAATAAATTAAAAATAATCAGGGAAAGCATTAGAAACAAAATATTCTTTCCAAGCACCCCACATATAACTAGCAGGTCGACAAAACAGGATTCGGGGCCACAACCAGATAGAGCGCCATCTAAGTACATATCCAAGGTCTGAACTGAACATTTAATCCCAAGTTTCATACAACTGAGGTCACACATAAAATTAATTATTTGACATGTGATTCGTCTTTTGTGATATATGTGTTGTGGTGCCCTTGCTCATTATTGTATGTAGGAGAAACTACACTGGATTTCAAGACACAGTTTAATTACCATAGCTATGCCGTCTGTAAAAAGCGACTGGATTTACCGGTGTCAAAGCACTGTACAGAAATGGGACATGGTGAACGAGACATAAAGTGGATGCTTGTGGACCATGTCCCATTATCACGGAGGGGTGGGGAATAGAGTATTACTGTTAAAGAAAAGAGAGATCTTTTGGATCATGAAATTAAATACTTTAAAACCAATGGGATTAAATGTTGAGTTCAGACCTTGGATATGTACTTAGATGGCGCTCTATCTGGTTGTGGCCCCGAATCATGTATTTCTGGATCGTGATGAATGTATACTTTGATGAATTGTATTTTTATTGCACTTAATTATGTTACTGATTGATTGATATGAAACATGCTATAAATATGTTATGTGCACTCCCCTTTCACATCACCGCTTGAAAAAGGTTCCAGTGTGCGAACCGAAACGTTGTATTTCTGGTGAATAAACACTCACGTTTTTACTGAAGGAAGTGCCGTGGATTTCCTGGATTTATATATATATATATATATATATATATATAAATATACACTGCTCAAAAAAATAAAGGGAACGCTTAAACAACACAATGTAACTCCAAGTCAATCACACTTCTGTGAAATCAAACTGTACACTTAGGAAGCAACACTGAGTGACAATCAATTTCACATGCTGTTGTGCAAATGGGATAGAAAACAGGTGGAAATTATAGGCAATTAGCAAGACACCCCCAATAAAGGAGTGGTTCTGCAGGTGGTAACCACAGACCACTTCTCAGTTCCTATGCTTCCTGGCTGATGTTTTGGTCACTTTTGAATGCTGGCGGTGCTTTCACTCTAGTGGTAGCATGAGACGGAGTCTACAACCCACACAAGTGGATCAGGTAGTGCAGCTTATCCAGGATGGCACATCAATGCGAGCTGTGGCAAGAAGGTTTGCTGTGTCTGTCAGCGTAGTGTCCAGAGCATGGAGGCGCTACCAGGAGACAGGCCAGTACATCAGGAGACATGGAGGAGGCCGTAGGAGGGCAACAACCCATCAGCAGGACCGCTACCTCCGCCTTTGTGCAAGGAGGAACAGGAGGAGCACTGCCAGAGCCCTGCAAAATTACCTCCAGCAGGCCACAAATGTGCATGTGTCTGCTCAAACGGTCAGAAACAGACACCATGAGGGTGATATGAGGGCCCGACGTCCACAGGTGGGGGTTGTGCTTACAGCCCAACACCGTGCAGGACGTTTGGCATTTGCCAGAAAACACCAAGATTGGCAAATTCGCCACTGGCGCCCTGTGCTCTTCACAGATGAAAGCAGGTTCACACTGAGTACATGTGACAGACGTGACAGAGTCTGGAGACGCCGTGGAGAACATTCTGCTGCCAGCATGACCGGTTTGGCATTAGGTCAGTAATGGTGTGGGGTGGCATTTCTTTGGAGGGCCGCACAGCCCTCCATGTGCTCGCCAGAGGTAGCCTGACTGCCATTAGGTACCGAGATGAGATCCTCAGACCCCTTGTGAGACCATATGCTGGTGCGGTTGGCCCTGGGTTCCTCCTAATGCAAGACAATGCTAGACCTCATGTGGCTGGAGTGTGTCAGCAGTTCCTGCAAGACGAGGCATTGATGCTATGGACTGGCCCGCCTGTTCCCCAGACCTGAATCCAATTGAGCACATCTGGGACATCACGTCTTGCTCTATCCACCAACGTCACATTGCACCACAGACTGTCCAGGAGTTGGCAGATGCTTTAGTCCAGGTCTGGGAGGAGATCCCTCAGGAGACCGTCCGCCACCGCATCAGGAGCATGCACAGGCGTTGTAGGGAGGTCATACAGGCACGTGGAGGCCACACACACTACTGAGCCTCATTTTGACTTGTTTTAAGGACATTACATCAAAGTTGGATCAGCCTGTAGTGTGTTTTTCCACTTTAATTTTGAGGGTGACTCCAAATCCAGACCTCCATGGGTTAAAAAATTTGATTTCCATTTTTTTTTGTGTGTGATTTTGTTGTCAGCACATTCAACTATGTAAAGAACAAAGTATTTCAGAAGAATACTTAATTAATTCAAATCTAGGATGTGTTATTTTTGTGTTCCCTTAATTTTTTTGAGCAGTGTATATATATATATATATATATATATATATATATATATATATTACACACAGTTTATATATATATATATTGTGAAACAGCGAGGGGATTTGTCTGGGAAGGCAGGTATTTTCCTCCCAACATGTGCGGCGGTGAGGTTAAATACAGGACCGGAGTTTTAAGTGCCGGTCTGGGTTTTGGCAGCACCTGGCTGTCCTTAACTAAGCAGCTGGGCTCAGCAGCTAAGTCTCTGTGTTGGGATCTGAGGTTTTGTGCCGAACTGGAGGGCTGAGACCCATGTGCAGTGAGAACAGGCCCCCTAAAGCCTGCTGTGGACTACTGGAGGCAGAACTGCCAACAAGGTGACTTGTGCAAAATTGAACTTTCCATTGTGTGTGAATTAACACCAAAGACTGCAAAGTAACATGTTGTTCTGTAAAAATTGAACTTTCCATTTGTGTGTGAATTAACACCAAAAAGTGACGTGTTGTTTTGTGCAACTGCCGCAAGTGTGAACACTGAAGTTTGAGTTAAGAACTTGTATTTTGCCTCTGTACTGCGTCCGCTTACCCTATCTACCAGAGCGAAAGCCCACTAAATATATACAGTACAGACCAAAAGTTTGGACACACCTTCTCATTCAAAGAGTTTTCTTTATTTTTATGACTATGAAGGCATCAAAACTATGAATTAACACATGTGGAATTATATACATAACAAACAAGTGTGAAACAACTGAAAATATGTCATATTCTAGGTTCTTCAAAGTAGCCACCTTTTGCTTTGATTATTGCTTTGCACACTCTTGGCATTCTCTTGATGAGCTTAAAGAGGTAGTCCCCTGAAATGGTCTTCCAACAGTCTTGAAGGAGTTCCCAGAGATGCTTAGCACTTGTTGGCCCTTTTGCCTTCACTCTGCGGTCCAGTTCACCCCAAACTATCTCGATTGGGTTCAGGTCCGGTGACTGTGGAGGCCAGGTCATCTGGCGCAGCACCCCATCACTCTCCTTCATGGTCAAATAGCCCTTACTTTCAAACTTTTCCCAATTTTTCGGCTGACTGACTGACCTTCATTTCTTAAAGTAATGATGGCCACTCGTTTTTGTTTACTTAGAATTTGTATTATGGCAAGAAAAAAGCAGCTAACAGTCTATTCAGTAGGACTATCAGCTGTGTATCCACCTGACTTCTCCTCAACGCAACTGATGGTCCCGACCTTATTTATAAGGCAAGAAATCCCACTTATTAAACCTGACAGGGCACACCTGTGAAGTGAAAACCATTTCAGGGGACTACCTCTTGAAGCTCATCAAGAGAATGCCAAGAGTGTGCAAAGCAGTAATCAAAGCAAAAGGTGGCTACTTTGTAGAACCTAGAACATGACATATTTTCAATTGTTTCACACCTGTTTGTTATGTATATAATTCCACATGTGTTAATTCATAGTTTTGATGCCTTCAGTGTGAATCTACAATTTTCATAGTCATGAAAATAAAGAAAACTCTTTGAATGAGGTGTGTCCAAACTTTTGGTCTGTACTGTGTATATATATATATATATATATATATATTTATTTTTCACACAGTATATATATATATATATATATATAAATATATTTTGTAGGAAGGTACAAGGGGTCTTCATTGATGGTAGGTATGTGTCACCGAGATTCCTGGCCTCGCTGAAGTAAGAGCCGGTATTTTCATGTGTTAGCGGCAGCTAATGCTGATTGACACTTTGCTATTTAGTATGGCTGTAAGTAGCTGATCCAGGACGGCTCTTACTGGGAGTAGTCAAAGTGCTGGGTGGGTGACTACTCCCCACGTTCCAGGCTGGGTCTTGGCAGGCTTATAAAAAAACAGCCAGCACTGTCAGGTGGTGTAGATTACCTCCCTCTGACAGTGGAGGTCTGGAGATCTCTGTGCTGAGGTCTGAAGACCGTGTGTCAGGCGAGCAAGCCACCTTCACCACTTAAGGACCGCAGGTTTATACCCCCCTAGTGACCAGGCCTTTTTTTACAAATCGGCACTTCACAACTTTAACGGTTTATTGCTCGGTCATGCAACTTGGCACCCAAATGAATTTTACCTCCTTTTCTTCTCACAAATACAGCTTTCTTTTGGTGGTATTTGATTGCTGCTGAGATTTTTTGTTTTTCTGATATTAATCAAAATAAACCGCAATTTTCTGAAAAAATGTGTATTTTTAACTTTTTCTGTTAAAATTCTTCAAATATAATTACATTTCTATACAAGTTTGTGTCAGAATTTATTGTGCTACATGTCTTTGATAAAAAATAGAATCCAATAAGTGTATATTTATTGGTTTGTGCAAAAGTTATAGCGTTTACAAACCATTTTGAAGCAGCTCTGACTTTCTGAGCACCTGTCATGTTTCTTAAGGTGCTAGAATGCCAGGATAGTATAAATACCCCCCAAATGACCCCGTTTTAGAAAGAAGACACCCCAAAGTATTCGCGGAGGGGCATGGTGAGTTCATGTATAATTTAATTTTTTTTCACAAGGTAGCGGAAAATGACACTTTGAGGAAAAAAATAAAATAAAGTTTCCATTTCTGCTAACTTCTGGCAAAAAATAAATAAAAAATCTCCCACGGACTCACTATGCCCCTCAGTGAATACCTTGGGGTGTCTACTTTCCGAAATGGGGTCATTTTTGGGGTGTGTTTACTGTTCTGGCATTTTGGGCGTGGCTAAATTGTGAGCAACCCAGTAAAGCCTAAAGGTACTCGTTGGACTTTCAGCCCCTTTACGCACCTAGGCTGCAAAAAACTGTCACACATGTGGTATCGCCGTACTCAGGAGAAGTAGGGCAATGTGTTGTGGGGTGTATTTTCACATATATCCATGCTGGGTGAGAGAAATATCTCTGTAAATTGACAACTTTGTATAACATTTTTTTTTAAAGTTGTCATTTACAGAGATATTTCTCACACACAGTATGGGTATATGTAAAAATACACCCCAAAACACATTGCCCTACTTCTTCTGAGTACGGCGATACCACATGTGTGACACTTTTTTGCAGCCTAGGTGCGCAAAGGGGCCCAAATTCCAATGAGTACCTTTAGGATTTCACAGGACATTTTTACGCATTTGGATTCCAAACTACTTCTCACGCTTTAGGGCCCCTGAAATGCCAGGGCAGTATAAATACCCCACAAGTGACCCCATTTCGGAAAGAAGACACCCCAAGGTATTCTGTGAGCGGCATCGCAAAGTTCATAGAATTTTTTTTTTTTGGCTCAAGTTAGCAGAAAATTATTGTTATTATTATTATTTTTTTTCCTTACAGAGTCTCATATTCCACTAACTTGTGACAAAAAATTAAATTTTACATGAACTCGCCATGCCCCTCACGGAATACCTTGGGGTGTCTTCTTTCCAAAATGGGGTCACTTGTGGGGTATTTATACTGCCCTGGCATTTTAGGGGCCCTAAGGCATGAGAAGAAGTCTGGAATCCAAATGTCTAAGGCCCCTTTCACACGGGCGAGTATTCCGCGCGGATGCCATGCGTGAGTTGAACGCATTGCACCCGCACTGAATACCGACCCATTCATTTCTATGGGGCTGTTCACATGAGCGGTGATTTTCACGCATCACTTGTGCGTTGCGTGAAAATCGCAGCATGCTCTATATTCTGCGTTTTTCACGAAAAGCAGGCCCCATAGAAATCAATGGGGTTGCGTGAAAATCGCAAGCATCCGCAAGCAAGTGCAGATGCGGTGCGATTTTCACGCACGGTTGCTAGGAGACGATCGGGATGGAGACCCGATCATTATTATTTTCCCTTATAACATGGTTATAAGGGAAAACTATAGCATTCTGAATACAGAATGCATAGTAAAATAGCGCTGGAGGGGTTAAAAAAATAATAAAAAATAATTTAACTCCCCTTAGTCCACTTGATCGCGATGCCCGGCATCTCCTTCTGTCTCCTTTACTGAACAGGACCTGTGGTGAGCATTCATTACAGGTCAAGGACGTCACTCCGGTCATCACATGATCTTTTACCATGGTGATGGATCATGTGATGACCGGAGTGACGTCACCACAGGTCCTTGACCTGTAATGAAAAAAAAAAACGATTTCTGCTACCTTGTGGCAAAAAAATAAAAAATCTATGAACTCACCATGCCCCTCAAAAGTGATATTTATAGCGCCGCAGCGATTTTAGGGTGCATTCACACGTCAGTATTTTTACCTTTCCAGATAAACGTTCCTGTTTTTTGCGGATCCGAAAATCTGGATGACATGAGGATGCTTTTAGCATGTCATCCGATTTTTTGACGGATCCATTGACTAGAATGGGATGACGGAACGCAAAATCGGACAAGGTATATTTTTTTTCCAGGATCCGAATAACGGAACCCATGGAACGGAACGGAATCACGGAATCGGAGAGCACCATGAGTGCTCTCCGATTATTTGCGGATTCCATTGAAAATGAATGGATCCGCATAACGTTCTGTTTTTAATCGGAACGGATGCGGAACACCAAAACGGACGTGTGAATGGACCCTTACGGTGTTTTTGCAGTGATCAGAAAAAAAAAAAATTCTGTCACTGCGGTGGGGCGGACTGAACGCAAGTGTGCGCACAAGATCAGGCCTGATCGGGCGAACACTGCGTTTTTTGTAGAGCCTAAGGGGACCCTAATGTACTGATATAGATCTGATTGCAATCAGTATTGATCACTTACAGATACTATATAGTACTAGTGCTGATTAGCGACAGCGATGACGCTAATCAGCGACTAATCAGTGACTGCAGTGCGGTGGGCTGGGCGCTAACTACCTAACAAGTAGCTAACTAACTGGCGGTGATAAGGGACCCTTAGGCCCCATTCACACATCCGCAATTCTGTTCCGTGAAACGGAATTGCGGACCCATTAATTTCTATGGGGACAGACTTTGTCCCGCTCGGATCCGGAATTGCGGAAAGCACATTGCCAGTGTCAGTGTTTTGCGGATCCGCAAAACACATACGGACGTCTGAATGGAGCCTTACAGGGGGGTGATCAATGACAGGGGGGTGATCAGGGGTTAATAAGGGGTTAATAAGTGACAGGGGTGTGTGTGTGTGTGCAGTGTAGTGTGGTGCTTGGTGCTACTTATACCTTTCTGATGCTATTATTATAACATCTACAGCCTGCCAGCGAATGATCATCGCTGGCAGGCTGTAGTTTAATTTCTCAGCTGTGCGTCGCTGTCACGCAAAATCTTGGGTCTGACGAGATGACGCCAATAGGAGTCATTGAGACCTGAGAGAGCCGCCGCACTGACACCTTTCGCACTGCAAGAGGTTAAAGCCTGCAAGTAGACATTCTGAGGCTGAGCATTCAGCCGGGTGTGAGCTGACACCCAGGATACCATTTGAACTTTATTTAGTTTTTCTGTGTGTGAACAAGCACCAAGCCTTAAAAGTGACTGTTGTGTTATGTTATAAGTGTGAATAAACACTGAAGAGTGATCTACAACCTGGTCCTTTGCCTCTACAGTACTATGTCCGCTAACCTGCCTATCAGAGCGAATATTATATATATATATATATATATATATATATATATATATATATATATATACATACATACACACACACACACACACACTGCTCAAAAAAATAAAGGAAACACTTAAACAACACAATGTAACTCCAAGTCAATCACACTTCTGTGAAATCAAACTGTCCACTTAGGAAGCAACACTGAGTGACAATCAATTTCACATGCTGTTGTGCAAATGAGATAGACAACAGGTGGAAATTATAGGCAATTAGCAAGACACCCCCAATAAAGGAGTGGTTCTGCAGGTGGTGACCACAGACACTTCTCAGTTCCTATGCTTCCTGGCTGATGTTTTGGTCACTTTTGAATGCTGGCGGTGCTTTCACTCTAGTGGTAGCATGAGACGGATTCTACAACCCACACAAGTGGCTCAGGTAGTGCAGCTTATCCAGGATGGCACATCAATGCGAGCTGTGGCAAGAAGGTTTGCTGTGTCTGTCAGCGTAGTGTCCAGAGCATGGAGGCGCTACCAGGAGACAGGCCAGTACATCAGGAGACGTGGAGGAGGCCGTAGGAGGGCAACAACCCAGCAGCAGGACCGCTACCTCCGCCTTTGTGCAAGGAGGAACAGGAGGAGCACTGCCAGAGCCCTGCAAAATGACCTCTAGCAGGCCACAAATGTGCATGTGTCTGCTCTGACGGACAGAAACAGACTCCATGAGGGTGATATGAGGGCCCGATGTCCACAGGTGGGGGTTGTACTTACAGCCCAACACCGTGCAGGACGTTTGCCATTTGCAGAGAACACCAAGATTGGCAAATTCGCCACTGGCGCCCTGTGCTCTTCACAGATGAAAACAGGTTCACACTGAGCACATGTGACAGACGTGACAGAGTCTTGAGACGCCGTGGAGAACGTTCTGCTGCCTGCAACATCCTCCAGCATGACCGGTTTGGCATTGGGTCAGTAATGGTGTGGGGTGGCATTTCTTTGGAGGGCCGCACAGCCCTCCATGTGCTCACCAGAGGTAGCCTGACTGCCATTAGGTACCGAGATGAGATCCTCAGACCCCTTGTGAGACCATATGCTGGTGCGGTTGGCCCTGGGTTCCTCCTAATGCAAGACAATGCTAGACCTCATGTGGCTGGAGTGTGTCAGCAGTTCCTGCAAGACAAAGGCATTGATGCTATGGACTGGCCTGCCCGTTCCCCAGACCTGAATCCAATTGAGCACACCTGGGACATCATGTCTCGCTCTATCCACCAACGTCACGTTGCACCACAGACTGTCCAGGAGTTGGCAGATGCTTTAGTCCAGGTCTGGGAGGAGATCCCTCAGGAGACCGTCCGCCACCGCATCAGGAGCATGCACAGGCGTTGTAGGGAGGTCATACAGGCACGTGGAGGCTACGCACACTACTGAGCCTCATTTTGACTTGTTTTAAGGACATTACATCAAAGTTGGATCTGCCTGTAGTGTGTTTTTCCACTTTGATTTTGAGTGTGACTCCAAATCCAGACCTTCATGGGTTCAAAAATTTGATTTCCATTTTTTTATTTTTGTGTGCTTTTGTTGTCAGCACATTCAACTATGTAAAGAACAAAGTATTTCAGAAGAATATTTAATTAATTCAGATCTAGGATGTGTCATTTTTGTGTTCCCTTTATTTTTTGAGCAGTGTATATATACACATACACACTCACCTAAAGAATTATTAGGAACACCATACTAAATACGGTTTTGGACCTTTTGCCTTCAGAACTGCCTTAATTCAACAAGGTAATTCAACAAGGTGCTGATAGCATTCTTTAGAAATGTTAGCCCATATTGATAGGATAGCATCTTGCAGTTGATGGAGATTTGAGGGATGCACATCCAGGGCACGAAGCTCCCGTTCCACCACATCCCAAAGATGCTCTATTGGGTTGAGATCTGGTGACTGTGGGGGCCATTTTAGTACAGTAAACTCATTGTCATGTTCAAGAATCCAATTTGAAATGATTCGAGCTTTGTGACATGGTGCATTATCCTGCTGGAAGTAGCCATCAGAGGATGGATACATGTTCTCATTCTGTTTACGCCAAATTCGGACTCTACCATTTGAATGTCTCAACAGAAATCGAGACTCATCAGACCAGGCAACATTTTTCCAGTCTTCAACAGTCCAATTTTGTTGAGCTCGTGCAAATTGTAGCCTCTTTTTCCTATTTGTAGTGGAGATGAGTGGTACCCGGTGGGGTCTTCTGCTGTTGTAGCCCATCTGCCTCAAGGTTGTGCGTGTTGTGGCTTCACAAATGCTTTGCTGCATACCTCGGTTGTAACGAGTGGTTATTTCAGTCAACGTTGCTCTTCTATCAGCTTGAATCAGTCGGCCCTTTCTCCTCTGACCTCTAGCATCCACAAGGCATTTTTGCCCACAGGACTGCCGCATACTGGATGTTTTTCCCTTTTCACACCATTCTTTGTAAACCCTAGAAATGGTTGTGCGTGAAAATCCCAGTAACTGAGCAGATTGTGAAATACTCAGACCAGCCCGTCTGGCACCAACAACCATGCCACGCTCAAAATTGCTTAAATCATCTTTCTTTCCCATTCTGACATTCAGTTTGGAGTTCAGGAGATTGTCTTGACCAGGACCACCCCCCTAAATGCATTGAAGCAACTGCCATGTGATTGGTTGACTAGATAATTGCATTAATGAGAAATAGAACAGGTGTTCCTAATAATTCTTTAGGTGAGTGTATATACACACACACACACGTGGCTTACTACTAACCGCTTAAAAAAAAAAAAAAAAATTATGTGCGTCACCTCACACCAGGAATAAATGTGCATTTGAGGCCAGCAATCACAATAACAGGACAGTGTTCATGTGGAGAGTGCGCCCTTGTTCTACCCTCTTCATATTTGATTGACAGCAGCTATTGTACAGCTACTGCCTTAAAGTTTTAACCCAAATCAACATAACTTATACACAGGATATGCAATAAGCCTCTGATCAGTAGAGCCTGACCCCACCAGCTATGAAAATGGGGTCCACTGTCTCCCATTAAACGGCACATACACACTGCCTCTGCTTTCAAAGTCTATGGGACTTACAAAGATAAGCGCTGTACTGTAGTCAGTTACATACTTTGTATGAAGTGGCAATATGCATGTGAACCACTTCATAGAGGGGGCATGGGAGCCACATTCTTCTGATTTGTTTGATTATCAGCTGTGGGACTATTGTGGACACTTGGTAAATCTTGATTCTCTGAATATCCCTTTAACCTCTTAAAGGGGTTGTCTCACCTCCCTAGTTGCTGGCTGCCTCGCTGCTCTAAGGGCCTCTCTTCCTTGCTTGCTGGGGCAGAGCTGAAGTCTCTGTAGCCAAGGAAGTCAAGCCTGGCAGGGAGGAAGTAATCCCTCCCCTTGTATGTGCGTGCTGGCTCCCGAGGCTGTCACAGGAGATTCAGCCTCAGGGAGAGCTGCAGAGCAGATCGTGACATCCAATGGTAAGTTGCTTGTCACGATCTGTGTGATGTGTAAAAGTTCCCCCTCCTGTCATCAACACACAGTTTACTAGGAGATTATGTTTCATCCTCTGGAAGAGCAGCAGAACAGCAGAGCAGATCGTGACATCCAATGGTAAGTTGCTTGTCACAATCTGTGTGATGTGTAAAAGTTCCCCCTCCTGTCATCAACACAGTTTACTCTGCCTATTTTCTATTTTCCCTGTCACTGCCTCCCTGCAATGTAGTTTTAATGTCCTTTCTGCTCAGATGTATTCACCCCCCTCATCCATTATTCATGTCTCTATTATGCTCTCCCCCCTCCCCCACTGATCATGTCATTATTATGCTCTCCCATCCGTAGCTAACGGCCTGTAACTGTGATAATCATCCCTGCAAGGTGGCCGGGAGTGAATGTGCATGCGCCATTGTCCGTGCATGCTCGCTCCCATGAAACCCGGCTACCTCGGCAGCCGGAGAGGGGCAGAAGACTTGACAGTAACAGCGCTTACGCGGCCACCGCTACTAATATAATAGAGGTGGCCGTAACCCCTAGAAACGAGCATGTAAAATTGGTGTATAAATATGTCAATAACAAGAAATCTTGTTTACATCCTGCATTTTTCATTTTTCCTCCCCATATTCCAATAGCCATACTTTTTTTTTTTTTGCAGAACAAGATGCATTTTTTAATGGCACTATTTAATTTACCATGTTTTGTATTTGGAAATGGGAAAAAAAAATTGTGGGATAAAATATTAAAAAGGGCTTGTTTTTTATGGGACAAACTGTAGCTTTTATTGGTGCCATTTTGGGGATACGTATAACTTTTTGATTACCGTTATTCAACTTTTTGGGGGGTACAATGTGACTAAAAAATTGTGATATGTTGCTTTGTTTTTTTCCATTATGGCATTCATTGCGCAGGAACATTTTTCAAAATATTTTAGTAGTTAAGAAATTTTGAGATGCGGAAATGCCTGATATGTTTATTTTTTATTGTTTATATATTTTTATATGTAAAACTGGAAAAGGCGGGGGGGGGAAGTGATTTGAACTTTTAGCCCCCTTAGGAGGCTCTAACCTAGGATCTTTTGATCCCTTGTCTCTTTCACGATAATACAAATCTATTGTGGTGAATGGGATTCTAACATGCTCCCTGTTGAGCTGTGCCTTGGGTACAGCTTACCAGGCAGTCTTTCATGACAGGCCTGCTAAGCTGTTTTGGTATCCAATGAAGCCCTGCGATTTCACTGCAGGGCCTCGGATCGGAAGGCAGGGGGGCCCGCATCCCTCTGCCTAACCAAGCGCTTCTCAAATAGTGGGGCTCGCACCCCAGGGGGGGCGCGAGGCTCCGTAAAGGGGGGCTCGTTTTACCTCTGCAAACACTGTCATATTGGATGTCCAGATCGGATTATCCGACTCACTCGCAAGCGGCGTCCCACACGGCGTCGGTTGCCTAGCAACTCTACGGCTGGAGAGAGGGAGCAGCGCGATCACTGGAGATTGTCCCAGCGCAGCCCCAGTAGCAGCCCGACGCGGAGGACCACGTGACCGCCAACGCACATGACACATGCAGAGGACCCGTGGAGACATACAGGAATCAATACGCCGGTTCCTAGTGCCACTCACAGAGGAGAAAGAGCTGGACGCCGGCATGTCATCAAGGCAGAGTCGCAAAGATACATCCGCAGCATCACCAGGTGGGAAAACAAGAGCTGAAGCACAGAAAGAACATAAAGAGCAGGGGTCAAGGGGAGGAGGTAGGACAAACACAAAATCTGATAATAAAACTGAAAAGGGGAAAAGAAATAGTAACCAGGGAATGGAGGAGGAAAAAGTATACGAACTAGAAGGCAGTACCCTGGATGATGCTCTATCCTGATTGGCTAAACCCGCCCGTGTGACTTTTAGACCCGGAAATCGGTCCTCTGTACAGAAAAGTTGCTCCACAACTGATGTAAGTGTGGCTCATTTTTATGCTTTTAATCTTTGTATTTTACAAACTTCTTTTTTTATTCTCTTATACGTTAATAAGGATACAGTGTTATGCAGAGGTGTACTTATTACAATTTTATAGACAAATGATGCTATTTACAGTCGTGCGGGGGGGGGGCGCAAAATGTTTACTTCTTCCTCGGGGGGGCATGACAGAAAATAATTTAGATGCACTGGTAACCTAACAGATGCCACGATCACAATTGAAAGCTGCATCCGAGGGGTTAAATGACTGGTTTTTGCGTCATCATCATATATGGAGCTCCACACAATTCCCTGCGCATAATGCCACACATGTATGGCATTATGTGTTAAGGAGTTAAAAAGGATGTGTCAGCTCTTCTGTTTGTTTTAGTAAATAAAGTAAAAATGTTTTCAAATAGTAACCCTAAATTACATTGAAGGAGTGATTCTCTCAAGAAGGCAATATACTTGACATGTAGGAGGGTTAAAAATGTCACAGAAAATCTGACCTTCGTAATTGGGATCTCTTACCAAATATGTGGTCATTTGGAAAAATAAATGGCTATAACAATTCCACTTGGCAACATTGTGGACCCCTACAAAGTCTGACACTGTCAGCATTGACTGGACTGTGTTAAAGTGTAACAGTGACGGTGACCAAGGGTAACTTTAAGTAATCGTTATGTGTGCTATGTATCAACAGATTTCATAAGATGAGCTATTTTACAATGATACTTCCCTTAATAATTGGCTTCTAGTCTTACGCACAATTAGAGAACATGCACATAGCGAATCCACAAAACACTGATACTGAACGCATGCGATCCCAAACAGAACGTCCTGCCCTCTGTAGAACAGTAAAATGGATAAGAATAGGAAATAGGACATACAAATGCGGACAGCACATGCTGTCCTTATCTTTTGCGGACCTATTGAAGTGAATGGGTCTGCATCCGATCTGCAAAAAATGTGGATCAGATGCAGACCAAAACCACAGTTGTGTGCATGAGCCCCAACTAGAATAAATTGCAGCAAAGCATCAACCTTTGACCCACTTCTGGTTTGGGCTCACAATCACGGAGGGAAATCACTGATCAAACACTGACTGTGTGAAAGAGGCCTTGGTATGATGCTTATTCTGTGGAATTGTAGATTTGCGTGATTCCTCATTTGGCTGGTTTGTGCATAGATCATCAAAGTATTTTGTAATTATGAACTGAGTACTGAAGTTACTTTTGGATCACAGTGGGATCTGACAACTTTTTTATGAATCACATTTTACAAATTTTGGCGATATTAACACTGACCTTAGATAACAGGCAGCAGTTTTAGCATATGTTTTGTGACTTGTTAGATGATTCATTGCTTGGACCAGGGTTGGCCAAGCAACTCTCACTGTTGGTTAATGGCATCCACAAAATGGATTTGTAGCCAAATGTAGATAAATTATTATTTATTAATTCTTTCATTTATTAATTCCATGGCGCTGTACATCCAGACGGGGTTACACAAATATAAAAATACAATAAACAAACTATTAACAGACTGGTACAAAGGGTAGAGAATATTAAACCCTTTAGGCCTCCTGCACACAACAGTATATTTTCACGGTCCGCAAAAACGGGTCCCGTTTTCCCGTGATCCGTGACCGTTTTTTCGTCCGTGGGTCTTCCTTGATTTTTGGAGGATCCACGGACATGAAAAAAAAGTCGTTTTGGTGTCCGCCTGACCGTGCGGAGCCAAACGGATCCGTCCTGAATTACAATGCAAGTCAATGGGGACGGATCCGTTTGACGTTGACACAATATGGTGCCATTTCAAACGGATCCGTCCCCATTGACTTTCAATGTAGTCTGGAGTCCCTTTTATACCATCGGATCAGAGTTTTCTCTAATCCGATGGTATATTTTAACTTGAAGCGTCCCCATCACCATGGGAACGCCTCTATGTTAGAATATACTGTCGGATATGAGTTAGATCGTGAAACCTCATTTCCGACAGTATATTCTAACACAGAGGCGTTCCCATGGTGATGGGGACTCTTCTAGTTAGAATATACTACAAACTGTGTACATGACTGCCCCCTGCTGCCTAGCAGCATCTGATCTCTTACAGGGGGCCGTGATCAGCACAATTAACCCCTCAGGTGCCGCAATAATTCGTTGGTGGCACAGTGTGCCCCCCCCGCCCCCACCCTTCCTCCCTCTATTGTAATAATTCGTTGGTGGCACAGTGTGCGCCCCCCATTGGCCCCCCTCCCTCTATAGCAGGGGTGCACAACCTGCGGCCCGCGGGCCGCATGCGGCCCCCAGAGCCATGGTTTGCGGCCCCCGCCCTGCTGGTCAGAAACACAGATGATCCTGCAATCAGCTGTGTTTCTGCACAGAGCGCCGCACAGCAGATGGATCACAGGTTTTGCTCCTGCACTGTAGCAGGAGCAGAAAGGGCCCCCGGCTATTAGTGAGAGCGGAAGACAGAAGCGCTTTATTAGCACTTCTGCCTTCTCCTCTATGAGTGCTCTGCAGTGTAGACCCAGCGATCACATGATCTCTGGGTGTCTCGGGAACAGAGGAGCGCTGCCCTGGTACAAAGCCTCCGTAGCAGGCTGGTTTCCCTGTAACTGGGGCTCCTTTGGATGCTCCAGTTACAGTGGAAATAGTACAAAAAAAGTCACATATTGTCTCCAAAAGTTCTTTTAGTGACCTCTTGAGGACAAATTATGTGGTAAAAATATATATTTTAAAAAGTTAAAAAATGATTTAAAAAAAAATTGAAAAATAAATAAATTAAAAAATAAAATAAAATAAAAGGAAAAAGTGCTTAAAGGGAGTCTGTCATCAGCATTTCACATTTGTAACCCTTCCCATAGCTTTCAAGCATGCTTACAGTTAATAAAAACGTTACCTTTAGCATCAATCCTGGACTTATAAAACCATCAAAAAACATCTTTGTAGCATATGCAAATGAGGGCTCGCAAGTGCCCAGGGGCGGTGTTACGCTCGTAGGTGCCCTGCTAGCTCAGCCTTATCGTCGCTTCCCCCCGCCCGCCCATCCTTTCTCTCTGACCGCCTATCTACTAACTTGTTGTTTCGCCGAGATCCCGCACCTGCGCACTCAGTCCGTCGGCCGGTGCATGCGCACTGCGATGCCCATTCCTTGTACGGCATCACAGTAATTAATGTGCATGCGCCTATGGACCGCCTCCTTTGTTGTGTTTTCGTGTCGTTAGCCGGCGCATGCGCAATAGTTACTAGATAACAACAAGTTAGTAGATAGGCGGTCAGAGGGAAAGGATGGGCGGGCGGAGGGAAGGAAGGGGTGGGGGGAAGCGAAGAAAAGGCTGTGCTAGCAGGGCACCTACGAGCGTAACGCCGCCCCTGGGCACTTGCGAGCCCTCATTTGCATATGCTACAAAGATGTTTTTTGACGGTTTTATAAGTCCAGGATTGATGCTAAAGGTAACGTTTTTATTAACTGTAAGCATGCTTGAAAGCTATGGGAAGGGTTACAAACGTTTAAATGCTGATGACAGACTCCCTTTAATAAAAGAGAGTGTTCACTGTCCCACCACAGTCTTTTAATGAAAAAGTGCAAAATTTAAAAAAGTGACAGTGTCCCCCAAGGTCTTTTTATGACCTCTTGGGGGACATATTATGTAGCAGAAATATATTAAAGGGAGTCTGTCACCTCCATATGGCCATATACAGTGCTTACATGGCTCTGTAGCACACCTATACAGGATTGTAACGGTACCTTTGTTGACTTGCACCAGCAGGAAAAATGTAGTTTAATTCATATGCAAATGAGCACTCGCAAGTGCCCAGGGGCGGCGTTCAGTGTGTAGGTGCCCAGGCTGCTCTGCCTTCTTTTCACTTTACTCCTCCCCCGCCTCTTCCTTTGCCCGCCCTTCAAGTCCGGACCTATCGATGAGGCAAGAGACTTGGAGGGCGGGCGAAGGCAGAGACTGGGGAGGAGTAAAGTGAAAAGAAGGCAGAGCAGCCTCGGCACCTACACACTAAACGTGCTCATTTGCATATGAATTAAACTTCATTTTTCCTGCTGGTGCAAGTTTAAAGAAAAGAACAAAGGTACCGTTACAATCCTGTATAGATGTGCTACAGAGCCATGTAAGCACTGTATATGGCCATATGGAGGTGACAGACTCCCTTTAAGTAAAAAAAAAATAATCATACATAAAAGAAAAGACACCCACACCAATCAAAACCGTCACCATTACCGCCCCATTCACGTGAAACTTTTCATATTATATAGCAAAATACACAAAATAGAGAACTAATTATAATAATTTATTTTGGTGTCAGTTTGCATATTTAAAGAATAAGGAGCTATAGTTTGAAAAAATATACAGTACAGACCAAAAGTTTGGACACACCTTCTCATTCAAAGAGTTTTCTTTATTTTCATTGTAGATTCATTGTAGATTCACACTGAAGGCATCAAAACTATGAATTAACACATGTGAAATTATATACATAACAAACAAGTGTGAAACAACTGAAAATATGTCATATTCTAGGTTCTTCAAAGTAGCCACCTTTTGCTTTGATTACTGCTTTGCACACTCTTGGCATTCTCTTGATGAGCTTCAAGAGGTAGTCCCCTGAAATGGTTTTCACTTCACAGGTGTGCCCTGTCAGGTTTAATAAGTGGAATTTCTTGCCTTATAAATGGGGTTGGGACCATCAGTTGCGTTGAGGAGAAGTCAGGTGAATACACAGCTGATAGTCCTACTGAATAGACTGTTAGAATTTTGAATTATGGCAAGAAAAAAGCAGCTAAGTATAGAAAAACGAGTGGCCATCATTACTTTAGGAAATGAAGGTCAGTCAGTCAGCTGAAAAATTGGGAAAACTTTGAAAGTAAGGGCTATTTGACCATGAAGGAGAGTGATGGGGTGCTGCGCCAGATGACCTGGCCTCCACAGTCACCGGACCTGAACCCAATCGAGATGGTTTGGGGTGAGCTGGACCGCAGAGTGAAGGCCAAAGGGCCAACAAGTGCTAAGCGTCTCTGGGAACTCCTTCAAGACTGTTGGAAGACCATTTCAGGTGACTACCTCTTGAAGCTCATCAAGAGAATGCCAAGAGTGTGCAAAGCAGTAATCAAAGCAAAAGGTGGCTACTTTGAAGAACCTAGAATATGAGATATTTTCAGTTGTTTCACACTTGTTTGTTATGTTTATAATTCCACATGTGTTAATTCATAGTTTTGATGCCTTCATAGTCATGAAAATAAAGAAAACTCTTTCAATGAGAAGGTGTGTCCAAACTTTTGGTCTGTACTGTATACTTTTTAAAAACGTTTTGTACAGTTTCCCCCAAATAAAAATTGTTGCAAAAATTATTTTGGTAGTCCAACAAATAGGATAGTTACAACCATTTGAACCACCACGCGCGCTAAATCACAAACAAAGTGTCTGGTCATTAAGGCCTTTTCGGGCCTGGTCATTCAAGCGTTAACCAATAGGCGCCTTCCCCACTAGCAGGGTAAAGTGCTTACTGGTTACTGCAGGGCGCCTATAACTGGATTGGCAGGAGATGGTGATAACCAGTGAGCTCCGTCCTCTGCAGTGAAGGAAACCGCTGATTTATAAATAGGAGGCAGGATGGAAGGAAATGTCGCCACTTTTCTGGTAAAAATGATTTTTAACAAGTTCCTGCAGCATGGCCTCTGAAATAGAAAATTCATAATTACCTGCTCCACTCCGCTCTGGTCCTCTGCGCTGCCCCCGCTGCCTCCATCTTCCGGTTCCTGCTTTGTTTACACCTGACAGTGCATAACCATGGTCACTTGCACGGCTCCAGTCAATGACTGGCTTCAGCAGTGACACGCTGCTTGTGGCCACATCACCGCCTAAGCCAGTCATTGTCTGGAGTGGTGTATGACCATGTCCATGCACTGCCAGGTGTAAACAGCGGAGGCAGTTCGAAGAACCGGAGAGGCGGGGAGCAGGTAAGTATAACTCTTCAGTTTCAGGGGCTATGCTGCAGCACGATATTTGGGACAATTACTGGGAAGAAGTGTTCATAGGAGCGCTCATATCTTATATCTGGCCGGTATAATCGTGCAGCTGATCAGTCGATAAACAAGGAATTGCTCATTTGTCGACTGATTTGCATATTTTATCAGGATGAAAGATGTCCGATTATCTGCAGCACGACTGTGGCAGCGATCACTCCTCCCCAGTCACTTTGCACTGGCTTGTGTAATAGGCAGATGAGCGCAGATCAACTTTTTTTTATTTGCGGCCCTTTGAAATAGAGCAATGTGACAATGCGGCCCCCAGACCAAAAAAGGTTGTGCACCCCTGCTCTATAGCATTAACAACATTGGTGGCCAGTGTGCGGCCTCCCATCTACCCGCCCCCCCCCCCCCCCCCCCGATCATTGGTGGCAGCGGGTTACTAGCAATAGTAAAAGATTCATACTTACCTGGGAGCTGCGATGTTCGTGTCCGGCCGGGAGCTCCACCTACTGGTAAGTGACGGTTCATTTAGCAATGCGCCGCACAGACCTGTCACTTAACAGTAGGTGGAGATCCCGGCCGGACACGAACATCGCAGCAGCCGGTAAGTATGAATCTTCTACTATTGTACTATTGCTAAGTAACCATGGCAACCAGGACTGTAGTAGCGTCCTGGTTGCCATGGTTACTGATCGGAGCCCCAGCGATTAAACTGGGACTCCGATCGGAACTCCGCTGCCACCAATGATGGGGGGGGGGAGATGGGAGGCCGCACACTGGCCACCAATGTTGTTAATGCTATAGAGGGAGGGGGGGGCCGATGGGGGGTGCACACTGTGCCACCAACGAATTATTACAATAGAGGGGGGGAGGGGGAGGCGCACACTGTGCCACCAACGAATTATTACAATAGAGGGAGGGGGGGCCGCACTGGCCACCAACCTATTATTACAATAGAGGGGGGGGGCCGCACTGGCCACCAATGATATTCAAACTGGGGAGGGGGGGAGGGTCTGCCCCCTGCTGCCTGTCAGCCCTGATCTCTTACAGGGGGCCGTGATCAGCACAATTAACCCCTTCAGGTGCCGCACCTGAAGGGGTTAATTGTGCTGATCACGGCCCCCTGTAAGAGATCGGGTGCTGCCAGGCAGCAGGGGGCAGTCTTGTACACAGTTTGTAGTGTATTCTAACTAGAAGCGTCCCCATCACCATGGGAACGCCTCTGTGTTAGAATATACTGTCGGTTCTGAGTTTTCACGAAGTGAAAACTCAGCTTTGAAAAAGCTTTTATGCAGACGGATCTTCGGATCCGTCTGTATAAAAACTAACCTACGGCCACGGATCACGGTCACGGATGCCAATCTTGTGTGCATCCGTGTTCTTTCACGTACCCATTGACTTGAATGGGTCCGTGAACCGTTGGCCGTGAAAAAAATAGGACAGGTCATATTTTTTTCACGGCCAGGAAACACGGATCTCGGATGCGGCTGCAAAACGGTGCATTTTCCGTTTTTTCCACGGACCCATTGAAAGTCAATGGGTCCGTGAAAAAAAACGGAAAACGGCACAACGGCCACGGGTGCACACAACGGTCGTGTGCAGGAGGCCTTAGATTACTAGGTTTTGTTCAGCTGAATTGCAGTAGGTTCAGGCCTCTTGCACACGAACGTGTGCGCCCCGTGGTCGTGCTGCGGCCCACAAAATGCGGGCCGCAATGCATGAGCACAGTCCGTGGGGCAGCCGCAGCGGATCGCTGACCCATTCACTTTAAAGGGTCCGCGATCCGGCCGTTCCGCAAAAAGATAGGACATGTTCTATCTTTTTGCGGAAAGGAAGTATGGGGCGACATTTTTTGTAATGGTAGTCTAGAGTGTTGCACTGCAACATGCTGCGACTGCGACACAACAGTCACACAAAAATTAATCCAAGTTGGATATTTGTGTGGTTTTCATGTCACAGTCACATAAGAGACAAAAATAACAGGTGGGTTGGATCCAGCGGGTTGAAGGAATTAACCCACTGAGTACTACCTGTTCAGATCCCATTATAAAGCGTCAGATCACTTATTTATAGTTATTAATTAGGGTGATAGGACCACTAGTTTAAAGTCCTAATATAAGCCCAAATACATATGTCACCTCAGGAGTGTACTGTGTAGTGCTCATACATAGATAGATCAAATCAGGGAGGACCAGTCAATAAAATATGCCAATAGAATTGTGTAAAAATCATCCAAGTTGTATAATATAAGATTAAAATCAAACTAAAATAACAAATGTAGGCTCTTTGACTTACTTCACAAAGGGGGTGGTTATCTGGATAAACTCAAGACACCAGGGAACCATAAACCGCCCCCCAGCCTGGATCTCCTGTAGAATGTCAGAAGATCAATCTGGGCTTCTTTTCAAATTATTTATTGAGAGTCAAGAATCCGGCTCAATGCATTTCGGGTCACAGTCACAACATGTGGCATGTCACAGTGTGACACCATAAATTATCATTACAAAAAATATTGTGCGACATTACTGTGACATAAATGTCACACAGCTAATGTAGTCATGTAACCGGACCCTGCAAAAATTCTCCTGGATTAAGGCTGGGTGAAAGCAGTCTTCAGTCTTGTTCACACCATGTCGTTTTTCCATGTTGTGGATCCAAACAGTAATAGAAAAGTAGGCACACAGTAATGTACAACATGACCACAAGAACACTGCTAATAATATTCCAAAATTGTCATTACTTAGAGATGAGGGAATAAAAATAAAAAAATCGTTTTAGGTGCTTTGCCGAATTTAACAAAAAAGTTAGCTTTGTATCAAATTACTTCATCACGAAGCACATTTCTTTGTAAATAGTGAGTAATCCCCTTAGATGCTGCGTTCATCTGAAATCCATATTAAGGCCTTTCAAGGGTTGATCAACAAAAAAAAAAAATATGTAATCATACTTACCTCATCTATTTGAGCGCAAAGAGGCATCCACGGCCATCTTGCTTGAAGAGCCATCGCAAAATCTAATGCGGTGCATGATGATGATCACATCGGCTGGCTGGCGTGGTGACGTCATAGGTCACCGGGATCGAGATTCCACGCGAGATCTTCAAACATGGCTGCGACGGCCTCTTTGTGCTCAAATGGATGAGGTAATCATGATTTTGTTCTTTTTTTTTATTTGTACTGCCATTTCAGGGAAAATAGTTTCATTACCATTATTACTACTAAACGAGATAGACAAGGCGGCAAATCATAATGAGGTCGTTATTATGGAAACTTCAACTATCCAGATAAAGACTGGGAAACTGAAACTTGTATATCTCATAAAGGAAACAGGTTCTTGGCAATAACCAAAAGACAATTACCTTTCCCAACTGGTTCAGGACCCTACTAGAGGGACGACCATACTGGAATTAGTATTAACCAATAGGCCTGACAAAACAACAGATGTGCAGGTTGGGGGACACCTGGGAAATAGTGAACATGAAGTAATAACCTTTCAATTATCATTCAAAAGAGTGTTTCTTCAGGGAGTAACAAAAATACCAAACTTTAAAAAAGCTAAATTTAGCCAACTAAGAGAGGCCATAGGCCTAACTAACTGGGACAAAGTCCTCAAAAATAAAATATAGCCACAAAATGGGATATTTTTAAAAGCATCCTAAACTCTAATTGTGAGAATTACATATCTTATGGGAATAAAAGATTAAGGAACAGGAAGAAACCAATGTGGATAAATAGAACTGTACATAAAGCCATAAATGACAAAAGGAAAGCATTTAAATCCCTAAAACAGGAGGGTAGCGAGGAAGCACTGAAAAACTATAATAAAAAAATAGAATATATAAAAAACAAAAAAAAGCAGCCAAACTAGAGACTAATTGCCAAAGAGAGCAAAACTAACCCTAAAATGTTCTTCAGTTATATAAATGGTAAAAAGTATAAATCCCAGGCCAGGACCAGATGGCATACACCCCCTGTATCCTAAGAGAATTAAGTAATGTCATAGCCAGACAATTATTTCTGATATTTAACCAGCCCCCCTAGCTTAAACACCCTTAATGACCAGGCCACTTTTTACACTTCTGCACTACACTACTTTCACCGTTTATTGCTCGGTCATGCAACTTACCACCCAAATTAATTTTACCTCCTTTTCTTCTCACTAATCAAGCTTTCATTTGGTGGTATTTTATTGCTGCTGACATTTTTACTTTTTTTGTTATTAATCGAAATTTACAGATTTTTTTGCAAAAAAATGACATTTTTCACTTTCAGTTGTAAATTTTTTTAAAAAAACGACATCCATATATAAATTTTTCTCAAAATTTATTGTTCTACATGTCTTTGATATAAAAAAAATGGTTTGGGTAAAAGCTATAGCGTTTATAAACTATGGTACAAAAATGTGAATTTCCGCTTTTTGAAGCAGCTCTGACTTTCTGAGCACCTGTCATGTTTCCTGAGGTTCTACAATGCCCAGACAGTAGAAAATGCCCACAAATGACCCCATTTCGGAAAGTAGACACCCTAAGGTATTCGCTGATGGGCATAGTGAGTTCATAGAACTTTTTATTTTGTCACAAATTAGCGGAAAATTATGATTTTATTTTTATTTTTTTCTTACAAAGTCCACTAACTTGTGACAAAAAATAAAAACTTCCAGAAACTCACTATGCCCATCATGAAATACCTTGGGGTGTCTTCTTTCCAAAATGTGGTCACTTGTGGGGTAGTTATACTGCCCTGGCAAATTAAGGGCCCTAATGTGTGGGAAGTAGTTTGAAATCAAAATGTGTAAAAAATGACCTGTGAAATCCTAAAGGTGCTCTTTGGAATGTGGGCCCCTTTGCCCACCTAGGCTGCAAAAAAGTGTCACACATCTGGTATCGCCGTACTCAGTAGAAGTTGGGCAATGTGTTTTGGGGTGTCGTTTTACATATACCCATGCTGGGTGAGATAAATATCTCGGCAAAAGACAACTTTTCCCATTTTTTTTATACAAAGTTGGCATTTGACCGAGATATTTATCTCACCCAGCATGGGTATATGTAAAATGACACCCCAAAACACATTCCCCAACTTCTCCTGAGTACGGCGATACCAGATGTGTGACACTTTTTTGCAGCCTAGATGCGCAAAGTGGCCCAAATTCCTTTTAGGAGGGCATTTTTAGACATTTGGATCCCAGACTTCTTCTCACGCTTTAGGGCCCATAAAATGCCAGGGCAGTATAAATACCCCACATGTGACCCCATTTTGGAAAGAAGACACCCCAAGGTATTCAATGAGGGGCATGGCGAGTTCATCGATTTTTTTTTTTTTTGCCACAAGTTAGCGGAAATTGATTTTTTTTTTGTTTTTTCTCACAAAGTCTCCCTTTCCGTTAACTTGGGACAAAAATTTCAATCTTTCATGGACTCAATATGCCCCTCAGCAAATACCTTGGGGTGTCTTCTTTCCAAAATGGGGTCATTTGTGGGGTGTTTGTACTGCCCTGGCATTTGAGGGTCTCCGCAATCATTACATGTATTGCCAGCATTAGGAGTTTCTGCTATTCTCCTTATATTGAGCATACGGGTAATGAGATTTATTTTTTTTCCGTTCAGCCTCTGCGCTGAAAGAAAAAATGAACGGCACAGATTTCTTCATTCGCATCGATCAATGTGGATGAAAAAATCTCTGCCAAAAAAAAAGAAGGGGAAAGGCGTCTGCCAGGACATAGGAGCTCCGCCCAACATCCATACCCACTTAGCCCGTATGCCCTGGCAAACCCGATTTCTCCATTCACATCAATCGATGTGGATGAATAAATCATTGCCGGGATTTTTTATTTATTTTTTATATACAAAGTATTTGCCAAAGTATATGAACACCACCGCCTCCTCAGCTCATATGCCTCGGCAAACGTATCTTTTACTGCAGAGGAGAAATCTCGTCTTGCAGCGCCGCATACACCGACTTGTGTGTAATCTGACAGCAGCGCAATGCTTCTGTCAGAATGCACATCAGTGCTGCAGCTAGTCGATCGGTTGGTCCACCTGGAAGGTAAAAAAAAACAAAAAGAAAAAACCAGGCCGCAACGCAATAAATTTATTAACTTTATAATAACATTTGAACGGAACATATAAACTTTATTTAACTTTTTGAACAGAACGTTAACTTTTTTGCTTACCGATGTTTTTTTGTTTTTTTTTTGTTTTTTTTACCTTTATAGGACAAACCTCTCCTTCCCCATGGGACAATGTGCAAAGTGCAAATCGCCCAAAGATGTGGCGAAGTACATTATGCACTTTATCCCAGGTGAAAGGAGAGGATTGCAGCAGCTGTGAGTGAAAGGGCCCTAATAGCCCTGTGTGCCTGTCCTGTGAGATGCAATCCCTATGCTAAGTGTACCTGTGTGTGGTACTTCCGGAAACACTCCCCTAAGCATAGGGCAGGGTGGTCAGGGCAGTCAGGACAGAAATAGCGGGTGTCACGCCTTATTCCACTCCTGCTACAGACACGACATCTTTTTCGGGGTGATGGTTGGGTTGAGGTACCAGCAACGACATTGCGGAAATGTCGCTCGTGTAGACGGCTCACTACACTGGTGGTTGGGGCCACGGAACCTCCTGGATACAGGAGGTTCGCGATGATCTCTTCCTGAAATTTGAGGAAGAATCCTGTTCTCCCAGCCTTACTGTAGAGAACAAAACTATTGTACATCGCCAATTGAATCAAATATACAGACACCTTCTTATACCAGCGTCTGGTGCGTCGGGAAACTAAATAGGGAGCCAACATCTGGTCATTGAAGTCCACCCCTCCCATGAGCGCATTATAGTCGTGGACTGAGAGGGGCTTTTCAATGACACTGGTTGCCCGTTCAATTTGTATTGTCGTGTCTGCGTGAATGGAGGAGAGCATGTAAACGTCACAATTGTCTCTCCATTTCACCGCGAGCAGTTCTTCGTTACACAAGGCAGCCCTCTCCCCCCTTGCAAGACGGGTGGTAACGAGCCGTTGGGGGAAGCCCCGGCGACTAGGTCGCACGGTGCCACAGCAGCCAATCTGTTCTAGGAACAAATGCCTGAAGAGGGGCACACTTGTGTAAAAATTGTCCACATAAGGATGGTACCTCTTGCCAAATAAGGGTGACACTAAGTCCCAGACTGTTTTCCCACTGCACCCCAAGTAGTCAGGGCAACCGACCGGCTCCAGGGTCTGATCTTTACCCTCATAGATCTGAAATTTGTCAGTATAGCCTGTGGCCCTTTCACAGAGCTTATACAATTTGACCCCATACCGGGCGCGCTTGCTTGGGATGTATTGTTTGAAGCCAAGGCGCCCGGTAAAATGTATAAGGGACTCGTCTACGCAGATGTTTTGCTCAGGGGTATACAAATCTGCAAATTTGTTGTTGAAGTGGTCTATGAGGGGCCGAATTTTGTGGAGCTGGTCAAAAGCTGGGTGGCCTCTGGGACGGGAGGTGGTGTTGTCGCTAAAGTGCAGGAAACGCAGGATGGCCTAAAATCGTGCCCTGGACATAGCAGCAGAGAACATGGGCATGTGATGAATTGGGTTCGTGGACCAATATGACCGCAATTCATGCTTTTTGGTTAGACCCATGTTGAGGAGAAGGCCCAGAAAAAAATTTCATTCGGAAACTTGGACTGGTTTCCACCGGAAAGGCTAGGCATAATAGCTTCCCGGGTTGGCGGCTATAAATTGAGTGGCATACCGATTTGTTTCTGCCACGACTAAGTCCAAGAGCTCCGCAGTCAAGAACAGCTCAAAAAATCCCAGTGCCGAACCGATCTGAGCTGTCTCAACCTGAACTCCAGATTGGGCGGTGAAAGGGGGAACTACAGGTGCGGCTGAAGTTGGGGACTGCCAATCAGGGTTTGCCAGCACCTCAGGGACCCTAGGGGCTCTACCTGTGCGGTGCCTGTCTGTGCGGTGGCTGCGACAGAGTAACTATTGCACGTGCCACCGTACCAGCTTTAACTGCCCTTCTGGTGCTCGCCACTTCACCATGTTGTACGGCAGTGCCGGTACTAGGTCCAGGGAGGGCTGCGCTGCTGGTGTATGCCTCACCACGTAATCCGACAGCGTCAGCCCCTCTCTGCTGCCCTTGAAGCGGATCCTGCGCAACCTGTCGTCTAGCAACAAGGGGCCGGGTACGCCTGGTGCTATCAGGGACCTCAACCTCCTCGTCCGAACTTTGGGTCAGCCTGCCACTGCTTTCTACAGGTTCATATTCTGACCCGCTAGATTCGTCAGATGAGGGTTCCCATTCCTCATCCGACTGGGTCAGAAGCCTGTAGGCCTCTTCAGAAGAATACCCCCTGTTTGATATTTGGAATACTAAATTTAGGGGTATTCCCTGAGACTACTCAAGAAAAAAAGCAAGCCTGTCTTACAAATGGGAGGCTAGCGAAGTACTGGAGGCCGCTGCGATTGATAAAAAATATCAAAACAGATTTTTTTATCGCCGCAGCGCTTGTAAAGTGATTGTGCAGTGATAAAAAATAAAAAAAATTGTCACTGCGGCGGGGCGGGCGTTGGTGAACGCATGTGTGGGCGACCGATCGGGCTTGATCGGGCAAACACTGCGTTTTGGGTGGAGGGCGAACTAAGGTGACACTAATACTATTATAGAACTGACTGTGATCAGTTTTGATCACTTACAGAAACTATAAAAGTACAAATGCTGATTAGCGATACGCTAATCAGCGAATAAGTGACTGCGGTGCGGTGGGCTGGGCGCTAAACGATCGCTAGCTACCTAACCAAGGGGCCTAAACTATCCTAAACCTAACAGTCAATACTAGTGGGGGAAAAAAGTGACTGGGGTGATCAAGGGGTTAATTGGGGTGATGGGGGGTGATCTGGGGCTAAGTGAAGTGTTTGGTGTGTACTCACTGTGATGTCTGCTCCTCTGCTGGAACCAACCGACCAAAAGGACCAGCAGAGGAGCAGAGGAGCAGAGAAGCAGAGAAGCAGAGAAGCCATTTAACACTTTATATTTATAAATATAAAGGTGTTAGATGGCTTGTGATTCGATTTTTTTAAAATCATCAACCTGCCAGCGACGATCATAAGCTGGCAGGTTGATGACGAAATACTCCTCTAACTTTTGCCGGCCCGCGATGCGCATGCGCGGGCCGGCTTTGAGCGAAATCTCGTGTCTCGCGAGATGACGCGTATATGCATGACTCTGCCTGCAGCTGCAGCCTCCAGAACGCAATCCTGCGTTAGGCGGTCCGGAGGCGGTTAAGGACTCTATACTGACAGGGAGTGTTCCACAGGATTGGCGCATATCAAATGTGGTGCCAATATTCAAAAAGGGTCTAAAAACAGAGCCCGGAAACTATAGGCCGGTAAGTTTAACATCTGTCGTGGGTAAACTGTTTGAAGGTTTTCTAAGAGATGCCATCTTGGAGTACCTCAATGAAAATAAGCAAAAAACGTCATATCAGCATGGCTTCATGAGGGATCGGTCATGTCAAACTAATTCAATCAGTTTCTATGAGGAGGTAAGTTCTAGACTTGACAGCGGCAAATCAATGGATTTCGTATAGCTGGACTTCTCCAAAGCATTTAAAACTGTACCACATAAAAGGTTAGTATATAAAATGAGAATGCTCGGACTGGGAGAAAAAGTCTGTATGTGAGTAAGTAACTGGCTCAGTGATAGAAAACAGAGGGTTGTTATTAATGGTACACACTAAGATTGGGTCACTGTCACTAGTGGGGTACCTCAGAGGTCAGTATTGGGCCCTATTCTCTTCAATATATTTATTAATGATCTTGTAGAAGGCTTGCACAGTAAAATATAAATTTTTACAGATGACACTAAACTGTGTAACGTAATTTACATGTACAGTGTTAATTTTTTCGGACATGGTCAGATATCATAGTCAAGTATCAAAATAATGCCAATGTGACGCCTGACCCTGACACCTGACCCTCACACCTGACCCTGACATCTGAGTTGGACTTCTGCTCTTCATTGTTCAGGGTCAAAGTTAGAATGAGTTATAGATATACTATGTATTTGTATGCTAAATCGCACAACCAAAGTATGTCTATTGCTCAGCTTATAGCTCTGTGCCTAAAATGCTGTAAGCTAACACATTACAGTGTTATATGAGTGCATAGCTGATAGCTCAGTGGTAAAGCAATTGCCTCAAACCCAGTGTTTCTGTGTTCAAAACCCCTTTAAAGGGGCTAAAATATGTTTACATTTTATTAAGCCCTAGATAAGAGGCACATTTAAATGATGTGTGACGCTGATATCTGACTTCCTTCACTTGTCAGTGTCACAAACGATTTTAGGTTTACTGTGGTTTTGTATGCTATATCACGTAGATGAACAAAAATCCCAAGCTCATGCAAGGCAAGCTGGTAGCTCAGTGGTAATGCCATTACCCAATGTCCAGGCTTTCTTAGTTCAAAACCCCTTTCAGCCTCTAAAAAATGTTTACATTTTATTAAGCCCTAGATTAGAGGCAAATTTAAATGATGTGTGAAGTTATCTGACTTCCTTCACTTGTCAGTGTCACAAAGGATTTTAGGTTTACTATGTTTATTGGTATACTTCATCTCATAGATCAAAAAAATTTCCACCTTTGGAGTCTAAAGCTATAGCTCAGTGGTAAGACACTTGCTTTGCAAGTAGTGTTCATGGGTTCAAAACCCATTTAAGGCTTTTGATAAAAATTATATTTTATATTTTATAGAGCTCTATATCAGAGACAAATTCATGTGGTGTGTGATTTAAGTAGTCCTTTTTTATTTTATTAAGAGTACATGGGCAGCACTGTAGTAAAGGGGGCACTAATTTACTGTATCTTCATCTATTTCCAGGTGACTGAGTTTTTTTTTGTTTTTTGTTGTCTTGAAACAGTCACTGTACAATATAGTAATGTATTCTTATTTCTTAGGAAGGAGTCTAATTATCAGATCTGTAAATCACTTGATTGCAATTATTTGTCGGCATCCACCCAAACATAAGCTGCAAAGATATGACCACTAGGGGTCTCGCTAGTCCACTGTCGTTAGGCATGTTCCAGCTCTCCCAGCAAATACAAGCAGAAGGAAGTTTGGTCGTGTTCTGGAATAGCTGATGAGGAGACTTACCAGATTCACTGCCTCCTCACAGATCTGCAAACCAAATTATCTTACTGTAAGTCTGCTCTCCCTCCGCTATCTTACATGGCTTATACACCTCTCTCAAGTGTGTATGCAGTTCCATATTAGCTAGAATCACTGTATTTCTGGGACCCCTGAAAAAGTTGATTAGTCACTGTATACAGAGCTGTGTCCTGGATTATACATATCTACTGTATATATGTGTATTATACATACTGTGTGCTATAGCTTCACCATACTGAGATCTGCTCAGAAAGCTGATATACATATTACTGCTTTATCCACAGACAAAATATATGATCATTAATGTTACATTAATGGCTTTGCATGTAGATATCCCAGGTTGAAGTCCCCAGAAAGACATTTTTTTTTCTTTAATAGCATATACTATAATAAATAATATGTCATTAACCCGTAGGATACCGGCACTGTAAATGTATGTCGCTGGAAACAGTCACAAATCCCAGCGCCGTACAGGTACAGCGCTCTGATCGGGCGGCCACAGGAGCTCCTCCCGCCCGATCAGCTGCAGGGGTCCGGCAGTCACTGATAATTGGACCCCTGCTGTATGCACCGGCATTGGTGAAAACAATGATGTCGGCTCATTAACCCTTGCACTGCCGCACGTGCGGTATCCTGGCGGGTGCAGGGTGTCCATCGGGTCCCCGTGGTGCTGTCATGTCAGCCTGCTGTCTAGCCCTGTCAGTCAATGGGGGAGGGGGTGTGTGCAGAGCACAGGGGGTGTTACAGAGCATTGCTCAGAATATTCAGCCCCGCCTCTGAGTGCTCGAATTGTTTATTTGCATATGAATAAAAGCACAGATATCTCTGCAGCTATTTATCATACATAATCAGCATAGTGAGCCCTACCAGGCAGTACGTATGGTCTAATAGGGTTGATTCTGGTGACAGAGCCTCTTTAACCTCTTAAGGACACAGGGCAAACAGGTACGGCGCTGGGGTTTGTGACCGTGTTTCCAGCGACATACATGTACAGCACCGGTATCCTACGGGTTAATGACATATTATTTATTATAGTATATGCTATTAAAGAAAAAAATTATGTCTTTCTGGGGACTTCAACCTGCGATATCTACATGCAAAGCCATTAATGTAGCCTCCAAGCTATAACATTACCACATATGGACATTACCACATGGTTTTTCTATACTTAGAAGCTATCACATAGTACTGCGATCTGTATGATCATATATTGTGTCCGTGGATAAAGCAGTAATATGTATATCAGCTTTCTGAGCAGATCTCTTAGTGTGGTAAAGCTATAGCACATAGTATGTATAATACACATATATACAGTAGATATGTATAATCCAGGACAAAGCTCTGTATATAGTGACTAATCAACTTTTTCAAGGGTCCTAGAAATACAGTGATTCTAGCTAATATGGAACTGCATACACACTTGAGAGAGGTATATAAGCCATGTAAGATAGCGGAGGGAGAGCAGACTTACAGTAAGATAATTTGGTTTGCAGATCTGTGAAGAGGCAGTGAATCTGGTAAGTCTCCTCATCAGCTATTCCAGAACACGACCAAACTTCCTTCTGCTTGTATTTGCTGGGAGAGCTGGAACATGCCTAACCACAGTGGACTAGCGAGACCCCTAGTGGTCATATCTTTGCAGCTTATGTTTGGGTGGATGCCGACAAATAATTGCAATCAAGTGATTTACAGATCTGATAATTAGACTCCTTCCTAAGAAATAAGAATACATTATTATATTGTACAGTGACTGTTTCAAGACAACAAAAAACAAAAAAAAAACTCAGTCACCTGGAAATAGATGAAGATACAGTAAATTAGTGCCCCCTTTACTACAGTGCTGCCCATGTACTCTTAATAAAATAAAAAAGGACTACTTACATCACACACCACATGAATTTGTCTCTGATATAGAGCTCTATAAAATATAAAATATAATTTTTTTGATCTATGAGATGTAGTATACCAATAAACATAGTAAACCTAAAATCCTTTGTGACACTGACAAGTGAAGGAAGTCAGATAACGTCACACATCAGTGTCACACATCATTTAAATTTGCCTCTTATCTAGGGCTTAATAAAATGTAAACATTTTTTAGAGGCTGAAAGGGGTTTTGAACTCAAAAAGCCTGGACGTTGGGCAACGGCATTACCACTGAGCTACCAGCTTGCCTTGTATGACCTTGGGATTTTTGTTCATCTACGTGATGTAGCATACAAAACCACAGTAAACCTAAAATCGTTTGTGACACTGACAAGTGAAGGAAGTCAGACATCAGCGTCACACATTTAAATTTGCCTCTTATCTAAGGCTTAATAAAATGTAAACATATTTTAGCCGCTTAAAGGGGTTTTGAACACAGAAACACTGGGTATGAGGCAATTGCTTTACCATTGAGCTATCAGCTATGCGCTCATATAACACTGTAATGTGTTAGCTTACAGAATTTTAGGCACAGAGCTATAATCTGAGCAATAGACGTACTTTGGTTGTGTGATTTAGCATACAGATACATAGTATATCTATAACTCATTCTAACTTTGACCCTGACCTATGAAGAGCAGGTGTCAGAGTCAGGTGTCACATTGGCATTATTTTGATACTTGACTATGATATCTGACCATGTCCTTAAATGAACACTGTAGACATGGAAGAGGCAGTAGCGTATGTGTTTTGGAGGGCTGTTTGCCCGCCTCCTGCCCCAGGATTACGGCCCTTTAAGATACTTTTACTAACTTTTAAACCCCTGAACCTATTCAAGTAAATTTTGGATAGGTTTGTCCCCAAGTTATACTGGTTAAATGGAGATAAGTTATATGTATGTACAATGTAAACTCACAAAGTTGTAACAATTTATAAGAAGTGTAACTTTTCAGCTTAGGAGATAGTTGTGTAGATACAGAAATTGACTCAATTATCTCCTAGACAGAGGGGAGGAATATGCTGGGTGTGTTTCTATTGTCCCATTGTACCATTGTCCCATTGTGTCCGATTTGCTGCTGTACCTACATTGTATGTGTTGTAATATATTGATTGGTTGTATTTCAAAACCCTGTGGGCAGTACTATGTTTGTGGATTGTAAATAAAAGAGGCTGTATGCCCCAGGACAGTCAGTTCTGCTTGACCTCAAAACGAAGTGTCGTCTCGTTCTTGGGAGAATTGGATTGTATGCTGATTGCCAGGAGTGTAAGCTGATCGTATGCTTTTCCTGTTCCGCGGTTTCCAGTGTTCGTGTAGTTTGCAGTTCAGCAGACTGGTGCTTGCAGTAGCTGCCTGTGCATTGAAAGGAAGATATCGTCTGAACGGAGTTGTGTGCTGAATGGTCCGTTACAGCGTACACACAATCCATGTGCAAAACTGATCCATGGGGCACCCTCCCTGTCCCCGGAGATCTGTGGAGGGCACTGTTATGGGGATATCTGTGGAGGGCACTGTTATGGAGATATCTGTGGAGGGCACTGTTATGGGGATATCTGTGGAGGGCACTGTTATGGGGATATCTGTGGAGGGCACTGTTATGGGGATATCTGTGGAGGGCACTGTTATGGGGATATCTGTGGAGGGCACTGTTATGGGGATATCTGTGGAGGGCACTGTTATGGGGATATCTGTGGAGGGCACTGCTATGGGGATATCTGTGGAGGGCACTGCTATGGGGATATCTGTGGAGGGCACTGCTATGGGGATATCTGTGGAGGGCACTGCTATGGGGATATCTGTGGAGGGCACTGCTATGGGGATATCTGTGGAGGGCACTGTTATGGGGATATCTGTGGATGACACTTATGGGGATATCTGTGGGTGGAGGAGTGTTCGGCGTGGCATTTTAGGCAAGAATGAAGGTTGAATGTGACCCGTGTATGTGTGTGACCACCATTGTTTGTACAAGGGCAGATATCTTAGGCCTGTGATACACAATACAGAGATATAGCTTTTAGGGACAGGAATTAAGTTTTGTGTGTTGGTACTGAGCTACAGTACCTATACAACAGAACTGATTAGTACCCTTGGTCTGAATGCTAATTGATCAAATGTGAGTTGCACGAATTAAACAATTCCATTACCATTGGCAATTGCTACGAGTTCCTGGGAGACTGTAAGGCTAGGTCTTCACGACGACAATAAGTCGCGCGACAGATAGGGCACAACTACACTGCAACATTTGAAGCGCAACATTTTGTTGCACCAATGTCGCGCGACAATTTTTATAATGGCAGTCTATGGTGTCGCACTGCAACATGCTGCGACTGCGACGCAACAGTCGCAGAAAAAAACATCTCGAATGGATTTTCTGCGACTGTTGCGTCGCAGTCGCAGCATGTTGCATGTTGCAGTGCGACACCATAGACTGCCATTATAAAAATTGTTGCGCGACATTAGTGCAACAAAATGTTGCGCGACAAATGTCGTCGTGTAGACGTAGCCTAAGATAACATTCAATGGTAGCAACCTAGATTGCACCTAATTGTTTATTAATGAACTCTGTCTCGTACAGCAGTACCACACATGTAAACTACACCTGATCCTTAATGTAGTCTAGCTATCCTCAGTTCTGTGACAGGCTCTGCGCCCATAAAATAACCAAATGGTCCATAAAGTGTGAGGTGGCACCAATTGCAAGTGAGGAACCGTCACCCCCCTCTCATGCCTGATAGTTTTAACCTATCCCTGTAGGTCTTTAGATTTTAGATATGTTACAATATGTTATTTAGTTTAGGACCCCTACAGGGATTTTTGTCGGTTCACTGACCGAATTGAGTACTTGTGAAATTATCCTGAGGGCCCTAAAATTAGGCATTTTTTGTTTTTGATTTTGATATCTGTGGGTGACACGGTTATGGGGATATCTGTGGGTGACACGGTTATGGGGATATCTGTGGGTGACACGGTTATGGGGATATCTGTGGGTGACACAGTTATGGGAATATCTGTGGGTGACACGGTTATGGGGATATCTGTGGGTGACACGGTTATGGGGATATCTGTGGGTGACACGGTTATGGGGATATCTGTGGGTGACACGGTTATGGGGATATCTGTGGGTGACACGGTTATGGGGATATCTGTGGGTGACACGGTTATGGGGATATCTGTGGGTGACACGGTTATGGGGATATCTGTGGGTGACACGGTTATGGGGATATCTGTGGGTGACACGGTTATGGGGATATCTGTGGGTGACACGGTTATGGGGATATCTGTGGGTGACACGGTTATGGGGATATCTGTGGGTGACACGGTTATGGGGATATCTGTGGATGACACGGTTATGGGGATATCTGTGGATGACACGGTTATGGGGATATCTGTGGATGACACGGTTATGGGGATATCTTATGCTATATATGTGTCATCCACAGATCCCCCATAAGTGCCTTCTAGTAATGTATCAGTGGGGAGGGAGGAGGCGGGGACACTGGCAGCGGGGCCGGTGCAGTGACTCTAGTTTAATACACCGTCTCTGCACACAGCTGTAAAAGTATATTCATGTGAAGCTTAATCTTTGTAAAAGTAGCCCAACCCCTCCTGTACTTAATAACTAGGGTGGCATGCAGACTCGCCGCCGCCCCGGCAGCTTGAGCTTAACATCTCTCCCTCCGCCATGCACCTCCTGCCCCGCCTGCCTGCTTCATTCATAAAGTGGGAGGAGCCGGTAGACGGGGCAGGAGGCGCATGACGGAGGGAGAAATGTTAAGCTCAAGCTGCCGGCACGGGGATGAGTCTGCATGCCACGTTTCTGTCACTGCACTGACTGCTGGCATTTTGCCAGCAGCTTGAGCGGCGCGATGTGGCTGAGCGGGAACACAATAATTGCTGCCTGGCCGCCCACCCACGCAGCTTAGAGGGAACACTGACTGCAGGGGCCAGGTGGGTCCACAGGCAGCCGGGGCCGGTCGCAACTGAGACCCCTGTATGTACGCCACTGGGAAGAGGACAGTATACTGCTACAGGGGGATCTAAACAGATTGGAGGCTTGGGCAGAGAAGTGGCAGATGATGTTTAACACTGAAAAATGTAAGGTTATGCACATAGGAAGAAATAATGCAAATCACCCATGCATACTAAATGGTAAAACACTGGGTAACACTGACATGGAAAAGGACCTAGGAATTTTAGTGAATAGCAAACTGAGCTGTAAAAAACAGTGTCAGGCAGCTGCTTCCAAGGCCAATAAGATAATGGGTTGCATCAAAAGGGGCATAGATGCCCATGATGAGAACATAGTCCTACCACTTTACAAATCACTGGTCAGACCACACATGGAGTACTGTGTACAGTTCTGGGCTCCTGTGAACAAGGCAGACATAGCAGAGCTGGAGAGAGTTCAGAGGAGGGCAACCAAAGTAATAACTGGAATGGGTGGACTACAGTACCCTGAAAGATTACCAACATTAGGGTTATTCACTTTAGAAAAAAAGACGACTGAGGGGGGAGATCTAATTATTATGTATAAATATATCAGTACAGAGATCTCTCCCATCATCTATTTATCCCCAGGACTGTGACGAGGGGACATCCTCTGCGTCTGGAGGAAAGGTTTGTACAGAAACATAGAAGAAGATTATTTACGGTAAGAGCAGTGAGACTATGGAACTCTCTGCCTGAGGAGGTGGTGATCGTGAGTTCGCTAAAAGAGTTCAAGAGGGGCCTGGATGTATTTCTGGAGTGTAATAATATTACAGGCTATAGCTATTAGAGAGGGGTCGTTGATCCAGGGAGTTATTCTGATTGCCTGATTGCAGTCAGGAAGGAATTTTTTCCCCTTAAGTGAGGAAAATTGGCTTCTACCTCACAGTTTTTTTTTTGCCTTCCTTTGGATCAACTTGCAGGCTAACAGGCCAAACTGGATGGACAGATGTGTTTTTTTGGCCTTATATGCTATGTTACTATGAAGCATATGGAAATTCGGCTTCGTGGTGAATCAAATTATTTCTGAAATTCGGATCAAAGTCTACTTCACAAGCTTTGATTCGCTCAACACTACTTTGAATCAGTTCTTCTATGCCAAACTATCTTTACACTGTTTGATCATAGAGGCAAGGCTTTTGTTCACACTATCGTTATTTTACCATCTCACTTTATTCATGTGCTTTAGCTTGTGAAAACAATGTGGTTGTCCTGGTATCATGATTTCACCTAGTCCTGTGGAAAACTACCTCACAATAAGGGCTCATGCACACGGCCGTTGTGTCTCCGTGGCCGTATTGCGGCCGGCATAAAGCGGGTCTGCGATACACAGGCACCAGTCTGTGTGTACTCCGCATGGGTGCGAACCATTCACTTGAATGGGTCCGTAATCACAGAGATGCGGAATGGAAGCACGGATTGGAACCTCACGAAAGCACTTCGGAGTGCTTCCGTGGTGTTTTTTAGCCGTGCCTCCGCACCGCAACAAAATAGAACAGGTTCTTTTTTTTTGCGGTGCGGAAGGATCACGGATCCATTCAAGTTGAATGGGTCTGGATCCATCCCGGCTGCCGCACAGATGTTTCCCGTGCATTTGGGACCGCAAACTACTAAGCCCTTTGTAATCTTCAAACGCTACAGCTGACCCCTCAGATTTGTATTTTTTAAATGCCCTCTTTTATTGCTCTTTTTACAGTAGCTGTAAGCCATGGGGGGTTTAATTTTAGCCATTTAAACTTGTTACCTAAAAGAATAAAAAAAATTGTGCAATTACTCAAATTGCATTTGAAGTTCTCCTATTTATCCTCTGTATTATTATGTAATAGTAGCTGCTCCCAGTCTATGCCTTGAAATGCTGCCCTCAATCCAGGGAAATTAGCCTTTTTGAAATTCAGTGTCTTTGCTCTGCCTGACAGAGTTTGCTTCTTATAGTTTAGGGGGAATAGAATTATATTGTGGTCACTATTACCTAGTGTTTCTCAAACAGTAACATTTCCAACAAGCTCTGCATCATTAGAAATTACCAGATCCAACAGAGCATCGCCCCTAGTGGGAGCTTCTACAAACTGGCCCATAAAGTGGTCCTGCAGCAAGTTGAGGAATTTTCTCCCCTTTGCAGTTGAGGCAGAACCATGACCCCAGTCAATGTCTGGGAAGTTAAAATCTCCCATTATGACTACTGTACCAGCCTGTGCCGCCCGCTATATTTGGTTATACAGTTGCGTTTCTATCTCTTCTGTGATATTAGGGGGTCTATAGATTACACCAAGTATTATTTTTTTAGTGTTTATATCCCTTTGAACTTCCACCCATAAGGTTTCCACATCCTCACGCACAATTGCCTCTTTCACACTTGTGTTCAGATTACTCCTCACATACAGGCACACGCCACCACCTTTTCTATTGACCCGGTCTTTCCTTAACAGTGTAAAACCCTCCATATTAACAGCCCAGTCATGCGAAGAGTCCAACCATGTCTCAGCCACACCAACTACATCTATGTGTTCTTCTAGTACCATAGCCTCCAGCTCCCCCATATGCTAGCTAGACTTCTGGCATTTGTGAAAATACATTTTAAATTACTATTACCTGTAAAGTCATTATCCGGGATTTTTTGGTTACCTTGGTTAATTTTTGTATGTAACAGGTTCTTGTTACCAGCAGTTTTTTTTTATAAATGTATAGTTATGCCCAGTCTTCTCCCCATTTTCCTTGCTAACCCCAGCCCCCACTAAATCCCCACTGTCCCCTTCTATAAGCCACTCTCTATCTACACTATCTACCCCCTTATTAGTATGACACCTTCCCCCCCAGATCCTAGTTTACAAGCTTCTCCAGCTGTCTAACCATTTTTTCCCCCAGAGCAGTTGCACCCTCCTGCAATAGGTGCAGCCCGTGCCTACTGTAGAGCCTGTAACCGACTGCAAAGTCGGCCCAGTTCTCCATGAATCCAAACCCTTCCTTCCTGCACCAGCTTCCGAGCCACTTATTTAACTCCCTAAGCTCCCGTTGTCTCTCTAGTGACGCTCCATGTTGCGGTTTGCTCTCCAGTATGGGAATGCAACTAAACGGAACTGAATGCATTTTGGAGCATTCCGTTCTGTTCAGTTACATTTTGTCCCCATTGACAATGAATGGGGACAAAACTGAAGCATTTTTTTTTCAGTATTGAGCCCCTATGACGGATCTCAATACCGGAAAACTAAAATGTTAGTGTGAAAGTAGCATTACTTGACTACTGTTTGCATGGCCTTTTCTCATCGTGTATTGAGGCAAGTTTACTCATGGTCTGTGGAAAAACAAGTTGCTATAGTTAGGATAGTTGCTATCCTAGCTACCTAGCTCATACAAAATATGAGAAGAAATTTGTGTATGCTGTTTGAGATTTTGATATCTTGTTGATAGTATGTGATATAATTTTAATTTATTTAGTATTGTTTATTTTCCGCAAACTTGATAATCAACTTCTGTATCTTTAAGGTATTCATCTTCAGTTGTCTTACATGACAGGTACACTCCCAAAGCTGGCAACACTTTATACATTTGTAATTGGCTTCTAATTTGACCAAATTATCAGAAATAATAACCTAGTTCAGCCCTAACCAAATTGATTTTCCAAGTATATAGCAATCAAGAATGATCTTGTTTATGACTACACCTTAGGCCTCTTTCACACGGCCGTGTGCTGGCTGGGCCCATGCTGCAGACCGCAAATTGCGGTCTGCAATGCACGGGCACTGACCTTGGGGCAGCCGCATGCAGATCGTGGACCTATTCACTTGAATGGGGTCCACGAATCGTCCTTTCCGCAAAAAGATAGAACAAGTTCTATATTTTTGCACAACAGAAGCACGGAACGGAACCCTACGGAAGCACTCCGTGGTGCTTCCGCGGGGTTCCGCTCCGTGCTTCTGTTCCGCATCTCAGGATTTTTGGACCCATTAAAGTGAATGGGTCCGCATCCGTGATGCGGAATGCACACGGCTGGTGACCCGTGTATTGCGGAACCACCATATGCGGCCCGCAATACGGCTACGGGAGCACTACGCTCGTGTGAAAGATGCCTTATACTTGGTGCAGGTTTTGAGGACTGCAGTGTTAACAGGTTTACCATTTCTGCAGTATTTGTTGAATACCTTCCCTATCAACAAAGATAAAGTTAGACATGATTTCTTAGGTAAAGATTTATATGTGCATGGTTCATATTAGAGATGAGCAAAGTTTTCAAAAATTTGATCCGAATTAATTTGTCAATAAGCAAGTTATAAATCAGCTATTTCACGGGCTGCAGGGAGAGTGTATCTCGGTGTACATCACTGTGCAATGCAGAAACATGCATAGCTAGTCCGTTTTGGTAGTGAAACTGTTACTGTGCGTCAGTATGGCAGGTGTCACTCTAAGGCCTCATGCACTCAACCGTGGTGTGTTTTGCGGTCCGCAAATCGCGGAACCGCAAAACACGGATGGCGTCTGTGCGCGTTCCGCAATTTGCGGAATGGCATGGACAGCCTTTAATATAAATGCCCATTCTTGTCCGCAAAGCACGTTATATTTTTTTAGCGGGGCCACGAACGGAGTAACGGATGCGGACAGCACACGGAGTGCTATCCGCATCTTTTGCGGCCCCATTGAAGTGAATGGGTCCGCATCCGAGCCGCCAAAACGGTGGCTCGGATGCGGACCAAAACAACGGCAGTGTGCATGAGGCCTTAGTCTCAGTTCACACTTCACTTATTTGATCAGTTACGGGTCAAAAACTGACCGAATAACTGAAATGTGAACTCAGCCTTTTAGGTCAATGTTAGCATCAGGTATCATTTACTTAACTGTACAGTGGGCGAAGATTCTACTATAGAGTGAAAGAGCACTCTCCTTTTACATCATCGGTTGATTCCACATAGATTGGCAGAGAACCTGTTCTGTTACACGCTGATACAAGTAGCAGGCCCATGACAGAGTGGTGAGGTTGGCAGCAGCATCAGTAGTCAACATAGTGGCCTAATTATAGAGTGGTAAGGGTGTCAACAGCATGAGGAGTTAATATAGTGTCACAGCCACAGAGTGGTGAGCGTGGCAACAGCATTATGAGTCAACTCAGTGGCCCAGTGACATAATGGGGAGGGTGGCAACAGCTTGAGTAGTCAACATATTTGCTCAGTCACAAAGTGTGGTGGTGGGGTGGCGGAGCCTACACTGAGAGTGGATGGCTGTGTGAAGCGTCGCTCCGCTACTTGGATATCCTTCAAAGCCTCTAATTATCAGCTAACCAGACCGAAAATGGTTAAAATCGGAGGTCAAAAGAATGCTGAACCCTCCGGTCCTGCTAAAACGGCGACCCAACCCGGAGAAATGGATAAATTCATTAAGAAGGCTGCTGCTGCATATGTGGCAAGGGAGGCTAAAATGGCGCCTGGAACACCGAAGGCTGCCAGCTACAAGCAACAAGCTCCGTCGGGTGCTGAAGGAGGTAGGGAGACTTCCTTTAGCCCAGACACCCTTCCAATCTCTAGGAGCTTCCTTAAAGATTCACTTGCCGAAGCCTTAGAACCCCTCAGCTCTGAATTAGCTGCTATCAGGGGTGATATTCACCATATTGGATCTAGAGTGGAGACTCTGGAGGAAAATCAGCAAAAGATCGTGACGCACCAGAAAGAGGTGTCTTCTAATCTGGCTGAACATCAAGCTCACATAAATCTGCTTTACACGGCACTGGAGGACCAGGGAAATAGGGGAAGAAGGAATAACCTACGATTCAGAGGTATTCCTGAATCTGTTGGCCCTAGCGATATCTCCGAGGCAGTGATGCAAATTTGCCTCCAAATACTAGGCCCTGACACAGCGCATGAGATCATAATCGAAAGGGCTCACAGGGCATTAAGGCCCAAACCGCTTCCGAACGAGCCCCCTCGGGACATTATCTGTAAATTTCTATATTTTCCGGTTAAAGAAGCGATTCTTTCTGGCGCTAGAAATAATCCGTTGCTGCTATGGGAAGGCAACGAAATTGCGATTTTTCAAGATTTAGCACAATCTACTCTTCGCAAGCGCAGAGCGCTGAAGCCACTTACGGATTGGCTGCGCTCTCAGAAGATTTTGTATTGATGGTCCTTCCCTTTTGGCCTTTCATTCTCCCACGACGGCCGTCGTCTTTTCGTCTCTTCACCTAAAGACTTGGAGAAGATTTATGCGCATCTTCAAATCCAACCGCTGCCGATCGATAACTGGGAAGTGCTCCAGAGTATAACAACCCTGCCGGATCTGCCACCCTCCATTCCTTGGGAACCTCCACGCACTCCAAAACCACAGAGAGGTAGAAGAATGAATGCCTCCACCCCAAGAAGATTACCTCTGATCGACGAGTGAAGCAAACTACTCTCGATAAGTATATAATCGCAGGACTGTTTTAGAGTTGTTGTACCAGCGAACATTACAAAGTGCGGATGTTCCCATCCGAATATTTCCTTCCAAATATTTTCTTCCGATCCTTTAGTTCAGCGGTGGGGAACCATTTTGCTGCCAAGGGCCATTTGGATATTTGTAACATCATTCGGGGGCCATACAAAATTCTCAATAAAATTTTTTTACTGCTGTATTTGGTCAAACATATAATTGACTTAGGGATAAGTTACAGAAATTGCACTTCAATTAAAATAATCTAGAGGGCTGTATTTTTGCAGCACAAAATAGCGCCTGCACTATATATATACAGTATATTACATACAATACAGGCGCCATATTGACCACACATAGCAGTCTAATTTTTAAGTTCAGAATGTTACTTATTTGACATTAATGGCAGGAAGCTAAACCCAGGGGGTCCAGAGAGGGGTTCACCCAGCTTTCACTCTCCCTGCCTCTTTCTTCGCAACTGTCCCTGCCTTTGTCCCTTTCTCAGCAAAATATCTGCCCCCACCTCCATCAGCCTGAAATCAGCCTCCTATCAGACCCCCCAGGCCTACATCAGCCTCAGATCAGACTCCCATCAGACCTCTAAGCCTCAGATTAGACCCCAATCAGACCCTTCCTAGCTTCAGATCAGACTCCCATCAGACCCCCAGCCTCAGACCAGACCCGGATCAGACGCCCAGCCTCAGATCAGCCCCCATCAGACCCCCCAGGGTCAGATCAGCCCCTATAAGACCCCCCAGCCTCAGATCAGACCTTCATAATACCCTCCCTAGCCTCAGATCAGCCCCCATCAGACCCTCCCCAGCCTCAGATCAGCCCCCATCAGCCCCCCTAGTCTCAGATCAGACCCCTATCAAACCCCAGCCTCAGATCAGACACCCCCAGCCTCAGATCAGACCCTCCCAAGCCTCATTTCAGACCCCCATCAGACCCTCCCCACCCTCCTTTAGCCTCAGATCAGCCCCAATCAGACATCAGATCAGATACTGTATTTAAGATAAACAAATAAACTTACCTCTCCAGCTCCGTACGGCGCTGCCTCTTGGCAGATTCACTTACCCTCCCTGTTCTTCTTCCTGCCGCACTATATTGTCACCTCACACCGCACAGCGTCAGGTCATAGTGCACGTCTACGTGCACTGCGTCCTGACGCTGGATGTGTCAGGACACAGTGTGGGGCTGAAAGAAGACCAGGGAAGGTGAGGACAGCCAGTGCAGTGCTGTTCTCACCTTCCTGTGCCTCCCGTATGCTAATGACCGCTTCCATAATGGAAGGGGTCATAAGCATTTTCACATTATGTTCTGGCAGGGGGCCGGGGGCCACATGAAATGATACCGTGGGCCGCATACGGCCCTCGGGCCGGAGGTTCCCCACCCCTGCTTTAGTTGATCGCTTAGTTATTCCCCTGCAGTTTAGGTTTAAATCGCATGCCCTAAACTATGGGTAATGCTTTTTTTTTTTTTTTTTTTCGCTATACACTGCGATTGTATATTGATGCTTCTCCTCATGCGAATCTAGGTCTGGTTTTATATGCTCTAGGGAAGGATATAACGAAAATAATTCTCTTTCCCCCCTAGTAGATAAAGAGTTTTCTTACTCTGCCCAAATGTTTAACACACTCGTTTGTGTTGTCTATACTGTTAATTGCCTTTTAATTTATTTTTCCTTTGTTGTTCTTGTTTTTCATTCAGGTACTTTTTTCTGTACGCAGGATGTACGATCCTACCCAATATATATGGGACAAAATGGTGCTTCGCTTCTGGAGGTTGAGTGCTCCCCCTTCCTACTATTCATCTTTTTCATACAACATATACTAAACTTATCTATCATGCATCCCCTCACCTTGAATCATAGATGACCTTTGTATAGCATCCTTCAATGTGAAGGGATTCAATTCCCCCTCTAAACGAAGCCAAGTCTTCTCATACCTAAAAAAAGAAAAATGTTCAATCATATTTCTTCAGGAGACCCATTTTAAATTTGACAAATACCCAAACCTTAAGAACTCCTTATTATTCGCGGAATGGTACCATTGTGGTTCGGGGTCCTCAGCCTCCAGGGGCGTAAGTATAGGGTTAAGGAAACATCTTCCATTCACTTATTTGTTTCACACCCAAGACCAAGAGGGTAGATACCTGTTACTCAAAGGAACTATAGCTAACCAGATTTACACTTTTATTAACCTATATGCCCCCAATGCTGGCCAGGCTTCATGGATTATAGAGGTTCTTTCCCTGTTAGAGCCATTCAAAGAGGGAGTAGTTATATTGGGGGGAGACTTCAATCTAACACTTGAACCTCATATTGACTCCACTTCTAAAAAATCACCAATAGCTGTTAAAGAACTTAGACGTCTCAAAAAAACCTTGCACAATTGGTCTGTATGCGATGTGTGGAGGCTTTTCAATCCTAATCAAAGAGATTATTCCTTTTTCTCTCATGTGCACGGATCTTATCACAGATTGGATTATTTATTCATATCTAAGGAACATCTCCAGTTCTGTAGCCAGGCCAGCATTGGTACTATGCACTAATCTGATCATGCCCCTATCTTTTTGTCATTATCTGCCCCAAATCTGGAACCTCGTCCATTTAGATGGCGGCTAAATGAGCAACTAATTGCCCCAGGAGACCCTTTATCCCAGACACAAGTAGCGTTAAGGGAATACTTTACTCTCAACCACAATTCAGTCAACTCCTGCCAGGTCTTATGGGATGCTCATAAGGCATTCATGAGAGGTTATTTTATCTCAATGGGAGCTAGAGCTAAAAAAGACAGGAATGCCCGAGTGGACTCCTTAATAAACAGAATCCAAAAATTGGAAACCCTCCATAAACAGTCCTTACTAGAGTCACACCTCTCTGAGCTAACTGCGTCAAGGGAGGCCTTAAAAAAGATCCTAAACTCAACCTCAGCCAAATATTATCTACAGGCGCGCTTTAAATATTATGCCCATGGTGATAGAGCATCCAAGTTTATGATGCAACGGATCAAACAAAGAAAAGCCCATAACTATATCCATCAGATCAAGACCCTTAGTTGTAAGCTAGTCTATACCACAGCTGATATAGCAGATCAATTTAAAGAATTTTACCATTCTCTGTATAATCTAAAAGATTTGGATAAAAAGGTACATTATCCTTTCCCACTCAATCACTCAGTATCGTCCTTTTTACAATCCTTAGCTCTACCATCCCTGTCCACGCAACAGGCTCAACTGTTACAAGCCCCTTTCACTTTACAGGAAGTAGAAGACACTATTAAGCAGCTTGCTAGAGGAAAATGCCCGGACCCTGATGGCCTTCCAGCCTCATACTACCGTTCTCTCTCTAAAATTTTAAGCCCCTTTCTACTTGAAGTTTGTAATAGTGCTTTAAATGGCTCCAATATGACTACAGATATGACGAAGGCCCACATTTCTTTGATTCACAAGGAGGGGAAAGATGGCTCAGAGTGTGCGAGCTATCGTCCCATATCTTTGCTAAACCTTCTAGCTAAACTACTGGCCTCCCGTTTATCCTCCCTCCTTCCCACTTTAATCCAAAAAGATCAAGTAGGTTTTGTTAGGAGCAGGATAATACAGCTAGGGTTTTAAATTGCATATATCATGCAAAAAGATCTAAACGCCCTCTGATCCTTCTCAGCACGGATGCTGAGAAGGCATTTGACAGAGTGGATTGGGATTTTATGTGTAATGTACTGTCCGCATTTGGGATACCAGCAAAGTTCTTAAATGCAGTTTTCTCCCTATATATAAATGCATCAGCCTCTGTAATTGTAAATAACTCCTTATCCTCTCCTTTCGCTATACATAATGGGACTAGGCAGGGCTGTCCCCTCTCTCCTCTACGGTTTGTCTTAGTTATGGAATCCCTTCTACAAGCTATTAGGACAGAGGGGGGAATCCAAGGGGTTCGTGTTGGAAGACACAATCATAAGGTTGCTGCATTTGCTGATGACCTGCTTATTATGTTTACGAACCCGGCCATAGCTTTTCCCCACATTGAACGTATACTGGAATTATTTGGTAAGTTCTCTAACTTCAAAATCAATGCCGCAAAATCCCATGTCCTTAATGTTGGTTTTCCCTCTTCTTTGGTAAAAAAAAACTCAGATCGAACTCACCATTTAATTGGGATAATCCACACATCAGCTACCTGGAAATTAAAATAGGCCCTGACCCTGACACTCTGTTTCGCCTAAATTATATTCCACTTATAAACTCAATAAAAGACCAACTCTCTTCCCTTGACAATCTCCTATTGTCCGGGTTCGGCAGGAAAAATATAGTGACTTCACTTATTATCCCTAGAATGACATATCTCCAACAAGTTCTACCAATTCCAGTGCCCAAATCGTTTTATAAATCATTTAAATCAGATGATCGGATTTATTTTGGCTGGTAAGAAAGCTCGGATAGCATTTTCTACCCTAAAGAAGCCCAAATCTTTTGGTGGGATAGGCATGCCTGACCCTGAACTTTACAATAATGCAGTCCTCCTAGCTAGGTTTGTAGGATGGATTAAGGGAACATTGAAGGAACCCTGGGTCGACCTTGAACAAACACAACATGGTACCCCATTTAGAGGACTTCTAGTAAGTAATGAAGTATCTAAACACAGGGTTATAGGGGGTACTCCCATAGTTAAATCCACCTTAAAGGCTTGGGATTGGTTCCAATCATCCACTCACGCCATTCCATTACCCTCTCCCTTGGTTCAATTGAGAGATATAGTGGGAATGGCACCCAAAGCTTTGCTGGATAGTCTTCCACTGTCCATAAAATACTCTACCCAGACGGTGGTCTCTCTCTTGGACGATAATGGTAAACTAATAGATCTGACCTCTTTTATTCGACTCTTTCCAGAATGCAAATTTCCCCTTCCTCTCATCTCATTTCTTCAGTCCTTCTTTACCAAGTTCATTGATAAAAGCTCCCTACTACGCCCACTTACATGGTTTGAGAACCTTCTAACTAGGGGTAACCCACAACCCAAATTAATCTCCCTGATCTACAAAAACCTAAATTCCCTTAAACTTATAGTAAAACCGGCGTTCATTGGTCTATGGGAAAAAGACCTCGACATCTCGTTTACCCAGACAACAATATCCAGGTTACTTCTTAGACCTCACAGGGCATTAAGATGTGTGCGTATCCAGGAAAACGCATACAAGATTTTGACAAGATGGTATAAAACCCCGGATGTTACTTGTAGGTTCAATCCTTCACTCTCAGACAGGTGTTGGAGGTGCGGACAAGACAAAGGCTCTTTTTTCCACATATGGTGGTCTTGCCCCAAAATTAAAATGTGGTGGTGTGTCGTATTGGAACAGTGCAATAAGATCTGCCATTCGTCCATTCCTGTTTTACCTGTTTTAGCTCTTTTAGGGATATATACACCCACTCACAAGGGGACCATTCCTCCCCTATTCAGTCATCTTTTAGATGCGGCCCGCCTCTTAATACCTTGTTATTGGCTCTCAACAGAAACACCGCCCATCCCCAGATGGATAGCCAAGATTGACCAGATCTGTATATTCGAGGAACTAGCCTCCTGGGAAAACAATAGTATAATTGCATATAAGAAATGCTGGTCACATTGGTCGTCTTTTAGGAAATATGACTAATTATGTTTTCCTCTCATTTGCAATTCTCTTCTGTATTTTTCAAAGTTATTGGCTCATAAATTTATGTTTAGGCCTAGTCTAGCTTTAACATTGATTTTACACGATTGGTAGTATAACTCTGTTTTGGGTATCAATTATGATTATCATTGTACTATAGAAAACTCACACATGTCTCCTTTTTAGGATCAATTTTGGCATACTGTAACACTAATTTGTACCTGATTGTATTTTAATTCTTATTTACTTGTGTACCTTATTGGAAAAGTTTGTACACTTTTGAATTTCCTTAATAAAAAATTATAAATAAAAATAAAAAAATAAAAAAAGTGTGGTGGGGGGGGGGGGGGGGGTAACAGCAGTGGCAGTAACAGCACAAGTTGGTGGGTGGCAGTAGGAGAAGATGGCAGCAGAAGCAGCAGGTGTGTTGAATAGGCAGGTGGCAGCACCAGAATAGTGGCTGAAGCATGTGGTCAGAGGTAATAGGCCATTTTTCAATGTTCTGGTGTAGCAGCACACTGCATTCATAACATTACTGCCAGAATGATCTAGTCTGATGCATGAGGCACCTGTTTGTGGAAATCCTGGCTGATTCAGGTCTAATTCATCTTTAGAATGGTTACTCTGTCAACATTTTCAGTTGAAAGGCGAATTATCTTTCGGGTAACTATGCCCTCCACCGCACTAAACACCTGCTCTGATGCCACACTACTGACTAGGCAGGAAAGCTTGCCCACGGCAAATTCGGCCCACTGCAAATTCGGACAGTTGCAGCCACAAATCAACCTTGGCTGCCTAGTAGTCCAGGGGATATTGTATCTGGGGTGGCATGTTGCATTCCAAGTATGCTACCACCTGCTGGTTCAGGTTCTGCTCCATGTCCCGCTGCTGCTGGGTTGTTTCTTCAGTAGGCAGTAGACTCCAGACTTAAGTTGCTGCTGATGGAGCTGGAGCTCCTCCCGCTCCCACACCTCCCTCCAGCAGTCATGGCAGTGGAGTGTGAGCGCAGAGGGTCCCCCCGGTCAGACCTTCCTGAGGATGGGCGATGGCGTACATAGGCAGCGACCAACTGACTACATAGGATGTCTCGATAGTAGTTGAGTTTTTCATCCTTCTCAGCAGGTGTAAAAAAAGGCCCCCATTTTGGCCCAGTAGTAAGGGTCTAACATTGGTGAAAGCCAGTAGTCATGCCTCTGCCGAATGGTGATAATGCGGATGTCACTACGCATGCAACTCAGTATGCATCTGGCCATTTGCACAAGGAAACTCCCTGCCTCCATCTTCACTGCATACTGCCACAGTGTGTCAGGGTCATCTGCCTGGTCTTACTCATCGTCCTCCAGCTCCTCATTATCCTTCTGTTCCTCTCCTGCCACTTGGGCAGATTGACCACCTATTTGTATACAATTCCTGGGTGTTAATGTCCTCCTTCTCCAGTTCAGCCCCACAGGGCTCAGGTAGCCATAAAATGTAGGCGCCACGTCTCCTGTGCCATGACCAGCCAGATTTATCAGCATCTGCTTCAGGACGTGAAGGAGTGGAATGACATCATTCATCCCGTAATCTTGGCGACTGACAAATAAAACGGCCTCGTGAAAGGGTCTGGGCAGGTATCACTTATGAGCTGCCATCGGCTAACGTCGAAGTTACACAGTGGAGTACCCTTTTTCCTGCAGCATCAAAAAATTGTTCATGGCCTTCCCCTGCTAATATACGTAGTCAGTCCAGTATGTGAAGGTTGGAGTTCCAACGTGTGGAAATGTTGCATATGAGGCGATGTTAGAGAACACCAATCTGCCTTTGCAGCTCAAGGATTGTGGGATTTGCAGAGTAAGAGTAGCTGAAGTACATGCAGTTTCCTGGCCATTTTCAAGACGTCTTGCATTTGGGTGGAAGACTTGAGGAATCGGTTTACAACCGCAGGGCGCATGGGTCAGCTCTTCTTGACGCAGCACTGACACAAAGTTCTTCCTGTTTTTGGCAACCATGTGTTAGCCCAGTAGTCCGTGCTGGCGCCGCTGCCCCAACCTGCGGGCGATGGGCTTCCTCTTTTTCCTCCTGTCACCATGCAGACAAACGCGGGCAGCAGGCAGCTTAACTATGCTATCTCTGTTCCATGCCAGAGTTTCCTTCCTGCTGGAGACTTGCACTGGTGTTTGAGCTTGCGTGGGTGTGTCTCTCTTCACCTATGAGGCAACACATACATGCCCTCTGTCTCACCAGCCTATGGCTGGATTGCAGCAGGTATCTAAAAGCTCTTCCTACTACAGGAAGATGCCTGAGCAACCTCATGGTTTTAGCTTGTCTATCTCCAAGTGCTAAGGTGTCTCTCTTGTTTGCTTCGCTGTGTACCAGACCTTGCTTATTGAACTCCTGAACTCTGCCAGTTTGCCGCCTGCCCCTGACCTCATTTATGGACTTCGATTGATTGCCGCCTGTCCAGACCCGGAACCTCTTGGCCACGCAAGTTTCCTCGGTGCTTACACCGAGTACTATGACACCCTGGTCAGCTGCCATTGACTCGGGGATTGCTCTGGAGTAGCCCCTGGCAACTACCTTAACGGCCATGCCTATCCTCACCATCAGAGGCTCTAGTGAAGACCAGGTAGTGGCTTAGTTACGCCCCTCCAGAGTATACCCAGTCAGTGGCGCAGTGGATCCACACCTGCTTGGCGAGTAGATTTGATTTCTTGTTGAAGGACGTGGAGGAGTTCCTCCCCAGTGTTATTCACCCAGGCAGGCCAGGTGCATAACAGCGTGACACCGCCATGCTCTGCATAGGTGGTATGCTGGAGGACCACTCAGAACTGTGCCTACAGTGGAGGCTGAAAACAAGGTGGAGGATGAGAAGGCAGAGGAGGACATTGGCGTCGCAATCACAACATCAGAGCGCAGAGGTGGCATTGCCATTACCTGGCCATGTTGCTGGTGTGCCTGGTCCGAAACCATATTTACCCAGTCGGCCGTAATGGACATACAGTCCTGCTCAAAAGTTTAAGACCACTTGAAAACTGGCAAAAAAAATATTTCAGCATTCAATTTAATGAAAACAATGAATAAACTGAAACAGGCTCTTTATCAGCTGATCAAAAGTTTAGGACCACACCTCCCAAAAAACCCTAAACCCCCCCAAAACAGAAATCCAGCTTCCAAACATGAACTCAGTAATGAGTAGCTCCGCCGTTATTGTTCATCACTTTCAAAATTTGTTTCGGCATGCTTGATGCAAGCGTTTCCATGAGGTGAGTGGGAACATTTCTCCAAGTGGTGAAGACGGCCGCACGGCTATCTGGAACTGTTGTCCATTTTTGTAAGCTTCCCTTGCCATCCATCCCCAAAGGTTCTCAATTGGATTTAGATCAGGGGAACACGCAGGATGGGCCAAAAGAGTGATGCTATTCTCCTGGAAGAAGTCCCTTGTCCTGCGGGCATTGTGTACTGTAGCGTTGTCCTGTTGAAAAACCCAGTCGTTACCACACAGACAAGGGCCCTCAGTCATGAGGAATGCTCTCTCCAACATTTGGACATAGCCAGCGGCCATTTGACGCCCCTGCACTTCCTGAAGCTCCATTGTTCCTCTGAAGGAAAAAGCACCCCAGACCATTATGGCGCCCCCTCCACTGTGGTGCGTAGAAAACATTTCAGGTGGGATCTGCTGTCATGCCAGTAACGTTGGAAACCATCAGGACCATCAAGGTTACATTTTTTCTCATCAGAGAATAAAACTTTCTCCCACCTTTGAATGTCCCATGTTTGGTGCTCTCTTGCAAAGTCCAAAAGAGCAGTTCTGTGGCGTTCAAGGAGACGAGGTCTTTGAAGACGTTTTTTGTTTTTGAAGCCCTTCAGTCTCAGATGCCGTCTGATGGTTATGGGGCTGCAGTCAGCATCAGTAAGGGCCTTAATTTGGGTCGAGGATTGTCCAGTGTCTTGACGGACAGCCAATTGGATCCTCCGGCTCAGTGCTGATGAAATTTTTTTGGGTCTTCCACTTGACTTTTTTGTTCCATAACCCTCAGGATCATTTAAGAAATTCCAAATGACTGTCTTACTGCGTTCCACCTCAGCAGCGATGGCACGCTGTGAGAGACCCTGCTTATGCAGTTCAACAACCCGACCATGTTCAAAAAGGGACAGTTTTTTTGCCTTTGCCATCACAACGTGTGACTATCTGACAGAAAATGACAACGAATCCACATCTTTGTACAGATTTGGCCTTTTAAAGAGGACCTTTCACCGATTATTACACTATGAACTAACTATACAGACATGTAGAGCGGCGCCCGGGGATCTCACTGCACTTACTATTATCCCTGGGCGCCGCTCCGTTCTCCTGCTATGTCCTCCGGTATCTCCGTTCACTAAGTTATGGTAGGCGGAGTCTGCCCTTGTTCTTCTGTAGCGCTGGCCAATCGCATTGCAGAGCTCACAGCCTGGGAGAAAATAACCTCCCAGGCTGTGAGTTCTGCACTGCGATGCGCTAGAGCAGAACAAGGGCAGACTCCGCCTACCATAACTTAATGACTGGGATCTCCACCTACTATAACTTAGTGAGCGGAGATACCGGAGGGCATAGCAGGAGAATGGATCGGCGCCCAGGGATAATAGTAAGTGCAGTGAGATCCCCGGGTGCCGCTCTACATGTCTGTATAGTTAGTTCATAGTGTAATAATCGGTGAAAGGTCCTCTTTAAAAGGCATGTGGTCCTAAAATTTGGATCAGCTGAAAAACAGCCTGTTTCAGTTTAAAGGGAACCTGTCACCAGTTTTATGGTGTCCAAACTAAGGGCAACATAAATAAGTGACTGATTCTCTTAGCAAAATGCTGGGTCACTTTCTTTAATTGACCCAGTCAATCTGCCAACATCTTGTATTGAAAAGCTCCAGCTGATAATGATGAGTCATGAATATTTATAAGCTACTGACTCTCCCCGCCTACCTGCTGCTGATTGACAGTTTTTTTTTCCATATGAATCAGCAGCAGGTGGGCAGGGGAGTGGCTATAGCTCTGAATTAAAAAAAAAATGGACTCACTGACATCACGATGGACTCAAATCAGCTCATTAGCATGCGGCATGTGGCATCTTTGGGTGTATATTATGAGGTAACCATCTGTCACACCAGTAAGTGAACACATCTAAGGTACTTTTTGGTAGTTAATGATTGTATATAATTAGTTAGATTATCCACATGACAGGTTCCCTTTAATCGGTATTTTCAATTAATTGAATGCTCAATTTTTTTTTTGTCTCACTCTCATTTCTTCTTGTTGCATGTTGAAGTTCTACTTGGAACCTTGTTAAGATCCAACAATGTAAAATATGATTTTTTGCCATTTTTCAAGTCGTCTTAAACTTTTGATCAGGACTGTATATTTTTTTGAACAACGTGGTTTAAAACATCCACTGTGTGTATACGATCAGGTATGATGTTGTATCGATCAGGTAGTGTAAGGGTTACGCCCGATTCACAGACATTGACAGACCAAACTCCCCTTTTAATGCACCGCAAACAGTCCATTTTCCCAACCGCAAACTCCCCATTTGTTCAAGGTTGGATACCAAGCTAGCCATGTCCTGTTGATGTCATTGAAGGTTTCTTCCTCCACCCAGCCACGTACAACACCAAGGGTCCCCGAAAGGTGAATTGAATTGATTTTTCGAACGGGGAGTTTGGTTAAAAAAACGCTGGCTCCCTCCCCTTTGTTTGAATCCACGGTCACTGCGTCTGCACCGTGCAATTTATTGCCCCACCGGATATGAGTGGTATTTTCTGTAGTACTATTCTCATCAGTTTAATCCCTGTTACGTCCCATATCAGGGTGGGATTGCCTTCTGTGAAAAAAAATTTAGGCCGGGTACCTTCGACTGCTTTCACAGTGACAGACCAAACTCTGATACACCAAAATTAATTGATTTTAGGAACCGGGAGATGGAAAAAGCAGCTTGGTCGGTCCTCTTACTCAGTCCCAAGTTGGGGCACTGCGCGTGCACGGAGCAATGTGCTGTGACACCCTATATGAGTGGTGTCTTAATTAGTACTATTCCTATCAGTTTAATCCCTGTTACGTCCCCTATCCGGGGACGTGTGTCGAATTGATTAACCATTGTCGAATTAACGAACCATTACGACATTCTGGAATAATTTAGTTCTGAGCTTTGTACTTGCTTTGTATTGCAATTGATGGGGATTTTTTTTAATGGTCTGCATTATTTCTAATAAACTATTAAGAGACTTTATTATGATTTTTTTATTTTATGTATTAAAAACCCACCCATACAACTTCAAAAAAATATAAAAAAAAAATATGTATGTTTTTTCTATGAAAAATTATCCAGCCGATTGCTTTTGGTCTGATCATAATGAAGCAACGGCCTTATCATCTGGGGTGTGGCAACATTGCCAACACACTCATAGAGGTGATGATCGCTTCATTGTGATATGCAAGCCCCTTCACCACAACAAGGTAACGATCACGAAGGGGAATTGACACTTGTATGTACCTTTTTTTTGTTTTTGCAGCCACAGTGCAGCACCAGAGGCCAGAAAAATTAGGCATGTACACACGCCTGAAAAATAATGTTATTGTTGCAGCCGCTGTTGTAGCAGTGGCCGGAAAAATTTATGTTTTCAAGGCAGAAAGGTGACTAAAACATTGCGGCTTGAACCCTAGTTGGTGGCGGAGAATTCACCAAAGTCATCCGGTATGCAGACATTAAATACAGCAGCGTGGGGACCATTTTGAGGCCAAGGCATGTCATCAGGCCCTTTGTTAGTCAAACGTATCCCCCACTGTCAGTCCCTTCGGGATCCATGCCTCATTCATCTTAATGAAGGTGAGGTAATCAACACTTTTTTGACCGAGGCGACTTCTTTTGTCAGTGACAATGCCTCCTGCTGCACTGAAGGTACTTTCTGACAGGACACTTGAAGCGGAGCAGGACAGAAGTTCTATCGCAAACTGGGATAGCTCAGGCCACAGGTCAAGCCTGCACACCCAGTAGTCAAGGGGTTCATCGCTCCTCAGAGTGTCGATATCTGCAGTTAAGGCGAGGTAGTCTGCTACCTGTCGGTCGAGTCGTTCTCTAAGGCTGGATCCCGAAGGGCTGTGGCGATGTGTAGGACTGAAAAAGCTCTGCATGTCCTCCATCAACAACACATCTGTAAAGCGTCCTGTCCTTGCCGCCGTGGTAGGAGGAGGATTACTTTCACCTCTTCCCCTGTTAGATTCCCGTTGTGCTGTGACATCCCCCTTATAAGATGTGTAAAGCATATTTTTTAGTTTTGTTTTGAACTGCTGCATCCTTTCTGACTTTCGGTAAGTTGGTAACATTTCCGCCACTTTCTGCTTATACCGGGGGTCTAGTAGCGTGGCCACCCAGTACAGGTCGTTCTCCTTCATCCTTTTTATACGAGGGTCCCTCAACAGACATGACAGCATGAAAGACCCCATTTGCACAAGGTTTGATGCAGAGCTACTCATTTCCCATTCCTCGTCCTCACTGATGTCATTGATGGTCTGTTCTTCACCCCAGCCACGTACAACACCATGAGTCCCAGATAGGTGACAACAACGAGCACCCTGGGATGCCTGCTGTGGTTGGTCTTCCTCCTCCTCAAAGCCACATTCCTCCTCTGACTCCTCTTCCTCACAATCCTCTTGCAGCGTTGCCGCAGGTCCAGCAAGCGATGATGAGAAGGCTGTTTCTGGTGGTGATGGTGACCACAACTCTTCCTCTTCACGCTCATCTACAGCCTGATCCAGCACTCTTCGCAGGGCATGCTCCAGGAAAAAAACAAATGGGATGAGGTCACTGATTGTGCCTTCGGTGCGACTGACTAGGTTTGTCACCTCCTCAAAAGGACGCATGAGCCTACAGGCATTGCGCATGAGCGTCCAGTAACGTGGCAAAAAAAATCCCAGCTCCGCAGAGGCTGTCCTAGCACCCCGGTCATACAAATACTCGTTGACGGCTTTTTCTTGTTGGAGCAGGCGGTCGAACATTAGGAGTGTTGAATTCCAACGTGTCGGGCTGTCGCAAATCAAGCGCCTCACTGGCATGTTGTTTCGGCGCTGAATGTCTGAAAAGTGCGCCATGGCCGTGTAGGAACGCCTGAAATGGCCACACACCTTCCTGGCCTGCTTGAGGACGTCTTGTAAGCCTGGGTACTTAGACACAAAAGAGCTGTATGATGAGATTCAACACGTGTGCCATGCACGGCACATGTGACGACTTGCCCAAATTCAATGCCGCCAACAAATTGCTTCCATTGTCACACACCACTTTGCCAATCTCCAGTTGGTGCGGGGTCAGCCACTGATCCACCTGTGCGTTCAGGGCGGACAGGAGTGCTGGTCCGGTGTGGCTCTCTGCTTTCAGGCAAGTCAACCCCAAGGCAGCGTGACACTGTCGTATCCGGGATGTGGAATAGCCCCTGGGGAGCTGGGGGGATTCAGTTGATGTGCAGCCAGACGCCGCAGCAGAAGAGGACTTAGCCGAGGAGGTTATGGAAGAGGATGGAGTAGGAGGAGTAGAGGAGGTGGCAGTAGCCCTGCCTGCAAGTCGTGGCGGTGTCACCAACTCCGCTGCAGAGCCACGCATTCCATGCTTGTCAGCCGTCAGCAGGTTGACCCAATGCGCAGTGTAGGTGATATACCTGCCCTGACCGTGCTTTGAAGACCAGGTATCAGTGGTCAGATGGATCCTTGCCCCAACACTGTATGCCAGAGATGCCATGACTTACTTTTCAATCACTGAGTAGAGGTTTGGGATTGCCTTTTTTGAAAAAAAAATTCGTCCGGGTACCTTCCACTGTGGTATCCCAATAGCGACAGATTTTTTGAAGGCCTCAGACTCCACCAGCTGGTATGGTAAAAGCTGGCGGGCTAAGAGTTCCGTCAAGCCAGCTGTCAGACGCCGGGCAAGGGGGTGACTCTGGGACATTGGCTTCCTACGCTCAAACATTTCCTTTACAGAGACCTGACTGTGGGCAGATGAGGTGGAACTGCTGAAGGTGAGAGGCGGAGTGGCAGGTGGTTGAGAGGTGGCAAGGAGGACAGCAGTGGTTAACGTGGCTGAAGATGCTGGACCAGGAGGAGGATGGTGGCTTTGAGCTTGTGTGCTGCTTCTATTCGTCATCATGTGTAGATCCCATAGACGTTTGTGATGTGCGATCATGTGCCTTCGCAAAGCAGTTGTACCTAGGTGGGTATTGAATTTCCCACGACTCAGTTTCTTTTGGCACAGGTTGCAAATGGCATCGCTGTTGTCAGAGGCAGACACACAAAAAAAATGCCACACTGCTGAGCTTTGCAATGACGGCATTCTGGTGATGGCAGCAGCATGTGTTGATTGGCGTGCTGTCTGGCTGACCCCGGGTGCCAATACATGCTGTCTGACTGTGCCACTAGCTCCTTGCGATGACCTCCTCCTGCTTCCAACTCGTCTCCTCCTTCTCTCTGTCTCCCCTTCTGAACTTTCCCCCTCTTCTTCTTCTCTTCGAGCAGGCACCCACGTGGCATCCACGGACACATCGTCATCATCAACCGCTTCACTTGTATCTGACACCTCAGCAAAGGAAGCAGCAGCGGGTACAACATCATCATCATCATCATCATCACACTGTACGTCCATGTGTGTAATGCTGCCTGACTGAGACATATCCCTGTTATCTACATTCCCTGGCAATAATGGTTGCGCATCACTAATTTCATCCAACTGATGTGTAAATGACTCCTCTGAGGGATCAAGTGAAGTGGCTGTGGTGGTAGTGGTGGTGGTGGCGGCGGGCGGGAGAGTGGTGACCAAAGCTGAGCTGGAGGAGGATGGTGCGTCAAGGTTCTTAGCGGAAGCTGTTGAAGATTGGGTGTCCTGTGTAAGCCAGTCAACTATTTTCTCAGAATTCTTTGGGTTCAGGGTACTCTGAACACTGGGCATTATTCCAGGGCCTGTGGAAATCACAGCACCATGAACATGACGGCCCCTGCGGTGTGGCCTGCCTCTGCCTGTCATTTTTTATTAGATAAGTGTTACTATGCGTGCAAGGTACTGTGCCACTCTATATAAGTGGTGGGCAGTGGGCACAGTACAGTCTGTGTGGGCTTGGCTGACACACACGGGCTTGCAAATGTGATTAGATCACAGTTGAATTTTAAATAGATTTTTTTTTTTAATCTGCAATGGATTTTCTGTCACACCCTGTATGAATAATGTGCACACAGTGCTGTCTATGACTGAGCCTGCAGCCTCTCACACACGGGCAGCCAGGCAACTGCTATATATATATGCAGACTGATGTACCCGCCCTGAAAAGGGCTTTTTGGGGTGCTGTCAGGACACTGTCCTTACAGCAGATGAGTCTGTGGACACAGAACACTGCCCTAGCTAACGCTTTCCATATTGAATCAGCAGCAGCAGCTACACTCTCCCTCCTCTCTCTGTGAAAGCAGATTCCGAATGAATCTAAAATGGATGTTGTCCTGGTGGGAGGGTCTGGGAGGGAGGGACTGCTGCCGATTGGCTGGAATGTGTCTGCTGACTGTGAGGTAGAGGGTCAAAGTTTACTCAATAATGATGTATAGTGGGCGGACCGAACATCGCATATGTTTGCCCGCAGCGGCGAACGCGAACAAGCTATGTTCGCCGGCGAACTATTCGGGCCATCTCTACTCCTGAGTAGCAGAGAGTTTACCCTGGGCACATTTGGCTTCCATCCTGCTGGCTCATCGACCTGCTGCCTCCCTGCTGCTGTCTCACAGGCCTGCTGCCACCCTTGCCCCCTGATTATGATGATGAAGCTCTTCACTCGGCTTAATTATCTGTGAAATCAGGTTGACAACACTCTAAAGGTTATATTATATTACACTGTTAATTCACCCCAATATCAGAATAAAGGCCTAATGGAATTACGTATCTATCAAATCAGGTAACAGTTATATTACACTGTTAATGCACCCCTATATCAGAATCAAAGCCTAATGGAATTGCTTATCTACGAAATCTTGTGGACACCACACTAACGGTTAGATTACACGGTTTATTCATCCCAATTTGAAAATTAAGGCATAATAGAATTGTTTATCTAATAATCAAGATGGGCACCCAAATAATGGTTATATTACACAGCTTATTAATCCAAATTTGAAAATAAAAGCATAATAGAATTGCTTATCTATTAACCACTTAAGGACCACAGGTTTATACCCCCCTAAAGACCAGGCCCTTTTTTACAAATCGGCACTCCACAACTATAGCTGTTTATTGCTCGGTCATGCAACTTACCACCCAAATGAATTTTACCTCCTTTTCTTCTCACTAATAGAGCTTTCATTTGGTGGTATTTCATTGCTGCTGACATTTTTACTTTTTTTGTTATTAATCGAAATTTAACGATTTTTTTGCAAAAAAATGACATTTTTCACTTTCAGTTGTAAAATTTTGCAAAAAAAAACGACATCCATATATAAATTTTGCTCTAAATTTATTGTTCTACATGTCTTTGATAAAAAAAAAAATGTTTGGGTAAAAAAAAAAATGGTTTGGGTAAAAGTTATAGCGTTTACAAACTATGGTACAAAAATGTGAATTTCCGCTTTTTGAAGCAGCTCTGACTTTCTGAGCACCTGTCATGTTTCCTGAGGTTCTACAATGCCCAGACAGTACAAACACCCCACAAATGACCCCATTTCGGAAAGTAGACACCCTAAGGTATTCGCTGATGGGCATAGTGAGTTCATAGAACTTTTTATTTTTTGTCACAAGTTAGCGGAAAATTATGATTTTTTTTTTTTTTTTTCTTACAAAGTCTCATATTCCACTAACTTGTGACAAAAAATAAAAACTTCCATGAACTCACTATGCCCATCAGCGAATACCTTGGGATGTCTTCTTTCCAAAATGGGGTCACTTGTGGGGTAGTTATACTGCCCTGGCATTCTAGGGGCCCAAATGTGTGGTAAGGAGTTTGAAATCAAATTCTGTAAAAAATGGCCAGTGAAATCCGAAAGGTGCTCTTTGGAATATGGGCCCCTTTGCCCACCTAGGCTGCAAAAAAGTGTCACACATCTGGTATCGCCGTACTCAGGAGAAGTTGGGGAATGTGTTTTGGGGTGTCATTTTACATATACCCCTGCTGGGTGAGAGAAATATCTTGGTCAAATGCCAACTTTGTATAACAAAATGGGAAAAGTTGTCTTTTGCCAAGATATTTCTCTCACCCAGCATGGGTATATGTAAAATGACACCCCAAAACACATTCCCCAACTTCTCCTGAATACGGAGATACCACATGTGTGACACTTTTTTGCAGCCTAGGTGGGCAAAGGGGCCCATATTCCAAAGAGCACCTTTCGGATTTCACTGGTCATTTTTTACAGAATTTGATTTCAAACTCCTTACCACACATTTGTGCCCCTAGAATGCCAGGGCAGTATAACTACCCCACAAGTGACCCCATTTTGGAAAGAAGACACCCCAAGGTATTCGCTGATGGGCATAGTGAGTTCATGGAAGTTTTTATTTTTTGTCACAAGTTAGTGGAATATAAGACTTTGTAAGAAAAAATAAAAAAATCATCATTTTCCACTAACTTGTGACAAAAAATATAAAATTCTAGGAACTCGCCATGCCCCTCATGGAATACCTTGGGGTGTCTCCTTTCCAAAATGGGGTCACTTCTGGGGTAGTTATACTGCCCTGGCATTTTCCAGGGGCCCTAATGTGTGGTAAGTAGGTAAATGACCTGTGAAATCCGAAAGGTGCTCTTTGGAATATGGGCCCCTTTGCCCACCTAGGCTGCAAAAAAGTGTCACACATGTGGTATCGCCGTATTCAGGAGAAGTTGGGGAATGTGTTTTGGGGTGTCATTTTACGTATACCCATGCTGGGTGAGAGAAATATCTTGGCAAAAGACAACTTTTCCCATTTTTTTATACAAAGTTGGCATTTGACCAAGATATTTCTCTCACCCAGCATGGGTATATGTAAAATGACACCCCAAAACACATTCCCCAACTTCTCCTGAGTACGGCGATACCAGATGTGTGACACTTTTTTTGCAGCCTAGATGCGCAAAGGTGCCCAAATTCCTTTTAGGAGGGCATTTTTAGACATTTGGATACCAGACTTCTTCTCACGCTTTGGGGCCCCTAGAATGCCAGGGCAGTATAAATACCCAACATGTGACCCCATTTTGGAAAGAAGACACCCCAAGGTATTCAATGAGGGGCATGGCGAGTTCATAGAATTTTTTTTTTTTTTTGGCACAAGTTAGCGGAAATTGATATTTTTTATTTTTTTCTCACAAAGTCTCCCTTTCCGCTAACTTGGGACAAAAATTTCAATCTTTCATGGACTCAATATGCCCCTCACGGAATACCTGGGGTGTCTTCTTTCCGAAATGGGGTCACATGTGGGGTATTTATACTGCCCTGGCATTCTAGGGGCCCTAAAGCGTGAGAAGAAGTCTGGAATATAAATGTCTAAAAAATTTTACGCATTTGGATTCCGTGAGGGGTATGGTGAGTTCATGTGAGATTAAATTTTTTGGAATATGAGACTTTGTAAGAAAAAAATTATAATTTCCGCTAACTTGGGCCAAAAAAATGTCTGAATGGAGCCTTACAGAGGGGTGATCAATGACAGGGGGGTGATCAATGACAGGGGGGTGATCACCCCCCTGTCATTGATCACCCCCCTATAAGGCTCCATTCAGATGTCCGTATGTGTTTTGCGGATCCGATCCATGTATCCGTGGATCCGTAAAAATCATTCAGACATCTGAATGCAGCCTGACAGGGGGGGGGTGATCAATGACAGGGGCGGTGATCAATGACAGGGGGGTGATCAGGGAATCTATATGGGGTCGCCTGTATGTGTTTTGCGGATCCGATCCATCTATCAGTGGATCCGTAAAAATCATGCGGACGTCTGAATGGAGCTTTACAGGGGGGTGATCAATGACAGGGGGGTAATCAATGACAGGGGGGTGATCAGGGAGTCTATATGGGGTGATCAGGGGCTAATAAGGGGTTAATAAGTGACGGGGGGGGGGGTGTAGTGTAGTGTAGTGGTGCTTGGTGCTACTTTACTGAGCTACCTGTGTCCTCTGGTGGTCGATCCAAACAAAGGGGACCACCAGAGGACCAGGTAGCAGGTATATTAGACGCTGTTATCATAACAGCGTCTAATATACCTGTTAGGTGTTAAAAAAATCACATCTCCAGCCTGCCAGCGAACGATCGCCGCTGGCAGGCTGGAGATCCACCCTCTTACCTTCCGTTCCTGTGAGCGCGCGCGCCTGTGTGCGCGCGTTCACAGGAAATCTCGGCTCACGCGAGATGACGCCAATCGGCGTTAGTGTGACCTGGGAGCGCCGCAGAAATGACGCCTTTCGGCGTTAGTGTGACGGTAAGTGGTTAAACAAGGTGGGTTCTGTTTATTTAGCTCTGTGTCCTACACAGGGCATTGATGGCCTAAGGATCTATTCAGCTTACAGAACCTGCGCTGTGCTTCAGTCTCCCTATGCCCTCCCTACAGTTTCTGAAAACTACGATCTTACTACTCTACCCCAGATTATACTATTAGATGGTATGTAAAACCCTTTCCCTAGTACTTGTCACATCTGTCCCTACGCTCAGTTCTCTGGAAAATGGTGGAGACTGGGCAGGATGAGTTTTTTTTTATAGGGCTGCCTGTGACATCACAGGAGCTGGCTATCTGCACTGCCATATGTGTGACCCCTCATTCCTGGGCTTCTTACTTTCACTTTTTAACATGTCAGGACTCGAACCCGGTACTCCTATGTCCCAGGCTGCAGTTCTTTTAACTGAGCTATTCAGCCTTCTGGACAGCTCCTGTGCGGAACCGAAGCCTATAGTTCCCTGCGCCTCTAGTTTCAGTTTCCCGCCTCCCTGTTTGCTCCACCCTGTTCCTTGATTGGACTTCCTATTTAAATCCAGCCTTGCACTTCCTGCCTTGTGAGATTATTGTGCTGCTCAGCCTGTAATTAAGCTAGTCTCTCCATGCTCCTTTGCTAAATACTGATGCTTATCTGTGCATTGACCATTGGCTTTCTCCTGACTACGATATCAGCCTTGTAAGTAGTTGCAATAAAACACGGACCGTTACAGTAACATGTGCAGCAGCCATTTTCGTAAAAATCAGATTCGTTGCCACAAAGGACAAGGAAATTCTAATTTGTGGAGGATCGAATTTTACTTTGTTAACTTGGATTCGCTCAACACTAGTACATATACATAGTTAAATTGACTCCTAAAAGAGTTCCTAAGTTGTACAGCATTGTATATGTCCCTCAAACCACTGAACCAGGCCATAAAATTCAATGGAGTAAAGTCCCATATCTGACTTCTATAAGTACTGTACCTTATAATATGCATCACAGATTTCAGGTGTTGAATGAAAATCAATTAGGTCAATGGCTACCAAATAATCTAAGCTCCCAGAACCCAAACTGATCAAAAGTTCTTAATACATGATGACATACTGTAGGTGCAACCCTAGTACTTAAAGAGGACCTTTCATGGGTTTGTACTAAGTGAGATAAATATCTGTACCTGTGGGGTCCCCCCCCCCGATGGGCTGCCAACCTGCCTGTTTTTTTTAAAATAGCGCTCCACAAATTTTGCACTCAGTATGCTAATACTGAGCATCGGAGCAATGGGGAGGAGACGCAGTCTCTCTCTGTGGGCGTCTCCTTCTGCTGTCCAATCGCAGCGCATAGCATCACAGCCAGACGGGAGCGCTATTTTTAAAAAACTGGCAGGGTGGCAGCATCAGCGGGGGATACCCCGCAGGTACAGATAATGATCTCACTTACTAGGTCCTCTTTAATTTTTGGTTGTGGTAGACACACTTTATCAGTTTGTTATTATATAGTGCTATTAATGTGGTGTATACACTGCAGATTTAGACCCGAAGTATATACAGTAGCAACAGCATAGATGAGAATTGACAAAATCTCACTCACATGCTGCAGAAAATGTCTGCAATAAAATTTGCACATAACATGTTGTGGTGCGAATTTTAAATCCACAGTGTGCCAATGTTGCAGATTTTTGCCTTCCAGCATTTCCTGAATGAAGTGTGCAATAATCCATACCAGTTAGTATAGGTGAAGTATAATTACAAAATATTGACCAAGACTTACAGCAAAGTAATATTTATCATACTATAAAGCAAATGAAAGAGTGTTATGCAATTGCACTCCCAGTGAAATGGAGAAAGAATGCATAACATTATGGTCCTGTAGATGTAGGCGATGGAAGGCAATTGTTATGTTATAAGAACTAGGGGGGTCATTTGTTAAGACCAGCGACAGCCTCTACATAACTTCGGTGCATCCAGCGGCGCTTCTAGCTGGCTTACTTTTACACCATTTTGTACTTCTAAACCACGTGAAGAAAATGACAAAAGAGACAGGCCTGCCTGCCCGCCCTATTCCCCATCCACGTCACACTCACTTTTTTCGACCTGGCTTGAGCGGGAAAAAGTCACAGATTGCCTGTGATCTGTACCTGCAATACACCTAATATACAGGGTGGGCCATTTATATGGATACACCTTAATAAAATGGGAATGGTTGGTGATATTAACTTCCTGTTTGTGGCACATTAGTATATGTGAGGGGGGAAACTTTTCAAGATGGGTGGTGACCATGGCGGCCATTTTGAAGTCGGACATTTTGAATCCCACTTTTTTTAAAATAGGAAGAGGGTCATGTGACACATCAAAATTATTGGGAATTTTACACGAAAAACAATGGTGTGCTTGGTATTAACATAACTTCATTCTTTCATGAGTTATTTACAAGTTTCTCTTTGTTTACAGCCTTTGACATGTCGCCGAGGTTAACACGTGAGGAGCGGATAGAAATTGTGTTGATGTCTGGTGAATGCAGTAACCGGGTCATTGCAGCAGATTTCAATGCAAGACACCCTACGAGACCACCCATCTACCATGCTACAGTTAGCAAACTGCTTGCTAATTTTCGTGAAACTGGTTCAGTGTTGGATTTGCCAAAATGTGGACGCATGAAATCTGTCTCTAATGAAGAAACATCAGTGGCTGTCCTAGCTTCATTCAGCAAGAGCCCACAGCGTAGCACTCGCCGCATGTCACTGGAGAGTGGCATTAGTCGAACATCCCTTCGGCTGATATTAGCTACTCACAAATGGCACCCTTACAAACTCCAGCTACTGCAGCATCTCAACGAGGATGACCCAGATCGGCGCACTGAATTTGCAGAATGGGCAAAACAAAAATTGGAACAGGACCCTCAGTTTACGCAGAAGATTTTGTTCAGTGATGAGGCAAACTTTTATGTGAATGGTGAAGTTAACAAACAAAACCACCGCTATTGGTCTGACACTAACCCACATTGGATAGATCCCTCCAAGACTGTTGGAACAAAAAAAAATTATGGTATGGTGTGGTATATGGGGTACAAAGATAGTGTGGCCATTCTTCATCAATGGAAACCTCAAGGCCACTGGATATGCGAAATTGCTACATGATGATGTGTTTCCCTCTTTATGCACTGAAGCTGGCACGTTCCCTGAGTTTTTCCAGCAAGATGGTGCACCACCACATTATGGGTGTCAGGTCCGAGCATTCCTAGATGAACAGTTTCCTGGAAAGTGGATTTGTCATCGTGGGCCAGTTGAATGGCCCCCAAGGTCTCCCGATCTGACCCCCTTAGACTTTTATCTTTGGGGTCATCTGAAGGCAATTGTCTATGCTGTGAAGATACGAGCTGTGCAGCACCTGAAACTACGGATACTGGATGTCTGTGCTAGCATTTCTCCTACGGTGTTGCTATCAGTGTGTGAAGAGTGGGAGAAGAGGGTTGCATTGACAATCCAACACAATGGGCAGCACATTGAACACATTTTATAAGTGGTCAGAAACTTGTAAATAACTCATGAAATAATAAAGTTACGTTAAAACCAAGCACACCATTGTTTTTCTTGTGAAATTCCCAATAAGTTTGATGTGTCACATGACCCTCTTCCTATTGAAAAAACAAAAGTTGGATTCAAAATGGCCGACTTCAAAATGGCCACCATGGTCACCACCCATCTTGAAAAGTTTCCCCCCCTCACATATACTAATGTGCCACAAACAGGAAGTTAATATCACCAACCATTCCCATTTTATTAAGGTGTATCCATATAAATGGCCCACCCTGTAGATGTATTTCAGGTTAATAAATGACCCCCTAGGTTTTTGAAACATGTTAGGGTGAGTTAAAATCTCCATTTTGGATTCAGTTATTGTTTTCCGTTATAACATGGTTATAACAGAAAATAACGGAATTCATAAGACGGAAGTGAAAACGGAAGCCTTTAAGAGGCATTCTGTTTTGCTTTCCGTCATAATAGAAGTCTATGGGCAAGCATAACGGATCTGTCTGGTTTCCGTTATGCAGAACGGAAAAAAAAAAAGTCCTGTCGGAAAACAGACAGATCCGTTATGATTGTCCATAGACTTCTATTGTGACGGATCAAAACGGAATGCCTCTTAAAGATTTCTGTTTTGACTTCCGTCCTATGGATTCAGTTATTTTCCATTATAGCCATGTCATAATGGAAAACAATAACAGAATCCATAACGGTTATGTGAACTCACCTTATTTGTGCCCCAGGGCATAGATACCATATCTTCAAGGGGTACTTGTACTGCCCTCATGCTGTGATCAATGTATGATCATAGTCTTGGAAGTATTATGATTAGTGAAGAGCGAAGTTTACAAAAATTACTTTCCTACAAAAAGTTAGCAAATTTTGATTTGACTGCTTCACTGAACTTCGACAAGAAATATGATTTGTTACTAAGTGCTTTGTCTCGAATCCCATTCCATTTTATGTGGCGGGTCGCCGAGCTCCGTCATTGAACCCCTCAGATGCCGCATTTAACACTGATCATGGTATCTGAGAGTCACATTGAGGCCTTTCAGGGTTTAAAAAAAGAAAACTATATACTCACCTCATCTATTTGATGACAGACAGGCTGTCATGGCCATCTTGATTGCAGAAAATGCACCAAATCTCGCACACACTGACGTGACGATATCATCACATTGATTCATCGGAAATTTCCTCGCATTTCATGGTAACAGTTTTTGCTGAAATCGTGGTAAAAAAACAAAAACAATCTTATCTCATCCATTTGATGGCAAAGAGGCTGTTGTGGCCATCTTGATTGAAGAAAATGCTCCAAATCTCGCACAGATGTGTGATGTCACCACGTCATCAAGCTGGCCAGGCGCGGTGATGTCATGAGTGATGGAATTATTGTACTTTATTTGGTTTGCAGAGTGCTGTTGCATTGCATTTTTTTTCCTTCTTCACGAGTGAAGTCACCAAATCCGCCCAGCGTGATGACGTCATCACATCAGCTCGTGCTAGATTTGACGCGTTTTCTTCAGTCAAGATGGCCACAACAGCCTCTCGCCATCAAATGGATTCGGTGAGATGTTTTTGTTCTTTTACCCCCAATTCAGCAAAAATTCATTAGTTACTATGAAATGCGAGGAAATTAGCATTTGTGATAAATCTAATTTTTCCTGAAATTTGGTTCGAAGTCCACTTTGTTAACTTCAGTTCACTCTACACTAATTATGGTAGTTGACTAGGAAACAGGAATATCGCTTATGACCAGCAGGTTATCACATGCTGCTGCTCGCGTTCTTCTGTTAATTTGTCAGGGTGCTGCCACATGTTCAAGTTTTTTTTATGCAGTTTTCGAAGCCAAAACTAGGAGAGGATTAAAAAAAGAGGAGTAGTTGTATTTGTCTTTAACCCTTTCAAGACCGGGTAATTTTCTGTCGTTCCGTTTTCATTTTTTATTACCAGCCCTCCCAAAGCCATAACCTTTTTATTTTTCTATTCACCTAACTGTATGAGGGCTTGTTGTTTGTGGGACAAGATGTACTTTATAAATGGCACCAAATGGGGTGGAATTATAAAAGAAAACACCATTCCTCCACAGTTTTGTGGGGTTTTTTTTACACTGTTTCCTATGCGGTAAAACAGACCTTTTACTTTTATTCTCAAGGTCATTACAATAACAACAGTACCCCACATGTGATATGTTCGGGACCGTGCGCCTCTCCACTAACCAATCTTCTTAAAGGAAACCTGTCACCAGGATTTTGTGCATAGAGCTGGGGACATGGGCTGATAGATGGCCGCTAGCACTTCTGCAATACCCAGTCCCCACAGCTCTGTGTGCTTTTATTGTGTTAAAAAACCGCCCCGCGTACTCCGAATCTCCTCCTTGCTGGCTGACGTCACAGAGCTGGAGCGCCGAAATCTCGCGATGCGCGAGCTAGCGCATGCGTAGTTCGTTCCCTGTGCTGATGCCAGCACAGGGAATGAACATGATGCCGACACTGCGCATGCGCTAGCTCGCGCACCGCGAGATTTCGGCGCTCCAGCTCTCTGACGTCAACCAGCAAGGAGGAGATTCGGAGGACGCAGGGAGGTGCTGGGCTCCTTTCCGCTGGACTCATCTCCGGACACAGGACACATATCAGGTTCATTTGCATATTGATCAAAACGTTTTTTTAACACAATAAAAGCGCAGAGAGCTGTGGGGACTGGGTATTGCAGATGTGCTAGCGGCCATCTAGCAGCCCATGTCCCCAGCTCTATGCACAAAATCCTGGTGACAGGTTTACTTTAATGTCGAATCATCCGGCTGCGCAGGTATCAAGTGAACACCATATTCCCAAATTTCCTCCTCCCACTACAGCTTCTGTGGAAGGAAGTGCACTAAGGGTCCATTCACACGTCCGTAAGTGTTCTGCGGATCCGCAAATTGCGTATCCGCAAAACACGTACACGTGCATTCTGCAATTTTTCGGACCGCACATCGCCGGCACTATAATAGAAAATGCCTAATCTTGTCCTCAATTGCGGACAAGAATAGGACATGTTCTATTTTTTTGCGGAAACAGAAGCACGGATGCGGAAGTGCGGAACCGCAAATGTGGATGCAGACAGCACATTCCGGCCCTATTGAATATTAATGGGTCTGCACCCGTTCCGCAAAATTGCGGAACTTATGCGGACCCATTTTGCGGACGTGTGAATGGACCCTAATAGTGAAGTACTGTAATAGCTTTCAGCTGTTATACTCACAGGGTCAGGTAGGAATTAGGCACATCAAATCAGTATATTCACCTGAACTTTCCCAGATTTTCTTATTTCTTCTGTGATCTGACTATGGGAGCCAGGGTTTCAGTAGCGTCCTGGCTGCCATGGTAACCGATCGGAGCCCCAGGATTACACTGCTGGGGCTCCGATCAGAAGCTGCCTTTGCCACCAATGAGGGGGAGGGGAGAGGACCCTGTGACCACTGCCACCAATGATTTTAATACTGGGGGTGTTAAGAGGGGCGGGTGCATTGTGCCACCAATGATTTTAGTGGGGGGTTGAGGGTGGGGGAAGAGGGCGCACTGCGCCACCAATGATAATTACCCCTTAATACAGTAGGCGGGTACTGGCAGCAAATCAGCGGCAGTTAACCTCTCAGGTGCTGCGTTCCTTCTCCTTGCGCTATGCTGCGATTGGACAGCGCTACAACCAGGGAGAAGGAACGCCCACTAGAGAAGCTGATGTCTCCTCCCCATTGCTCCGATAGTAATTTGCATACGGAGCAGGAGACAGTAATGGGGCGCGGTGGGCGAATGGAGCGGCGCCCAGGAATAATAGTAAGTGCTGGGACATCTCTGGGCGCCGCTCTGTGTAGCCTAATACTTAAAGTCTGGACCCAGGAAAAGTCCTATCATTGGTGGCGCAGTGCACCCGCCCCTCTCTCCCCTCCTCCGCCACTCTCTCCGTTCATTGGTGGCAGCGGCAGCAGCAGTACAGAGGGAGGGAGAGACTGCTTCCTTCTCCCCTGTGCTGCTGAGGAAACATGAGCGCGCCGACAACAGCACGCTCATGTTCAGAGATACTAGACTGCGCAGCCCAGTATCGAAAAAATTTAATTTCCAGTATCGTATAGATACCGGGACAAAAGTATCGATTGGGTATCGAAATTTCGATACCCGCAACAACCCTAGGTCAAGGGTTTTCGCATGCAGCAATGCCCAGGATTAGAGATGAGCAAAGTTTTCAAATATTTGATTCGATCACTATTTAACTTCAATAACAGTAAAAATTGACAGCTTATTCACCCCAATTTGAGAATTAAGGCATAATAGAATTGCTTATCTATTAAGCCCTTAGTGACCAACCTGTTTTGGGTCTTGCAGACCAAGCGTTTTTCTTCCTTTTTTCATTGTCGCGTTCCAAGAGCTATAACTTTTTTATTTTTCCGTCTATATAGCTGTATGAGTGCTTGTTTTTCTACGGGACAAGTTGTAGTTTTTAATGGCGCCATTTTGGGGTACATATAACTTTCTGATTAACTTTTATTAACTCTTTATGAGAGGGAGATGGTAAAAACAACAATACAGCAAAACTTTTTACGTTATAAACTTTACGGGATTTATTTTTTGGTATAAATAACATAATGTCTTTATTCTCTGGGTCAGTGTGATTACAGTAGGGATAGTGCATTGAATTTTAAAATCAATCAAAAAGCTGTCTGTTATAGTCCCCTTTTGGGACTAATAAGTGGTAAAAAAAAAAGTAAGAAAAAAACCATTTATTCAATAAAAAAATTCCGATAAAAATTACGCTCTTTTTTTTCCCATTGAAAATACGCTTTTCAATGAAAAAATTGGCAAAAAAAAAATATCTCCCCTATATGTAACGACCCACACTACATAATTATCATGTAAATTAACAGCTACGCCTTAAAAAAAAAAAAAGGACAGAATTGCTAAATTATTGCTAAAAACGTAATAACAAGCGATCAAAAAGCGTAATTTACTCCAAAATGATAATGAAAAATACAAGTCGTCCCACAGAAATCTCTATAGAAAGAAAAAACAAGTTATGGGTTTTGGGAAGCAGCAACGCAAAAAAGTTTTTTTTCTTTAAAAAAAAAATAAATAAAAAAGGGTTTTATTGCAAAAAAAGTTGTAAAACGTAAAAAAAAATATTAACTATATGTATTTGGTATCACTGTAATCGTACTGACCCAGAGAATAAAGATATTATGTTATTTATACCCAAAAATGGACGCCGTAAAATTTATAGCTTAAAAACTAAGTGGCAGTATTGCAGTTTTTCCCATCTCCCTCCCAGAAAAAGTTAATCAGAAAGTTATGTGTACCCTAAAATGGTGCCATTTAAAAAATACAACTTGTCCTGCAAAAAATAACCTTCATAAAGCTACATAGACTGAAAAAAAAAAGTTATAGCAACGATGAAAAATGGAAGAAAACCGCTTGGTTACTAAGGAGTTAAACTGATGGACACCGTTCAATTAGATAGCTCTGTGAAATTTGAGAATCAAGGCCTAATGGAATTGCTTAGGCTACTTTCACACTTGCGTTGTTCTTTTCCGGCATAGAGTTCCGTCACAGGGGCTCTATACCGGAAAAGAACTGATCAGGTATGTCCCCATGCATTCTGAATGGAGAGTAATCCGTTCAGTTTGCATCAGGATGTCTTCAGTTCAGTCGTTTTGACTGATCAGGCAAAAGAGAAAACCGCAGCATGCTACGGTTTTATCTCTGGCTAAAAAAACTGAAGACTTGCCTGAATGCCGGATCAGGCATTTTTTCCCATAGGAATGTATTAGTGCCGGATCCGGCATTCAGAATACCGGATTGCCGGATCCGTCCTTCCGGTATGCGCATGCGCAGACTGAAAAAAAGGTGAAAAAATAAATGCCGGATCCGTTTTTGCCGGATGACACCGGAAATTTCAATGCATTTTTTCGACTGATCAGGCATTTTTAAGACTGATCAGGATCCTGATCAGTCTTACTAATGCCATCAGTTAGCATACATTTTGCCTGATCCGGCAGGCAGTTCCGGCGACGGAACTGCTTGCCGGATCTCTCTGCCGCAAGTGTGAAAGTAGCCTTATCTGTTTAACAATGTGGGCACCACAACAACAGTAAAAATAGACAGCTTATTCACCTTAATTTGAGAATTAAGGCATAATATAATTGCTTATCTATTAAACAAGGTGGGCACCCCAATAACAGTTATATTACACAGCTTATTCACCCCAATTTGAGAATCAAAGCCTTATGGAATTTCTTATCTATTAAACAAGGTGGACACTGTTCAATTAGAAAGCTCTGTGTCCTACGCAGTGATTGTTGCTAAGTGTGCTGTCTCCAATGGATCCCTTCATCTTCAGATTACAGAGCCTGCACTGTTCCTGCACTCTCCCTATGCTCACCCTACAGTGTGTAAAAACTCTCCCTACACTGTCCCTGCAGTCTCCCTATCCAATATTTCACAATTAAAGACCTATTGAACACTGTCCCTAGTGCTTGTCACGTCTCCCTATGTTCAGATCACAGTAAAATTACGGGGACTGGTCGGGATTAGGATTTTTATAGGTCTGTGACATCACAGGGGATGGCCATCCGATTGGCTGGCTAAATAGCATTATGGGTCATTTCACATTACCAGGCTTCTCACTTTCACTTTTTAACACGTGTAGCCACCATTTTAGTAAAAAAAATGATTTGCTACCACAGAGCGTGAGGAAATTTGGATTAGTTGTAAATAAAAATTTTACTAAACTTCGGATCGAATTCCAGTTGGGATGCTTCAGTTTGCTTAACACTACCCATGATGTTCATCTATTGAATTAGGTATATATTTTTATTTTTATTTTGGGGAAGGGGGTGATTTGAATGTTTATCTTTTTATTTTTTTATATTTTGAAAAACTTCTTTCTTTTTTTACACTTTTTAATAGTTCCCCTATAACAACTATACCAAGCAATCAGAGTGCTTCTCTAGTACACTCCAATGCATATTAGAATTATGGCTCATGCACAAAAACGTTTTTGTTCGTGCATTTTCCGGTTTTTTTTTGCGGCCCGTGTGCAGAAAAAATAAAATGCCATACTATGGACAAGGATATGACTGTTCTGTTATTGGCCATTCCATTCCGCAATATGCAGAATGCACACAGCCAGTATCCGTGTTTTGTGGATCCACAATTTGCAGACCGCAAAACAACAATGGTCGTGTGCATGAGCACTTACACTGTGTTCCTCCTTACACTGTGTTCCTCTGGAGCCCTGCCGTACACCATATGGTTCCCCCGATCCTCGCCAGTGGGAGGGTGGATCAGGGGAGTCGGAGCACGGCTGGAAACGTGTGCTCCGAGTCTTTAACTTATCAGATGCCGTGGTCACATATGACTACTGCATCTGAGGGATTAAATGTATGTGATCGACATTCTCGTCAATTGCATACATTAGTCCCAGGTGCCTGTTGTTTAAAACGACATGCAACCAGTGGCTATGGTGCCTGATCAGCTTGCAAACTAGCACCATTTTTAAATGCCCAACCGCGGATGTAAATTTGCATTGGGCGGTCGGAAAGGGGTTAAAGAATCACTCTCACCTTTTTTATTTTTTGACCTCTTAGGGTGGGTTAACACTAGCGTTAGGGATTCAGTTATGGCTTTTAGTTATAACATGGTTATAACAGAAAATAACGGAATCCATAAGACGGAAGGGCGGATCTGTTTTGCCTCCCATAGACTTGTATTATGACGGAATGCAAAACGGAAGCCTTTAAAAAGGCATTCTGTTTGCTCTCCATCCTAATAGAAGTCTATGGGAATCAAAACGGGTCCGTCTGGGTCCCGTTATGCAAGATGGAAAACAAAGTCCTGTTGACAGGATTTTTTTTTTTCTGTCTTGCATAACGGGACCCAGACGGACCCGTTGTGCTTTCCCATAGACTTCTATTAGGACGGAAAGTAAACGGAAGGCCTTTTAAAGGCTTCCATTTTGCATTCTGTTTGGGCATTCTGTTATTTTCCCTTATAACAGGGTTAGGCCTCATGCACACGACCGTTGTTTGCATCCGTGGCCGCTGTGCCGTTTTCATTTTTTTTTTGCGGAGCCATTGACTTTCAATGGGTCCGTGAAAAAAAAAAAAAAAAACTGAAAATGCACCGTTTTGCAGCCGCCTCCGTGATCCGTGTTTCCTGTCCGTCAAAAAAATATGACCTGTCCTATTTTTTTGACGGACAACGGTTCACGGACCCATTCAAGTCAATGGGTTCGTGAAAGAACACGGATGCACACAAGATTGGCATCCGCGTCCGTGATCCGTGGCCGTAGGTTACTTTCATACAGACGGATCCGATGATCCGTCTGCATAAAAGCTTTTTCAGAGATGAGTTTTCACTTCGTGAAAACTCATATCCGACAGTATATTCTAACACAGAGGCGGTCCCATAGTGATGGGGACGCTTCTAGTTAGAATATACTACGAACTGTGTACATGACTGCCCCCTGCTGCCTGGCAGCACCCGATCTCTTACAGGGGGCTGTCATCTGCACAATTAACTCCACCTGAGGGGTTAATTGTGCATATCATAGCCCCCTATAAGAGATCAGGGGCTGCCAGGCAGCAGGGGGCAGACCCCCCTCCCTCCCCAGTTTGAATATCATTGGTGGCCAGTGTGCGGCCTCCCCTCTCCCCCCCCCCCCCCCCCTGCCCGATCATTGGTGGCAGCGGAGATTCCGATCGGATTCCCAGTTTAATCGCTCTGGGGCTCCGATCGGTAACCATGGCAACCAGGACGCTACTGCAGGCCTGGTTGCCATGGTTACTTAGCAATATTACAATATTAGAAGAATCATACTTACCTGCTGGCTGCTGCGCTGTCTGTGTCCGGCCGGGAGCTCCTCCTACTGGTAAGTGACAGGTCTGTGCGGCGCATTGCTTAATGATCTGTCACTTACCAGTAGGAGGAGCTCCCGGTCGGACATAGACAGCACAGCAGCCAGCAGGTAAGTATGATGCTTCTAATATTGTAATATTGCTAAGCAACCATGGCAACCAGGCCTGCAGTAGCGTCCTGGTTGCCATGGTTACCGATCGGAGCCCCAGAGCGATTAAACTGGGACTCTGATTGGAATCTCCGCTGCCACCAATGATCAGGGGGGGGGGGGGAGAGGGGACGCCGCGCACTGGCCACCAATGAAATTACAATAGAGGGGGGAGGGGGGCCGACGGAGGCCGCACACTGGCCACCAATGATATTACAATAGAGGGGGGCGGGGGGGCCGCACACTGGCCACCAATGATATTACAATAGAGGGGGGGAGGGGGGCCGACGGAGGCCGCACACTGGCCACCAATGATATTACAATAGAGGGGGGGCCGCACACTGGCCACCAATGATATTACAATAGAGGGGGGGAGGGGGGCCGACGGAGGCCGCACACTGGCCACCAATGATATTACAATAGAGGGGGGGTGGGGGGGGCGCACACTGGCCACCAATGATATTACAATAGAGGGGGGGCCGCACACTGGCCACCAATGATATTCAAACTGGGGAGGGAGGGGGGTCTGCCCCCTGCTGCCTGGCAGCCCCTGATCTCTTACAGGGGGCTATGATACGCACAATTAACCCCTTCAGGTGCGGCACCTGAAGGGTTAATTGTGCTGATCACAGCCCCCTGTAAAAGATCGGGTGCTGCCAGGCAGCAGTCATGTACACAGTTCGTAGTATATTCTAACTAGAAGCGTCCCCATCACTATGGGAACGCCTCTGTGTTAGAATATACTGTCGGATCTGAGTTTCACGATGTAACTCAAATCCAATGGTATATTCTAACATAGAGGCGTTCCCATGGTGATGGGGACGCTTCAAGTTAAAATATACCATCGGATTGGAGAAAACTCTGATCCTATGGTATATTAACTCCTGACTTTACATTGAAAGTCAATGGGGGACGGATCCGTTTGAAATTGCACCATATTGTGTCAACGTCAAACGGATCCGTCCCCATTGACTTGCATTGTAACTCAGCACGGCCAGGCGGACACCAAAACGACTTTTTTTTCATGTCCGTGGATCCTCCAAAAATCAAGGAAGACCCACGGATGAAAAAACGGTTGTGTGCATGAGGCCTTAAAGAAATAACGGAATCCCTAACGCTAGTGTGAGACACCCTTTGAAGAGAACATGATGTAAACTGTAGTAAAGGTAATCTTCTTACTGATCACTCTATGGCCTCATGCACACAAATGTATTTTCTTTCCGTGTCCTTTTAGTTTTTTTGTGGACTATATACAGAACCATTCATTTCAATGGGTCCTCAAAAAAAACTGAGGTTACTCCATGTGCATTCCATTTCCGTATGTCCGTATTTCTGTTCCGCAGAAAAATAGAACATGTCCCATTATTGTCCGCATTACGGACAAGGATAGTACTGGCCTTATAGCGGCCAACTGTTCCATTCCGCAAAATACGGAATGCACACGGACATCATCCATATTTTTTGTGGATACGTGTTTTGCGGACCACAAAATACATATGGTCATGTGCATGAGGCCTATTTGTGAGTCATAATCTCTCTTATGATCCTCATCTGTGTTATGTGACCAACACCCTGCCTCTCCAAATATCATAGCATCTTATGTGTGGAGAGGAAGCCAGTTTCTCTATGTATTCCTTTGGGAGCCTCAATGACAGGGCTTATGCACACAAACAGATTTTTCCATGTCCGTTCCATTTTTTTTTCCAGCCTGTATGTGGAACCATTCACTTTAATGTGGCTGCAAAAAAACGGAAATGACTCTTTGTGCATTTTGTGTCCATATGTCCGCATGTCCACATGGCTGTTTCGCAAGAAAATAGAACATGTCCTATTGTTGTCTGCATTACAAACAAATGATAGAACTGTTCTGTTAGGGGCCGGCTGTTCCGTTCCACAAAATGCGGAGTGCACACTGCTGGTATCCATGTTTTGTTGATCCACAATTTGTGGACCGCAAAACATCCAACGGTTGTGTGCATGGGCCCTCAATCTCATAGGAATCAATAGTGAAGTAACGGTCTTCCTTTCCTGTGTCAGTTGGAGATTAGAGTTCTGATCACATGACACAGCTAAGGATCAGAAGGGGTTTAGAACTCAAAAACACAGTCACAGGTAAGGCTACTTTCACACCTGCATTTAGGTGCGGATCCGTCTGGTATCTGCACAGACGGATCCGCACCTATAATGCAAACGCTGGTTTTTTTTGTATCTAAGTCTAAGTGTAAGTCAAACGGATCTATCCTGACTTACACTGAAAGTCAATGGGAGGCGGATCTGTTTTCAATTGCACCATATTGTGTCAGTGAAAACAGATCCGTCCCCTTGACTTACATTGTAAGTCAGGACGGATCCGTTTGGCTCCGCATCGTCAGGCGGACATCAAAACCCTGCAAGCAGCGTTTTGGTGTCCGCCTCCAGAGCGGAATGGAGGCTGAACGGAGCCAAACTGATGCATTCTGAACGGATCCTTATCCATTCAGAATGCATTGGGGCTGAACTGATCCATTTTGGGCCGCTTGTGAGAGCCCTAGACGGATCTCACAAGCGGACCCAGGAACGCCAGTGTGAAAGTAGCCTAAGAAGTTTACCTTCACTACAGTTTACATCATGTACCCTTCTAGAATAAAAAAAATTGTGGGAGTGCTTCTTTAATGCTTTCTCTTTTTTTAAGATCCACGCCTTAGTTTGGCTTAAAAGAAACTGCATAAAAACCATGTGGAAACACCGTCAGAGGACAGTTGTATGTGGTTGGCTCACAGCTGAACCATTACTGTGGGTCAGCTGGTTATTGTTGCATTTTGTTATAACAGCAGTACCTGTAAGCTAAACTCACCTGGTGGGCCATTGTTGCCTCCTGCTGCCCTCATCTGGTTTGGCCTGACTGCTAGTTAGCCTTCCATCCAGCAGCCATGCCCCCTCTGCCCCTCTGCCTCTTAAAGGGCTAGCACACATCCCAATATTTGCCAGCCAATGGCTGGCAATCCTGGAGCACTTCAGGCGCCTTTCCCAGTTTGATGGTGCCAGAGCAATAAGGTTTTTCAGCTTACTAAGTTCCCAGCTAGGTTTGCTGTTCTGTTGTACGGACCATTACCCATATTAATCTTCTGCTGCCTGACCTGACCTGTGCCTAATTAGCACATTAACCCTTTGCTGCCTGCCTTGACCTTGGACCTGATCCATGTATTCACATGCACTCTGCCTGCCTGTATACTAATTCATGAAATTGCCATTTTTTATATCTGCAGTATATTTGATTACCCCCTACCATGTGTATTGTCATTATGATTTGAAATATCAGCACCCTTTTCTCTAATTTTAGCATTCATATTGTCCCTGGGTAACTGCCACTGCTGCAGGTTTGTTTGGGTGCAGTTCAGTGATCACCTCTTTAAGGAGTCATTGTACTCTAACTTCTCCTGATATGTCTGTTTTAACAACTGCTTACATTCCCCTTGTAGTAACAAGTTTGGAACATCTATTTTTATGGCTCTATGATGTGTCATTTCTTTATTATTCTTGCTAGAAGTTATGAATGAATTACTAGCAGTTTGCAAAGAAGGTTCCAGCTGGATGTTACCAGTTGGTGTGTGTCCCTGCACAGGGTGATACTACCCCATCAGTGCAGAGAGTGTCACTCTCCCAACTGGTACCTCCTATCTGCAGCTTCTTTGGAAACAGCTAATAATTCATTTAGAACTTCTAGCAGAAATAATAAATGAATGACACAACATAGTCATCAAAATAGATGCAGTGGTTACTAGAACAGACATGACCTTACAGCAGTGATTCTGCTTGTGTGCAGAGATGTACAGGGTGGGCCATTTATATGGATACACCTTAATAAAATGGGAATGGTTGGTGATATTAACTTCCTGTTTGTGGCACATTAGTATATGTGAGGGGGGGAAACTTTTCAAGATGGGTGGTGACCATGGCGGCCATTTTGAAGTCAACCATTTTGAATCCAACTTTTGTTTTTTCAATAGGAAGAGGGTCATGTGACACATCAAACTTATTGGGAATTTCACAAGAAAAACAATGGTGTGCTTGGTTTTAACATAACTTTATTCTTTCATGAGTTATTTACAAGTTTCTGACCACTTATAAAATGTTTTTAATGTGCTGCCCATTGTGTTGGATTGTCAATGCAACCCTCTTCTCCCACTCTTCACACACTGATAGCAACACCGCAGGAGAAATGCTGGTACAGGCTTCCATTATCTGTAGTTTCAGGTGCTGCACATCTCGTATCTTCACAGCATAGACAATTGCCTTCAGATGACCCCAAAGATAAAAGTCTAAGGGGGTCAGATCGGGAGACCTTGGGGGCCATACAACTTGCCCACGACGACCAATCCACTTTTCAGGAAACTGTTCATCTAGGAATGCTCGGAGCTGACACCCATAATGTGGTGGTGCACCATCTTGCTGGAAAAACTCAGGGAACGTGCCAGCTTCAGTGCATAAAGAGGGAAACACATCATCATGTAGCAATTTCGCATATCCAGTGACCCCCTTAGACTTTTATCTTTGGGGTCATCTGAAGGCAATTGTCTATGCTGTGAAGATACGAGATGTGCAGCACCTGAAACTACGGATACTGGAAGCCTGTGCTAGCATTTCTCCTGCAGTGTTGCTATCAGTGTGTGAAGAGTGGGAGAAGAGGGTTGCATTGACAATCCAACACAATGGGCAGCACATTGAACACATTTTATAAGTGGTCAGAAACTTGTAAATAACTCATGAAAGAATAAAGTTACGTTAAAACCAAGCACACCATTGTTTTTCTTGTGAAATTCACAATAAGTTTGATGTGTCACATGACCCTCTTCCTATTGCAAAAACAAAAGTTGGATTCAAAATGGCCGACTTCAAAATGACCGCCAAGGTCACCACCCATCTTGAAAAGTTTCCCCCATCACATATACTAATGTGCCACAAACTGGAAGTTAATATCCCCAACCATTCCCATTTTATTAAGGTGTATCCATATAAATAGCCCACCCTGTAGATTATATAGCATCTTTTAGTCAGACCTTTTTTGTGAAGCCATGGCAGAGCAACTGGAGATATCTGTAAAAACGTGACCTGTTTCCTTCAGATCGACTATGAAAGACTAGATGTTAATCTTTCCACTATCTAAAAACCCTAGTATATGGCTAGGTATATGCACAAATAGTTCTGCATCCGTCCCCACCTCCTTCTCTTTCCTCGCCATAACCAGTAATGGCATTCAGAAACATCACATGAATTGTAATTCATGACGCTGCTGGATAGTTGGATTGCTACCCTACACTTCTGCCATAGGGAAACAGTTGAATCCCCCGATGGGCCCCTGAGCAAAGGTCGACCCCTAGTGCCACATGGCACAGTAGACTGTAATACAGTTCATGCAGATAGGCAGCATACTTTTCCTGTCCTGACAGTGGGGTAACAGAGCAAAAGGAAAAAAAAAATAGCGATCTGGTCTTCTTATGTGCAATGCTACTTATGTATTACTGCAGATAATAGTCCGTAATCATGGTGACAGAGTCCCTTTAAAGGGATTGTCCCACACATTTCTTTTACATTTATCAAATCTGAATACTTTTGTGATTACATGTAATAAAACAAATGAGTATAGCCACAGAGCGCCATCTGCAGGTTGTTCTTTTCCTCATTTCTCTGTCCACCTGAGGTGATCTCACACGCTCAGTTCCATCCTTCAACTGCCACATGCCATATGCGACAGTTACAGCGATGGAACTGCAGCAGAAAGGGCATACCCCAGAGAATGGACACACACACTGTGCTGCCAGCTTGAAATAAATTCAACAACTGGAACAACAGATGGGGAGATCTCCATCTGTGTGAGGTACAGTTCTAGCTTTGTTGGAAAAACATTGTAACATTGTATGATATGTCTGATTTTCATATGTTTTTTTTGCATTAATTAAGTTATCCCTTTTAACCTGTTAAATGCACATTTACAGAAACCTTTATCTTGACTGTTTTAATTGGCTTTTTTTTGTTAGTTGGTAATTTAACCTTTTCCCAACACACACTGTATGTGTGCAGCAGATGTCAAATCTTCATAGATGGCATCACTCAGGAGCTGAGCAAGCCCCATAGCTGGTGGGCACGGGTATAACGACCATAGTGGCAGACCATGTAACTGCTATGGGGCCCAGTGCAAGAGGGGGCCAGTTGGGATCATCCCCTCTTCTAATGCGGGTGAAAACTTGGTCAGGACTCTACCCTCTAAACAAACAACTTTTAGCAAATGAAGCAGTGGAAAAATGGCCCATGGGTCATTGAAAAGGGTTTTAGCAGAAACCCCTCTGTCCTGTGAGGGGGGCCTGGTTTAATCCTTGCTATGGGGCCCTTACTTCTCTATGTACGCCACTGCTGGTGGATGCCTCCTTTTTTATAGAGACAATTCTGATACTGATTTATAATCCCTCAGATGCCCTCATGGTTATCTACCAGGCACTGCTGATGACTGAATGGCCCTTTGAGATCATGGAAGATGTTCAGTTGCTGTGACAGCCTGGCGGCTTCTGAGGGCTGGCGAGGTAAACATCCTATCAAGCTCTGCCTGTGGCAGGACTTTATAGGAGCACTATGATTTTTTCATAGACTGCAATGGTTAACCATGGTTTTATGGCATAACATATGTAATGATCAAATGTTGAAATCCCCTAGGGGGACTAAAAATAAAGGTTAAAAAAAAGTTTAGATGTATATAAAAATGTAAAAATTCTAATAACCCCAATGTACAAATAAAAATAAACCTAAAAATTAATTCATAGGTATCGCAATGTCCAAAAATGCCGGAACTATTAAAATAAAAATATATTTATCTGCTATAGGTAATGGCATAATGGAACAAAATTCAAATACAAATCACTTTTTTTTGTTTGGTCGTTTCACATTCCAGAAAAACTGAATAAAAGCTGATGACAAATTCATGCATACCCCAAAATAGTATTAATAAAAACTACAGATTGCCCCGCAAAAAATTAGCCCTTACACAGCTTTATAGACATAAATATAAAAAAGTTTCGGGTGCCAGAATATGACAATTGAAAATTGTTATTTTATATTATAAGCAAAATATATTAGAATAACAATTGGTGTTGCTGTAATTGTACTGATCCCGCTTATTGTTAGTATTACCATATCTTGTGGGGGGAGAAACGTTTCCATACACGGCACACAGAAAGTAAAGGAGAATCTGCTTCCTAAGGCCTCCTGCACACGACCGTTGTGTGCACCCGTGGCCGTTGTGCCGTTTTCCGCTTTTTTTCGCGGACCCATTGACTTTCAATGGGTCTGTGGAAAAATCGGAAAATGCACCGTTTTGCAGCCGCATCCGTGATCCGTGTTTCCTGGCCGTGAAAAAAATATGACCTGTCCTATTTTTTTCACGGCCAACGGTTCACGGACCCATTCAAGTCAATGGGTCCGTGAAAGAACACGGATGCACACAAGATTGGCATCCGTGTCCGTGATCCGTGGCCGTAGGTTAGTTTTTATACAGACGGATCCGAAGATCCGTCTGTATAAAAGCTTTTTCAAAGCTGAGTTTTCACTTCGTGAAAACTCAGAACCGACAGTATATTCTAACACAGAAGCGTTCCCATGGTGATGGGGACGCTTCTAGTTAGAATACACTACAAACTTTGTACAAGACTGCCCCCTGCTGCCTGGCAGCACCCGATCTCTTACAGGGGGCCGTGATCAGCACAATTAACCCCTTCAGGTGCGGCACCTGAAGGGGTTAATTGTGCTGATCACGGCCCCCTGTAAGAGATCAGGGCTGCCAGGCAGCAGGGGGCAGACCCTCCCCCCCTCCCCAGTTTAAATATCATTGGTGGCCAGTGCGGCCCCCCCCCTCCCTCTATTGTAATTATTCGTTGGTGGCACAGTGTGCGCCCCCCCCTCCCCCCCTCTATTGTAATAATTCGTTGGTGGCACAGTGTGCGCCCCCCATCGGCCCCCCCCTCCCTCTATAGCATTAACAACATTGGTGGCCAGTGTGCGGCCTCCCATCTCCTCCCCCCCCCCAGTTTAATCGCTGGGGCTCCGATCGGTAACCATGGCAACCAGGACGCTGGTTGCCATGGTTACTTAGCAATAGTACAATAGTAGAAGATTCATACTTACCGGCTGCTGCGATGTTCGTGTCCGGCCGGGAGCTCCACCTACTGGTAAGTGTCATTGCTAAATGAACTGTCACTTACCAGTAGGAGGAGCTCCCGGCCAGACACGAACATCGCAGCTCCCAGGTAAGTATGAATCTTTTACTATTGTACTATTGCTAGTAACCCGCTGCAACCAATGATGGGGGGGGGGGGGTAGATGGGAGGCCGCACACTGGCCACTAATGTTGTTAATGCTATAGAGGGAGGGGGGCCAATGGGGGGCGCACACTGTGCCACCAACGATTACAATAGAGGGAGGAAGGGGGGGGGGGCGCACACTGTGCCACCAACGAATTATTACAATAGAGGGAGGAAGGGGGGGGGGGCGCACACTGTGCCACCAACAATTTATTACAATAGAGGGAGGAAAGGGGGGGGCGGGGGGGCGCACACTGTGCCACCAAGGAATTATTACAATAGAGGGAGGAGGGGGGGGGGGCCGCACTGGCCACCAATGATATTCAAACTGGGGAGGGGGGAGGGGGGGGTCTGCCCCCTGCTGCCTGGCAGCCCTGATCTCTTACAGGGGGATATGATAGCACAATTAACCCCTTCAGGTGCGGCACCTGAAGGGTTAATTGTGCTGATCACAGCCCCCTGTAAGAGATCGGATGCTGCTAGGCAGCAGGGGGCAGTCATGTACACAGTTTGTAGTATATTCTAACTAGAAGCGTCCCCATCACCATGGGAACGCCTCTGTGTTAGAATATACTGTCGGAAATGAGGTTTCACGATCTAACTCATATCCGACAGTATATTCTAACATAGAGGCGTTCCCATGGTGATGGGGACGCTTCAAGTTAAAATATACCATCGGATTGGAGAAAACTCCGATCCGATGGTATAAAAGGGACTCCAGACTTTACATTGAAAGTCAATGGGGACGGATCCGTTTGAAATGGCACCATATTGTGTCAACGTCAAACGGATCCGTCCCCATTGACTTGCATTGTAATTCAGGACGGATCCGTTTGGCTCCGCACGGCCAGGCGGACACCAAAACTACTTTTTTTTCATGTCTGTGGATCCTCCAAAAATCAAGGAAGACCCACGGACGAAAAAACGGTCACGGATCACGGAAAAACGGGACCCGTTTTTGCGGACCGCAAAAAAATACGTTCGTGTGCAGGAGGCCTAACTCTATCATACTCACTCACAAGGATCCCCAGGATCATGGAAGCTATTACAGAACAGTACTGAACTGTATTGTTGAATCAATTTGTCTCATCAGACAGAGTTCGGCACCTGCAATGGGGTGTCCCTGAAACTGAGGACACTCCTCTTGCAGCTTGAATGTCAGAGCCACAGCTTTGGGTAGTGTCACAAGAGAAGAAGCAGTACTTCAGCTACCGGGGCAGCAACTGTGTATGTGCCACCATTACATCGCTTTCGGAAGCAGAGCCCTTGCACTTGTGCTGCAACTCGAAGAAGCGGTTCAAGATTGTCAGGGCCTGTCAATCAGGCGGCAGGAGGAGCTCCTCAGCTTCAAGCACTGCAAAATGGAAAGACATAACTGCCTGCCATGGACTGTATCTCTTTTTCGTCAATAGTGTCAATGCTTTTTACTGGCTATCGTTGTACTTTCACTCCCTAAGAAATGTAGCTAACTATTTAAAGTATGGAACAGTTTTATAAATTGGAATCTGGCAGAGACTTTTATAAAGTAGCTGCCGTAAAGACTTTATTAAACAGAGACATGTTCCTATCATAAACATATCTACAACCATCTAGTAAATTTAAATAGGCTATATAAAAGAGTAAAGTATAGTTTTGCTGTTCTTGTATATGGCAGTGAACAGGCTCTCTCAACTAAATTGTCTTGAAAGGCCAAAAAAAGCACAGTAAGGCCTCTTGCGGATCCCCCAAAAATAAGGATGACGTCCGTGTGCATTCCGTTTTTTGCGGAATGGAACAGCTGGCCCCTGATAGAACAGTACTATCCTTATCCATTATGCGGACAATAATAGGACATGTTCTATCTTTGAACGGAAATTTATTGAAATTAATGGTTCCGTATACGGAACGCAAAAAACAGAACGTAAAGGCCTAGGGGCGCTGCCACACAGCACAGTTGTGATGTAATCACTGCATCAACAAACATGCATTCATAACAGTATAAGGCCTCTTGCACACATACGTGTGCTGGCCGTGCCCGTGCTGCGAACCGCAAATTGCGGTCCGAAATGCACGGACACCGACCGTGGGCCAGCTGCATGCGGATCGCGACCACATTCACTTGAATGGGGTCCGTGATCCGCCCCTTCCGCAAAAAGATAGAACTTGTCCTATCTTTTTGCAGAACCGAAGCATGGAACGGAACCCCACGAAAGCACTCCATAGTGCTTCTGTGGGGTTCCAATCCGTCCTTTCGCACTGCATCTCCGGATTTGCGCACCCATTCAGGTGAATAGATCTGCATCCGTGATGCGGAATGCACACGGCCGGTATCCCGTGTATTGCGGACCCGCCGTATGCAGGCCGCAATATGGCCACAGGGGACACACGGTTGTGTGCAAGAGGCCTAAGAACGTAGTGTGCTGCCACACTTTGCAGCCATGCTGTGTTTTATAAGCAGCTTAAAAAAACGAAAAAGTACATGCCTTTGTCTCAAATGCAGCACCTCAGCCATGTGGCAGCATCCTTGAACAGTTAGAATTAGTTACATTTCCAGAACACCAGTGGTTAACTAGACTAAACTGGCAAATTTTTAACTGCTTTGTAACTCTGTTTGAGGCAGTAACTGCAGGCAGTCAAAACAGAGGCTTAGATAAGAGGGTTGCTGGGAGGCAGAAGCTCTGGGCCCACTGGCATGGTGGAATCCACTTGCGGTAGGCTGGTTCGGATTAGCACCGCTCTCAACTGTTATCGGCATCCGCAGGACACTATTTGAGAGCTAAATTAGGCAGGAAAATGGCTCTCTGCCTTACCATCCCTACCTTGTAGGCAGCAGGCCACACATCGCTCCTAAGATTGCTGTTTTCTCTCCATCAACATTGCAGTGGCGAGCAGGAGCAGCTCCACCATCTCCATTCACTTCTATAGGACGGCTCCCACCTATTCACTTGAAAGCTTATCAGTTGGGGTGCAGGCAGTCGGGCCCCTGCCAATCTTATATTGATGACATATCCTGAGGATAGGTCAGTAAATTAGCAAAAGTTAGAACCCCTTTAATAGCAGTTTCTATTTTTTTAAGATGACACCAAACTACATAATACTGTATAATCTGTGGAAGATGTCCATAAACTACAAGCTGACTTGGACACTGAGTGTTTGGGCTTATGAGATTCAGTGTGGATACATGTAACATTATGCTTCTGGGTACTGTGACACAGTGAAGGGTCTGTTAGTAGATGGGAGGTATTTTCCTTCCAGCATATGCTGCAGAGACTGATTGCAGCAAGGTGAGGTCAAATACCGGGCCGGGTTTCACTTGCGGTTTCGGCCTTTGTGGACGCCCAACTCTCATTAAAGGCAGCTAGACCGTGGGATAGGTCTGTGTTAAGGTATGAGGCTTGTGTCTGGATGAAGTTTTGTGACCTGTTTGGGGAAAACAGGACGACTAAATCCTGGACTTGGACTCTTTATGCAGAACCTGCAGCATGGTTTGAATGAACACCAGAACTTTCAACTAAGGTGAAGTTGTTTACTGAACTGTTAAACCTGCTTGTGTGTATAAAACACTCCAGTTTGATCAAGAACTGTTTTGCTGCCTCTGGTCTGCACCCGTTCACCCTGCCTACCAGAGCGAATCCCCACAGTACTAATAATCTATGTGCATCATCTGTCTTAGAGGGAGTAACACTGGCATAGTCGATCAGTTGTAGAAAGGGATTTGGGTGTACTTGTTGATCATATACTAAATATCAACATACAATGTCAATCAGCTGCTTTCAAGGCAAGCAGGATATCGTCACAAGTGAGGCATGGACTTCCGGGACAAGTATGTAATATTACCATTACATACAACTAAAATTTAATTTTGATAACTGCAAGATAATGCACCTGGGGCGTAAAAACCCTAGAGCAGCATATAAAATCAGTGATACAGTCCTAACCTCAGTATCTGAGGAAAGGGATTTAGGGGTCATTATTTCAGAAGACTTAAAGGTAGGCAGACAATGTCATAGAGCAGCAGGAAATGCTAGCAGAATGCTTGGGTATACAGTTGCAAGAAAAAGTTTGTGAACCCTTTGGAATGATATGTATTTCTGCACAAATTGGTCATAAAATGTGATCTGATCTTCATCTAAGTCACAACAATAGACAATCACCGTCTGCTTAAACTAATAACACACAAAGAATTAAATGTTACCATGTTTTTATTGAACACACCATGTAAACATTCACAGTGCAGGTGGAAAAAGTATGTGAACCCTTGGATTTAATAACTGGTTGAACCTCCTTTGGTAGCAATAACTTCAACCAAATGTTTACTGTAGTTGCAGATCAGACGTGCACAACGGTCAGGAGTAATTCTTGACCATTCCTCTTTACAGAACTGTTTCAGTTCAGCAATATTCTTGGGATGTCTGGTGTGAATCGCTTTCTTGAGGTCATGCCACAGCATCTCAATCGGGTTGAGGTCAGGACTCTGACTGGGCCGCTCCAGAAGGTGTATTCTCTTTTGTTTAAGCCATTCTATTGTTGATTTACTTCTATGCTTTGGGTCGTTGTCCTGTTGCAACACCCATCTTCTGTTGAGCTTCAGCTGGTGGACAGATGGCCTTAAGTTCTCCTGCAAAATGTCTTGATAAACTTGGGAATTCATTTTTCCTTCGATGATAGCAATCCGTCCAGGCCCTGATGCAGCAAAGCAGCCCCAAACCATGATGCCCCCACCACCATACTTCACAGTTGGGATGGGGTTTTGATATTTGTGTGCTGTGCCTCTTTTTTTCCACACATAGTGTTGTATGTTTCTTCCAAACAACTCAACTTTGGTTTCATCTGTCTACAGAATATTTTGCCAGTACAGCTGTGGTACATCCAGGTGCTCTTGTGCAAACTGTAAACATGCAGCAATGCTTTTTTTGGACAGCAGCGGCTTCCTCTGTGGTATCCTCCCATGAAACCCATTCTTGTTTAGTGTTTTACGTATCGTAGGTTCGCTAACAGGGATGTTAGCATATGCCAGAGACTTTTGTAAGTTTTTAGCTGACACTCTAGGATTCTTCTTCACCTCATTGAGCAGTCTGCGCTGTGCTCTTGCAGTCATCTTTACAGGACGGCCACTCCTAGGGAGAGTAGCAGCAGTGCTGAACTTTCTCCATTTATAGACAATTTGTCTTACCGTGGACTGATGAACAGCAAGGCTTTTGTAGATACTTTTATAACCCTTTCCAACTTTATGCAAGTCAACAATTCTTAATCGTAGGTCTTCTGAGAGCTCTTTTGTGCGAGGCATCATTCACATCAGGCAATGCTTCTTGTGAAAATCAAACCCAGAACTGGTGTGTGCTTTTTGTAGGTCAGGGCAGCTGTAACCAACACCTCCAATCTCAACTCATTGATTGGACTCCAGTTGGTTGACACCTCACTCCAATTATCTCTTGGAGATGTCATTAGTCTAGGGGTTCACATACTTTTTCCACCTGCATTGTGAATGTTTACATGGTGTGTTCAATAAAAACATAGTAACATTTAATTCTTTGCGTGTTATTAGTTTAAGCAGACTGTGATTGTCTATTGTTGTAACTTAGATGAAGATCAGATCACATTTTATGACCAATTTGTGCAGAAATCCATATCATTCCAAAGGGTTCACATACTTTTTCTTGCAACTGTATAGGGAGAGGCATTACCAGTAGAAAGAGGGAGGTGCTCATGCCGCTCTACAGAGCACTAGCGAGACCTCATTTGGAGTATTGTGCGCAGTACTGGAGACCATATCCCCAGAAGGATATTGATACTTTGGAGAGAGTTCAGAGAAGAGCTACTAAATTAGTACATGGATTGCAGGATAAAACCTACCAATAAAGATTAAAGGACCTTAACATTTATAGCTTGGAAGAAAGATGAGACCGAGGGGATATGATAGAAACTTTTAAATACAGTACAGACCAAAAGTTTGGACACACCTTCTCATTTAAAGAGTTTTCTTTATTTTCATTACTATGAAAATTGTAGATTCACACTGAAGGCATCAAAACTATGAATTAACACATGTGGAATTATATACATAACAAACAAGTGTGAAACAACAGAAAATATGTCATATTCTAGGTTCTTCAAAGTAGCCACCTTTTGCTTTGATTACTGCTTTGCACACTCTTGGCATTCTCTTGATGAGCTTCAAGGGGTAGTCCCCTGATATAGTTTTCACTTCACAGGTGTGCCCTGTCAGGTTTAATAAGTGGGATTTCTTGCCTTATAAATGGGGTTGGGACCATCAGTTGCATTGAGGAGAAGTCAGGTGGATACACAGCTGATAGTCCTACTGAATAGACTGTTAGAATTTGTACTATGGCAAGAAAAAAGCAGCTAAGTAAAGAAAAACGAGTGGCCATCATTACTTTAAGAAATGAAGGTCAGTCAGTCAGCCGAAAAATTGGGAAAAGTTTGAAAGTAAGGGCTATTTGACCATGAAGGAGAGTGATGGGGTGCTGCGCCAGATGACCTGGCCTCCACAGTCACCGGACCTGAACCCAATCGAGATGGTTTGGGGTGAGCTGCACCGCAGAGTGAAGGCAAAAGGGCCAAAAAGTGCTAAGCATCTCTGGGAACTCCTTCAAGACTGTTGGAAGACCATTTCAGGGGACTACCTCTTGAAGCTCATCAAGAGAATGCCAAGAGTGTGCAAAGCAGTAATCAAAGCAAAAGGTGGCTACTTTAAAGAACCTAGAATATGACATATTTTCAGTTGTTTCACACATGTTTGTTATGTATATAATTCCACATGTGTTAATTCATAGTTTTGATTCCTTCATAGTCATGAAAATAAAGAAAACTCTTTGAATGAGAAGGTGTGTCCAAACTTTTGGTCTGTACTGTACATAAAGGGAATCAACAAGGTAAAAGAGGAGAGAATATTTAAAAGAAGAAAAACTGCTACAAGAGGACATAGTTTTAAATTAGAGGGGCAAAGGTTTAAAAGTAATATCAGGAAGTATTACTTTACTGAGAGAGTAGTGGATGCATGGAATAGCCTTCCTGCAGAAGTGGTAGCTGCAAATACAGTGAAGGAGTTTAAGCATGCATGGGATAGGCATAAGGCCATCCTTCATATAAGATAGGGCCAAGGGCTATTCATAGTATTCAATATATTGGGCAGACTAGATGGGCCAAATGGTTCTTATCTGCCGACACATTCTATGCTTCTGTTTCATTTTACAAAGCTTTGGTGCAGACTCATTTTGAATACACAGGTCAGTTCTTAATACCTTTTTCTAGAAAGGATGCACTGGAGCTGGAAAAATTATACAAAAGAGCGACTAAAACTGATAAAGGTCATAAAGGTTCTTAAGGGGGCTATACACATTAGTATAAAGTCGATCTAAATGGACGATTTCAAATAAAATGAATGTTTGTCTGTTGAAATTTAGTAACAAATGATTGTTGGTCATCTTTAATATTTTCGTACAGTAGGTGGTGGTTTCAGTGCCCACGGTGGCTGGATTGTACTCCACCAATCCTCCCTTTCTCCTAGGGCGGGTGCACTGACTAGGGGAAACACTTGGGCTGATGGGACTGGTAATTCCCCATGTCACGCCCTGTATAGAGTCTCCTGACTGGTGGAAGGTGGGGTGCCAAGGGTGGGCAAATGATATGCAAATGATATGCAGGCAGGAGACAGAGTTGAAGTTGAACAAATAACTCACAGTTTTCTTTACTGGTCAGCAATTCACTAAACATATCCAAATATAGTGGAGGTACATAGCCTTACAAAGCAGTTATCAACAATGGCTTGGCAATGGTGTGGCTGAGCACAGGGCCGGTGTTAGGGGGTGGCCAACTGGGCAATTGCCCAGGGCCCCCATACTTTAAGTAGCCCCCTGCTTCAGTGCTGCTATTCAGCTGTATGTCCGTGGATGTAAGGTCCCCTCCCTGGACATATAAGAGAAGTCATTACCACAGTGCTGCTCTGGAAACTAACTGCTCCGGACACCAGCAGCACTCTTCTACTGGAGCTGTAGGAACTGCGATGATGTCAGGTGCAGGAGGCAGAGCTCAGCAAAGAAGAGGTGATGAAGTACCTGCAATGACATCACCATCTTGAACAGGAGTTGGAGCTCAGCAGTGAAGTATTGAGTAGCGAAGACATGTGATGTCAGCATGTGAAGAAGGATGGCTTTAATGTAAGAGGCAGGGAAATGCTGGGAGTTGTAGTCCTCTCTTCTTATACCTCCTGTAATGTAATATCAGAGTACATTACAAGAGAAGGTATGGGGAGAGGACTACAACTCCCATCATGCCCAGCCTGTTATTTAATATCAGAGTACATTATAAGAGGAGAGGACTACAACTCCCAGCACGTCCAGGCCATTATTATGTAATATCAGAGTACATTACAACAGCCTGGACATGCTGGGAGCTGTAGTCCTCTCCTGTTATACCTCCGCCTGTACTATTACATAATAACGGTTTGTACATGCTGGGAGTTGTAGTCCTCTTTTCTTATAACCCCCTCCCGTAATGTGCTCTGATATTACATAATAATGGTCTAGACATGCTGGGAGTTATAGTCTTCTCCTGTTATACTTCCTGCTGTAATGTGCTCTGAATTAGTGCCGGGACGATGGATAGGCAAGGGTAGTCGTCCGCCTACTGCGCCACCTCGCTACCCATAAAGGGGGGCGCATTCATGGCCACATGTGCAGTCATTCAATCTCACAAGCCTCAGGCCGCTAGGCTAAGCCTGTGAGGCATTAGAACAGTGCAGAAAGCTGCAACAACATCAGTGCAACCTCCTGCGCTGGGTCTCGTGTGATCACATCATTGGGACTGCATGCATGGGGATGCAGCAACTCAAGCCACAGATAATACAGCGGTGGGGGAACGGTAGTTTTATTTTTATTTTATTTTATTTTTTTATAATATACAGTCATGTGAAAAAATTAGGACACCCTTTGAAAGCATGTGGTTTTTTGTAACATTTTTAATAAATGGTTATTTCATCTCCGTTTCAACAATACAGAGAGATTAAAGTAATCCGACTAAACAAAGAAAACTGAAGAAAAGTCTTTTCAAGATCTTCTGTAAATGTCATTCTACAAAAATGCCTATTCTAACTGAGGAAAAAGATAGGACACCCTTGCCCCTAATAGCGAGTGTTACCTCCTTTGGCTGAAATAACTGCAGTGAGACGGTTCTTGTAGCCATCTACCAGTCTTCGACATCGGTCTGAGGAAATTTTACCCCACTCCTCAATGCAGAACTTTTTCAGCTGTGAGATGTTTGAGGGGTTTCTTGCACGTACAGCCCTTTTCAAGTCACCCCACAGCATCTCAATGGGATTCAAATCTGGACTTTGACTTGGCCATTCCAGGACTCTCCATTTCTTCTTTTTCAGCCAATCTTTGGTTGATTTACTAGTATGTTTTGGGTCATTGTCATGTTGCATGGTCCAGTTCCGCTTCAGCTTTAATTTTCTAACTGATGGTCTCACATGTTCTTCAAGCACCTTCTGATACACAGTAGAATTCATCGTGGATTCTATGATGGTGAGCTGACCAGGTCCTGCTGCAGCAAAGCAGCCCCAAACCATGACACTTCCACCTCCATGCTTCACAGTTGGTATGAGGTTCTTTTCTTGGAATGCTGTGTTTGGTTTACGCCAAACATGTCCTCTGCTGTTGTGTCCAAATAATTCAATTTTGGACTCATCTGTCCAAAGAACATTATTCCAGAAGTCCTGGTCTTTGTCAACTTTATCGCTGGCAAATGTCAGTCTGGCCTCGATGTTTCTCTTGGAAAGCAAAGGTTTCCTCCTTGCACACCTCCCATGCAAGTTAAACTTGTACAGTCTCTTTCTGATTGTAGAGGCATGTACTTCTACATCAACAGTAGCCAGAGCCTGCTGTAGTTCTCGAGATGACACTTTAGGGTTTTTGGATACCTCTTTTAGCATCTTGCGGTCTGCTCTTGGGGTGAACTTGCTGGGGCGACCAGTCCTGGGCATGTTGGCAGTTGTTTTGAAAGCCCTCCACTTGTAGACTATCTTCCGGACAGTGGAATGGCTGATTTCAAAATCTTTTGAGATCTTTTTAAATCCCTTCCCAGACTCATAGGCTGCTACAATCTTTTTTCTGAAGTCCTCTGACAGCTCTTTTGCTCTCACCATGGTGCTCACTCTCACTTCAACAGTCAGGAGCACACCAAACTAAATGTCTGAGGTTTAAATAGGGCAAGCCTCATTCAACATGCAGAGTAACGATCTACTAATTATGTGCACCTGGTGTGATATACCTGTGTGAGATCTGAGCCAATTTAAGAGGGAATACATGTGAGGGTGTCCTATCTTTTTCCTCAGTTAGAATAGGCATTTTTGTAGAATGACATTTACAGAAGATCTTGAAAAGACTTTTCTTCAGTTTTCTTTGTTTAGTTGGATTACTTTAATCTCTCTGTATTGTTGAAACGGAGATGAAATAACCATTTATTAAAAATGTTACAAAAAACCACATGCTTTCAAAGGGTGTCCTAATTTTTTCACATGACTGTATGTCCGAACTGCTGGAGGCACCAGGAAAGGAGGGGAAGGAGATCATTATACAGTATATACCTGGCACTACTGGGGGGAATGGAAGAGCATTATATACTGGCACTACAACGGAACAAAATATATATATATATATATATATATACAGTCAGGTCCATAAATATTGGGACATCGACAGAATTGTAACATTTTTGGCTCTATGCACCACCACAATGGATTTGAAATGAAATGAACAAGATGTGCTTTAACTGCAGACTGTCAGCTTTAGGGTCCATTCACACGTCCGTTGTTTCTTTCCTGATCTGTTCCGTTTTTTGCGGAACAGATCTGGACCCATTCATTTTCAATGGGTCCTGAAAAAAAATCTGACATTGAGCTGTCCGATTTTTTTCAGGACCCATTGAAAATGAATGGGTCCAGATCTGGTCCAGATCTGTTCCGCAAAAAACGGAACAGATCAGGAAGGAAACAACGGACGTGTGAATGGATCCTTAATTTGAGGGTATTTACATCCAAATCAGGTGAACAGTGTAGGAATTACAACAGTTTGCATATGTGCCTCCCACTTGTTAAGGAACCAAAAGTAATGGGACAATTGGCTTCTCAGCTGTGCCATGGCCAGGTGTGTGTTATTCCCTCATTATCCCAATTACAATTGCAGATAAAAGGTTCAGAGTTCATTTCAAGTGTGCTATTTGCATTTGTAATCTGTTGCTGTCAACTCTCAAGATGAGATCCAAAGAGCTGTCACTATCAGTGAAGCAAGCCATCATTAGGCTGAAAAAAAAAAAAAAAACCCATCAGAGAGATAGCAAAAACATTAGGCGTGGCCAAAACAACTGTTTGGAACATTCTTAAAAAGAAGGAACGCACCTGTGAGCTCAGCAACACCAAAAGACCCGAAAGACCACGGAAAACAACTGTGGTGAAAGACAGAAGAATTCTTTCCCTGGTGAAGAAAACACCCTTCACAACAGTTGGCCAGATCAAGAACACTCTCCAGGAGGTAGGTGTATGTGTGTCAAAGTCAACAATCAAGAGAAGACTTCACCAGAGTGAATACAGAGGATTCACCACAAGATGTAAAACATTGGTGAGCCTCAAAAACAGGAAGGCCATATTAGAGTTTGCCAAACGACATCTAAAAAAGCCTTCACAGTTCTGGAACAACATCCTATGGACAGATGAGATCAAGATCAACTTGTACCAGAGTGATGGGAAGAGAAGAGTATGGAGAAGGAAAGGAACTGCTCATAATCCTAAGCATACCACCTCATCAATGAAGCATGGTGGTGGTAGTGTGATGACGTCGGCATGTATGGCTGCCAATGGAACTGGTTCTCTTGTATTTATTGATGATGTGACTGCTGACAAAAGCAGCAGGATGAATTCTGAAGTGTTTCGTGCAATATTATCTGCTTCCCAGATAATATGCTTCAGAACTCATTAGACGGTGCTTCACAGTGCAGATGGACAATGACCCAAAGCATACTGCAAAAGCAACCAAAGAGTTTTTTAAGGGAAAGAAGTGAAATGTTATGCAATGGCCAAGTCAATCACCTGACCTAAATCTGATTGAGCATGCATTTCACTTGCTGAAGACAAAACCGAAGGGAAAATGCCCCAAGAACAAGCAGGAACTGAAGACAGTTGCAGTAGAGGCCTGGTAGAGCATCACCAGGGATGAAACCCAGCGTCTGATGATGTCTATGCGTTCCAGACTTCAGGCTGTAATTGACTGCAAAGGATTTGCAACCAAGTATTAAAAAGTGAAAGTTTGATTTATAATTATTCTGTCCCATTACTTTTGGTCCCTTAACACGTGGGAGGCACATATGCAAACTGTTGTAATTCCTACACCATTCACCTGATTTGGATGTAAATACCCTCAAATTAAAGCTGACAGTCTGCAGTTAAAGCACATCTAGTTCGTTTCATTTCAAATCCATTGTGGTGGTGTAAAGAGCCAAAAATATTAGAATTGTGTTGATGTCCCAATATTTATGGACCTGACTGTATACTGGCACTATGGAGGGGTGGAGGAGCATTATATATTGGAACTATGGGGGGAAGCATTATATATTGGAACTAGTGGGGAACCTTATATTTTGGAACTACAGGGGGCACTACAGGGGAGCTATAACTACGGCGAGGCATTAGAGCTACTGGAAGCATTATGGATATATTACTACTAAGGGTACTGTAGGGGAGTTGTTATTATTATTTGACACAACATGGAGGGCATTGCTACTAATCCAGGCACTCTTGGGGAATATTATCTCTGTTGGGGGCACATTACTAATGAGGGCAGTCTGGGTGTATAGCACAGTGTTTGTGGGCATGGGGGGAGCGCAGCATACACCGTATTAGGCTACATTCAAACAAAGTTACTTTGTTTCCGTGTCCATTCCGTAATTATTTTTTGCAGTTAGGATGCAGATCCATTTTTTCAATGGGTCCGCAAAAAATAAGGACAGCACACCGTGTGCTATCCCCATCCGTATGACCATTCCGTAGCCTTACAAAAAAGATAGAACATGTCCTATTCTTGTCCGTTTTTGTTGACAAGGATAGGCATTGTTACAATGGATTTGTCAAAAAAGCGGATGCCATACGGAACGTCTCTTTTTTTTTTGAGGATCCGCAATTTGCAGACCGCAAAACAAATTGGGTCATGTGAATGTAGCCTTAGGAGTAGCTTCAGGATAACAGTGCCCTGTATAAATTTGGGGGCTGATCTGCAGTCTATAAATTTGGGGTCTATGTTGCAAAATCTGTAACAGTTTCCCATCTACCATGTGCCATACAGTAATGCTGGTGTCTTCTTATGTGGCAAAGGGGGCTGTACACCCCTGTCCAAAGATATCTGCCCGTGATTGTCTGGACCAAATGGAGAAGAAAAGGAAAGTGAGAAACTGAAGTCCGTAGAGACGTCACCTGTAAGTCACTGGAAATGTGTTTTAAAGAGATTCTGTCACCAGGATTTTGCCTCCAGAGCTGTTCCAATATGCACTTTAGGGCTCTTTCACACCTGCGTTCTTGTCTTCCGGCATAGAGTTCCGTCGTCGGGGCTCTATGCCGGAAGAATCCTGATCAGGATTATCCCAATGCATTCTGAATGGAGTGAAATCCGTTCAGGATGCATCAAGATGTCTTCAGTTCCGGAACGGAACGTTTTTTGGCCGGAGAGAATACCGCAGCATGCTGCGCTTTTTGCTCCGGCCAAAAATCCGGAACACTTGCCGCAAGGCCGGATCCGGAATTAATGCCCATTGAAAGGCATTGATCCGGATCCGGCCTTAAGCTAAACGTCGTTTTGGCGCATTGCCGGAGCCGACATTTAGCTTTTTCTGAATGGTTACCATGGCTGCCGGGACACTAAAGTCCTGGCAGCCATGGTAAAGTGTAGCGGGGAGCGGGGGAGCAGTATACTTACCGTCCGTGCGGCTCCCCGGGCGCTCCAGAGTGACGTCAGGGCGCCCTAAGCGCATGGATCATGTGATCGCATTGGACACGTCATCCATGCGCATGGGGCGCTCTGACGTCACTCTGGAGCGCCCCGGGAGCCGCACGGACTGTAAGTATACCGCTCCCCGCTCCTACTATGGCAACTAGGACTTTAATAGCGTCCTGGGTGCCATAGTAACACTGAAAGCATTTTGAAGACGGTTCCGTCTTCAAATGCTTTCAGTACACTTGCGTTTTTCCGGATCCGGAGTGTAATTCCGGCAAGTGGAGTGCACGCCGGATCCGGACAACGCAAGTGTGAAAGAGGCCTTAGTCTCTTTGATTACATTTTAAATATACCACTCTTATTGCCATCTATGCTTTAGTTTAGCTAAAAAAAAAACGCTTTTATATGCAAATTGCCTTGATAAGGAGCCTAAGGGGCTGCCCCTATTGCCGTTGGAGACCAGCACCACCCCACATATAAATTTTCACTCCTTCCAGCGCCGACATCACTTATCCGAAGCGCTGTTATCCCACGCACGGACACGGAATGTCAGCACGTCATTCCCTGTGTTGGCAGCATCCTCAGGGCATGAAGCGCCCATGCACAAGCTGTATGTGCACTTCACTCGACTCGGAAAGGAAGACCGCAGTGGTGCGATTTCCTTGCCTGCAAAAGAGCGGAGGAGAGGAAGCACTCTCCAGAGCCACTGAGGAGGAAACCTCTCATTGAAAAAGCCAACGGTACCCGATTCTTCGTCTGCAGAGGAGCAATAATTACATGGGGTCATAGAGCATAGTGAAAATGGGGGTCATTCACCTAAATAAATTCTCTGGCCCATTGAAATACATTCAGGGGGGCATCATGTTGACCATAAAAAATTAGGGTGCTGTTTGCTGTATCTAGGGTACTGTGATATTGAGTCAGGGGACACAGTGACCGGGAGGGGGGGGGTGATTTGTCACAGAAACAAGGACCATGGTTTGGGGAAAAGGACTTGGGGGGGGTTTGGTGCACAAAACCAAGGACCATGGTGTGGGGGCACTGTCACAAGGACTCGGGGGGGGGGGGCACAGAAACAAGGAAAATGGTGTGGGGGCACTGTCACAAGGACTCGGGGGGGGGGGCAAGGAACAAGGTGTGAGGGCACTGTCACAAGGACTCAGGAGGGGGCACAGAAACAAGGAACATGGTGTAGGGGAACTGTCACAAGGACTGTGGGGGGGAAAGGGTGGCACAGAGACAAGGAACACAGATCCCATTTCATATTTAAATGATCTTACACATACTATTCCTCCTATAAAAAACTAAATGAAAAGACTTCAATCACAAGATACTGCTGCTAGTACAAACCGGATTCCAAAAAAGTTGTGACACTAAACAAATTGTGAATAAAAACTGAATGCAATGATGTGGAGATGGCAAATGTCAATATTTTATTTGTAATAGAACGTAGATGACAGATCAACCGTTTAATCCGAGTAAATGTATCATTTTTAATGAAAAATACGTTGATTCCAATTTTCACGGTGTCAACAAATCCCCAAAAAGTTGGGACAAGTAGCAATAAGAGGCTGGAAAAAGTAAATTTGAGCATAACGAAGAGCTGGAAGACCAATTAACACTAATTAGGTCAATTGGCAATATGATTGGGTATAAAAAGAGCTTCTCAGAGTGGCAGTGTCTCTCAGAAGCCAAGATGGGTAGAGGATCACCAATTCCCACAATGTTGCGCAGAAAGATAGTGGGGCAATATCAGAAAGGTGTTACCCAGCGAAAAATTGCAAAGACTTTGCATCTATCATCATCAACTGTGCATAACATCATCCGAAGATTAAGAGAATCTGGAACAATCTCTGTGCGTAAGGGTCAAGGCTGTAAAACCATACTGGATACCCGTGATCTCCGGGCCCTTAAACGACACTGCACCACAAACAGGAATGCTACTGTAAAGGAAATCACAGAATGGGCTCAGGAATACTTCCAGAAACCATTGTCAGTGAACACAATCCACCGTTCCATCCACCGTTGCCAGCTGAAACTCTACAGTGCAAAGAAGAAGCCATTTCTAAGCAAGATCCACAAGCTCAGGCGTTTTCACTGGGCCAGGGATCATTTAAAATGGAGTGTGGCAAAATGGAAGACTGTTCTGTGGTCAGACGAGTCACGATTCGAAGTTCTTTTTGGAAATCTGGGACGCCATGTCATCCAGACCAAAGAGGACAAGGACAACCCAAGTTGTTATCAACGCTCAGTTCAGAAGCCTGCATCTCTGATGGTATGGGGTTGCATGAATGCGTGTGGCATGGGCAGCTTGCATGTCTGGAAAGGCACCATCAATGCAGAAAAATATATTCAGGTTCTAGAACAACATATGCTCCCATCCAGACGTCATCTCTTTCAGGGAAGACCCTGCATTTTTCAACAAGATAATGCCAGACCACATTCTGCATCAATCACAACATCATGGCTGCGTAGGAGAAGGATCCGGGTACTGAAATGGCCAGTCTGCAGTCCAGATCTTTCACCTATAGAGAACATTTGGCGCATCATAAAGAGGAAGGTGCAACAAAGAAGGCCCAAGACGATTGAACAGTTAGAGGCCTGTATTAGACAAGAATGGGAGAGCATTCCTATTTCTAAACTTGAGAAACTGGTCTCCTCGGTCCCCAGACGTCTGTTGAGTGTTGTAAGAAGAAGGGGAGATGCCACACAGTGGTGAAAATGGCCTTGTCCCAACTTTTTGGGGATTTGTTGACACCATGAAATTCTGATTCAACATATTTTTCCCTTAAAATGGTACATTTTCTCAGTTTAAACTTTTGTTCTGTGATTTATGTACTATTCTGAATAAAATATTAGAAGTTGGCACCTCCATATCATTGCATTCAGTTTTTATTCACGATTTGTATAGTGTCCCAACTTTTTTGGAATCCGGTTTGTATTATGTATTGAATAAACTTAGAATGCAAAATGTAATGTTGTAGTTATGTATTTGAATTCAATTTGGTGTGTTTAATATAGTTAAATACATGTTCATAGATTTGTTTTTATTTACAGAATTGACGGGATGTGTCTGTATTGTTGGTACATTATTCCAAGATTTGGGGCCCCACTTTTGATTTTGCACAGGGCCACATTTTGTCTAAAACCGGCCCTGGCTGAGCAGGAACAAGGCTCCCAATCTTGATATCATTTAAGATTGTAATCCTACATTGTAATCCTACATTAATAATCCAATTGGCATTCAATTTCCTTCTGAGAGGTGCACAAATATCTCAGATATCTGCGATTCCTTCAATGAGGTGCAGTTCTCTAAATCTCAAGCGACAATGTCAGCTCAAAAGTTGCTGATGCAGCCTGGAAGAATTAGGCTCAGTTTGTGTATGAGGCCCATGTCCATGATCAAAAACATCCCAGGTTCTAGCCCCCTGAGGGCACATACACACAAGTGTGTGCTGCCCATGCTGTACATTAGGGACTGCAAATTGTGGTCCCCAATGCACGTGCACCGTCCGTGTGGCTTGCGCTGACGGATGCAGACCTATTCAACTTGAATGGATCCACGATCCGTCTGCACCACAAAAAAATAATGCAAATAAAAAGTAAAAGAAAATATAAAAAAAGTAGATTGAAATATAAACAAGCTGTGGCGATGCAAAGACAATTTAGATTAGTTTGGTATTGCTGCAATTGTATTGAGCTGCAGAATAAGGACGTCATGCCATTGTTAGTGCACAATGAACACTGTGATATCCAAATACAAAAACCTTATCGGATTTTTTTATTTTTTTTTATTTTACCCCACAAAGATTTTGTTCACATTCTCCGATGAAAGACATGGTAAGTTGAATGGTGGCATTAAAAAATGCATCTTGTCCCACAAAAAATAAGCCCTCATATGGCTATATGAACGTAAAAATAAAATTTATGGCTATTGGAATGTGGGGAGGAAAAATCTAAATAGGCCCGTTCTTTAAGGGGTTATTTTGTTTGCTGCATTGAGGTAAACATTACATTTCTCATTCCAGCTTTTTTAATTCTCATTTATTATTTTACACATACATATAAAAAAAAAGGTTAGTGTTTTATAAAAATAAAGGTTTCCACTCATCAAGCAATTTAAAATTGAAAAAATGAAAATAAAAATCTAATAGAAATAGACATCGCTGTATAAAATATGGCTGTATAAAAATATCACATGATCTACCCCATCAGATGAACGCCCAAAAAAGAAACCAATAAAAACAGTGTCAGAAGAACTATTTTTGTCCATCTTGCCTCAAAAAGCGTAATATTGAGCTATCAAAAAATAATATATACCCCAAAATGCCACAAAAAACAAGCCCTCACACAAAACCACTGCTATTGAAAAATATAAAAAAATATCGCTCTCGGAAAATAACGCAGGAACATGATTTAAAAAAAAAATTATGCTTGTAAAAAACAGCTATGTAAAATTGGTAACTTTGTATGGATTTCTACTTTACTAGTACTGTAACTCAGGGGATCTGCAAATATGATGTAGCGCCTGAAATCCATTCCAGCAAAATCCATGCTCCAGAAGCCAAATGGCGCCCCTTCCCTTCTGAGCCCTGCCGTGTGCCTAGACAGAAGCTTTTAATTTAAGTAGTGTGGCATGAGTCTTAGATAGCACCAGCTGGGCACAATATATTGGACAGTGAAAACTTGCAATTTTCACTTTGCACAGTCCACTGCACATTAATTTCTGCAAAACACGTAGCACCAAAATGCTGACTCCACCAGTTAAAACCTTGAGGGGCAGGGTTTCATAACTGCTGTCTGTTTTCGGGGTTCTATTTATTATTTCACTCCAGCCTCTACAGTTGTCAGCACAATCTGCATAAATCACCACATTTGGCCTCAAATGCACATGGTGCTTTTTTAATCCTGAGTCTTGTGGAATGTCCAGGCAAAATATTAGGGCCATATGTAGGTTGTAAAACCAGGAAGCAAAGCATAATAATAAGAGGACTGGCATACACTTGGCACAACATATTAGGCATTGAATTGGCATAACTGTCGAAAAATTTCAATTTTTGAAAAACACCTGGATGCTTGCTATATCCCTTGATAAATTATGTGAGAGATTTCTAAAATTGGTCGCTTCATAGGGGCTTTCTTTTTTATTTAGCCTCAGAGCCTCTGCAGCCAATGCTGTATAAATCAGGAAATGCGCCCTCAAATGCACATGGTGCTCCTTCTTTTCTGAACCCTGCAGTGTGTCCACACAGCGATCTACTACCACATATGGGGTGTTGTTTTATTTAGAAAATGGGTAACAAGTCATGGAAAGGAAAAAGAAAGATCTGGGGCTAAAGCAATATTTTGTTGGAAAAAATATAAGTTTTCATATTTACAGCATAGTGTTTCTAGATTCTATGAATCTCCTGTGAAGTCAAATCACTCACTACACCCCTCAGTAAATTCTTTGAGTGTTATCGTTTTCAAAATGGGGTCTATTTTGGGGGTTTTCACTATAGGGGCCTTTTCAAATGTGACGTGTCCCAAAACCATTCCTGCAAAATCTGCCCTCCAGTAGCCAAATGGCAGTCCTTCCCTTCTGAGCCCTGTTGTGTGTTGTTGTTTCCATATTCACAAGAAAATGTGTAACAAATTGTGGGGTACTTTTTCTCCTGTTGCTCCTTGTAAAAATGCTACTTGGGGCATATACAATATTTTATTGGAAGAATTTAAACTTTTTATTTTCACAGCCAAGTGTTTCTAAATTTTATGCCTCTGCGGTCAAAGCGTTCAGTACACTCCTAGTTAAATTCCTTAAGGGATGTAGCTTCCAAAGTGGGGTCACTTTTGGGAGGTTTCCTATGCAGGGGGTACCTTAAGTACTCTTCAAATTTGACATAGCACTTTATGTCAAATTTGAAAACTATTGTAGCAAAATGTGCTCTCCAAAAACCATACAGCACTCTTTCGATTCTGAGTTCTCTGGTGTGCCAATACAGCAGTTTACAACCACATATGGGGTGTTCATATAAACTGTCGAGTCCAGGTAATAAAATCTGAGGTTCATTTTGCTGTAAACCCATGCTGTGTTACAGGGAAAAATGAATTGAAATGGAAATTCAGCAAAAAGTGAAATTTTGAAATTACACCTTAGTTTTGCTTTAATTCTTGCGGAACACCTAAAAGGTTAATAGAGTTTGTAAAATCAGTTTGTAATAATTTGAGAGTTGTAGTTTTTAAAATTGGGTAATTTATGTATGATTTTCTATTATGTAAGCCTATCCAAGTGACTTCATAATTGAATTGTTTTTTAAAAAGTCAGTTTTGGAAATTTTCTTGAAAATAAATTGTTGTTTACAATCTGATGCAAACATAAAGAAGCATATGGTAAATGTTAATAACTATATCTGTCTTAAAAGCAGAGAAATTTTAATTTAGAAAAGGTTAAATTTTTCCAAAATTTCTATAGATTTAGGATTTGTTAGGAAATAAGGGTGAAACATATTGACTTAAATTTACTACTAACATGAAGTACTGTACGATGTGTCACAAGAAAATATTCTCAGAATGACTTAGACCAGGCATGCTCAACCTGCGGCCCTCCAGCTGTTGCAAAACTACAGCTCCCAGCATGCCCAAACAGCCTACAGCTATTAGCCTACAGCAGGGCAGGTGGGAGCTGTAGTTTTACAACAGATGGAGGGCTGCAGGTTGAGCATGCCTGGCTTATACAACCAAAAACATTCTAAAGTTATTAGCACATAAAGTGACATGTGGGTTTTGAAAAAATAGGCTGTCAGGAAGGTGAAAAATGACAGGAATGGGTTAAGTTGTTTAACCCACTGGCTTTATGTCAAGAGTCTGCTCTCCAAATTCAACAGAAGAACACCTTCAGTCAAACCAAATTTATAGATGTGAACTGGGCATTCAGCCATTCTTTCCTCAACTTAGAGCTCAGATATATTAACCCATTGTGTTGTGGCGACGGATACACCTAGCTTCTCTGCTGCCTGAGGCAAGCACTAAAATGGCACCCCTATTTCTCTATACAACAGGGTGCCTGAGGGTATGTTCATTTGGAAGATATTTTACGTGGATTATGGCTAGTATTCTGTGCCAAAATGTGTGAAATCCACATTCCATAGTTTTCAAAGGGAATCCACACAGCTATTCATGCATCCACAAAATTTGCAAAGAAAGCAGGTAGTCACACATGGATTAGCTCCATTGAATGGGGCTATATCCATAGATAGATCCAAAGCATGATAGAAAGATCCTAAGGCCCCTTTCACACGGGCGTTGCGGATTGGGGCCGGATGCGTTCAGGGAAAATGGTGCGATTTTGACACTAAAACAAGTCAGTTTTCACTGCGATTGCGTTCCATGTTTGCGTTTTTTCCGCGCGGGTGCAAAACATTGTAATGTGTTTTGCACGAGCCTGAGAAAAATTGGCATGCTTTGTACCCAGACCCAAACCCGAACTTCTTCACAGAAGTTCGGGTTTGGGTTAGGTGTTGTGTAGATTTTATTATTTCCCCCCTATAACATGGTTATAAGGGAAAATAATAGCATTCTTAATACAGAATGCTTAGTACAATAGGGCTGGATGGGTTAAAAAAAATAAATAAAATTTAACTCACCTTAATCCACTTGATCGCGCAGCCCGGATTCTCTTCTGTCTTCTTCTTTGAGGAATAGGACCTTTGATGACGTCACTGCGCTCATCACATGGTCCATCAGTGATGGGTCATGTGACGGACCATGTGATGAGCGTAGTGACGTCATTAAAGGTCATTTTCCTGTGCACAGCAAAGAAGAATACAGAACAGAAGCCGGGCTGCGAGATCAAGTGGATTAAGGTGAGTTATATTATTTTTTATTTATTTTTAACCCCTCCAGCCCTATTGTACTGTGCATTCTGTATTAAGAATGCTATTATTTTCCCTTATAACAATGTTATAAGGGAAAATAATAATGATTGGGTCCCCATCCCGATCGTCTCCTAGCAACCGTGCGTGAAAATCGCACTGCATCCACACTTGCTTGCGGATGCTTACGATTTTCACGTAGCCCCATTCACTTCTATGGGGCCTGCATTGCATGAAAAACGCAGAATATAGAACATGCTGCGATTTTCACGCAACACACAAGTGATGAATGGGTCCGGATTCAGTGCGGTTGCAATGCGTTCACGTCACGCATTGCTCCCGCGTGGAAAACTCGCTTGTGTGAAAGGGGCCTAACTGTGCGCATACCCTTAAAGTAACCCATAATATGACAGCCGAATGCTAAATTCACCTGGCATGGAATTTGTTTTAATGCACTGCAGTGACCTGGGACCCATCTTTGTCACTATGCATATCTTCTTTAGTATATGGGAGTACTATTTCTCCTTGGGGAGAGAGCACCTTAATCTGCTTGAGGAGACTTATAGGTCATACATGCTCTTCTAGAATTCTGGGAAGAAAGGGAAGCAAATGAGCTCTCAACAAGCTCTGCCTCTTATACCACCAGATGTAAGGCAGCTATTCTATAAGTCAATGTTCAACCATTTAAATAGGCCTTGAGACATGACTGGAATATTAAATAAGCTAACACCTTATCTGCAGACAGCTGTTTCGGGGTTATTGCCCCTCATCAGTGCAGAGCAGAGAGTATTGGCTTAACCGGGTGAGAGGCCTAAGTCAGGATTTACGATACCTAGCACAGCCGATATACAATATACTGCCCAGTGCTTGGTGCCTTCTCAAACAGCTCCAGGGTGTCAGACCCCCAAATATCAGATACTGATGACCTATCCAGAGGATAGGTCATCAGTATTTAAATCTTGGAAAACCCTTTTCAGGGTCCATTCACACGTCCGTTTTTTCTTTCCTGATCTGTTCCGTTTTATGCGGAACAGATCTGGACCAGTTCTTTACCCATTCATTTTCAATGGGTCCTGGAAAAAATCGGACAGCACAATGTGTGCTGTCCGTTTCCGTTGTTCCGTTCCGCATGTCCGAAAAAATATAAAACTTGTCCTATTCTTTTCCGCAAAAATCGGATCCTGGACCAATACAAAGTCAATGGATCCGCAAAAAACGGAAGACATTCGTATGTCATTACGTATGTCATCCGTTTTATGCGGATTCCGTTCCTGGAAATTAAATGGCACCTGAGGTAACACATAACTAGACTTTTATTCACTTTTTTTTTTCAATTTTTTTCAAAGAAATCCAAACAACTTTACTTGCTTATTGAAATTTATACATGTTTCCGTTTTTTGCGGATCCGCAAAAAACGGATGACATACGGAAACATTTTCAGGAACAACGGATCCGCAAAAAACGGACCGAAAATCGGGATATAGAAAAATACTGACGTGTGAATATAGCCTAAAGCTTATAATTTAAAGACGTTGTCCAACTGTAGAGAGGTATTGGAATAATAAAAAAAACAAGTTATACTCCCTTCATTTCAGCACTGCTGCTCCAATTCTTTTTGCTACTGCAACAATGATGTCCTGTTTCTACCTGCAGCACTGATTTGCCTCTGCAGTCATGTGTGGTATACAGGCACATCACCACTGCAGAGCAGGAATCGAGGCAGTTCAGAACTGTTCCTTTGTATTTTATTTTACTAGTTTCTGTGCCTTTCACAAAAAATAAATTACTAAGACAACCCCAATCAATCGCGGAACTGATATACAATACATTTAAAGTGCTAGTTGCCACTGTTACAGTTGCTCAAAGTGCTAAAACAATTTATAAATACTGATTTCATACTAATACAGGCCTAAAAATAAACTACTCAAAGTTAGAGATATTTGGCTTTCAGGTAAAATTTATAGAAAACATAAAAAGTTCACGCTACAGTGTAAAACATCATGAAAGTAGGGCATTTCAGTAGAAGCATGCAATGGTGATTTCCCCATCTCAAACAATTTATTGAAACAAAAGCCAACACCAGTGGTGGGTATACCCCCACAAAAAATGTCAGTATCTCAATAAGGGTGGGTTCCAACTACCATTATGCTGTCTGGTTTCCGTTATGCAGGACGGAAAAAAAAGTCCTGTCGACAGGACTTTGTTTCCATCCTGCATAACGGAAAGCAGACGGATCCATTATACTTGCCTATAGACTTCTATTGCCTCTTAAACGCTTCCATTTTGCATTCCATCTGGCCATTCCGTTATATTCCGTTATAAACGTAACCTATGACGGAATGGCATAACGGTAGTGTGAACCCACCCTAACTTGTCATGTGGTCTTGAGCATCAATTACATCTTGACAACATCATCTCATGCTGTTCGCAAATCGACTTATTGTCTGCTGAGACATGGCATCCCACTCTTCTTGAAGAGCGGCCCTCAAGTAATTTAGGTTCTGGGGTACAGAGTTACAAGTCTCTACACGGTGACTCAACTGATTCCATAGATTTTCAATGGGATTCAGGTTTGGGAAAAGTGAAGGCCACTCCATTTGAGGTACCCAAGTCTCCAGCAGCTGTTCCCTAATAATGCAACCTCGATGAGCTGGCGCAATTTCATCCATAAGATAAAATTAGGCCTGTGTTCATGCAGAGGCACAATGACTGGATTAATGATGTTATCCAAGTAGTATGGGCTTGTCACTGTACCACTCACAAAGTGTAGGGCAGTTCTGTATTGACTAGACACACCTGCCCACACTGTAACACCACCACCAAAGGCTCATCTCATGACATAATTGGCTGATGCATAGCACTCTCCTTTACGTGTCCAACATCGTTGGTGTCTATAATTTCTGCTCAGCATGAATCTACTTTCATCAGTGAACAGCACTGAGGCCCACTGGTCCCTCGCTCCTTGGCCCATGCAAGACAATGACCCCATATGGTCAGGTACCCTTGCAGGTCATCTAGCATGCAGACCATTCTGATGTAAACGGTTCCGAATGGTGCGACATGATGCTTGGGTTCCTCTTACCTCCTTTAAATGTGCCTGGAGTTGTGGCATTCATCATCCTGTTCCACAGGGCATTGTTCACAATTAAGCGGTCATCAGTGTGGGATGTGGCCAAAGGATGTCCACTTCTATGTCTTTCTGTGACTCTTCCAGTCTCTCTGTATCTCTGTTGCAACCTGCTGATGACACCCTGTGACACTCTAAACTCAGTGGCCACTTCTGTCTGAGAACATCCTGCTTGAAGCCTCGCAATGGCGAGGTACATTTCATCAATTGTTAGTTGTCTAGGTCTCATGATGTCAAAATGTGGACAGCATGATGAAGAGTACTGTTTAAATACCTATTCAGGAAGGATGGGAAAAGGAGTGCAGCAAAGGTCAGACAGATGCAGGTGGTAGGGGACTCTATTATTAGGCGGACAGACAGGGTCATCGGTCGCCGGGACCGTGAATGCCGAACAGTGTGTTGTCTGCTGGGTGCTCGGGTTCGGCATATTGCGGATCGGATTGATAGATTGCTGGGTGGGGCTGGGGAAGACCCCAGCGGTCATGGTACACATTGGCACCAATGACAAAGTCAGTGGGAGATGGAATTTACTTAAAAATTATTTTAGGGAGCTAGGTGAGAAGCTCAAGTCCAGCACCTCCAAGGTAGTGTTTTCAGAAATACTACCAGTGCCACGAGCGTCCCTAGAGAGACAACGGGAGCTTAAGGAGTTAAATAAGTGGCTAGGAAGCTGGTGCAGGAAGGAAGGGTTTGGGTTCATGGAGAACTGGGCCGACTTTGCAGTTGGTTACAGGCTCTACAGTAGCACCTCAATGGGGAGGGTGCAACTACCCTGGGGGAAAACATGGTTAGACGGCTGGAGGAGCTTTTAAACTAGGATCTGGGGGGTAGATAGTGTAGATAGAGAGTGGGTTATAGAAGGGGACAGTGGGGATTTAGTGGGGGCTGGGGTTAGCAAGGAAAATGGGGAGAAGACTGGGCATAACTATACATTTATTAAAAATATAACTGCTGGTAACAAGAACCTGTTACATACAAAAATTAACCAAGGTAACCAAAAAATCCCGGATAATCACTTTACAGGTAATAGTAATTTAACCACCTCAGCCCCCTTAGCTTAAACACCCTTAATGACCAGGCCACTTTTTACACTTCTGCACTACACTACTTTCACCGTTTATTGCTCGGTCATGCAACTTACCACCCAAATGAATTTTACCTCCTTTTCTTCTCACTAATAGAGCTTTCATTTGGTGGTATTTCATTGCTGCTGACATTTTTACTTTTTTTGTTATTAATCGAAATTTAACGATTTTCTTTTTAAAAAAATTAAATTTTTCACTTTCAGTTGTAAAATTTTGCAAAAAAAACGACATCCATATATAAATTTTCTTTGATAAAAAAAATGTTTGGGTAAAAAAAAAAAATGGTTTGGGTAAAAGTTATAGCGTTTACAATCTATGGTACAAAAATGTGAATTTCCGCTTTTTGAAACAGCTCTGCCTTTCTGAGCACCTGTCATGTTTCCTGAGGTTCTACAATGCCCAGACAGTACAAACACCCCACAAATGACCCCATTTCGGAAAGTAGACACCCTAAGGTATTCGCTGATGGGCATAGTGAGTTCATAGAACTTTTTTTTTTGTCACAAGTTAGCGGAAAATGATGATTTTTTTATTATTTTTTTCTTACAAAGTCTCATATTCCACTAACTTGTGACAAAAAATAAAAACTTCCATGAACTCACTATGCCCATCACGAAATACCTTGGGGTGTTTTCTTTCCAAAATGGGGTCACTTGTGGGGTAGTTATACTGCCCTGGCATTTTAGGGGCCCAAATGTGTGCAAAGTAGTTTGAAATCAAAATCTGTAAAAAATGGCCGGTGCAATCCGAAAGGTGCTCTTTGGAATGTGGGCCCCTTTGCCCACCTAGGCTGCAAAAAAGTGTCACACGTGTGGTATTGCCGTACTCAGGAGAAGTTGGGCAATGTGTTTTGGGGTGTCATTTTACATATACCCATGCTGGGTGAGAGAAATATCTTGGCAAAAGACAACTTTTCCCATTTTGTTATACAAAGTTGGCATTTGACCAAGATATTTATCTCACCCAGCATGGGTATATGTAAAATGACACCCCAAAACACATTGCCCAACTTCTCCTGAGTACGGCGATACCACATGTGTGACACTTTTTTGCAGCCTAGATGCGCAAAGGTGCCCAAATTCCTTTTAGGAGGGCATTTTTAGACATTTGGATCCCAGACTTCTTCTCACGCTTTAGGGCCCCTAAAAAGCCAGGGCAGTATAAATACTCCACATGTGACCCCATTTGAAAAAAAGACACCCCAAGGTATTCAATGAGGGGCATGGCGAGTTCATATAAAAAAAAATTTTTTGCCACAAGTTAGCGGAAATTGATTTTTTGTGTTTTTTCTCACAAAGTCTCCCTTTCCGCTAACTTGAGACAAAAATTTCAATCTTTCAAGGACTCAATATGCCCCTCAGCGAATACCTTGGGGTGTCTTCTTTCCAAAATGGTGTTATTTGTGGGGTGTTTGTACTGCCCTGGCATTTGAGGGTCTCCACAATCATTACATATATGGCCAGCATTAGGAGTTTCTGCTATTCTCCTTATATTGAGCATACGGGTAATGAGATTTTTTTTTTCCGTTCAGCCTCTGGGCTGAAAGAAAAAATGAACGTCACAGATTTCTTCATTCGCATCGATCAATGTGGATGAAAAAATATATGCCAAAAAAAAAAAAAGGAGGGGAAAGGCGTCTGCCAGGACAAAGGAGCTCCGCCCAACATCCATACCCACTTAGCCCGTATGCCCTAGCAAACCAGATTTTTCCATTCACATCAATCGATGTGGATGAATAAATCATTGCCGGGATTTTATATATTTTTTTTATATATACAAAGTGTTTGCCAAAGCATATGAACACCGCCGCCTCCTCAGCTCATATGCCTCGGCAAACGTATCTTTTACTGCAGAGGAGAAATCTCGTCTTGCAGCGCCGCATACACCGACTTGTGTGTAATCTGACAGCAGCGCAATGCTTCTGTCAGAATGCACATCAGTGCTGCAGCTAGTCGATCGGTTGGTCCACCTGGAAGGTAAAAAAAACAAAAGAAAAAAGAAAAAACCAGGCCGCAATGCAATAAATTTTATTAACTTTATTATAACTTTTGAACAGAACATATAAACTTTATTTAACTTTTTGAACTGAAAGTTAACTTTTTTGCTTACTGGTGTTTTTTTTTTTTTTTTTTACCTTTTATAGGACAAACCTCTCCTTCCCCATGGGACAATGTGCAAAGCGCAAATCGCCCAAAGATGTGGCGAAGTACATTATGCACTTTATCCCAGGTGAAAGGAGAGGTTTGCAGCAGCTGTGAGAGAAAGGGCCCTAATAGCCCTGTGTGCCTGTCCTGTGAGATGCAATCCCTATGCTAAGTGTACCTGTGTGTGGTACTTCCGGAAACACTCTCCAAAGCATAGGGCAGGGTGGTCAGGGCAGTCAGGACAGAAATAGCGGGTGTCACGCCTTATTCCACTCCTGATACAGACACAACATCTTTTTCGGGGTGACGGTTGGGTTGAGGTACCGGCAACGACACTGGGGAAATGTCGCTCGTGTAGACGGCTAACTACACTGGTGGATGGGGCCACGGAACCTTCTGGATACAGGAGGTTCTCGATGATCTCTTCCTGAAATTTGAGGAACGATCGTGTTCTCCCAGCCTTACTGTAGAGAACAAAACTATTATATGCAGCCAATTGAATTAAATATACAGACACCTTCTTATACCAGCGTCTGGTGCGTCGGGAAACTAAATACGGAGACAACATCTGGTCATTGAAGTCCACACCTCCCATGAGCAAATAATAGTCGTGGACACAGAGGGGCTTTTCAATGACACGGGTTGCTCGCTCAATTTGTATTGTCGTGTCTGCGTGAATGGAGGAGAGCATGTAAACGTCACGCTTGTCTCTCCATTTCACTGCGAGCAGTTCTTCGTTACACAAGGCAGCCCTCTCCCCCCTTGCAAGACGGGTGGTAACGAGCCGTTGGGGGAAGCCCATGTGACTAGCAGCCGGTGCCACAGCAGCCAATCTGTTCTAGGAACAAATGCCTAAAGAGGGGCACACTTGTGTAGAAATTGTCCACATAAAGATGGTACCCCTTGCCAAATAAGGGTGACATCTAGTTAACTAAATAAATAGGTGATGTTCACGTACTATTCAAAATATATGTTTACTGCCTAGATAAAGTACGTTAAAAACAGTTTATTGTTTTATATTAAAATTCTCTACAAAATAGGCTTGGTGGAGCGAAGGGGGATGTCTCAGACTGATGATGCTGATCCCTACTAACACTCCTACCACTAGAACTCCAAAATGTTGTATATTATGTTGGTACCAGCAATGGGAAGAAATGGACATCCAAGCCGAATGCACCTGATTGAAACAATATATAGTGTGTCAAGTCTCCTGGGTTGTGGGAGAACATGCACAATACATAGTGTCAGGTAACATTAAGGATGAACCATTCATATACTGGTGGCTGTTACACAGGAATGAACCACTGGGCTTCTATAGTGTCAACAAAAGTCAGACTGCAATTGTGCTTGCAGAAATATATTGCTCATGTGGTCTATGAGGGGCCGAATTTTGTGGAGCCGGTCAAAAGCTGGGTGGCCTCTGGGACGGGAGGTGGTGTTGTCGCTAAAGTGCAAGAAACGCAGGATGGCCTCAAATCGTGCCCTGGACATAGCAGCAGAGAACATGGGCATTTGATGAATCGGGTTCGTGGACCAATATGACCGCAATTCATGCTTTTTGGTTAGACCCATGTTCAGGAGAAGGCCCAGAATTTTTTTTAATTCGGAAACTTGGACTGGTTTCCACCGGAAAGGCTGGGCATAAAAGCTTCCCGGGTTGGCGGATATAAATTGAGTGGCATACCGATTTGTTTCTGCCACGACTAAGTCCAAGAGCTCCGCAGTCAAGAACGGCTCAAAAAATCCCAGTGCCGAACCGATCTGAGCTGTCTCAACCCGAACTCCAGACTGGGCGGTGAAAGGGGGAACTACAGGTGCGGCTGAAGTTGGGGACTGCCAATCAGGATTTGCCAGCACCTTAGTGACTCTAGGGGGTCTACGGGCCTGACTGTGCGGTGGCTGCGACGGGGTAACTATTGCATGTGCCACCGTACCAGCTTCAACTGCCCTTCTGGTGCTCGCCACTTCACCATGTTGTACGGCAGTGCTGGTACTAGGTCCAGGGCGGGCTGCGCTGCTGGTGTATGCCTCACCACGTGATCCGACAGCGCCAGCCCCACTCTGCTGCTCTTGAAGCGGATCCTGCGCAACCTGTGGTCTAGCGACACGGGGCCGGGTATGCCTGGTGCTATCAGGGACCTCAACCTCCTCGTCCGAACTTTGGGTCAGACTGCCACTGCTTTCTACAGGTTCATATTCTGACCCGCTAAATTCGTCAGATGAGGGTTCCCATTCCACATCCGACTGGGTCAGAAGCCTGTAGGCCTCTTCAGAAGAATACCCCCTGTTTGACATTTGGACTACTAAATTTAGGGGTATTCCCTGAGACTACCCAAGAAAAAAAGCAAGCCTGTCTTACAAAGGGGAGGCTAGCGAAGTACCGGAGGCCGCTACGATTGATAAAAAATATCAAAACTGATTTTTTTATCGCCGCAGCGCTTGGAAAGTGATTGTGCAGTGATCAAAAAAATATATATTTTTTGTCGCTGCGGCGGGGCGGGCGTGGGTGAACACACGTGTGGGCGACCGATCAGGCCTGATCGGGCAAACACGGCGTTTTGGGTGGAGGGCGAACTAAGGTGACACTAATACAATTATAGATCTGACTGTGATCAGTTTTGATCACTTACAGATACTATAAAAGTACAAATGCTGATTAGCGATACGCTAATCAGCGAATCAGTGACTGCGGTGCGGTGGGCTGGGCGCTAACTGACGCTAAACTACCTAACCAAGGGACCTAAACTATCCTAAAATCTATCAGTCAATACCAGTGGAAAAAAAAAGTGACAGTTTACACTGATCACTTTTTTCCTTTCACTAGGTGATTGACAGGGGCGATCAAGGGGTTAATTGGGGTGATGGGGGGTGATCTGGGGCTAAGTGTAGTGTTGGTGGGTACTCACAGTGATGTCTGCTCCTCTGCTGGAACCAACCGACGAAAAGGCCCAGCAGAGGAGCAGAGAAGCCATTTAACACCTTATATTTACAAATATAATGTGTTAACTGGCTTCTGATTTGATTTTTTAAAAATCATCAGCTTGCCAGCGACGATCATTGGCTGGCAAGCTGATGACGCGACCCCCCTCTAACTTTTTCCGGCCCGCGATGCGCATGCGCGGGCCGGCTTTGAGCAAAATCTTGCGTCTCGCGAGATGACGCATATATGCGTGACTGTGCGCAGAGCTGCCGCCTCCGGAACGTGATCCTGCGTTAGGCGGTCCGGAGGCGGTTAAAATGTATTTTCACAAATGCCAGAAGTCTAGCTAGCAAAATGGAGGAGCTGGAGGCTATGGTACTAGAAGAACACATAGATGTAGTTGGTGTGGCTGAGACATGGTTGGACTATTCGCATGACTGGGTTGTTAATATGGAGGGTTTTACACTATTAAGGAAAGACCGGGTCAATAGAAAAGGTGGTGGCGTGTGCCTGTATGTGAGGAGTAATCTGAACACAAGTGTGAAAGAGGCAATTGTGGGTGCGGATGGTGAGGATGTGGAAACCTTATGGGTGGAAGTTCAAAGGGATATAAACACTGAAAAAATAATACTTGGTGTAATCTATAGACCCCCTAATATCACAGAAGAGATAGAAACGCAACTGTATAACCAAATATAGCGGGCAGCACAGGCTGGTACAGTAGTCATAATGGGAGATTTTAACTTCCCAGACATTGACTGGGGTCATGGTTCTGCCTCAACTGCAAAGGGGAGAAAATTCCTCAACTTGCTGCAGGACCACTTTATGGGCCAGTTTGTAGAAGCTCCCACTAGGGGCGATGCTCTGTTGGATCTGGTAATTTCTAATGATGCAAAGCTTGTTGGAAATGTTACTGTTTGAGAAACACTAGGTAATAGTGACCACAATATAATTATATTCCCCCTAAACTATAAGAAGCAAACTCTGTCAGGCAGAGCAAAGACACTGAATTTCAAAAAGGCTAATTTCCCTGGGTTGAGGTCAGCATTTCAGGGCATAGACTGGGAGCAGCTACTGTCACATAGTAATACAGAGTAATTAAATGTGAATTTTTTTTCCCTTTAGGTAACAAGTATAAACGGCTAAAATTAAACCCCCAATGGCTTACAGCTACTGTAAGAATAGCAATAAAAGACAAAAAGAGGGCATTTAAATAATACAAATCTGAGGGGTCAGCTGTAGCGTATGAAGTAGGGATCGATCGATTATCAGTTTTACCGATATTATCGGCCGATATTCAGTATTTTGACTGTTATCGGTATCGGCATCTATTTTGCCGATATTCCGATAACGTATTGGGAACACAGATCGCGCTGCTTTCAGCGCTCTCCGTGTTCCCTCAGCAGCACAGGGGAGAAGGAAGCAGTGTCTCCCTCCCCCCTGTGCCGCTGCTGCCGCTGCCGCCAATGAGAGGAAGGAGGACAAGAGAAGGGGAGGTGCACCACCAATGAAGATACCTCTCTCATTAATTTCATATACAGGAGGCGGGAGCTGGCTGCAGAATCACATAGCCGGCTCCCAACCTCTATGAGCAATAGCTGCGATCTGCGATAGTTAACCCCTTAGGTGCCACCGATCGCAGCTACCGCTCATAGAGGTCGGGAGCCGGCTATGTGATTCTGCAGCCAGCTCCCGCCTCCTGTATATGAATTAATGAGAGATTTCTCTTCATTGGTGGAACAGTGCGCCCCCCACCCCAGTATTAAAAACTATGGTGGCACAGTGCGCCCCCCCACACAAGCCCCCCCCAGTATTAATCATTGGTGGCAGTGGCCACAGGATCCCCTCTCCCCTGCTCCTCCGATCGGAGCCCCAGCAGTGTAATCCTGCAGCTCCGATCGCTTACCATGGCAGCCAGGACGCTACTAAAGCCCTGGCTGCTATGGTAAGCTCCATGCTGCTGTGTGCACAAGGCACAGAGCAGCAGGGAAAGTGTGAGCTCCTATTCACCCTGATAGAGATCTATCAGGGTGAATAGGACAAGGGTTCTAGTCCCTAAGGGGGCTAAAAGTTAGTAAAAAAAAACAAAAAACACCAAAACATTAAGTATAAATTAAAAAGAAAGATTTACAAAAAAGAAAATACACGTTAGCAATAAACATATTATTTTTCAGCAGATGTGTAGGAATTTTCTTTTTCAAAAATGAAAATTCCCAGAATATCGGTATAAATTATCGGCTATCGGCCTGAAAGTTCACAAATTTTCGGTATCGGCCCTAAAAAATCAATATCGGTCGATCCCTAGTTTGAAGATTACAAAGGGCTTAATAAAATCTGCAAAAAGGAGATAAAATTAGCAAAGATACAAAACGAACAGCAGGTAGCAAAAGAAAGCAAAACAAATCCCAAAAAGAAGTAAAATAGGGTAAATGTAAATAAAACTCTGTGTGGAGGTCACTGTTAGGCCTCATGCACACAACCGTTATTTTTATTCCGTGTCCGTTGCACCGTTTTTTGTGATTTTCTGCGGACCTATTGATTTTCAATGGGTCCGTTGAAAACTCGGCTAATGCACCGTTTGCCATCCGCGTCCATGATCCGTGGTTCTAGTCAGTCCAAAAAATATAACCTGTCCTATTATTTTCGCGGAAAACGGTTCGTGGACCCATTCAAGTCAATAGGACCGTTAAAAAACGTGGAGGCACACAAGATTATCATCCGCGTCTGCGTCCGTTTTTTCCTATCATTTGCATGGCAAACCTGTCTTAGACTTTTTATTACATTCCTTTATGTCTGGCGGTCCTCCAAAAATAAAGGAAGACACACAGAAACAAAAACGGGAACGGATCACGGAACAACGGAACCCCATTTTGCGGAACGGACTACAACAACGGTCGTGTGCATGAGGCCTTAAGGGGGCGGGCTGCTGTGGAGGTCACTGTTAAGGGGCGGGATGCTGTGGATGTCACTGTTAAAAGGGTGGGTGCTGTGGAGGTCTCTGTTAAGGGTGCAGGGAACGGTGGAGGTCACAGTTAAGGGGGATGGTCCACTATGGAGGTCAGTGTTAAGGGATGGGGTGCTGTAGAGGTCACTGTTAAGGGGCGGGGTGTTGTGGAGGTCACATTTTAAGTGATCGGAGCTGTGTGGAGGTCACTGTTAATAGGGCGGATTATTGTAAAAATCACTGTTAACGAGACGGTGTACTGTGGAGGTCACTAATGAAGGGACACCCATTGTGGAGATCACTGTTAAAGGGGATGGCGCTGTGGATGTTACTGATAAGGGGGCAGACCGTTGTGGAGGTCACTTTTAACCGCCTAACGCAGGATTGCGTTCTGGCGGCGGTCGATTTATTCCTCTTCGACGCATCGGCGCGTCATCTCGCGAGAGTCGAGATTTCCTGTGAACGCATGCACACAGGAGCGCGCGTTCACAGGATCGGAAGGTAAACGAGTGGATCTACAGCCTGCCAGCGGCTCCTCTCATAGATATATCTCCCAGACGTAGTTGCAGGCTAGGCTACTGCTGGCTAAAACACTGATATCACTAGCTGCCCCCCGACATGTTTCGCCAACCAGACGTCATCAGGGGTTTGGGCAGTGGACTGAGTGTTGGGGGCGGAGCCAAGCTTATAAAACCTCCCTGCACGCGTGATGATTCAGTTGACCAATGTGTGTCTCTGTTCCTGTGGGCCTGGTATATCGGCCAATCTATATGCCTCTACTATGATACGGCCCAAACCCCTGATGACGCCTGGTTGGCGAAACATGTCGGGGGGCAGCTAGTGATATCAGTGTTTTAGCCAGCAGTAGCCTAGCCTGCAACTACGTCTGGGAGATATATCTATGAGAGTAGCACAGTTCAGGAAGGCAGTCACAGTAGCAAGTAGCACGCTGTGGGAATAACAGTGTGCAATATTAGTGAAGAGAGTTGCCGTAATAAAGGAAGCAATGAGAGACATAGCTACATGTGTATAGTGCCATCCAGTGGACAAAGTCAATAATCAGACACACTGTTGCCATTATAAATACAAGGCAGGCAGGCTTTGCTGATAATTTTAATTGTAGAGTTCGAAATAAGTCAATTTTAAGGACAAGTAATAAATGCTATAATTATTATTATTAACACGTGTAAGCTCAGGGACACCTATGGTCCTAGTGGCCAAATGTAAATATAAGAATTCAAAGTCCCAACACGTGTTAGGGAGATATGTAAATCAATTTATATGGGGTGATCACCCCCCTGTCATTGTGTTTTGCGGATCACTTTTGAGGGGCATGGCGAGTTCATAGAAGATTTTTTTATTTTTTGGCACAAGTTAGCGGAAATTGATTTTATTTATTTTATTCTTACAAAGTCTCATATTCTACTAACTTGTGACAAAAAATAAAATCTCACATGAACTCACCATACCCCTCACGGAATCCAAATGTGTAAAAAATTTTAGACATTTATGTTCCAGACTTCTTCTCACGCTTTAGGGCCCCTAAAATGCCAGGGCAGTATGAATACCCCACATGTGACCCTATTTTGGAAAGAAGACACCCCAAGGTATTTCGTGAGCGATTTCATGTAAAATTTTATTTTTTGTCACAAGTTAGCGTAAAGGGAGACTTTGTGAGAAAAAATAAAATAAAAATCAATTTCCGCTAACTTGTGCCAAAAAAAAAAAAACTTTGATGAACTCGCCATGCCCCTCACGGAATACCTTGGGGTGTCTTCTTTCCAAAATGGTCACATGTGGGGTATTTATACTGCCCTGGCATTTTAGGGGCCCTGGCATTTTAGGGGCCCTAAAGCGTGAGAAGTCTGGAATCCAAATGCCTAAAAATGCCCTCCTAAAAGGTACTCTTTGGAATTTGGCTGCAAAAAAGTGTCACACATGTGGTATCGCCGTAAAATGACAACTTTGTATACAAAAATGGGAAAAGTTGTCTTTTACAGAGATATTTATCTCATCCAGCATGGGTATATGTAAAAATACACCCCAAAACACATTGCCCTACTTCTCCTGAGTACGGCGATACCACATGTGTGACACTTTTTTGCAGCTAAGAAGCGCAAAGGGGCCCAAATTCCAAAGAGTATCTTTACGATTTCACAGGGCATTTGGATTCCAAACTACTTCTCACGCTTTAGGTCCCCTAAAATGCCAGGGCAGTATAAATACCCCACAAGTGACCCCATTTTGGAAAGAAGACACCCCAAGGTATTCCGTGAGGGGTATGGTGAGTTCATGTAAAAAAATAATAATTTTGTCACAAGTTAGTGGAATATAAGACTCTGTAAGAAAAAAAAAAAATCATTTTCCGCTAACTTGTGACAAAAAATAAAAACTTCCATGAACTCACTATGCCCATCAGCGAATACCTTAGGGTGTCTACTTTCCGAAATGGGGTCATTTGTAGGGTGTTTCTACTGTCTGGGCATTGTAGAACCTCAGGAAACATGACAGGTGCTCAGAAAGTCAGAGCTGCTTCAAAATGCGGAAATTCACATTTTTGTACCATAGATTGTAAACGCTATAACTTTTGCGCAAACCAATAAATATACACTTATTGCATTTTTTTTATCAAAGACATGTAGAACAATAAATTTAGAGAAAATTTATATAGAAATGTAGTTTTGTTTTAAAAATTTTACAACAGAAAGTGAAAAATGTCATTTTTTTGCAAAAATTTCAGTCAATTTCGATTAATAACAAAAAAAAGTAAAAATGTCAGCAGCGATGAAATACCACCAAATGAAAGCTCTATTAGTGAGAAGAAAAGGAGGTAAAATTCATTTGGGTAATAAGTTGTATGAGCAATAAACCGTGAAAGTAGTGTAGTGCAGAATTGTAAAAAGTGGTCTGGTCATTAAGGGGGTTTAAGCTAGGGGAGCTGAGGTGGTTAAAGGGACAGGGTACTGTAGATGTCACTGTTATAGTGGATACTGTCAATATCTTTTAACGACACACAAACATTAAATGAAATATACCCATGCGAAGACGGGTCATTCTGTATATATATATATATATATATATATATTATTGTGAGGCAGTGAAAGGCCTCATAGCTGCCAGGGGAGATTTTTGGCAGGAGTTTCCATTTCTTCCCCATCAGTCATCAGGTCTGAGGCAGCACCAGGTGCCACAATCAGTCTGAGATAAGAGCCCAACCCAGACTGTCAGTCAGGGGAGAGATTCTTTTTGCAACAGTCCTGCTTGAGGCTCTGTAAGGCCCCTTTCACACGGGCGAGTATTCCGCGCGGATGCGATGCGTGAGGTGAACGCATTGCACCCGCACTGAATACCGACCCATTCATTTCTATGGGGCTGTTCACATGAGCGGTGATTTTCACGCATCACTTGTGCGTTGCGTGAAAATCGCAGCATGCTCCTCTTTGTGCGTTTTTCACTTAACGCAGGCCCCATAGAAATGAATGGGGTTGCGTGAAAAACGCAAGCATCCGCAAGCAAGTGCGGATGCGGTGCGATTTTCACGCACGGTTGCTAGGAGACGATCGGGATGGAGACCCGATCATTATTATTTTCCCTTATAACATGGTTATAAGGGAAAATAATAGCATTCTGAATACAGAATGCATAGTAAAATAGCGCTGGAGGGTTAAAAAAAATTAAAAAATTATTTAACTCACCTTAGTCCAGTTGATCGCGCAGTTCGGCATCTGCTTCTGTCTCCTTCTTAGCCATGTTATAAGGGAAAATAATACAATCTACAGAACACCGATCCCAAGCCCGAACTTCTGTGAAGAAGTTCGGGTTTGGGTACCAAACATGCGCGATTTTTCTCACGCGAGTGCAAAACGCATTACAATGTTTTGCACTCGCACTGAAAAATCGCACGTATTCCCGCAACGCACCCACACATTTTCCCGCAACGCCCGTCTGAAAGAGGCCTAAGAGTGGTCTCAGCCGAGCTGGCTGAGGGGCCACGGGGCTAGGTGATATCCTGAACTTTGGGGGACTCCGCGAGGTCTGGGAAACGACGGTCGCAAGGTCAGTCGGCAGGACTGCTAGACCCCATACCACCAAAGGTACTGGACTGACTTTGTTACAGCCTGGAAGTGAGCTGGACTATTGGCTGGAAAAGCCACATGTTATTACCGTGTGAGAACGGTGCTTTAAATAAGGTAGGGATATTTCATGTTTAGGCCTCTTTCACACTTGCGTTGTTGGGATCCGGCATGCACTTCCGTTGCCGGAGGTGCCTGCCGGATCCGTAACAACGCAAGTGTACTGAAAGCATTTGAAGACGGAACCGTCTTCCAAATGCGTTCAGTGTTACTATGGCACCCAGGACGCTATTAAAGTCCTGGCTGCCATAGTAGGAGCGGGGAGCGGTATACTTACAGTCCGTGCGGCTCCCCGGGCGCTCCAGAATGACGTCAGAGCGCCCCATGCGCATGGATGACGTGATCCATGTGATCACGTGATCCATGCGCTTGGGGCGCCCTGACGTCACTCTGGAGCGCCCGGGGAGCCGCACGGACGGTAAGTATGCTGCTCCCCTGCTCCCCGCTACACTTACCATGGCTGTCAGGACTTTAGCGTCCCGGTAGCCATGGTAACTATTCAGAAAAAGCTAAACGTCGGGTCCGGCAATGCGCCGAAACGACGTTTAGCTTAAGGCCGGATCCGGATCAATGCCTTTCAATGGGCATTGATCCCGGATCCGGCCTTGCGGCAAGTCTTCAGGATTTTTGGCCGGAGCAAAAAGCGCAGCATGCTGCGGTATTTTCTCCGGCCAAAAAACGTTCCGTACCGGAACTGAAGACATCCTGATGCATCCTGAACGGATTTCTCTCCATTCAGAATGCATTAGGATAATCCTGATCAGTATTCTTCCGGCATAGAGTCCCGACGACGGAACTCTATGCCGGAAGACAATAACGCAGGTGTGAAAGAGCCCTTAGTTAGAGTGTAGACGAGTAAGGTGTTACTTTGTTTTGTTGTTGTGAAAATAAACCTCAAGTTTGGACCTGCAATCCGGCTGTTGTGAAGATAATTGTTAGAATGACCCCTGAAATAGAGCTAATTCCTCACTATATATATATATATATATATATATATATATATATATCCTCATAGTGGCCATAATAATATCCCTTATTATTGTCAGTAATGTCCCGGCCCCATTAGTCCTCACTGGAGGCACCACGACATCCCATCACTTTACCACACTGTTTGTGTCAGCTCCTCTTGCCTCTATTAAGGAGTGAGTGTCCGTGCACATACAAGTGGATAAGTTGAGTATGTTTTTTTTTTTGTTATTTTAACCCCTAAATCTACCCCCCTTTTTTTCTTTTTACAGTGTACCCATGTTTAATGGCTGTTAGATGGGTGCACTTCAACGGGGTCCATCTGGCTGTGAAAACAGCCATGGCTTTTGTTGTGATGTGTGTTAAGGACTTGAGACTTAATATTATACTATTGTGGCATAAATTAATATATTGAAAGTTTTCCAACATCATCATGAGGTTTGAAAAAGAGGTATATGCACGGCTAGCAATTATGCATCCTGTAGAAAGGCTCCATTTTCAATTTATGGTATGTTGTCAAGAGACATTTTGCTGATGTGAAGCAATTAAAAAAGGAAGAAAGCAGCATCTATAGCACATAAGTGTTCATAGCTATGGCCATACATTATAATTAATGTTCCTTATATAATACCATGCCAACATATTCTGCAGTGGTGTACAGAGATTATCACCATTCACAGTGGTCTGTCCCTTTCTCAGACACACAAACTGTACATTACACAAACTGAATAGAAAACCAATTAACTTACTGTAATGGTAGGGGAAACTAGCATACATGAAGAAAACCCACGCCAACTGGGGAGAACACACTAACTTCATACAAATGTTGCTTGGAGGGAGTCTGTCAACAGGAAATCCACTGTTAAATCATGCACAATGCCTTGTATGGCTATCTCAGGCTACTTTCACACTAGCGTTTTTTTGCAGATCCATCATGGATCTGAAAAATCGATTCCATTACAATAATATAACCACATGCATCCGTCATGAACGGATCCTGTTTTATTATGTCTTCTATAGCCATGACGGATCCGTCTTGAACACCATTGAAAGTCAATGTGGGACAGATCCGTTTTCTATTGTGTCAGAGAAAACGGATCCGTTCCCATTGACTTACATTGTGTGCCAGGACAGATCCGATTGGCTCCTCTTCGTCAGGCTGACAGCAAAACGCTGAGGCAGCGATTTGGTTTCTGCCTCCAGAGCAGAATTGTGACTTAACGGAGGCAAACTGATGCATTCTGAGCAGATCCTTTTCCATTCAGAATGCATTAGAGCAAAACTGATCTGTTTTGGACCGTGTGTGAGAGCCCCGAACAGATCTCACAAACTGAAAGCCAAAACGCCAGTGTCAAAGTAGCCTTAGGCCTCATGCACACGACCGTTGTCGTGTTCCGTTCCGCAAAATGGGGTTCCGTTGTTCCATGATCCGTTTCCGTTTTTGTTTCCGTGTGTCTTCCTTTATTTTAGTCTTGTGTGCCTCCGTGTTTTTTAGCGGTCCCATTGACTTGAATGGGACCGCAAACCGTTTTCCGCGAAAATATTAGGACAGGTTATATTTTTTTGACGGACTGGAACCACGGATCACGGACGCGGATGACAAACGGTGCATTAGCCGAGTTTTCAACGGACCCATTGAAAGTCAATGGGTCCGCAGAAAATCACGAAAAACGGCACAACGGACACGGAATAAAACAACAGTCGTGTGCATGAGGCCTTAGCTGAATGTGATACCTTTCTCTTACTCATCTACTACCTCACTTGTTAAAAAATAGGGAGCCACTTCCAGAAGGTGGCGCTAGTAAGGTGGTTCTCTTTCTCTGTGAGCTACCTCTTAACATATTTTTTTTTTCTCCCCATGGAGTATCAGCTATAATTCTCCATACCATGGAGCACTGCTAAAAAGTCTCCATACACAGGCTGGTCTCTTCAACCCTTTTAGCCCTGGAGGGTTTTTCTTTTTTTTGCGTTTTTCACTCCCTGCCTTTCTGGGGAAATACCTTTTTGTATTTTTCTGTTTACGTAGCCGTATGAGGGCTTGTTTTTTGTGAGACAAGTTGCACTTTCTAATTCCACCATGTACTATTGCATACGATGAATTTTTTTTTTTTTAAATCACGTTTTTTTTTCTTTTCATCACCTTATTCTGACCCCTATAACTTTTTTGCAGTTATGTGTACGGAGCATATGAGTCGTGTGTGTCATTTTTTGCAGGGTGATGTGTACTTTTTATTGATTCCATTCTGGGGTGTATATGACTTTTTGATCACTTTTTATAAAAAAATTTGTGGGAGGTGAAGTGACCAAAAAATAGCAAATCGACCATTTTGACCGGGTTTTAACACATTAAGATCCTGTGGTCAAACGCGTTTGACCACGGCATCTGAAGGTTTGAAAGTCAACGATTGGCATTAACACCAGTCGCAGACTTTAGCCACGGGTGTTTTCTGTATAGAACGCACGCAAGCAGGCGCCATGTTTAAAGTCCTGGCCAGTGCCGTACATGTACAAGAGCCAGCACCATGCCTCCCCTATTCTAACTGTAACTCTAATGAATAATGATACATTTTTAAACATAATATTAGGGCGCTTTCTGACAGGTTTAATATGGGTACATTACTGCTTCCATATTATGGTCACAACACCTGAACCTCCTGCAGTTCATCAGAAAATGAGTTAGAATGCCATACCACTGATTCTAATGAACCACAGGAGGTCTGAGTATTGTATTCATTATATGGGCACAAAAAAAGACCCCTATATTACACCCATCTGAAAAACTGTTTAATGCTGTTTTTTTAAACTACAGCACATGAAAACAGTTATTTATGGTTACAATCAATGAGCAAAAATGTCTTGTCTGACATTCTTAGATTCCTCTGTAGTGATGATCATTATTAGTATTACTATAGTGTGTTATGGGTATCGCTAGAGTAGTGATCTGCATATTTTACTCTATAGATTGAATATGTAGAGCCCAGGGCTATTGTAAAATGTAACCTTTATCGATGTTTGTGTTTTCTTTGGTGTGATCTGGATGCTGGTAAACACCATGGCATCAATAAACTGCTTAATTAGGCACAGAGAAGTGATCAGATGAGCAAGTGATCATCTTTTTTTATTTTTTTTATGCTCTTATATAGCTCTACTATATTCCGCAGCGCTTTACAGACATTAGCATCCAACTGTCCCCAATGGGGCTCACAATGTAAGGTCCCTATCAGTATGTCTTTGGAGTGTGGGAGGAAACCCACGCAAACACGGGGAGAACATACAAACTCCATGCATATGTTGCCCTGGGTCAGATTCGAACCTAGGACCCCAGCGCTGCAAGGCACCAGTGTTAACCAATCTTCTCACTCCTTTTCTGGAAAAAGACCCCCAATATGTGACACACAGAGAGCAAGTATGACACTGGGAGAGAGAAGGCTCTGTGTGTCTCTCTCCTCTCTACAGCCTGTCAGCACTTCACAGCCCTCTGTCTCCTCCTTCAAAGTGGTTGACATCTCAGCTGGCTAAAGGGGGGGGGAGGCTGCCTTATCAGGCCATATCCTTCCATATGTTCTAAAGCTTAGACTAATATTTTTGATAGCTTCTCTACATCAGAATATATAGCCTTTAGAAATTGTGTTGAGAGTCAGAGTTGCATGTATATCCAGCACTCAGTGGAACCACTTTCTATTCAGCTAGTGCAGCTGTCCTGTTTGGAAGCTTAGATTGCCCACTTTAAAATAGGCGCTAGCTGGTATCTGTAGCAACTATACAGCCTGAGTTCCAGAAATCTGTATCAAGGATGTATAAGATGCGTCCTTTACTTCTGAAGCGCCACCCTGCAAGGACATATGAGGTACTTCCTCGGTAAGGAAAGGGTCAACAATAAATTTTATATAACACTGACGTAATGCTGTTTGTGTTATTCAATACATTCCAGAATTCTAAAGGTTACATAGCAACATTAATCAATATAATGCTATGCAATCCTATCAGTGTTACATAGGTCAGAACGGAAGCTCCCGCAGACACACGCTGTGAGTTCAACGCATTGAACTCGCTCATGTGAAGCCAACCTTGGAGAGATGAGCTTGTTTGTGCAGGTTGATAAATTTCTGGACAGGCAACACGCACAGTAGCAGTTCAGTCTGATGAAAGCACTGGAAGTGACAGGATGGCAAATGCAGTACAATGTGGGTCTACAAAGAAAGCAAGGGATTTGGACCTTTATTCTTTGATTTAAATTCCTTACAAAGGAAGAAAAAAAGCCTAAAGAAAATCATGAAAGGATGATTGCTGTATGTGGTGATGATGCACCTTCCTACTACCAAGTAAAGTTTTGGACCAAGCAGTTTTAGAAGGGAATCAACTGAAGATGACCCTCGTTCAGGGTGACCTGTCGAAGCATCTTCAAGGGAAATGTGCCGTAAAGAGGAAGCCATGATTTTGGAAGATCATTGAGTAAAAGTCAGTGGTATAGCTCATGAATTAGGCATTTCGGTTGGCACAGTTTCCAGTATCATTCATGATTAGGTATGAGCGAATCGACTTCGTATGAAACATCCAAAGTCGATTTGCATAAAACGTTGTTCTAATACTGTACGGAGCAGGAGCTCTGTACAGTATTAGAATGTATTGGCTCCGATAAGCCAAAGTTATTGCTTCGCGAAGTCTCACGAGACTTTGTGCAATAACTTCATAAATTTGTACTGTAAAAAAAACATTTCCCGAACTCGTGTTTGGTTTCAAAGTACCACTTGGATTCATGATATTTTGATCTCAAAGGTCAGTTCCCAGTGGGTGCAACGAATGTTGACGCCTGAGCAAAAAACTTGTCGTCAGCAATTTAGACAAGAGAATTTAGACATGCTTAGAAAAAATCCGGGAGACTTCTATTCTCGAATTATAACTGGTGATGAAACATGGATCTGTGATCCTGAGACCAAACAAGAGTCATTTCAATGGAAGCACAAGGGGACACCAACTCCCAATAAATTTTGTGTGCAGCAGTCAGCTGGAAAGATCATGGCAACAGTTTTTTATGATACAGGTGTTTTATTGCTAAAATGCATGCCGCAGAAGACAACAATTACTGGAGACTTCTATGCTTCAACAATGAAAGAATTACGTGAGGCGATCAAAAATAGTCACCTTGAGAAGTTGTCGACAGGTGTGTTGCTGTTTCACGACAATGCATCAGCTAAAATGTCTCAAATCACAAGCTGCTATCAGGGACTGCGACTTCATGGAGCTGTCACGGCTGAGGATGGGGAAAACCCTCAGCTGTGCGATGCTCAGAAATGTCCGGTCGCTACTCGGCCAGGGCAACAGCATTAGGGAGCAGGTCACCTCCTATTGCGTCCCTAGCACTGACCCTGTCTCCTGTCCGCATGAGCCGACCCTGATGGTGGGAGGACTCATACACTGGAACCTAATAGTCCCTGGAAGCCCTCAGGACGGCCCTGAACTAGGAGGAGGGTAAGACTACCTATTCCTCCTAGGCACGGAGGAACAGGGGTCTCACTGGCCAAGCAGCAGGGAGAAGGGGAACAAGAACAGCCTATGAATATGACAGGTGAACCTAACTGTTCCACACTAACCTGCCACAGCCTTGCTGACTGGAACCTGTGCTCAGGAATGCTGTCCACACAAACATAGACAAACAGCTCACACATAAGCACACAGAGGAACCAGGACATTCATAGCTGCAATAACAACCAAAAGCATAGGACATAAACTAAACATCAGGGATAAGGATTTTATGACCGGAAGGGTGGCCCTTACTGGAAGGATGGAAACCAGCAGGAGGATGTCTCCAGCAGCATGGCTGAAGCACCCTCTGACTACTGCTTTCCACTGAGGCTTTATAGGGCCAAGTAGCCACACCCACAGTCAGACACACCCAGTGCACACACACACTAGGAAGGAGGTTAACCCTTCCAACACCAGGGAAGGGAAAAGTCCACTTAAAGGGGACGTGCACACAATAACATAAAACCAAGTGCACACATACACACATCACACGAAACCGCATGCACAACATAGCAAGCTGCAATGGCACAGCTCAGACTGCTATGCTGCCACATACATACTGTTGCCAGCGGCAACCACAGGTGAGGCAAATACCACAGCCCTCACCTGTGATTGACAACCAAACTAAACCGCTGACAACCGCATGCGGTTCAGGAGTCACGGTCATAGCCATGGCCGTGACAGGAGCTTAACCATCCACCCTAAAGTCCAGACCTGGCTCCCAGTGATTACTTTCTCTTTTAGAACTTGAAAATATTTCTGCATGGGCATTGATTTCCTGATGATAATGCAGTCAAAGATGTGGTAACAGGCAGGGGCGGACTGACAACTCATGGGGCCCCCAGGCAATAGGAGATTATGGGGCCCCTGTGTCCCTGCCCACCCTTAAGCCACACCCACAAATATATAGTATTGTGCAGATTACTTTTTTTTATAACTTATTGAACACCCCTCGTACATCTGACATACTGTGCACCGAAGAAAACCTGTAGTCTTGTTCTTTATCCCAGTTACAGTAAATGAATAAATTGAGAAAATAGATCCACTTACAGGCCTTTATAAACTGCTGTATCTTCTAAATTTTAACTCAACTTACCTGGATCAGAAGTGTGCAAAGCTCAAAATACAGATAGCAAGTCATATAGAGTATATTGACTTTCATGTGAGGGAAGTGAAATGTTAACCCCATATCTGCACTTCATGGCTTGCCCTTGTAGTGCAATTGTACAGTGCACTTCTGAGACAGAGTAGGCCATTACTCCTGTGTCCATTAGGCATAATGCTAGCACTGATTTTATAATAGTAATGCAGTAGGTTTGTGGTTACAGGTTGGCACATACAACGGCTCCTGCACAGCACAGCATTTCCTATGAACAGAGTGGAATGTTTTCTGTGTAATTTTCTGCCCTTTTCTTTTCAGCCAGATGAAATCTTACCAACTACGGTAATTAGAGATTATAACGTATTTAAGTCCGGGGATATTAACCCTGCAAATCCTACTTTAATCTTTTAGATCTAACAGTTTCAGAATCCAGACAGGTTTGGCAGTGAAAGTCACTCGTATAGCAAGTGTTGAAACTCCAGAGCCACAAGGAAATCCTGCTTCACTGCTGGTGATTTATGATCTGTGCTCTGCAAATGAATTACATTTTGTAATAATCTGGTAATACACTTTGAATATATATGGATAATATGGAAAGTGATGGGAGGTACCACATAGTAAGTTATACAACTATATCCTGCACTCACTTTGATGTTGCGACAAGAATAACTTTTGCAGAGATGATTTTGTTTTAACCCAATTACTTGACAGACCTTGGAGAACTTAATCAGGAAAGAATGATGGGAAGTATGCACCACAAATGGCTGCCGTGAGAATACTTATTCCTGAACTAGCTGAACATGTGAATCTTGTGGCTCATAATTTTGTTTCAGCATATCCTCCGGGTTCTAAACTGACAATCTGGGAGATGCAAGCGAGTTCAAAAATTTCTGTCCCCATGAAACTATACACATATTTAACACATAAAGTATTGCTTCTCCTGACACATAAATCACCAGTATTTAGACCATGGTCCCCTTTCTGGATGCATCTTGAGGAAAGTGAAGATTAAATTACTTAAGAAAACACAACACACTTCATACACAATTTTGCCAGCAGGATACATGTCCCTTAATGGATTTCTACAGTTTCCTAGACTTTCAACTTGGCATGATTTAGTTGTTAGTGTACTTTCAGCTCATGCTGGTTGAAACACAAACATAGTGCACATTTAATATTTACCCTCTAACAGAAATAAATGTTTATGTGATAGGATGCACCTTGGGATATCTAAAGGCCCTATTATATCCACAAATTTTTTCTGAGTTATTATCATGCAATGGAATCTGCTTTTCCAAGAACAGTACATACACTGCGTGCAGAATTATTAGGCAAATGAGTATTTTGACCACATCATCCTCTTTATGCATGTTGTCTTACTCCAAGCTGTATAGGCTCGAAAGCCTACTACCAATTAAGCATATTAGGTGATGTGCATCTCTGTAATGAGAAGGGGTGTGGTCTAATGACATCAACACCCTATATTAGGTGTGCATAATTATTAGGCAACTTCCTTTCCTTTGGCAAAATGGGTCAAAAGAAATTTGATATTAAAATTGCCAAACTTCTGAAGCGTGATCATCGAACAATCAAGCGTTTCATTCAAAATAGTCAACAGGGTCGCAAGAAGCGTGTGGAAAAACCAAGGCGCAAAATAACTGCCCATGAACTGAGAAAAGTCAAGCGTGCAGCTGCCAACTTGCCACTTGCCACCAGTTTGGCCATATTTCAGAGCTGCAACATCACTGGAGTGCCCAAAAGCACAAGGTGTGCAATACTCAGAGACATGGCCAAGGTAAGAAAGGCTGAAAGACGACCACCACTGAACAAGACACACAAGCTGAAACGTCAAGACTGGGCCAAGAAATATCTCAAGACTGATTTTTCTAAGGTTTTATGGACTGATGAAATGAGAGTGAGTCTTGATGGGCCAGATGGATGGGCCCGTGGCTGGATTGGTAAAGGGCAGAGAGCTCCAGTCCGACTCAGACGCCAGCAAGGTGGAGGTGGAGTACTGGTTTGGGCTGGTATCATCAAAGATGAGCTTGTGGGGCCTTTTCGGGTTGAGGATGGAGTCAAGCTCAACTCCCAGTCCTACTGCCAGTTTCTGGAAGACACCTTCTTCAAGCAGTGGTACAGGAAGAAGTCTGCATCCTTCAAGAAAAACATGATTTTCATGCAGGACAATGCTCCATCACACGCGTCCAAGTACTCCACAGCGTGGCTGGCAAGAAAGGGTATAAAAGAAGAAAATCTAATGACATGGCCTCCTTGTTCACCTGATCTGAACCCAATTGAGAACCTGTGGTCCATCATCAAATGTGAGATTTACAAGGAGGGAAAACAGTACACCTCTCTGAACAGTGTCTGGGAGGCTGTGGTTGCTGCTGCACGCAATGTTGATGGTGAACAGATCAAAACACTGACAGAATCCATGGATGGCAGGCTTTTGAGTGTCCTTGCAAAGAAAGGTGGCTATATTGGTCACTGATTTGTTTTTGTTTTGTTTTTGAATGTCAGAAATGTATATTTGTGAATGTTGAGATGTTATATTGGTTTCACTGGTAAAAATAAATAATTGAAATGGGTATATATTTGTTTTTTGTTAAGTTGCCTAATAATTATGCACAGTAATAGTTACCTGCACACACAGATATCCCCCTAAAATAGCTAAAACTAAAAACTAACTAAAAACTACTTCCAAAAATATTCAGCTTTGATATTAATGAGTTTTTTGGGTTCATTGAGAACATGGTTGTTGTTCAATAATAAAATTAATCCTCAAAAATACAACTTGCCTAATAATTCTGCACTCCCTGTTTAAAGCACATAGAGTTAAAACAAGGCTTTTACCATTATTACTCTGTAAAACTGGTTAATTTCTTCATAAAAATAAACAGTGTCTTATGTGGGTTTTTTGCCATAAAAAATAATTTCAGTGAATAGTTTAGAGTTTTCATTTTGAGCCTGTAAGCGAAGTTGGCCACATAGTTTTACAATAGGCCATATTCTTTGATAACTCTGTTATTGTTATTATTGTTATATTGTTTGGGCATATTGTCTGCGTGTTTGTCTGGAGTATGATTAAAGTCTTCATTAAAAATAAAAAAAATACCTGGTCTTTAAAACACTTCATCTGTGGCCTGTTTGCTGTCTGAGCTTCAAGCCACAGAGGGGGAGAATTATAATTCTCTGTGCACCTGCAAAGTGGTGTTAAAAATGTATCTTTATGTACCTTCTGGTGTAACTGAAGCCAGAAATCTACCTGCAGCTCTGAGCTGTCATATATTTCTGGTTAGGTGCACAAACTGCAGGAGGATAATTTATGACGAGATGTGCGAGGGCAGCGAGGTTTGCCATGAGAAGCAACAGTACAGTAAAGTGCAAAAGACAGATAAGTGTCCTGAAATGAAAGAAACAAGTGAGAGCCTTGGATGCATACAGTAAATGGCCTCTTACATCATATACTCCTTTCGTGAGAGCCAAACAGTGTTTAAAAACACCCCATTCTGGGGGGCGGAGCTAGCGTCTGTGCTGAATGGCTGCATCCGGCTGAAGCTCCTGCTTTCAACCTGCTGTGGGGACGGCAATATTAAGCTAAAATATCGCAAAATTGTCAAATACGGTGGACCTAAGCATGGGGATCCCACCCCGCAAGCTAAAGTATCCTCCGCTGTGTCAGATATGACTAAATTCTTAAAAAAAGAACAAGCAGCCGGACCGACCAAAGATCCCAAGATGGCCGCGGCTCTCAACAGCACTGCGTGTTGCCGCGCACCAAGCCAATCCGACTGTGACGATGATTCAGGAGAAGTCGGTGAGTCACAAAACCTCCCGTTGCTTCATTAAACAAGCCCTGGAAGAGGCTTTACACCCCATATACTCCAAGTTACAGGAGGTGGCCCATGAAGTCCAACAGATAGGCCACAGGGTGGACTCGTTAGAAACCACACAAGCTGCGACCCTAGACCACAGTGCTGCGGTCACGCAATCCCTTTCAATATGTCAAACACATATAAATCAGCTCTATGCATCCCTGGAAGACCAGGAGAATCGTGGCAGGCGAAACGAACTCCGTTTCAGGGGGATCCCTGAATCGGTCACAGCCACTGACATCCCAGCCGCTATCATGAAGATAGTCGCTTCCCTATTGGGGGATTTTGATCCTTCCATACTAATAATTGAAAGGGCACACCGAGCACTACGCCCGCGTCCTAAAGAAAACAATCCTCCAAGGGACATTATCAGCCGTTTCCTGAATTTTAAGGATAAAGAAGCAATTCTAAAAGCGGCCAGAGCTGCACCATCCATCCTCCTGGACAAGGTCTCTATCCAGATATACCAGGATCTATCTCCATCCACCTTACAAAAGCGAAGATTCTTACGGCCTCTCACATCTCTCCTTAAAGAGAAACATATTCCCTACAGATGGTCCTTCCCATTTGGACTTTCATTTATTGTCTCAGGAAAAAGGATTACCATCTCCTCCTTTTCGGATCTTCCAGAGGCTTACAACGCGCTGGACACTTCTCCGTTGAATATTCCAGATTGGGATAGAGTTCAAGATATCTCTTCCTTGCCTCCTCTTCCAGTCCTTCAACCTTGGGAACTTTCTACCACTCCAAAAAAGCAAAGGTCCAAGAAGAACAAGGACTCAGCAACTCCTAAGAAACCGCATACCTCTCATGACGGTCCCTGAGTTACCCTCATCTGAATCAGTATTCATCCTCATAAGGACTCTCTAATCTATCTCGATTCTACCTCTGTTTACCCCCTCTATGTATCGCTACTGGGTATATAATAGGCTATTCTTCCATATCCTTCCTACCTCTCTCCACTTCCCTTTGCATTTATTTCCTTCCTATATGTTCCTTCCCACCTACGTCCATTTACTATCATCTTAACAGATCACAAAGTGGGGATTGGAGAGGAAGGCAATGGGGAAGTTATCTTTTATCTTTTCAACTCCCCACCTTGCTGCAGGTTACACGTGAATTATTATTCACTTTCCCCCTAATAGTCTCTTGTTAATAACCATACAATCATTCATTATGGTATTAATCTCTTCAATAAGGTTATCTGTTTTAGTTTTTAGTTTTCTTTGTTATATTGTTGGGCTCCTCATAATTGCCACAATACCTACTCTCAGCTTTGTCTTCTGCCTTTACGTAGACAAGTCATGTCAGACTTGAATATAGTATCCTATAATGTAAAGGGTCTAAAGTCTCCCTCTAAACATTGCCAAATATTCTCCCTTCTATGGAAGGAAAAATGTTCAGTAGTATTCCTTCAAGAAACCCACTACAAACACAACAACTACCCTAACCTTTCCTTTTCTAAATTCCCGACATGGTACCACTGTGGTGCTAATGGTGCAGCCTCTAGGGGAGTCAGCATTGGTTTTCGCAGAGGTATCCCATTCACATACTTAAATCACATTCAGGACCCAGAGGGTCGCTACATTATCCTGAAAGGCCAAATAGGCCAGACACTCTATACTTTTGTTAACGCCTATGCTCCCAATGCTGACCAACCTCGATGGATTGCTGAACTCCTCTCCTTAGTGGAGATTCATACGAAGGGCATTCTTATCTTGGCAGGAGATCTAAATCTAGCCCTTAATCCCCTGATGGATACCTCCTCAAAAAAGTCTGCCCTATCATTTAGGGCGATCCGCGCTACTCTGGCTAGATTGTTCAACCTAGGGCTTGTTGATATATGGAGATGGTTGAATCCTAATGTCATTGATTACTCTTTTTTTTCCTCAGCTAACAATTCCTACAGCAGAATTGACTATATACTAATGTCGAAGGAGCATCTACAACTCTGTTCCTCAGCATGAATAGGGGCTATGACGCTCTCTGACCACTCACCCATCTTCTGCACCCTCCGCCATCCCTCGGGATCGGGTAAGAAATCCTGCTGGAGTTTCAATGAGTCCATTCTGAATAACGATATACACAAAAACCGTATAACATCTCTCCTGAAAGAATATTTCTCAATCAACCAAACCCCCTCCACCTCCCCTAATGTTTTGTGGGATGCACACAAAGCCTATATAATAGGCCAATTAATTAGTCTAGGCTCCTATATAGAAAGAGAATCTGAAAAAAAGCTAAACTCCCTCCTTTCTAGGATCAACTCTTTAGAAAAGATCCATAAAATATCCTTACTTCAGCGCCACTTATCTGAGTTAATATCCCTTAAAACTGAATTAAAGAATATGCTCAATGAGCGTTCTGCTAAGTTTTTCTTATCTTCTCAACAAAAATTTTTCGCCCGTGGTGACAAAGCCACAAAATACCAAATGCAGAGAATCAAACGTAGAAAACTTGCAAACTACGTACAGAGCATTACTGCCCCTTCTGGTTCCAGACTGTTTTGAACTGAAGATATAGCAGAACAATTCAAACTCTACTATGAATCCCTCTACAACCTCCCTTCTCCACCCCTCCCAGACCCTCGGTATGACAAAAAGCACAATATATCCGCTTTCCTCAAATCATTGAATCTCCCAACCCTCTCACCCTCACAACAAGACCTGCTTGCTGCTCCTTTTACCTTGTCAGACCTACTGGAGGCGCTAAAATCTTCCCCAACAGGGAAATGTCCAGGTCCAGACGGCCTGCCTCTGTCTTACTACAGATCCTTTTCAGACATCCTCCTACCTCAATTTCTCCCAGTATGCAACAGAGCCCTCCTCAATACCCCTATTTCAGCTGACATGTCTAGAGCCACAATAACTATCATCCCCAAACCTGGCAAAGACCCATCATTTTGCTCAAATTACCGTCCCATCTTTCTACTAAACACAGACCTTAAATTATTGGCCAAAATGTTAGCTAACAGGCTACAACTGTTTCTCCCCTCTCTAGTTCACCCAGATCAGGTAGGATTTGTAAAAGGGAGAGAGGGGAAAGACAATGTAATGAAAATACTGAGAGCTTTGTATTTTTCATCCCATAAGGCGGTCCCACTAGTCATGCTTGGCACAGATGCCAAAAAAGCTTTTGACAGAATTGACTGGTCATATATTAACCTTACCCTTGCTAAGTTTAATATCCCAGATCAATTCTCTAAGGCAGTTATGGCTATGTACCACTTTTCTTCGGCATCTGAGTCAGTAAATGGCATCCTATCCCCTGGCTTTCGCATTAAAAATGGCACTAGACAGGGCTGCCCCCTATCTCCCCTCAACTTTGTACTGGTCATGGAAACGTTACTGCAGGCCTTAAGACAACAAAAAAATATTATGGGCCTTCGTGTTGGGGATCAAGAAATCAAACTGGCAGCCTTTGCCGATGACCTTTTGATCCTTACAACTAACCCGAAAAAATCCCTCCCAGCCATCCTATCTTTACTAGAACTATTTGGCTCCCTATCTAATTTTAAAGTCAATCCTTCTAAATCCCAACTTCTCCACAGAGGCTTCCACACAACAGCTAACTTACCTTGGCGTGAAACTTTCCCCTAACACTGCAGACTTATACAAACTCAACTACCTACCACTCATACACTCTATGATCTCTCAGATGGACTCATTGGACCTCCCATACCTCTCATGGTTTGGCAGGAAAAACATAGTTTCCGCGTTGGTTTTACCCAGATTGACTCATGTAATTGAAACCCTCCCAATCAAAATACCGAAATCCTTTTTTATTAATTTCAATAAAGCAATCCGTAAGTTCATCTGGAAAGGACGGCGTTCTAGAATCTCCTTCAACACTCTTACCAAGCCTAAACGACTGAGGGGAATTGGTCTTCCTGATCCAGAAATGTATATGAGAGCCATACATCTAGCCAGAATAGTGGACTGGATTAGATCTCCCCCACATAAAGCGTGGGTCCACATGGAAAAAATATTCCTCCCTTCTTCTCCCCGAGCACTCTTATTATCAGGCAAACCCCTCCCATTACCTCAACAAATTCCGAATCCCATGATACGGAGCACTTTATCAGTCTGGGACTGGTTCTCCTCATACAATAAAATATTAACTACTCCCTCACTTCTCCTCACCTTAAGGGACATAATAGGCGTAGCCCCTACGGCCTTGAAAGAGATGTGCCCTCTTCCAATTAGACTCTCAACTATACCTATATCAGAACTACTGAACAAAGAAGTTTGTGTTAGACCCCTGCCAAACCTCCTTGAAGGCCTGAGGAAATCCATGGTTCTTGCCTTCATACAAAATTTCCTCAACTCTGAGGTCACATCTCTGCTTAAGGCATCTCCCTTACAACCCCTGTCTTCCCGGTTTGACACAACACTTGGTGCAAAACAACCCCTCCCCCCAAAGAGTCATCTTAACCCTATATAACCGATTAAAAACACCCATATCTCTTATTAAACCAGCAATAATTGGAACCTGGGAGAAAGACTTGGGCCGTTCTTTGTCTCCTACAGAGATCTCGACGGTCTTTAAGACCCCTCACAAAATATCTAGATGTATACGAATTCAAGAGAACGGTTATAAAATTCTGATGAGATGGTACAAAACACCAGAATCAATCTCTCTATACTTCCCAAGCAGTTCTGACTTATGTTGGAGATGCAAGTCCTCCAAAGGCTCTTTCTTCCACAATTGGGGGAAATGTCATACCATTAATGATTGGTGGTGTGACATAATAAAAAAATGCAACCATATCTGTCAAACCACTCTCTCCTGTTTCCCAGACCTAACCCTCCTCAACCTAAGCCTAAAAGGTCTAAACAAATGGTGTAGATAATTATTCCTCATACTGCTTGCTGCAGCCAGAATCCTGGTAGCGTCCTCCTGACTTTCCACAGAGGTCCCAGATGTAGCCAAATGGACCCAAAAAGTAGATCAGATCTACAGACTAGAAGAACTCTCCCATTGGGAACTCCATTCTCGATCTTCTTTTCTGGCTATTTGGTCTCCTTGGAAAAAATACAGAGGTTTCTCCTGAATCCCCTCCCCCCTTGCCCTTTACACACCAACATATCCTTTAAGGTTTACTTATCTTATTAAGCTGTATCCGTGGCTAAATGGTTTTCATCGCATTAATCATGCCCTTTTGTTCTCTTATTATTTTTTGTACTCTTTTGTTATGTATTGAAATACTACACTATGTCAGGTTTACTTTAATTATGAACCTCACCTTAGGCTCCATCATCAAAAGCTATCACTTCTGTAATCTAATGTGTTGCTTTATTCGTCCCATGATTGTCTTTACACTGATCAGTAGCTCTGTTTACATAATTGATGTAATGTATCTTTTATATAATCAATGATTATCCTTAAAACAATACAAAATTGTTAATAAAAAACAAAACAAACACCCCATTCTCTTGATATACAGGGGACACAGGGGTAACCATACAGCCTAGCATTAGCATTGTCAGACAGGGGTGCCTAGGTTCCACCAGTAAAATATATTTTGGTGGCCCACCATACGGATAAATCCGAATATTACCTGCTCACACAGCAGCAAGATGCAGACCAGATGGGGGTCTCTGCAGAAACTTTGAGAAAAAAAAAACTGGCTAGCTTTCCTCTCTACCTAAGTCATCTCAGCTATCTGATTGTGCCTATAATTAGAGATGAGCGAATTGTTCAAAAATGTGATTGTTCGTAAAAAAATTTGGGGAAAATTTGGTTCGATCCGAATAAGTTTGCGGAGAATTTAGTTAAAAAAACGACTGTTTCCTGGCTGCAGAGAGCCTTTATAGTGGTGTAGAACACTGTGCCTTGCAGTAAGTCTGCTTTGTTAGTGAAATAATACTATGAGTTGGTATGACATGCAGATGACAGGTGTCACACTTAGAATCACTGCACACCACTTATTTGGGCAGTCACGGGGCCAAAACTGACCAAATAACTCACGTATGAACTCCGCCTTACAGGTCAATGTTAGCACCAAGAAGAAGCGCACTCCTTTTATACCATAATCAGCTGATTCTGTGACAACCACCCGCCAATCCCATTGTACTATGCCACAATTGCCATACAGGTCTCGTCCACTAGAGACTTCTGTAGGCGAATCCACTGTGAGCAGAGTAAACATTTAAGATTGGTTGGTGTGCCCATACATGATACAATCGCGATTGTATGTACAATTGGTAAAATAAAATTATCGATTTCGCCCAGGAGACCAACTTAATTTGCTGCCACCACTCTTCGTATTGAATTGGGGCAAAGAGACCCTGGCTAGCTATTCCTAAAGGGAAGAAATGGTTATTTGCAACCAAGCTAACAAATCAACAATTTATAGAAAATAAGACAATGCGGTAGTATGTCTCTTCTGGGGACAGAGTTCTTATCATTGACCAAATAATCAGGTAACAAGGGCAAAACTGGAACAATTCATTGTTAGTTTTATTATAAAAACTATACACAGAAATTTACATTAAAACTGACAGGTAAATATACCTGCCAGTCGAACAGATTGGTTGGATAGAAATAAGAGATGAAAGGGAATAGAATGTCTGTAAGTTCAGAATTACCATAGTAGAGTCCAGTAAAAGATAAAGTGTTTGCAAGGAATAATCCAAGATGGCAGGGTGCCCGTGTCCAGTGGGCGGTCATGATGTTATTTGACTTCAGATAGTAGATGACGTACCAGGACCTGAGTGGGTCTCTATGTTTTACCCACTATGGAGTTGGGAGTGGCTTGTAATTGGAACAGGGGGCAGTTATTGCCGCAGATAGAGAAAATCTGGCAGCATCCTTGCTTTGCCAGTTTCTCAATATCCGTAAATCAAATTAAGAAATAGAATTCCTATTTATAATCAGTAGAACTTTAGAACTTTACGAATCATCTGATACCAAATATGACTGGAAGACAATACCGTGTGCCTGAGAACCTTTATATCTCGAAGCGGGAATCTCCGATTTGCTTGCAAATTTCCTGGAAGGTGTGTTAGAATAACCTCAACCATTTCAAAAGAGATTGTTCATTCCGTATTTTCCTAACCCATGAAATATAAGGAAAATATGGAAAAAATATGAAATCTATGGATTGGAGGTGACTTTTAGGTCATCTCCCTTCTTGTACCAATCAGCTTTGTGATAAGGATCTGTCATTCTTCTCGGATGTTTCTGACCAGGCTAAGGGTGTTAGAACCCCTGCTGTGCTGGGGAATATGTACATTGTACGACAGCTGTGCTTGGTATTGCAGCGCAGCCCCATTCACTTCACAGCTAATTAGCGGGATTCGATGTTGGTTTCACACATATACATAGTTGTTTTTTTTTTTGCAAAATGCCATGTTTTTATCAGTGTTTTTGCTGGTGTACTTTTGCAGCATTTTTACACCAAAAACACTGCATGTTAGATGTATGTCTATAGTAATTTAGGAAATGCAGTACAAACATGAACTTTGGCATTATAATGTGCTTTTAAATAGTGAGGGTAACGTATAAATGCAGTAAAAAAATAAAAACTGTGATCAGTATCTCTTACACATCAGAACCTATAAATTCCGTTCTTCTGCTCAGTTATCAGAGCAGAAGAATTAAAGTAACAGAAGTGGCACATACGTAGACAAGAGGTCTAATGGGATCCCTTTGGTTTCCATTCAGTAAAAGATTTTTTGTTCGGAGAACTTTTTTCTCCACTATTTTTGAGCAACTCTGGGAAATATTACATATTTTTATGGTGTAAATACTGACAGTATGAAATATGACCCCATTATTCAAGAATACTGGGATGCAGTAAAGGCAGTTTTGCCAGGTGTTTTTATTTTATTTTATTTGTGTAAACCTTTTTATTCTACTCAAATGTTGTTTGTACCATCTTAAATGCTGATGGTATTGACAGTGGTCAACAATGGTCCAAAAAGTAGTAGTTTTGTTTATTTTCACTGCAGAGTATTATTATAATTTTTTTCCTCTGAATAAAGTTTTTCCTCTAAATATATATAAAGAAATTGACAACTGAGGATTACCAATTAAGCTGGGGTCACATCGCCATGATCCATCAGAAGAACAGAAAAATAAAAATAGAGAAAAACAGATCCTGTATTTTAAACATCTGTTATGCTCAGTTAGGCGCATTTTACATCAGTTATAGCTATTCCCGCCAGAGAACCATTATTTTAACGAAAAAAAAAGTCCTACAAGAAGTATTTTTTTTTGTCTAAAATGACGGATCTCAGATGTAAATGGCGAAAATGGACGGATCGGACTTCCGGTTGTGAATGTGAGGCAGCAGTTTTTGGCAGCTCCCTGTACTCCAACCAAACATCGTGACATATTGCCCCCACTTTGTCAGTAATAGGAGCTTTCAACAGCTTCTTACGTTTCAAAGGTCGTGCTGCATTGATTGGACCGCTTCGTGGTCAGTATGGTTAAGAAAATCAAAAACAAGACTCAGATGCAGCTTCCCGACAGACATGCAGAGGAGACAGACATGGCGCCTGCAATGCCACCACCTGCAACAGCCGACAGAGATGACTTACCTCTACAGCTGGATTCGCCAGAAGAGCGTAACCCTGTGGGTATTGACTATAAAACACTGGCAATTGAGGTGGCATCTTACAAGCCACCCTTGCGGCCTCCATTGAATCCTCCATGCAACAGATTCATGACAAACTTCAGCAACATAAAGCACTTATTGAGGCGGCTGGAAACTGCATGTTCAGCATCGAAGCCAATTTGAGGATCAAGGGTCTATCGGAATCGATCCCTACCTGGGACCTACATACCATCTGTGAACAAAAGATACCTGAGTTGTTGGGTCTGCCCGCACACCGTCTAGGCCCTGATACCCGCGCTGGACGGAGAAATACATTTATTCAATGTATATGGCCCTAATGGGGAGAACAAGTCTTACTCTAATAAACTTAGTTCCATCTTGGAAGTAGACCCTACACTGCATCGCATAGTAGGGGGAGACAGACGGGCACCAGCAGGTGGGAGTGTTTCACAGGGACCTAGAGACAGTATCTTGGCCACATTCCTACAGGACAATAATCTTATCGACCCGTGGCGACTGAGCTACCCTGACGGGAAGAGAAATTAGGTTCTATTCGATCCCAAATGACTCCTAGTCCACGATTGACTATATATTTGTTTCCTCCTCCCTACATTCCAGGATACAAAACTCTAAAATTTAGCTATTTCTGATCATGCCCCAGTACAAATAGATGTCCGTGAGCAGATTCAGAAAGGGCCGGATTCCCTACTTTCTCTCTGGAAATAAAAAATTTCACAGAGCTACTGAAGGGATGCTACATGGAATTTATGGCTGATAATGGAAAGCATGGAGACAATCCATCTCTCCTATGGAATACAGCAAAAGCAGTACTATGAGGCAGAGTGATCTTTTATGTTCACTCCTTAAAAGTCAAAACTAGAGCCATGGTAGATGAGGTCACGGCGAGACTGCAACACACCTATACTGCGTTCCAACCTACCCCTACGGTAAAAAAATAAACAAGAATGGTCATTGGCCAAAAAAAACTATGAGATGTGGTATACCCGTTGGGAAGATATGCATGGATCACAAATGGAAGCAACCTGTTTAGATATGGCAATAAAACTGATTGATTGCTAGCACGATTGACAAAAAAGCCAAGGGGAGCACCTAGTTTACCAACATTGAAGTATTCTCAGGGTACACTCCATTCACATCCTGAAAAAGTACTTGACATCTTTAGATCTACATCTTACAAGATACTCTATAATAGAGACCAACCTGCCACTGATTCCCCAAGAGAATTCCTAGATAGGGTTGCTCTCCCAAAATTACAAGCTGACAATTATCTGATCTAAATAGAGCTAGTATAGTAGATGAGGTTAACACTAAAATTCGAACATTAAAGCCAGGTAAGGTCGCAGGATCTGACGGGTATACCGGAGAGTTTTATAAAATCCTCCAAGAAGACATTTCTTCTCTCCTAGTTGATTGTTACAATAGAGTACTCAATGGACAGGAAAAAATCATAGTAAGGGGGGCAGTAACTAGAATAAAACGTCACTTTTAATCACACAGGAGATAAAAAAGCCCCTAAAGACAGACAAACATGTAAGACATACAATAAACTCAGCCAGGTGCCTGGGAGGGCGCCGTTTGGGGCTGAGATATTACCGTTGGTGCTAGTGGTATGCTAGCCAAAAATATGCAGGTCAAGTAGGGAGAAATAGGGTATTGGTATAATGTGTGCACTGACCCTAATAGATCCCTACTTGTCCTAGTCAACCCTATTAATGTATCCAAAGGACGGGGTCCAAAAAGCCCAGCAAGGGGTTGCCCCGGCTGGAACTCTGGTCCTACGCTGGAAGCCCTATTGCGGCCCTAAACAGCGATGAAAGGACCATATACCCAGTAGGTGATACAAATGGTTACCAAAAGTTGATTAGGGTTGTTGGAAAGGCCCTCCCAACCAGACCCAATCAAGTGGAAGCAAAAAATATATACTTAAGTGTCCCAACGCGTTTCCTCAACATAAGCCCCAAGATTCTTCAGGGGACACGGGGCATAGTGATGATTGCCCCAGCTGGCGTATGGCCCAACGGCTAGGGGGTAACTGTTTGATGGCTACAGTCAGTGTGTGGCTGAGCCTAGAACACAACCAAGAGAGACAAAGAAAACCACATGAGAAAAATAACCATTAAAAACACCATCATTCATCCAAAACAGGATGATGGGGGAAAGGGCAACTTACTGTTTGGTGGCTGCAGTCAGCGTATGGCTGTGGACCCAGATGTAGGGGAGAACCAGAGTAATGGTGTCCGCATGGGTAGATAGACCGGCAGCATATGGAGCCAAACGGCCCCATTATAAAGGCAGAGGGGCCAGGTGAACCGCATACCTAACAATCGACGTCACCTGACCAGTCGTCTATTGAATACGCTGGTAGACAGGTAGTACCCCAGCAGCCCAGTAAGAGCTATATGGGTTTAATGACCTGTCTGACCACAGCGTATGTGATGCCATGCAACACAACTCCTCATTATTGCAAGGCATCATGCATGGGCGCCCCCTCCTGGTCATACTGGTAAAGACATGACCACAGGGAGGACTTAAAGAGCACCTTTCACCGATTCTTACCTTATGAACTAACTATACAGATATGTAGAGCGGCGCCCGGGGATCTCACTGCACTTACTATTATCCCCGGGCGCCGCTCCGTTCTCCTGCTATGCCCTCCGGTATCTCCGCTCACTAAGTTATAGTAGGCGGAGATACCAGTCCCTAAGTTATGGTAGGCGGAGTCTGCCCTAGCGCTGGCCAATCGCAGCGCAGAGCTCACAGCCTGGGAGGTTATTTTCTCCCAGGCTGTGAGCTCTGCAATGCGATTGGCCAGCGCTAGGGCAGACTCCGCCTACCATAACTTAGGGAACGGAGATACCGGAGGGCATAGCAGGAGAACGGAGCGGCGCCCGGGGATAATAGTAAGTGCAGAGAGATCCCCGGGCGCCGCTCCACATGTATGTATACTTAGTTCATAGGGTAAGAATCGGTGAAAGGTCCTCTTTAAGCCCGGTATCCATTTTAAATAAATATGGGAGGGGGGAAAGGAGGAGAACCTTCTCACTGGCCCTAGAAAACCATAACCCCAAACACCCTCCTCCAAACGTGCTGAGGGATACAACAATATAAAGTGTCCCTCTAAGCAGACCAAAATTAAAGGGAAGTATTAATTGCCTGGGCAAATGACCACGGAGCTGGCAAAGAAAAATGATGATCACAGGAAGCAACCGAAATTCAATTGCTCGTTGAGGCCATAGGGGGTAACCGTGTTCAAAGTGAAGGTCCACCAGCATTCTTTTTGAAGAATATGCCTGTCCCAGTTTCCACCTCGCAAGGGTTTGTTGATATGTTCAATGGCCATAAAACTAATGGAAGAGACGCATCCGTTATGAGAGCCCTGCACATGACGCACTATGGGAGTGTCCCTGTTTCGTATATCACTAATGTGTTCACCCATGCGCTTGCGCAGTTCCCTGAAGGTCTTACCGACATAGCGCAGTCCACAAATACAAGTTATTAGGTAGACAACGGCAGTTGTGTGGCAGTTTATGAAATCCCGCACATGATAGACCGTATCATTGGGTTCACCCCTAAAAGTTTTTCCTTGTGACAGGTAGTTGCAGAAGCTACAGTGACCGCATCTATAACAGCCCATCACGGGTACGTCCAACCATGTGCGGGGTCTCTCAGAAGGGGTAAAGTGGCTGTGTACCAGCCTGTCTTTTAAATTGTGGCCCCTCCTAAAAGTCACTGAGGAGGAGGGGTTAAAGAGCTCTGCCAAATCTGGGTCCATCAGTAAGGTGTCCCAGTGACGTGTCAGGATCCTCCTAACCAGGGATGCCGCCGCATCATACGTGCCTATGACCCGAACAATGTCTTGTGACTCATGCACAGTCTTAGTCATGGGGTGGAGCAATTCCGTGCGTGTACGTGCTTCTGTTTTCTGATAGGCCAGTCTAAGGGTCTTATCGGGATACCCCCTCTCCTGAAACCTATTCCTCAAATCCCTGGCCTGACACTTAAAATCAATTACCTCTGAGCAGTTAGGTTTTAGTCTCAGATATTGACCGGTAGGTATCCCTCTCTTAAGAGGGACAGGATGACAGCTGTCCCACCTAAGGAGGGAGTTGGTAGAGGTAGGTTTACGGTTGATGGACATACTCAAGCCACCCTTCTCATCTCTAAAGATGACAACATCCAAGAATGGAAGACGGTCCTTGACAATAACTGAGGTGAATCTCAAGTTCAGATTGTTGACATTCAGCTCAGAGATGAGTCTGTCGAATTCGCTCTCTGGCCCTGCTCCTGGGCTGGTGGGAAGAATCCGTGGTCTTTGGTGAACCATCACTGTGGTTTGTGGAATATATTGCTCTCTGGTCCCGCTATATTAGTAACATAGTACATAAGGCCGAAAAAAGACATTTGTCCATCCAGTTCGGCCTGTTATCCTGCAAGTTGATCCAGAGGAAGGCAAAAAAACCCTGTGAGGTAGAAGCCAATTTTCCTCACTTTAGGGGAATAAAAATTCCTTCCCGACTCCAATCAGGCAATCAGAATAACTCCCTGGATCAACGACCCCTCTCTAGTAGCTATAGCCTATAATATTATTACGCTCCAGAAACACATCCAGGCCCCTCTTGAATTCCTTTATTGTACTCACCATCACCACCTCCTCAGGCAGAGAGTTCCATAGTCTCACTGCTCTTACCGTAAAGAATCCTTTTCTATGTTTGTGTACAAACCTTCTTTCCTCCAAACGCAGAGCATGTCCCCTCGTCACAGTCACAGTCCTGGGGATAAATAGATGATGGGATAGATCTCTGTACTGACCCCTGATATATTTATACATAGTAATTAGATCTCCCCTCAGTCGTCTTTTTTCTAACTCTATTATTGACGAATTTTTTTTGTTGTGGAGCGGGCCAGAGAGCGAATTCAACAGACTCATCTCTGAGCTGAATGTCAACAATCTGAACTTGAGATTCACCTCAGTTATTGTGGACTGCACTATGTCGGTAAGACCTTCAGGGAACTGTGCAAGCGCATGGGTGAACACATCAGTGATATACGAAACAACAGGGACACTCCCATGGCGAGTCATGTGCAAGGCTCTCATAACGGATGCGTCTCTTCCATTAGTTTTATGGCCATTGAACATGTCAGCAAACCCTTGCAAGGTGGAAACTGGGACAGGCATATTCTTCAAAAAGAATGCTGGTGGACCTTCACTTTGAACACGGTTACCCCCTATGGCCTCAACGAGCAATTGAATTTTGGTTGCTTCCTGTGATCATTTTTCTTTGCCAGCCCCGTGTTCATTTGCCCAGGCAATTAATACTTCCCTTTAATTTTGGTCTGCTTAGAGGGACACTTTATATTGTTGTATCCCTCAGCACGTGATCAATAGTATGATGCCGCTGTCTGTGATGTCAGCGGTTTTCGTCCGGTCACGTGATGCGGAAGTCTTTCGCCGTCTTGCGTTCCATCCTGGCCTTACGCCAGCTGGGGCAATCATCACTATGCCCCGTGTCCCCTGAAGAATCTTGGGGCTTTTGTTGAGGAAACGCGTCGGGACACTTAAGTATATATTTTTTGCTTCCACTTGATTGGGTCTGGTTGGGAGGGCCTTTCCAACAACCCTAATCAACTTTTGGTAACCATTTGTATCACCTACCGGGTATATGGTCCTTTCATCGCTGTTTAGGGCCGCAATAGGGCGTAGGACCAGAGTTCCAGCCGGGGATTTTTGGACCCTGTCCTTTGGATACATTAATAGGGTGGACTAGGACAAGTAGGGATCTATTAGGGTCAGTGCACACATTATACCAATACCCTATTTCTCCCTACTTGACGTGTATATTTTTGGCTAGCCCACCACTTGCACCAACGGTGATATCTCAGCCCCAAATGGCGCCCTCCCAGGCACCAGGCTGAGTTTTTTGTATGTCTTACATGTTTGTCTGTCTGTAGGGGCTTTTTTATCTCCTGTGTGATTAAAAGTGACGTTTTATTCTAGTTACTGCCCCCCTTATTATAATTTTTCTTATCTTTGGAGCAGTGTTCAGGTAGGCTCGACTGCCTATCCTGTTTTGACCCTCATTTTTTGTACTCAATGGACAGGCCTAATCAGTGGCTTGTGATATGGCACACATCAAACTACTGCCAAAAACAGGGAAAGGCCTTTTCCCAACCATCATCTTATCACCCAATATCCCTTATCAATGTGGATCTCAAGATCTTCTCCAAAATAATATCAGAATTCATGTCTCATTTAATCGGGCCTTCACAGGTGGGATTTGTGAAGGGGAGATCCGCAGTCTTTAATATCCGCAGGGTTCTTGCAGTGCTTGATCATGTAAATAGGCCGAACAGGGGCCCTCTCTCGCCAGCACTCTTAGCTATCAATGCTGAAAAGGCTTTTGATAACATTGGGTGGGGCTGGCTGGGAGAGGTACTAGATCGTATAAATTTCACGGGAGCATTCCGGACTTATGGTATTTAAAGGCTCTTTATTCAACACCTCAGGCACAAATAGCTCTACCAGGGTTCCTCTCAAAACTTTTTTGGCTTGAGGGGCACAAGACAGGGCTGCCCTCTCTCATCATTGCTCTTCAATCTAGCTATTGAGCCCCTAGCCCGCTACTTAAAGAAAACTGATGCCAATGAGGGGATACATATTGGTTTGCAGGAAATTCACCTCTCTCTTTTTGCAGATGATATAATCCTGTTTTTGGCCAACTTGTCCAGAGATATGACCAAGATCTTCAGAATACTACAGGAATTTGGAGTGGTATCAGGTTTTAAGATAATTCCAGGAAAATGTGAACTATTAACTATTGGACTAGGTAGTCATAGTCATGGGACACGTTTTCGCCAACAGGGTTGCCCATTCTCACATCACTTATCTGGGGGTCAAAATACATCCATACAGCCTACTCTCTATATTCCCTTAACTATGTTCTGACTCGCTGGCAGAGATTGCCTCTATCTCTAGGAAAAAGTCACCTGATAAAAATGATTAGCTTTCCAAAACTACTGTATCCAATGCAGATCATACCGGTTTTGCTCAAGTATAAAGACATTAATACTATAAACTGCCTGTAAGATCCTCACCTGCTTTGCACTCCAGGGGAACCAAGAGGGGTCCTCGTGGAGTTGCGGGACAGGTTATGCGTGTCTCTGATGCACCAGCGCTGACCCCTTTGCGAACCAGTGCGGGGATGCGTTCGCGTGGACATCGGAGGGGAGGACCGTCGGAGTCCCGGGGACAGAGTGGCCAGGCGAGTGACAAGACGCCGCGGCCAGGGTTGTCTCCGGTGTCTCCTACGACTTCCGTTTCCGCATCTGGGTCCACGCGCTCGCATACTCGCGCTGAGTCAATCATGCGTCCGTGCGTACGCACGAGGGCAGGTTCGCAAAGGGATACACGGTCGCGAGTACGCGCTTCTTATGCGCTTCGTCGACCAGTGGCGCATAATATACTGACTCACAAGAGCAAAGTGGATTAGGGAGCCAGCCATGGGTTAATCAACTTGTGATTGCCTTAGGCCATGTACTCAGGTGCAGGGCAATTTGTTCACCTATGGTAGTGGACACTTGGCACCCTGGGATTGGTCAGCAGGCATTTAAAAGGAGGTCTCTCAGGGTGATCAGTGCCCACTGTTATTTTCCCTCAACCAGGTATAGGTCACAACTGCTAGTGACTGAAGACTGCCAGGAACTTTGTCCTTTGCAACGGACCCAAGATCTGGAGTGACTCGACTGCCAAGTGCACAGCATCATTCAGCACAGGTTGGGACTATTCCTGGAATCTCCTTGCCTGGTTTTTGTTATTATTCCTTGTTACCAGCCAGTTTCCTGGACGTTTATGTTTCTGGTGAATAAACACCTTTTTGCTTCCATCACTGGTCTGTTTGTTGGTGCCTTGCATTACACTGCCTTCTCCAAATTCATGTGGTCGGGTAGACAGTCAAGAATTGCTCTAAAGACCCTAAGGGCATCATTAGACAATGGAGGTGTCCAATTCCCTGACATCAGGCGATATAACCTGGCGAGTCTCTTTCGCCATTGCAGGGATTGGCTGAATCATTTGTTACACTATTCAAACTTCCTCTTAGAAAAGGAACTGGTGGGGGGATGGAACTTGGGAGCCCTTCTTCACTCCAAGCTGGCATTACTGCCTTCCGATATAAGATCTTCTGTAGTGATCAGGGACACTCTAGTGACCTGGAAAGAGGTAAGGAAACAATTTGGGCTATCATTTCTGACATCTAAACACGTCATTATGGCAGCACCCAGAATTTAAAATGGGACGTACTAACAAACTGTTTAAAATATGGAGGTCATCGGGCATACACTCCTTTAGGCACGTATTGCATGATAAGAACCCCCACTATGTATCTCTAACGGAGCTGCATGACAAATTTGGCCTGCCTACACACCAGGTTATGCAGCATTTCCAGGTAATGGCTTTTTGTAAGTCCAGGCTGATAGATGTGCGGCAGGAGTGTGTGTCCAATGAACTTGATCCTCTTCTTAAACATGGGGATTCTAAACGCCCATTATCAGATATATGCAAAGCACTGAGGGAAAAAGTGAACACTAAGCTTACTCCACAGCTATTTCAGGGATGGAAATCTTTGCTATCACCTGTAGACATAGGAGATAACCTAATGCTGGGGTGGGCGAGAGTGAGGAAGGCGGTTGCATGTGAAAACTGGAGATAAACACACTTTAAACTGATGAATAGGGTGATTGATGCCTTTAACATCCCTTCTCATGCTAGGAACCCACAAAAAATAACTGCATGCCCCAAATGTGCTTTACCAAGGGCGGATCTGAATCACTACATTTGGATGTGCCCCTTGGTACAAACCTATTGGAAAATGGTCCTATCTTGGATAAAGAATACCTGGCAAGTGGACCTCCCATATGAACCGATGACTGTGCTATTTCATGGCTACTCTGAGAAGTTGAGGGTTTATAGTCTAATAGATTGTGCATTAGTGGTAGCCCTCAGATGTTTAATGAATGCATGGTTGGTACCACATATCCCCTCAGTTAATGATATCCATGCACAAATGAGATATTTTCTACTTATGGAGCAATTGGAGTCCGAAAGACAAAAGAACCATAAGACCAAATACTTTTTGAACAAATGGAAAACCTATATCAGCCAACACCTGACCACAAGTGAGATACAGAAAATCATGAGAAACTACCAATTCACATAATGTTACCTGACTGCAGATCTGAAGAGAAAGCTAGGCACCATGAAAGTCACACGGGTGCAGTGACGTGCAGAGAAGATATAACACAATTGAATAAAAAAGGGGTATGGTGTGCGTACATCCAGATAAGGATAGGGAAAGGGGTGGAGGGAGGAGAGGTTTATTGAGGAAGGAGGGATTATTATTATCATTATTCCTATTGTTACTTTTACTCTTGATGTAAAATTATTGTGAAATGTTCGCTGTGTACTCTTCTATTGTGCAAATAGCCTTGTAAGTACTTAACCTGACGGTGAACAATAAAACATTTTACAACAAAAAAAAAACGGACGGATCAGCCGTAAACTAAGATATGTAATTAAATACTAATAAGATGGAAGCCTTTATTATTCCACTGCCAGCATGCCAACCAAACCCATCCAGTCTGCAATCCTTAGGGTCTTAATGATGACCAGATGACCATCCTCATCTTTTACCGACTTTACTTCTTACAAAAAAGTCTTCATGTCCTAGAATAGTCAGCAATATACAGAGAGAGGAGAAGCTGGATGTTCCTGATGACATCTCATCTTTCTTTCAGTTGGAAGCATGCCCCGGCCGGAAGCACGCCTCCTGCTTGATGCTCACGCTCCGTTATTGAGCGGGGTGACATCACCTGAGCACAACTACAAGAGATAAAATTGGATTTTTCCCATTTCATCTTTTCTAGCTGTGCACAGGTGACATCACCCCGCTCTAAACCAGAGCACGAGCATTAAACAGGAGGCGTGCTTCCGGACAGGGCACGCTTCCATCTGAAAGAAAGAACTAAACTGCCTCTAAAAGACTCTGAGATTGAGCTATGCCATTGGAGCTTTTAACACAGCTGGACTATCGAGGATCAGACCTCGGGAGAAACGAAGATAAAAATGATCTATATCACAAACCAACTGCACTATTTGTATAAGGGAATATTGAATATGGTGGAATCTCAGCAGGAGTCAATTAAGAGACGGTTTAAATTTGATAGTTTGCACAGAAACAATACAGTTTTTTTATATTGCAATTATTTTATAGTCGGTTGTGGTACCGACAGTTTCCTAGCGCTCAAGTTCGACACATCGCAGATCGGGTTGACAGATTACTGGGAGGGGCTGGAAAGATCCAGCAGTCATGTTCCATATTGGAACCAATGACACAGTTAGAGGTAGGTGGAGCGTCTTAAAAATTATTTTAGGATTTAGGTCTTAAGCTTAGGGCAAGGATCTCAAAATTGGGTGTTTTCCAAAATACTACCTGTACCATGAGCCACACAAGAAAGGCAGCGGGAGATTAGGGAGGTTAACAAATGGTTCAAGAACTGGTGTAGGAAGGAGGGGTTTCGGTTCCTGGAGAACTGGGCTGTCTGCTACAGGCTCTATTGTAGGGGTGGGCTGCACCTTAATGGGGAAGGGGCAGCTGTTTTGGGGGAGAAGATGGTGTATGGGATCGTCTCTCTTTCAGGGGGTCACACTCACAGACATCTTCACAGAAACCAGGATTTAAGGGCCAAACCTGTGTTTTATTGCGGCACATCCGCCTAAACATAAACAGTTGTACAAAATAAACTCCTGCCCGTCTGGCTCTACCTAAACACATAGGTTTCCCTGACTCACCTCTAAGTACTGCTTAGTGTCAGGGTCTCAGGCTCCAAGCCTTAGCAGGTTCCACTCATTAAATATCAGTCCACACAGGGGAGAGATCAGGCTTCGCATAGCCTTGTGGCCCCTCAGTCCTCCTGACTGAGGCCACACACAGAGCCTCTGCTCCAGTATTACAGACACTTCTCCCTTCTCAGACTGAGCTACTCTGAGGCGCTTTATGCAAGCCTGATTACAGCAGGCCTCACCTGCGATCACCTCAGGTAGAAAGGAAAACCCGTACTGGAAGGGTGTGGACTGGGAACTCACTCTACCAAGTCTAGCCACCAGTCCAAGTAAAATCCAGCCCAACAAATGTATACAGAAATGTCTCAGCAAACTATGCTTTGCTGAGACTACTGCCACTCTCTGGATTTTATCTGTCTCAATCATCTGAGGTACCTGAAGTGGGACAACACACCTTCCAGCACTGTTCACATTACCACAATGGCTAGAAGGTTGGAGTGTTTAAACTAGGGACTGGGGAGGGTAATTATGTTATGGGAGGGGATGATAATGCAGATAAAGACCTGGGGCGAGGTAATGGAACTGGGGGAGGAATGGAAGGAGGGACTAGAACGGTTTATAAGGAAAGGTGTAGAGTAAAAAATATACATAAACCTCTTAATTGTATGTACACTATTGCTAGAAGCCTGACTAATAAAACTGGTGAACTGGAATTAGTGATGTGTGAGGAGAACTATGACATAGTGGGAATAACTGAGACTTGGCTGGATGATAGATATGACTGGGCAGTTAACTTACAGGGTTACAGTCTGTTTAGAAAGGATTGTCAAAACCGAAGAGGGGTAGGGGTTTGCCAATATGTAAAGTCCTGTCTAAAGCCCTCACTCCGGGAAGATATAAGTGAGGGACATGAACATGTGGAGTCACTGTGGGTAGAAATACAAGGAGGAAAAAACTATTATAAAATACTAATAGGAGTTTATTATAGGCCACCTAATTTACTTCTAAATTAATAAATAGACAAGGCTGAAAATCATAATGAGGTCGTTATTATCTTCAACTACCCAGATATAGACTGGGGAAACTGAAACCTGTGTATCTAGAAACATAGTAACATAGTATATAATGTCGAAAAAAGACATTTGTCCATCCAGTTCGGCCTTTTATCCTGCAAGTTGATCCAGAGGAAGGCAAAAAAAAGCAACTGTGAGGTAGAAGCCAATTTTCCCCACTTAAGGAGGAAAAAATTCCTTCCCGACTCCAATCAGGCAATCAGAATAACTCCCTGGATCAACGACCCCTCTCTAGTAGCTATAGCCTGTAATATTGTTACACTCCAGAAATTCATCCAAGCCCCTCTTGAATTTTTTTATTGTACTCACAATCACCACCTCCTCAGGCAGACAGTTCCATAGTCTCACTGCTCTTACCGTAAATAATGCTTGTGTACAAACCTTCTTTCCTCCAGACGCAGAGGGTGTCCCCTCGTCACAGTCACAGTCCTGGGGATAAATAGATGATGGATGAGATCTCTGTACTGCCCCCTGATATATTTATGCATAGTAATTCAATCTCCCCTCAGTCGTCTTTTTTTCTAAAGTGAATAACCCTTATGTTGATAATGTTTCAGGGTACTGTAGTTGCCCCATTCCAGTTATTACTTTAGTTGCCCTCATCTGAACCCTTTCCAGCTCTGCTATGTCTGCCTTGTTCACAGGAGCCCAGAACTATACACAGTACTCCATGTGTGACTAGTGATTTGCAAAGTGGCAAGACTATGTTCTCAGCACGGTCATCTATGCCCCTTTTGATGCAACCCATTATCTTATTGTGCTTGGGAGCAGCTGCCTGACACTGGTTTTTACTGCTTAGTTTGCTGTTTATAAAAATTCCTAGGTCCTTTTCCATGTTAGTGTTACAGAGTGTTCTACCATTTAGTATGTATGGATGATTTGCATTATTCCTTCCCATGTGCATAACTTTACATTTGTCAGTGTTAAACCTCATCTGCCACTTCTCTGCCCAAGCCTCTAATCTATCCAGATCCATCTGTAGCAGTATATTGTCCTCTTTATTGTTAATTACTTTACACAGTTTAGTGTCATCTGCAAAAGGGAAACAGGTTCTTGGCAATAACCAAAGACAATTACCTTTCCCAACTGGTTCAGGACCCAATTAGAGGGATGGCCACACTGGATTTAGTATTAACCAATAGACCTGACAGAACAACAGATGTGCAGGTTGGGAGACACCTGGGAAATAGTGAACATAAAGTAATAACCTGTCAATTGTCATTCAAAAGAGGGGAATAACAAAAATACCAAACTTCAAAAAAGCAAACCATAGCCAACTAAGAGAGGCCATGGGCCTAACTAACTGGGACAAAGTCCTCAAAAATAAAATTACAGCCACAAAATAGGATATTTTTAAAAGCATCCTAAAATCTAGTTGCGAGAGGTACATACCTTTTATTAAAAAAAATGTTAAGGAACAAGAAAAAACTATGTGGATAAATAGAAATGCAAAGAAAGCAATAAATGACAAAAAAAAGCATTTAAATCATTAAAACAGGAGGGTAGCGAGGAAGCACTGAAAAACTATAAGGAAAAAAATAGACTATGTAAAAGACAAATAAAAGCAGCCAAGCTAGAGACCGAGAGATTAATTGCCAAACAGAGTAAAACTAACCCTAAAATGTTCTTCAATTATATAAATGGCAAAAAGGGTTGCAGAGAGAAATGAGGAGAAAGCAAAGCTATTATTTTTTTTTTTCTCCTCTGTATTCACTGAATGAAATAAACTGTCAGATTAAACACAGAATGTAAAAGTAAATTCCCCATTAAAAGTGCCCTGTCTGACCCAGGAAGAAGTACAGCGGCGTCTTAAAAAGATTAAAAGAGGGAAATCTCCAGGACCAGATGGCATACACCTCCGTATCCTAAGAGAATTAAGTAATGTCATAGACCGATCCTTATTTCTGATATTTAAGGACTCTATACTGACAGGGAGTGTTCCACAGGATTGGCACATAGCAAATGTGGAGCCAGTATTCAAAAAGGGTCCAAAAACAGAGCCCAGAAACTATAGGCCGGCAAGTTTAACATCAGTTTCTGGTAAGCTCTAGACATGACCAGGGAGTCAATGGATGTCATATACTGTATCTTGACTTCTCCAAAGCATTTGACACTGTAGCACATAAAAGATTAGTATATAAAATGAGAATGTTTGGCTGGGGGAAAATGTCGGTAAGTAACTGGCTCAGTGAAAGAAAACATAGGGTGGTTATTAATGGTACACACTCAGATTGGGTCACTGTCACTAGTGGGTTACGACAGGGATCAGTATTGGGTCTTATTCTCTTTAATATATTTCTTAATGACCTTGTAGAAGGCTTGAACAGTAAAATATAATTTTTTGCAGATTGCACTAAACTGTGTAAAGTAATTAACATGGAAGAGGACAGTATACTGCTACAGATGGATCTGAATAGATTGTAGGCTTGGGCAGAGAAGTGACAGATGAGGTTTAACACTGACAAATGTAAAGTTATGCACATGGGAAGAAATAATGCAAGTCACCAGTACATACTAAATGGTAAAACACTGGGTAACACTGACATGGAAAAGGACCTAGGAATTTTAGTGAACAGCAAACTAACCTGTAGAAACCAGTGTCAGGCAGCTGCTGCCAAGGCCAATAAGATAATGGGTTACATCAATAGGGGCATAGATGCCCTTGATGAGAACATAGTCCTGCCACTTTACAAATCACTAGTCAGACCACACATGTACTGTTTACAGTTCTGGTCCCCTGTGAACTAGGCAGACATAGCAGAGCTGGAGAGGGTTCCGAGGAGGGCAACTAAAGTAATAACTGGAATGGATGGACTACAGTACCCTGAAAGATTATTAAAATTAGTGTTATTCACTTTAGAAAAAAGTTGACACAGGGGAGATCTATACAGGGTGGGCCATTTATATGGATAGACCTTAATAAAATGGGAATGGTTGGTGATATTAACTTCCTGTTTGTGGCACATTAGTATATGTGAGGGGGAAACTTTTCAAGATGGGTGGTGACCATGGTAGCCATTTTGAAGTCGGCCATTTTGAATCCAACTTTTGTTTTTTCAATAGGAAGAGGGTCATGTGACACATCATTGTTTTTCTTGGGAAATTCCCAATAAGTTTGGTGTGCTTGGTTTTAACGTAACTTTATTCTTTCATGAGTTATTTACAAGTTTCTGACCACTTATAAAATGTGTTCAATGTGCTGCCCATTGTGTTGGATTGTCAATGCAACCCTCTTCTCGCACTCTTCACACACTGATAGCAACACCGCAGGAGAAATGCTAGCACAGGCTTCCAGTAGCCGTAGTTTCAGGTGCTGCACATCTCGTATCATCTGAAGGCAATCGTCTATGCTGTGAAGATACGAGATGTGCAGCACCTGAAAGTACAGATACTGGAAGCCTGTGCTAGTATTTCTCCTGCGGTGTTGCTATCAGTGTGTGAAGAGTGGGAGAAGAGGGTTGTATTGACAATCCAACACAATGGGCAGCACATTGAACACATTTTATAAGTGGTCAGAAACTTATAAATAACTCATGAAAGAATAAAGTTACGTTAAAACCAAGCACACCATTGTTTTTCTTGTGAAATTCCCAATAAGTTTGATGTGTCACATGACCCTCTTCCTATTGAAAAAACAAAAGTTGGATTCAAAATGGCTGACTTTAAAATGGCCGCCATGGTCACCACCCATCTTGAAAAGTTTCCCCTCTCACATATACTAATGTGCCACAAACAGGAAGTTAATATCACCAACTATTCCCATTTTATTAAGGTGTATCCATATAAATGGCCCACCCTGTACATCAGGGGTCAGTACAGAGATCTCTCCCATCATCTATTTATCCTCAGGACTGTGACGAGGGGACATCCTCTGCGTCTGGAGGAAGGAAGGTTTGTACACAAACATATAAGAGGATTCTTTATCCGTAAGAGCAGTGAGACTATGGAACTCTCTGCCTGAGGAGGTGGTGATAGTGAGTTCACTAAAAGAGTTCAAGAGGGGCTTGGATGTATTTCTGGAGTGTAATAATATTACAAGCTATAACTACTAGAGATGTTGATCCAGGGAGTTATTCTGATTGCCTGATTGGATTCAGGAATTATTTTTTTCCCCTAAAGTGGTAAAAATTTGCTTTTACCTCACAGTTTATTTTTTTTTGGCCTTCCTCTGGATCAACTTGCAGGATAACAGGCTGAACTGGATGGACAGATGTGTTTTTTGAGCCTTATAAACTATGTTACTATGTTACTGTCAGTTTGCATTGTGGAATAGCGCTAGTGATTACAATTCTTGTTAATATTCGGTGTTTACTGTGAAATAACCTGCAAGAGTTTGCAGGCCAGAATGGCAATTATATGTTATTTTAAACCCCATCCACTACAATGGGGCCGCAAAAGATGCGGCCAGCACTTTGTGTGTCAACCAACACGTTGGTATAATTTTGTACGAGTGGTTGGTAATAAGGCTATTTCACATCCGTGTTGTTAATTCCGGTTTTGAGATCTGGCAGAGGATTTAAACAGATCCGTGCCATTTGATACAGCCAGATGCATCAGTTTTAGCTCGTCTTGGTTCCATTAAAAAAAATGAACAAACCGGATCCGGTATGAGAATCATTGTCAATGGGCACCATATCTTAGCAAAAAAAAAAAAAACAGATCCGGCACAATTGACTTGCATCGATTTTCATGCCCAATCCAGTTTGTTCCGTTTCGCAAACTGGACACACAACCGCAGCTTGCATCAGTTTTGTGTAAAGCACCAAAACGCAACAAAACGGAACAGATGCATATTTTTGCATCCTGATCAGTTCTGTCACCATTGACAATGAATGGGGACAAAATTGAACTGTTTTATTCAGGTTTTGAGGTCCTCTGCCAGATCTGAAAACCAGGATTGGAAGCGCAGATAAGAAAGTAGCCTAAGCCATTTTTATAGTCAGGCAAATATATATGTTTAGTTAGAGCTCAGCCAAGCTGTCATTGATTTGTGTTTTGGGCTTGAACGCGGTGTCACTGTTTCTGACTGCATTTGATCCCATTTTGCCAAGCGCTACTGAGCTAATTCCCACAGGTGGTATAAACTTAGACTTGGGACTTAGACTTAGACTTTGTGCCAGACTTATTATCCAGAATCTGCCAATTTGATAAAACTTGTGCATTTTTAAACTGTCTGGTCTAAGGGCCCTTTCACACTATCTGATGATCAAACAAATTTTTGGAAATAAATGGCCCTGTAAATGCTTGTTCCTAATAATTGGCCCGTGTAAAGGTGCCACTGATCACCTGGCAAAAGAAAGCAATGACCATTTGACAGCGGAATGCATCTTTTTTTATTTGGCACCTAATGTTGTTGGTCGGCAGCACATCGGCCTATTTAAACAGGTGATGTGCTCCTGACATTACACATAGTAAATGGGGGACACACAATCGTAATAATGATCATTCCTCCCCCTTTCACTTTGAATTGGATCTTTAAATTAATGCTGATCCAACTTTTTTTTTTCTATATTGCCCAGTATCAGTGTGTAAATCTGCCCTGCTGGCTCACATCTTAAGTCTCAGTTAAAAATAGTTTTTGCAATTTTTTTTTTCTTTTGAAAAACTGAACCTTAAGGATCATCTGTAAGCATGATCAACCCTATTAAACCACGCATACCAATTAAAATGATACATTTGTTATGTTTGTGGGTAGAACCATTGCTGAGATATCTGTGTCTTAGTAATATGCAAATCAGTTGGTTCATGCACCAAGGAACTGGCCAGAGCCCTTGGAGCACTGCTTTTGTAACACTCCTATGATCTGTGTACCCGCTCCCTTTGCTGGATTGTATAGCCCTGTCAATCAAAGGGGAGTGCCCAGATCAAAGGGGTGTTACAAAAGCTGTGCTTCAAACTTTGAGGTGGTTACATCTTCTAGTCTATTCTACGGACAGTATATACTTGAAGATGTAGCCGCCTCCAAGTTTGAATTCACTCCTACTATCCCACCTAAGGAGTGGCTGTTCTCAATGCATTTTTATTATCCCACCTATTGCACAGGTTACTTTGATTTGGTGTTACACATTGCTGTGCTTGCTCTTCATGTCATTGGATGCTTAAATGCATATGGCGATAACAATTAGAAGCAGATAATATGTGCAAGGTCTGCTCTCCTGAATGTAGATGCCCAATAGTGACAGGTATCAAATAGAGTAGGTTCCTGCCTGACTGAGATCACCTTCCCCTGGTAGGCTGGCAAAGATGTGTTTTGTTCAAAATTTATTGGCTGAGAATCGCAGATTTTATCATATCAGAATGAGGTTTTAGTCTACATATACTTTTTTGTATTGTTATGTAAGTGCTATTATTTGTAACGGTCACGTACACACACACACAGGGGGGAGGGAAGTGACCACTGCGCTCCACCCTTACCCCTGGCCCTGCCTACTTGCCTCGCGAGTCCTAATGACAGGGGACAACTGGACGGCAATCCCTAACTTGGAGTAAGTGCAGGGATGACAGACAGACAAACAACAGGACGTGAACGGACCGAGTCAATACCAGGAAAGCTGCAAAGTACAAATGGAGCAAGCAGAGAATTGTCAGGAGAAGCCGGGGTCATAAATACCAGGAGAGCAGAGAAGTGCAAGAGGAGTCCTAAGAGAGTAGTCAGGTGGGAGCCGAGGTCACAATACCAGAACGGAAGCGCAGTACAGGAGTAGCAGGCAAAAGGATGGTCAGGGAACAGGATCAGGTAAGTATTCAGCAGTCCAACAAATAGCCAGGAACCTAGAAATTAACAGGCAACCTGTAGCCAGCAGGCTGCCTGTATTTATAGTGGGGAGTGAGGGTCATGTGACGTGGCCAGCGTCACATGACCGACAGACCAACCAGTCGAGCACCGAGTGATCAGCTCGGCGCTCAAGGCAGACTAGGAGCAGGGAGCCACCCAGCTAGTAAAGCCGCCTTGGGAATGAGGTCAAACACAGAACCTCATTCCAATAGCTAAGCAACAGTTCTGCAGGCAATGGGGGACCGAGTGCACCTTCGGAACCCCGTGACAGTACCCCCCCTTTTACGAGGGGCCACCGGACCCAAGACTTCAGGCGATGGCTTTTCAGGGTGTTCTAAATGAAATTTACGAACAAGTCTAGGAGCATGAACCTCCCTGGCAGGTACCCAAGATCTCTCTTCAGGTCCATACCCCTTCCAGTGAATCAGGTACTGCAAGGAATTACGCACCTTCCTGACATCCACTATTTTAGACACCACATACTCGACAGCATTATTAACAAGAACCGGCGGAGGTGAGGCTTTTGATGGTACTACCGGTTCAAAATATTTTTTAAGCAGAGATTTATGGAACACATTATGAATGTGGAATGACTCAGGCAGCTCCAACCTAAAAGATACCGGGTTAATCACTTCCATGATCTTATATGGTCCAATAAAACGAGGAGCAAATTTTTTAGAAGTTACCTTGAGAGACAGATTCTTGGAGGACAACCATACTTTATCCCCAACCTGAAAGTTTACCCCCCTTGAACGTCTCCTATCGGCCTTGAGTTTTTGAGAACATTGAGCCTTTTCTAGGTTCGATTGAACCCGGGCCCAAACTGTGCACAGTTTGGAGGAGAGTTTATCCGCTTCAGGGTTAGAGGAGGAGACGGACGACCCAGAATGAAAACGGGGATGAAAACCATGGTTACAAAAGAAAGGGGAGACCCCAGCAGAAGAATTGACACGGTTATTCAAAGCAAATTCAGCCAACGGAAGGAATTTGACCCATAATTGCTGGTCATCAGCAACATACAACCTCAAGAATTGTTCCACAGACTGATTAAGGCGTTCAGTCTGCCCATTACTCTCAGGATGATAGGCGGAAGAAAAAGACAATGAAATTTTACATCTTTGACAGAAGGCCCTCCAGAATTTGGACACAAACTGCACACCCCTGTCAGAAACAATATTTTCCGGGATGCCATGTAAACGAACAATCTCTCTCACAAAAATAGACGCCAGGGTTTTAGCATTCGGAAGTTTAGACAGGGGAATGAAATGAACCATCTTGCTAAACCTATCGACCACTACCCAAACCACAGTCTTACCCTCCGCCAGCGGTAGGTCAGTTATAAAGTCCATCGAGATATGGGACCAGGGTCTACTGGGAATGGGTAGGGGTCGTAGGTTACCAGCAGGGCGAGTCCTAGGTGTCTTGGACCTGGCACAAACCTCACAGGCTGACACGTAGGACTTGACATCCCTAGTTAGAGTGGGCCACCAATAAGATCTAGAAACCAGATCCTTAGTGCCCTCAACACCCGGATGTCCACAAAAGGCAGAATCGTGACACTCACCCAACAGCTGGAGACGAAATTGTACGGGAACAAACAACTTATCTGTTGGGGTGGATACCGGTGCCAGATGTTGTTCAGACCTAATGCGAGCCAAGATATCCTGGGTAAGAGCTGCTAAGAAGATTTTTGCTGGTAGGATGGATTCAGGTGGTACCTCAGTAGGTAGAAAAGCCTGGAAGCTCCGAGATAATGCGTCCGCCTTCACATTTTTACTTCCCGGCCTGAACGTGATGGAAAAATCAAAACGAGTAAAAAACAGAGCCCATCTGGCTTGACGGGGATTCAACCTCTTAGCAGACTCGAGAAACATAAGGTTTTTATGGTCAGTGACAACAGTTACACAATGTCTTGCCCCCTCCAGGAAATGCCTCCACTCCTCAAATGCCCATTTAATGGCCAGCAGCTCCCTATTCCCTATGTCGTAGTTTCTCTCCGTGGGAGAGAATTTCCTGGAGAAGAAGGCACATGGTCTCAGATTAGTGAGGCTAGCAGGACCTTGTGAAAGGACTGCTCCTGCGCCGTCCTCGGACGCATCCACCTCCACAATAAAAGGTTTCTCCTGATCAGGCTGGATCAGAATGGGAGCGCTACTGAATGCCTTTTTTTAATTTTTCAAATGAAGAAATGGCCTCAGTAGACCAATTCTCCAAATCCGCCCCTTTCTTAGTAAGGCCGGTCAACGGTTTAGCAATTACGGAAAAATTTATAATAAATTTACGATAGTAATTGGCGAAACCTAAAAACCGTTGTAAGGCCTTTAAGGATGAAGGTCTTACCCATTCCTTAATTGCTAGTACCTTACCAGGATCCATCTTGAAGGCGTGAGGAGTCAGAACATGCCCTAGAAACAGAATCTCCTGTACACCAAAGACACATTTCTCTTGTTTAGCGGATAGCTGATTCTCCCTCAACACCTCTAATACTTGTTTAACATGAGACACATGGGATTCGAAGTCAGGAGAGAATATCAAAATGTCGTCAAGATAGACAATAACAAATTTACCTAAGTACTCCCTAAGAATGTCATTCATGAAGTTTTGGAACACAGCTGGTGCATTGCTGAGTCCAAAAGGCATCACTTGATATTCAAAGTGTCCTACCGGAGTATTGAACGCCGTCTTCCATTCGTCTCCCTCCTTGATTCGGATTAGATTGTATGCCCCTTTCAGGTCAATTTTGGAAAACCAGGTTGCCCCCAGAACCTGGTTAAATAAATCCGGAATCAATGGGAGGGAGTATCTATTCTGGACAGTGATTTTATTTAATCTCCGGTAATCGATACATGGCCTAAGACCACCATCTTTTTTCTTAACGAAGAAAAACCTCGCCCTCATAGGAGAGACAGAAGGTCTAATATGCCCTTTACCAAGGCTCTCCTTAATATAATCTTCCATGGCCTTGCGTTCGGGCATAGAAAGATTATAAATTCGTCCTTTAGGAAACTTGGCCCCCTCTACTAGCTCTATGGTACAATCATAAGGTCTATGGGGGGGGGGGGGGGGTAGAACCTCCGGGGTTGGTGATGAGAATACATCAGAATATTCTCTAACAACAGAGGGTAAAGTATCAGACTTTACTGAGACCCCAGCCTGTACCACGGACAAGCACGAGTCACACTTAGGCCCCCATCTCACCAACTCCCCATTGGACCAATCTATAGTGGGGTTATGTAGTCGGAGCCAAGGCAACCCTAGTACCACCTCAGCAGGTAGGTTCTCCAGGACTAGAAGCGAACATCTCTGAGTGGCACACACCCACGGTTAGAGAAATCTCCGAGGTACATAAGCTCACCGTACCACCAATAAGAGGAGTAGCATCAATAGCCATGACATGGATAGGAGTTGGTAAGGCAAACATAGGAATACCCAATCTTACAGCATACTCAGAATCAATAAAGCTAGCCGCTGAGCCAGAATCAATAAAGGCCTTACCCGGCCATTTATCTACTCCCAGAGAAATCGTAATGGGTACCGAAAGCTTACATTTAGAAAATTCAGGGTGTACCTGGTCTTTAGGTTGCCTTGTTTTAGGAGACTTGACAGAGAGGACCTTCTTAGGACACTGGTTGATCCAATGGTCAGGATCTCCACAGTAAAAGCATTCTCCACGTCTGCGGCGAAGATTCCCTCGGGTCATGCCAACCTGCATGGGTTCCTCGGTGGAGACCTCAGCATTGTCTCTGGGATAGGCCTCTGGCTGGACCACCATCTGGGAAGAGAACTGTTGTTCCTGTCATCTCTCTCTAACCCGTCGGTCAAGTCGGACAACAAGGGTCATCATCTCCTCTAAGGTCTCTGGAAGTTGATAACTGACCAGAAGATCCTTTAATTTATCAGACAGACCTGACCTGAACTGACTCCTCAGGGCTGGTTCGTTCCATCCTGAGGGGACACACCACCTTCTGAATTGGGTGCAATAATCCTCCGCTGGTAAATTGCCCTGAACCAGTGCTTTTAGAGCCGTCTCGGCTACTAGAGCCCTGTCTGGTTCATCATAGAGGGTACCCAAGGCCTGAAAGAACCCCTCCACAGAATACAAACAACTGGTGCCAGCAGGTAAAGAGAACGCCCAGTCCTGGGGATCACCCTGTAATCGGGAAATGATAATGCCCACGCGTTGACTCTCGGGACCAGAGGACACGGGGCGCAAACGGAAGTAAAGTTTGCAACTCTCCTTAAAAGAGAGAAACTTCCTCCGGCTCCAGAAAAGGGTTCTGGGAGCTTAATCTGGGGCTCAAAATGCGGACTGGAGGCCTGAGGAGTGGAAGAACCTTGCCCTAACTCAAAAGAACTGAGTTTTTCCCCTAACTCCTGCACCCTCTGCGTCAGATTAGAGACATGGTCAGTCAGGGTCACCAGAGGATTCATAATACAGTGGTTATTGGGCCTGTTAATCTGTAACGGTCACGTACACACACACACAGGGGGGAGGGAAGTGACCACTGCGCTCCACCCTTACCCCTGGCCCTGCCTACTTGCCTCGCGAGTCCTAATGACAGGGGACAACTGGACGGCAATCCCTAACTTGGAGTAAGTGCAGGGATGACAGACAGACAAACAACAGGACGTGAACGGACCGAGTCAATACCAGGAAAGCTGCAAAGTACAAATGGAGCAAGCATAGAATTGTCAGGAGAAGCCGGGGTCATAAATACCAGGAGAGCAGAGAAGTACAAGAGGAGTCCTAAGAGAGTAGTCAGGTGGGAGCCGAGGTCACAATACCAGGACGGAAGCGCAGTACAGGAGTAGCAGGCAAAAGGATGGTCAGGGAACAGGATCAGGTAAGTATTCAGCAGTCCAACAAATAGCCAGGAACCTAGAAATTAACAGGCAACCTGTAGCCAGCAGGCTGCCTGTATTTATAGTGGGGAGTGAGGGTCATGTGACGTGGCCAGCGTCACATGACCGACAGACCAACCAGTCGAGCACCGAGTGATCAGCTCGGCGCTCAAGGCAGACTAGGAGCAGGGAGCCACCCAGCTAGTAAAGCCGCCTTGGGAATGAGGTCAAACACAGAACCTCATTCCAAAAGCTAAGCAACAGTTCTGCGGGCAATGGGGGACCGAGTGCACCTTCGGAACCCCGTGACATTATTTAGTTTTTTCTTTAAATGTGGCCTTGTACATCCACATATTTATATATCATGTCATGCAGGATGTTTTTATATCTTTGCCCTTAATAAGGGCACAAGAAAACTGGTGATAAATAGCAGTCCTTGCAATGACAATAATTTCAATGAAAAAATTTTTTTTATATGAATGCTGCACTTTGTATCTTTTTATCACTTTGTATCTTTTTTATCATAGCATGTGTCTGGCTTGCCCAGAATAATTTGCCTTTTATGTGTACTTTCTAGGCTGGAAGGAGGCAGAGAACACCTGCTACCCATTGACTATTACTTCCCACCACAGAAGACCTGCTTGATCTGTGGAGATGAAGCATCTGGATGCCACTATGGAGCCCTCACTTGTGGTAGCTGTAAAGTCTTCTTCAAGAGAGCAGCTGAAGGTAGAAGTAAAATGTTTTCTTTTTTTGTACATGTGTGTGTATTCACAACAAAGATACCAAATTGTATTTTATTGCATTAGAAGTAGACCTCATAAGAATAACACAGAGTCTTCTAAGAATACCTAAGTACATATTTGTACTTGATACAGTACTTTGAGAAGCAGTTTCCAAGTGGAGATTGCTTCAGGCAAATTGCATATTCAGTAAACTGATTCATTTTCATAGTTTGCTGCCTCTTGCAGCAAAGCAGAAGCTACTGATACAGTCTGTGTAGAAGAATGTAAAACTATAGAAAAAGTACAGTTACCGATACAATCTGAGCAGAAGAATGCAAAGCTATAGGAAAAGTACAGTGTCTAGAGAGTAAATGAAGACTGCTATGAGGCACTAATATACTGTATTATAGACATGTACTGTATATACTTTTCTGTCTTGTAGTTTTATATGCTTTTACATATTGGGATACCATGCTATAGGTTACAGTTTAGAAGCACTTCTATGTGGTTTCAGAGTCAGTCTTGACATGTATTAATTAAATCATAAAACATATTGCTATGTGAGTTCTATAGTAAAAGTTAGCATTTCTTGATAGCATTTAGGGGTACTTTTTCTACATATGGAGAGTGCCTAGTAGGTAAAAGGAGTCTTATAGACCATACAATGCTGTTCTAGGAAAAAAGTATACAAATTAGCTCTCATTCCAAAATAAAAAGTTATGCTTCTAATGCGGCCTCATGCACATGGCTGTGTCCGTATTTTTGTCTGCTAAAACATAATATGCAAAATACAGATACCTTCAGTGTGCATTCGGTAATTTTCTCATTCCCATCAATAGAATGATTCTTGTCCGCAATATGGACACAAATATGACATGCTGCATAATTTGTAGAATGGCTACACAGATCTGCAAAAAATATGGATGTGTGCTTAGCTCCATAGAAATGAAAATAAAAACTGCAGGTACCACCCTGAAGAATGAAAAATATGGTTGAAACCTGACATTTGTTATTTTAAACATTTAAAAAAAAATCCCCATTAAAAGTGGCCTGTCTGACCCAGAAAGAAGTGATAAAAATAGACAAATAGCTAGGACCAGGTGGCAAACACTGCATGTATCATAGCCAGACCCTTATTTCTGATATTTAAGAACACTATACTGACAGGGAGTTTTTCACAGGATTGGTGCTTAGCAAATGTGGAGCCAATATTCACAAATGGGTCAAAAACAGAGCCCAGAAACTATAGGCCAGTAATGTTAACATCTGTCGTTAGTAAACTGTCCATGAAAACCTTGGGAACAGTGACACAATATAATTATAATCCAACAAACTGTAAAGAACAAACTCAGGTTGGTAGGGCAAAAATACTTAATTTAAAAAACTTTCCCAGGGTTGAAGCTGCACTTCAGGACATAGACTGGGAGCAACTATTGTCACATAATGACACTAATGCTAAATGGAAGAGCTTTAAAGGGAACCTGTCATGTGGATATTTGATTATAATCTAACTAATTATATACAATCATTAACTACTAAAAAGTGCCTTAGATGCATTCACTTACTGGTGTGACAGATGGTTACCTCATAATATACACACAAAGATGCCACATGCCGCATGCTAATGAGCTGATTTGAGTCCAGCGTGATGTCAGTGAGTCCAGCGTTTTTTAATTCAGAGCTATAGCCACTCCCCTGCCCACCTGCTGCTGATTCATATAGAAAATAACTGTCAATCAACAGCAGGTAGGCGGGGAGAGTCAGGAGCTCATGAATATTCAGGACTCATCATTATGAGCTGGAGCTTTTCAATACATGATGTTGGCAGATTGACTGGGTCAATTAAAGAAAGTGACCCAGCATTTTGCTAAGAGAATCAGTCACTTTTTTATGTTGCCCTTAGTTAGGACACCATAAAACTGGTGACAGGTTCCCTTTAAATCTACTTTGGATAAGTATATTGTTAAATGCATTTCTAGAGTTAACAAGTACAAACGAATAAAATTAAACCCCACAATTCTTACAAATATTGTTGAAAGGGCAATAAATGACAAAAAGAGGGGTCAGCTGTAACCTTTAAAAATTATAAAGAACTACATCCAGTGAGGATCAGAAGTATTTGAACACCCTGCAATTTTGCAAGTTATCCCACTTAGAAATCATGGAGAGTCTGAAATTCACATTGTAGGTGCATTCCCATACAGAGACAAAAAAAAAAAAATAATAATAAGGAAATCACATTGTATGATTTTTAAAGAATGTATTTGTCTTGCACTGCTGAACATAAGTATTTAAACACCTGAGAAAAAGCAAGAATTCTGGCTCTCAAAGACCTGCTACTGTGCCTTTAAAAAGTCCACCTCTACTCCACTCATTAATCTAACTTAGTAGCATCTGTCTGAGCTCTTTAAAGACACCTGTCCACCCCACAGACAGTCAGACGCCAACTACTACCATGGGCAAGACCAAAGAGCTGTCAAAAGACACCAGAGACAAAATTGTGGACCTCCACAAGGTTGGAAAGGGCTACGGGGCAATTGCCAAGCAGCTTGGTGAAAATAGATCAACTGTTGAAGCATTTGTTAGAAAATGGAAGAGGCTAAAGACGACTGTCAGATCTCACCTCGTGGGGTATCACTGATGACAAGAAATGTGAGAAATCAGCCCAGAACTACAAGGGAGGAGCTGGTCAATGACATAAAGAGAGCTGGGACCACAGTTTCAAAGGTCACGGTCGGTAGAACACTATGCCATCATGGTTTCAAATCATGCATTGCATGGAAGGTTCCCCTGCTCAAGTCTTCACATGTCCAGGCCCGTCTGAAGTTTGCTAATGACCATCTGGATGATCCAGAGGAGGCATGGGAGAAAGTCATGTGGTCAGATGAGAACAATGTAGAACTTTTTGGTCTAAACTTCACTTGTCATGTTTGGAGGAAAAAGAAAGATGAGTTGCATCCCAAGAACACTATCCCTACTGTGATGCATGGGGGTGGTAACATCATGCTTTGGGGGTGCTTTTCTGCAAAGGGGACAGGACGACTGCACTGTATTAAGGAGAGGAGGAATGGGGCCATTTATTGTGAGATTTTGAGCAACAACCTCCTTCCCTCAGTCAGAGCATTGAAGATGGGTTGTGGCTAGGTCTTCCAACATGACAACGACTCGAAGCACACAGCCAGGATAACCAAGTAGTGGCCCCGTAAAAAGCATATCAAGGTTCTGGTGTTGCCTAGACAGTCTCCAGACTTAAATTCAATAGAACAGTGGTGCCCAACCATTTTTCATCTGAGGGGCGCACTAGACTTGGTATAAATTTTGCGGGCCGGAACCAGGTAGCTTTGCCAGAAAGAAATGCAAACGCTGTGAGGAGGCACGCGTGAGCATTACTACTGTGAAGAGGGCACATATCTGGCATAACTACTGTGAGGGGGCACATATCTGGGCATAACTACTGTGAGGGGGCACATATCAGGGTATAACTACTGTGAGGAGGGCGCATATCAGGGCATAACTACTGTGAGGGGGCACGAGTGAGCATTATTTCTGTGAAGAGGGAACATATCTGGCATAACTACTGTAAGGGGGCACATATCTGGGCATAACTACTGTGAGGGGGCACTTATCAGGGTATAACTACTGTGAGGAGGGCACATATCAGGGCATAACTACTGTGAGGGGGCACATATCTGGGCATAACTACTGTGAGGGGCACATATCTGGGCATAATAGGGGCATGTGTGAGCTTTACGTCTGTGAAGAGGGCACATATCTTGGCATTATTACTGTGAGGGGGCACATATCTGGGCATAACTACTGTGAGGGGGCACATATCGGAGTATAACTACTGTGAGGAGGGCACATATCAGGGCATAACTACTGTGAAGAGGGCACATATCGGCATAACTACTGTGAGGGGGCACGAGAGAGCATTACTACTGTGAAGAGGGCACATATCTGGCATAACTACTGTGAGGGGGCACATATCAGGGTATAACTACTGTGAGGAGGGCACATATCAAGGCATAACTACTGTGTCATGCCCCGCCCTGACTATGTGCGGAGGTCGGCCAGAATACCAGCACGAGTTTAGTGTTTTGTTCTGGAGCCGTGCTGGATCCGCCTCCCATCAGGTGCACTGGGTAGGGTCATTAGTTTAAATAGCACTCCAGCCCAGTGCTCTGAGCGGATTATAGGAATCACTTTGGTCTTGGAAGCTAGGAAGGAAGGTTGTCTGTTCCAGCTCAGAAAGATAAGTGTGGTTTCAAGTTTGATTGTTTTGTGTCATCTCTCCCATCCAGGTTCTGTGCGAGCAGGCTGCTCCTATTTCCCCTCTTCACCATCTCAGGGAATTTAGGGTGTTTCAGCCCAGGCACGGGGACACATCATACCTACCACCAAGGTCTGCATGTGGGCTGAGCAGTGCAGGGAGAGAGGTCAGGGATTAGCTAGGAGGTGACCCTTCCCCTGCCTCTCACCTTGAGCCTAGTTGGTGGTTTATCTGTTAGTCTGAGTGCACGTCCGCTGTGACATTATAATCTGCCTAAAACTTTGACTGTCATTATTCAGCGGTTTTGTGATGACGGCAATTGAAGCATTAGTTGACCGCATGCAGGGGCTATCCCTAGAGGTTGCGGAGCTGCGTGGTTCGGTCGCACAGTGTCAGAGTGCTCTGGCATCAGGAGGAGGTCAAGTTTGTGTGGAGCCTAAAGTGGCTCTTCCTGATCGATTTTCAGGGGGTACGGATGACTTTGTCCGTTTTAGAGAGTCCTGCAAATTGTACTTTCGGCTGCGTCCATCGTCTTCAGGTGATGAGAGTCAGAGAATAGGTATAATTATTTATCTGCTTAAAGGGGACGCGCAATCCTGGGCCTTTTCTCTGCCACCTGGTTCTCGGGCGCTCCAGTCTTGGAGGAATTTTTTAAGGCTCTGGGATTAATCTACGATGACCCAGATCTGGTCTCGATGGCAGAGTCGCGATTACGTAATTTGTTTCAGGGGGAACATACTTCAGAGGCTTACTGTGTTGAATTTAGGAGATGGGCTACTGAATCAGAGTGGAATGATCCCGCGTTACATAGCCAGTTTTGTCAGGGGTTATCTGAAAGATTGAAGGATGCCCTTGCTTTTCATGAATACCCAGACTCTTTGGAGAACGCCATGTCTTTAGCAGTACGGCTAGACAGACGTATCAGAGAGAGGTATAGGGCTCCCCCTTCGCAAGGTATCCCTTCTGTGAGTGGTTTCATCTCTACTGCTTCCCCGGGTGATGTTACAGGTAACGCGGGGTAGCGGAGGAACCCATGCAATTGGGTCAGATTTCTTGCCATTCTGATAGTAGAGACTTTAGGAAATTGCACAAACTATGATACTATTGTGGAAAGAGTGGTCATTTTGTTTTTGCTTGTCCTTATGATAAACCGCAGGTGGTAGAAAAAAGAAAAAAAAAACTTCCCTGACACTTGGTAGCATGAATGGTGTGGTGGAGCAGGCAGGTATGCAAGCTCCCTGCAGTTCCCATTTTCTCCTTCCAGCTTTGGTGGCACTGGAGTCAAGAAATGTTTTTGTTGAGGTGTTCCTTGATTGTGGTGCTGGGATAAACCTAATTGACTTTCTTTTCCTTCAAAATCTAGGACTAAGTACTTGCACTTTAGAGAACGAGATTCGTGTTTTTGCAATTGATTCTTCCCCTCTTTCTCAAAGGAGCCTTACTCACATTGTTCATGGTATTCACTTAAGGGTGGGTGATTCACATGTTGAAATTATTTCTTGTTTTGTCTTGAAGGATTTGCCAGCTCCTATAGTTTTGGGGTTGCCAAGGTTGACTAAACATAACCTAATTATAGACTGGCAAGCGAGACAAATCATCGGTTGGAGTGAGTTTTGTTCGGATAATTGTCTTGGCACATCTATCTCTGGTGTGTCCATTACGGCTTTACCTCAGTATCTCTCAGATTTTGCGGATGTCTTTTCAGAGGGTGGGGCTCAGGAATTGCCCCCTCATCGTGACTATGATTGTCCAGTTAATCTCATCCCAGGGGCTAAGTTGCCAAAGTCTCGGCTTTACAACCTTTCTCAACCCGAAAGAGAGGTCATGCGAAAGTATATTGCCGAGAGTTTGGCAAAAGGTCATATTAGACCATCTAAGTCTCCAGTGGCAGTGGGTTTGTTCTTTGTGAAGAAAAAGGATGGATCACTGAGACCGTGTTTGGATTTCCGGGAATTGAACCGTATTACTGTCCGGGATCCATATCCCCTGCCTTTGATCTCTGATCTTTTTGATCAGATTGTGGGAGCCAAGTTGTTCTCCAAGTTGGATTTGAGAAAGGCCTACAATCTGATCAGAATCAAGGAGGGGGATGAGTGGAAAACGGCCTTCAATGCGCACGAGGGTCATTTTGAGAACCTGGTTATGCCTTTTGGGTTGACGAACGCGCCAGCAGTATTTCAGCGATTCGTCAATGCCATTTTTCATCATTTGGTGGGGAGGTTCGTAGTAGTTTACCTGGATGATATTTTAATTTATTCTCCTGATCTGAAGACCCATCAGGATCATGTGAGACAGGTTTTGACGATCCTTCGGGAGAATAAATTATATGCTAAATTGGAGAAATGTTTGTTTGCGGTGCAAGAGCTCCATTCTTGGGATACTTGCTTTTTTGATTCTGGTTTTCGTATGGACCCCGAGAAGGTCTGGGCGGTTCTGGAATGGGACCGACCAGAGAATCAGAAAGCCTTGATGCGGTTCTTGGGGTTTACAAATTATTATAGAAAATTTATTTCGAACTACTATACCATAGTAAAACCTCTCACTGATATGACCAAGAAGGGCGCCGACGTCTCTGTCTGGTCGGATGAGGCATTGCAGGCCTTTTTCGGCTATTAAGGAGCGTTTTGCGTCTGCTCCCATTCTGGTGCAGCCGGATGTGTGTCAGCCATTTGTAGTGGAGGTTGATCCATCAGAGGTGGGGGTTGGTGCTGTGTTATCACAGGGTTCATCCCCTGGCAAGTGGGTCCTGTGTGCCTTTTTCTCCAAGAAGCTCTCGGTCGCCGAGAGGAATTATGATGTTGGAGATAGAGATGTTGGCTATCAAGTTGGCCTTTGAGGAATGGCGTCACTGGTTGGAGGGGGCGTCTCACCCCGTTACGGTATATACAGACCATAAGAATTTGGCTTACTTGCAATCTGCCAAGCGTCTGAACCCTAGGCAGGCCAGATGGTCACTGTTTTTTTACCAGGTTCAATTTTGTGGTTACCTTTTGCCCAGGGGTCAAGAACGTCAAGGCGAGGTGATTCAGAGGATCCTGCGCCGATTTTAGCGGATGGGGTGGTGGTCTCCGCTCTATACCTTGAATTGGAGATGGAGGTGTTGGGAGCCCAGGAGAAGACTCCTGGTTCTTGTCCCCCAGGGAGGTTGTTTGTTCCTGAGGGCCTGTGATACAAGGTGTTCAAGGAACATCACAATACTGTCCTTGCTGGACATCCTGGTGGTAAGTCCACCTGTGATCTGGTGTCCCGGAGGTTCTGGTGGCCAGGGTTACGTAAGAGCATTGAGAATTACGTAACAGCCTGCGAAACCTGCGCTCGGTCAAAGGTTGCTCATACTCGACCGGCTGGTTCACTTCTTCCATTGTCTATTCCGTCTCGTCCTTGGACGCATTTGTCTATGGACTTTATTACGGATCTGCTGAGTTCCTCCGGGAGAACAGTGATTTTGGTGGTAGTTGACCGTTTCAGTAAAATGGCTCACTTTATATCGCTAACTAGTCTGCATAACGCTAAGAATCTTGCTCAGATTTTTGTGGATAATATTGTGAAATTGCATGGTATTCCTTCGGATGTGGTCTCTGATAGGGGCACGCAGTTTGTCTCCAGGTTTTGGAGGGCGTTCTACTCTCGGCTTGGCATTCAACTTTCATTCTCTTCGGCTTTTCATCCGCAGTCGAATGGTCAGACGGAGCGTACTAATCAAAACCTGGAGACCTACTTGAGGTGCTTTGTGGCTGAGAATCAGGAGGACTTGTCCTCATTCTTGTCCTTAGCAGAATTTGCGTTGAATAACCGTAGGCAGGAGTCCACGGGTAAGTCAACATTTTTTGGCGCATACGGTTTCCATCCTCAGTTTGGTACCTTTTCTGGGACTGGTTCCTCTGGGATGCCAGAGGAGGAGAGATTCTCTTCTGCCTTATCCTCCATCTGGCGGAGGATTCAAGGGAATTTGGAGAGGGTGGGTGAGAGGTATAAACGAATGGCTGACAGGAGACGTGTGACTGGTCCGGACCTGTGTGTGGGTGATCTGGAGTGGTTGTCCACTAAAAATATCAAATTAAGAGTGCCATCTTGGAAACTGGGTCCAAGATTTATTGGTCCGTATAAAATTTCTGCGGTGATCAATCCTGTAGCGTTTCGGCTGGATCTTCCGCAGACTTGGAGGATCCATGATGTGTTCCACAGGTCGTTACTAAAAAAATATGTGAAACCGGTGGAACCATTGCCATTGCCTCCTCCTCCTCTTCTAGTCGAGGGAAACTTGGAGTTCGAGATCTCCAGGATTCTCGACTCTAGAATTCTTCGGGGTTCCCTTCAGTACCTGGTGCACTGGAGGGGATACGGCCCTGAGGAGAGGACGTGGGTTCCGGCTCTAGATGTCAATGTCAGCCGGCTGGTGAGGGCTTTTCATAGGTCCCATCCGGATAAGGTTGGTCCGGGGTGTCCGGAGGTCACCCGTAGAAGGGGGGGTACTGTCATGCCCCGCCCTGACTATGTGCGGAGGTCGGCCAGAATAGCAGCACGAGTTTAGTGTTTTGTTTTGGAGCCGTGCTGGATCAGCCTCCCATCAAGTGCACTGGGTGGGGTCATTAGTTTAAATAGCACTCCAGCCCAGTGCTCTGAGCGGATTATAGGAATCACTTTGGTCTTGGAAGCTAGGAAGCAGGCTGCTCCTATTTCCCCTCTTCACCATCTCAGGAAGTTTCAGCCCAGGCACGGGGACACATCATACCTACCACCAAGGTCTGCATGTGGGCTGAGCAGTGCAGGGAGAGAGGTCAGGGATTAGCTAGGAGGTGACCCTTCCCCTGCCTCTCGCCTAGAGCCTGGTTGGTGGTTTATCTGTTAGTCTGAGTGCACGTCCGCCGTGACATACTGTGAAGAGGGCACATATCTGGGCATAACTACTGTGAGGGGGCACATATCTGGGCATAACTACTTTGAGGGGGCGCATATCTGGGCATAACTACTGTGAGGGGGCATGTGTGAGCATTACGTCTGTGAAGAGGGCACATATCTTGGCATTATTACTGTGAGGGGGCACATATATGGGCATAACTACTGTGAGGGGGCATGTGTGAGCATTACTACTGTGAATAAGGCACATATCTTGGCATTATTACTGTGAGGGGGCATGTGATGTATACATGTGTGTAATGTATGTAGTGCAGTATGTGATGATCACACAATGCACTACATACATTACACACATGTATACATCACATACTGCTCTGTCACCTTCTTTTGCAGGTCTACCTTGATGTTTGGTCTTTAGGCTTCAGTTCGATCCTCCACCGCCATGCTTCTGCCGTGTGCCCGACACCACCAGGATCTGGCCTTTCTTCCTTTCATCTCCCGCCGGCTTCTCCTACAGCAGGGCACTCTATCGCTCTAGTGCCCACCCAATCTTACCAATCAGGGGCGTAGCTAGAAATGACAGGGCCCCATAGCAAAAAAAATTATCGGACCTCCCAGCCCTTCCAGAGCTCCCACCCAAACACCCCTCCAGGACCTCCCACCCCAACATCCCCACACCCCTCCACAGACCCCCCATAAGTGTCATCCACAGATCCCCCCGTAAGTGTCATTCACAGATCCCCCCGTAAGTGTCATCCACAGATCCCCCCCTCAGTGTCATCCACAGATCCCCCCCTCAGTGTCATCCACAGATCCACCCTCAGTGTCATCCACAGATCCCCCCCTCAGTGTCATCCACAGATCCCCCCCTCAGTGTCATCCACAGATCTCCTCCCCACCCAGAGCCGCTTCCTAGCTAATTTATTCACTGCACTTGCCTCTGTATAATTGAAGAGAAGCGCCGTAATCTCGCACAGGCGCACTGGCAGAGGCCAGGAAGACAGTGCATGCGCACTTAGATGCCTCTGCCAGTGCACCTGTGCGAGATTACGGCGCTTCTCTTCAATTTCACAGAGGCAAGTACAGTGAATAAATTAGCTAGGAGGCGGCGCTGGGCGGGGAGATTGCAGGCATAGGCAGCATCGCTTTGCTGCCTGTGCCGTTCGCAGCGCGCCCTGCCCTGATAAAGTCCTGTTACCGCGCGGGCCGCAAAATAACATTGAGGCTTATGAAAATGTTTAGAAATCCTGTTCTGCACACCCTTTACCTTTGGCTCACCCCTTCCTTAAAAGGAAGATAGACATTGAGCCACGGATTTATTCTGATGCCCTAGATCAATATAGCAGGAGTACAGGTTGGACTTGATGGTATTTTTCCAACCTTAACAACTATGTATCTGTGTAACTATGTAACCTGAAGCCAGGTTGTATTTGTGGAGTGTAATAATATTACAGGTTATAGTTATTAGATTTCTGGAGAAGGGCCATTGATCCACAGAGTTATTCTGATTGGGGTCGGGGAGGAATTTTCCCCTAAAATTAGGAAAATTACCTCATTTTTTTGCCTTCCTCTGAATCAACTTCCAGGATAACATGCTGAACTGGATGGACAGATGTCTTTTTTCAATCTTACAAACTATGTTACTACTGTAGCACTGTCAAAACATTTCAATATCCACAATAGCTGGTAGTCGACTGCCATCTCAGGTAGTACACAGTGCAAAACATTTAATACATGCCATCATCCGCAAGGAATAGAGACATGGCACTCTCCAAACAGATGTAATTTAATTATTTATTGATACATCAAAGTGCAAAGTGCGGGACAAGGGCTAAGATGCACAGTTGGTGCTCTTCAGCTGTTTTACATCCTCCTAAAACTTTCTCAGTGTCTCATATCTGATTGGTGAGTACCATCGCTCTTCCTTGTGGATAACGTAATAGCATATACGGTAATACATTAAATAAACAGTTTGAGCAAACTTTAATTTGACATGTAACAACAAAATCAAGTTGAAGTTTAACGCAACAATCTATTTAAATAAATTTTCCGACCCCCACTTATCTGAAATTGATGGCCTATCGTGTTAAAGAGCTTCTGTCACTCCACTAAACTCATTTTGTCTCCTTAAAATCCTTATGCTGCGATTTCTCAATATATAGGGCTATTACTCAGTTTGGTTCAGTAGTTATATAAAAAAACTGACTTTTATAATATGCAAATTACCTCTCTAGCAGCAGGTAGGGCGGCTACCTGCTGCTAGCAGCCGCATCCTCCATTCATAATGACGCCCCCTCCTCATGTTGATTGACAGGGCGAGCGAATGCTGTCTGCCCTGTCTGCGTTTTAAATTTCGGGCCGGTCTTCAGTTGGCGCAGGCGCACTGAGTGGAGGACGCTCGCTCGGCCGCTCCATCCTCAGTGCGCCTGCACCGATGACGTCACATGCCGTAAGCCAATAGAGGTAGAACCTTTTTAAACATGGAATCAAGCATAGGAACCAGCAGATAGGGCATCTGAAATGCAGAAATATTTGAAAAACAGTAGATCATATAGCACTTACAAAAGTTGCAGCGCTCACCTAAAATCGACTCCTAGAAGCACGGACGCAGCCTGGATCAGCTGATACGGAAAGGTCCAGCTTCTAAAATCCAATTCTTTATTCAGCGGGTAAAAAATGTCCATACACAGGACAGTAGTACACAGTCTACGCGTTTCGGACTCACTGATTACAGTCCTTACTCATATAAACCCCCATGCCTCCCATCAAACATCGGGCAGGCTAAGCAGGCTCACCTGGAGTGGGCGGTTGGACATTCACCGCACTCATTAACCCTTTACCTACAGAAAAAACAGCATGTACAATAAAAAAACTTTTTATCTTTGTAACAGAAAACGGCAGTTGTCAGGGGTAACTCTCATTAATATTGCAAAATCAGATCATATCTCTTATTTAGACCCCTTGGAACACAGGTGCCCAGTTCATGCATCCAGAAAGTTTCTCTATTCCGGATTTTTTTTCTGTGATCTCTCCCCTTCACTGGAGTAACCATTTCAATTCCCTGAACACATAAGCTAGAGGTATTCCCTTGATGCTTTACCGCAAAGTGTAAGCTTACTGCAGAAACATTTCTTGTCATATGACAAGAAATGTTTTTGCAGTAAGCTTACACTTTGCCCTTCTCCCAAAGTCAACGTGGAGAGGGGGTGGCAGTTGCAAAGAGAACTGAGTAAGAGTAATGGCAATGTCCCTATTTCTCCTAGAGGCTCATTTGCATATATGAAAACATCATTTTTCTCAGCAATGCGAGCACATATGATCTGGAACCTGATGCCTTCAGCTGCCAAGTTTACATGCAACAGGACAGATGCCCCTTAATGTATACTGGGAGGTGATCAACTCTTATTGAACTGATAAAAAAGTATCAGCACAATTGGGACAGCCTTTTCTCCAGCTCACCGCAAGTCCAGTTAATAACCGGATTATGCTGCTGGAGCCATGGCAGACGCAAGATAATGTCATCTGGCATAACAAACAAGGTGCACCTTTCTGTATGGATCACATAGGCAAATGAAATGCAATATAACCTTTGGCCAGGGTAGTGAAGTCTACTGCTGCAACCCATACAGTTTCTGGGAGAGTGCTTAGAGGTAGACCCAGGGATAAGGCAAACTCATAATCAACATAATTAGCAGCAGATCCTGAGTCTGGACATAGAAATACCTGTTCAACCAAGTGGCCCCTTGAACTGCCATATAGGTGCTAAAGCTTTTCTGACACTGGTCATTTTGTACAGCTTTTCAGGAGGTTATCTGCACTGCCACAGTACAAGCAGAGCCCTTTCTTCCTTCTAAGGATCCCTCGATCTTATGCAGACATGTTTGCTCCAAGCTGCATGGGTTTGTACATGAGGACCTTAGCCTTGGAAGCCGGAGATTGTGGATCCAGATCGGCGGCCAACATACTACAGGGTGGGCCATTTATATGGATACACCTTAATAAAATGGGAATGGTTGGTGATATTAACTTCCTGTTTGTGGCACATTAGTATATGTGAGGGGGGAAACTTTTCAAGATGGGTGGTGACCATGGCGGCCATTTTGAAGTCGGCCATTTTGAATCCAACTTTTGTTTTTTCAATAGGAAGAGGGTCATGCAACACATCAAATTTATTGGGAATTTCACAAGAAAAACGTAACTTTATTCTTTCATGAGTTATTTACAAGTTTCTATTTGTTTACAGTCATTGACATGTCGCCGAGGTTAACACGTGAGGAGCGGATACAAATTGTGTTGATGTCTGGTGAACGCAGTAACCGGGCCATTGCAGCAGATTTCAATGCAAGACACCCTACGAGACCGCCCATCTCCCATGCTACAGTTAGCAAACTGCTTGCTAAGTTTCGTGAAACTGGTTCAGTGTTGGATTTGCCAAAATGTGGACGCATGAAATCTGTCTCTAATGAAGAAACATCAGTGGCTGTCCTAGCTTCATTCAGCAAGAGCCCACAGCGTAGTACTCGCCACATGTCACTGGAGAGTGGCATTAGTCGAACATCCCTTCGGCGGATATTAGCTACTCACAAATGGCACCCTAACAAACTCCAGCTACTGCAGCATCTCAACGAGGATGACCCAGATCGGCGCACTGAATTTACAGAATGGGCAAAACAAAAATTGGAACAGGACCCTCAGTTTACGCAGAAGATTTTGTTCAGTGATTAGGCAAACTTTTATGTGAATGGTGAAGTTAACAAACAAAACCACCGCTATTGGTCTGACACTTACCCACATTGGATAGATCCCTCCAAGACTGTTGGAACAAAAAAATTGATGGTATGGTGTGGTATATGGGGTACAAAGATAGTGGGGCCATTCTTCATCAATGGAAACCTCAAGGCCACTGGATATGCGAAATTGCTACATGATGATGTGTTTCCCTCTTTATGCACTGAAGCTGGCACGTTCCCTGAGTTTTTCCAGCAAGATGGTGCACCACTACATTATGGGTGTCAGGTCCGAGCATTTCTAGATGAACAGTTTCCTGGAAAGTGGATTGGTCGTCGTGGGCCAGTTGAATGGCCCCCAAGGTCTCCCGATCTGACCCCCTTAGACTTTTATCTTTGGGGTCATCTGAAGGCAATTGTCTATGCTGTGAAGATACGAGATGTGCAGCACCTGAAACTATGGATACTGGAAGCCTGTGCTAGCATTTCTCCTGCGGTGTTGCTATCAGTGTGTGAAGAGTGGGAGAAGAGGGTTGCATTGACAATCCAACACAATGAGCAGCACATTGAACACATTTTATAAGTGGTCAGAAACTTGTAAATAACTCATGAAAGAATAAAGTTACGTTAAAACCAAGCACACCATTGTTTTTTTTTGTGAAATTCCTAATAAGTTTGATGTGTCACATGACCCTCTTCCTATTGAAAAAACAAAAGTTGGATTCAAAATGGCCGACTTCAAAATGGCCACCATGGTCACCACCCATCTTGAAAAGTTTCCCCCCCCTCACATATACTAATGTGCCACAAACAGGAAGTTAATATCACCAACCATTCCCATTTTATTAAGGTGTATCCATATAAATGGCCCACCCTGTATAGGCGCAGACAAACGTTTTCTCTTCCTCTCTCTTAGGCTTCATTCACACATCCGCAATTCCGCTCCGCATTTTGCGGAATGGAATTGCGGACCCATTCATTTCTATGGGGAGGCCCGTTTCCGGAATTGCGGACCCGCACTTCCAGGTCCGCAATTCCGATCCCGAAAAAAATAGAACATGTCCTATTCTTGTCCGCAATAGCGGACAAGAATAGGCATATTCTATTAGTACCGGCAATGTGCGGTCCACAAAATGCGGAACGCACATTGCCGCTGTAAGGGTTTTGCGGATACGTGGATCCGCAAAACACACACGGATGTGTGAATGAACCCTAAGGCCTCTTGCACACAAATTTTTTTTTTTCCATTCACGTTCCGTTTTTTGCGTTCCGTATACGGACCATATATGGAACCATTCATTTCAATGGATCCACAAAAAAATGGAAGGTACTCCATATGCCTTCCGTTTTTCCGTTCAAAGATAGAACATGTCCTATTATTGTCCGCATAATGGACAAGGATAGTACTGTTCTAGTTCTATCAGGGGCCAGCTGTTCCGTTCCGCAAAAAAACGGAATGCACACGGACGTCATCCGTATTTTTTGCGGATCCGTTTTTTGCGGACCGCAAAATACTACTGAAAAAGCCATACGGTCGTGTGCAAGAGGCCTAAGACGTATTGTATGCCCAGATGCACGGCCAGAGTGATAGTGAAGTACAGCTTATAGCTTTCCCTGAAAAACATAAACTGCCTCCTATCCCCACAAAAACGGTCTGGTAGTTCAACTTTGTGTTACACAAATGGTGGGAAGGATTCACAGAGGATGCAGTCTGAACATTCTTGTGGTGCAAGACCCTGTACGAGTTGCATCACGCCTTGCATCTGTTGCACCGAAGCCCAGATACCATCCATGTCCATCACATGTAGCAAGAAATTTAAATATGTCTGTGTTTCTGTCATGATAGGGAGCAGTGAACCCTGAACTCACCCATCCCACTGTCGCTACCTACTTGCCCTAAGCACTGGCCCGACAGTCCATTCCTAAATAAGTGCAGGGTTCTATACAAAAATATAAATACAGTGGAAACAAACAAGCAGGTCAGACCAAGAGAAACAAATTTTAACCAAATCAGGAACCATAAATCAGGGTCAGAACTAGGGATCGACCGATATAGATTTTTTTGAGCCGATAACCTGTGAACTTTCAGGCCGATAGCCGATAACTTAGCAATATCATACAGCGACATTTACCGGTTTTGAATTATGACAGAGAGTGGGAAAATGTGGTATCGGCAGGTATTAAATGTGTAGCACAAAAAGCTCCAACCATTGGTCAGAGGGTCAGTCCGAGTTTATTTTTTGATCAAGGCAAGAATACTAAAAAAAAAACATGTGATTAACATACAAGGGTTGTTACAAATGTGGCAGCAATAGATGCATATGCTGCAATGTTATAAATGTTTGTCAATCAATCACCTCCACAGCTAATGGAGGTAGCTATACAATACAACATTATTTGAATTGCTATACGGATTTTGCTGTTTACGTCATAACTTGTAGGGAGTGCCAGCTACAATATGTGGGCTGTACGACCAATCAGATTAAGGTGAGAATCAGGAAACATTTATCTGATATCCCCCATTATACAACTAGGAATATGCCAGCGGCTTCATTACATTTTGCAACTGTCCAAAAAGGAAACACATCTGCATTTGCGGTAGAGGGCATAGAAAGGGTGTGTGCCTCGATCAGAGGAGGTGATCACAGACAGAAATTGAGCAGAGAAACATATTCGATGTTCAAGTTAGGAACCTGTTTTCCAAGCGGTCTGAATAGGAAGCTGGTTTAGTTCTTCAATACAGATAGCCTAAGGGTTTTTTTTTTGTTTTGGAGAAGGAGTTTTTTTTTCTTTCCCTCTCGGTATCTGTACAGGTGGGGTGGGGGACTTGATTAGGTGAAACCCAGCCCATCACTATAAGAGAAGGATTTTATTTTAACTTTTGTGAAGGATGAACTCATGATGAAGGACCGCTATTTCAAAGGTCTGAAACGCGTAGACAAAGTTTTGTATATGATGTCTGGATATTTTTATACAATGAAATAAAGCTATTTCTTTTATGGGAAGTTGGATTCTACTTTTTCTTTTGGAATACTCAAATGGTAGTGTCCGGGACTTCCTTCCATGCCTCCCAGAGGAAGCTCACAGGTGAGCGCTGCAGTTGGTGTTTTTACATTGATAGTCGATAACTTATACCGATATTCTGTGCATTTTCATTTTTTGAAAAAAAATATTCGGTTACGGCGTTCACCACACAGGAAATTAGTTTTTTATTAGTTTGGACTTTTCGGACGTAGCAATATGTGATATGTTTATTTATTTATTGTTTATATATTTTATATGTAAAATTGGGAAAGGGGGTGATTTATACTTAATATTTTGGTGTTTTTTTTTACCCCCCCCCTTTTTATTTAATAACTATTAACCCCCTTAGGGGATAGAACCTGGGATCTTTTAATCCCTTGTCCTATTCACCCTAATAGAGCTTTGTGCACACAGCAGCAGGGAGCTGACCATGGCTGTCTTCAGTAGCGTCCTGGCTGCCATGGTAACCGATCGGAGCCCCATAATTACACTGCTGGGGCTCCGATCAGAAGCTGCCACTGCACCACCAATGAGGTGGAGAGAAGGGGACACTGTGGCCACTGCCACCAATTACTTTAATACTGGGGGTTTGGGGGGGGAGCACAGCGCCACCAATGATTTTAATACTGGGAGGTGGGGGAAGCGCACTGCGCAACCAATAATTTTAATACTGGGAGGTGGGGGAAGCGCACTGCGCCACCAATGATTTTAATACTGGGGGGTGGGGGGGAGGGCGCACTGTGCCACCAATGTTTTTAATACTAGGGAGGGTGCACTGCGCCACCAATGATAATTAACGTTTAATACAGGAGGCGGGTGTGTCGGCGCAGAATCACATAGCCGGCATCCTGCTTCTGACAGGGAGCTGCGATCAGCGGCAGCAGTTAACCCCTCAGGTGCGGCACCTGAGGGGTTAACTGCCGCTGATCGCAGCTTTCTGTCATATAGGCTGGTGTCATGGTCTTACCTTCTTGCTGTTCTCCTTCGTTTGACATGTGCTGGCGGCCATCTTGGTTTCTGGGTTTCTTGTAGCCTCCCACCCTGCGGCTCCTCCTTCCCACTGGGAGGAGCTGGATGCCTAGCTCATATATATAGGAGGTCTGTGGCTTCAGTTCCTTGCTTGGTCCTCCTGTGTTCACATGCTTCTAGACTGCTGCTGCTTCTGGTTCCTGATCCTGGTTTCGTCCGACTACCCTGCTGGTTCCTGATCCTGGTTTCGTCCGACTACCCTGCTGGTTCCTGATCCTGGCTTCGTCTGACTACCCTGCTGGTTCCTGATCCTGGCTTCGTCTGACTACCCTTCTGGTTCCTGACCTCTGGCTTCGCAAAGACTCTGCTTCGGTTTCGCCATCCGTTTGGACTTTTGCTTTATAGCTTTATTTTCAATAAAGCCTTCTTATTTTCACTTATCCCTTGTTGTACGTCTGGTTCATGGTTCCGTGACATTAGGACCAAGCCATGAATTCTGACGGTACAGGGCCATCCTCGCTACCCACGCTGGTTGCCAGACTTGATCAGCAGGATCACCTGTTGGGTCGGTTCGCTGTGGCGTTGCAAACCCTGCTTGAACGCACGGCTCATTTCGCTCCCGTTGCCGATGGGTCGGTTGTCGCTCCTGGGTCCGCTCCTACTGCCGCTCCGGTTGTTGCGCCAGAGTCTACCCCGACACCTGTTGTTGCACCTGCGGTGTTTCGGGGTATGACCGGTTCTGCCCCTCTTCCACAGCGCTTTGGGGGAGAGCCAACTCAGTGCCGAGGTTTCCTTAACCAGGTGGGCATTTATTTCGAGTTGCTGCCACATGCCTTTCCCACTGAGAGATCAAAGGTGGGCTTCTTGATCTCGCTGCTCTCGGACAAGGCCTTGGCCTGGGCCAGCCCTTTATGGGAGAACAACAATCCGGTGGTTGCCGAGTTTTCCGGTTTTGTTGCTTCTCTTCGGAAGGTATTCGATGTGCCGGCTCGTGCTGCCTCTGCTGCAAAGCTCCTTATGTCCATCAGACAGGGTTCACGATCCGTAGCTGAATACGCCATTGAGTTTCGTACCCTGGCAGCAGAGGTGGGCTGGAATAATGAGGCTCTGGTCGCTGCTTTCTCTCATGGTCTCTCGGATGCCTTGAAGGATGAGGTTGCAGCTAAGGACCTACCAGTGGAGCTCGAGTCTCTTATTTCTTTCCTGATTTTGATTGACACCAGACTCAGGGAGAGACCTTCCTTTAAGGAGAGCCTGCGGAGGTTTTCTAACAGATTGGCGCCTACGTTTGTTGTCCCACCCGTGCCTCCCTCTCCTCCCACGCCTCCTGGGGATGACTTGTCTGGGGGTGAACCCATGCAGCTGGGGTTTGCTCGCCTGTCCGAGGGGGAGAGGGTACTCCGGAGACGCGAGGGCCGATGCATGTACTGTGGTCTCGGTGGGCATTTTCGGTTGGCATGTCCGAACCGTCCGGGAAACGCTCGCACCTGAGATCCTGTCGGGGGCAGATCTTGGGTGGAGTCTCCTCGTCCCCGGTTTCCCGTGTTGACAAACCACTGATCACTGTTGTCCTCTCCTGGGTCGGGGGCTCGGTGACGACCCAGGCGTTGGTGGACTCTGGTGCCGGTGGTTTGTTCATTGATAATGTGTTCGCTGCCGCCAATTCCATTCCTCTGCAGGCTCGAGGTTCCCCACTGGCTCTTGAGGCGATAGACGGCAGACCCCTTCTGCCGCCACACGTGACTCATGAGACCCTTCCAGTGGGGATAGCCATTGGTGCCGTTCACAGAGAGTCGGTCTGCCTCCAGGTTATTTCGTCTCCACACTACTCGGTGGTCTTGGGGTACCCCTGGCTCCGGAAGCATAATCCGACTTTCGATTGGAGATCGGCCGAGATCCTCTCGTGGTCACCGCAGTGTGGGGCTAGTTGCATCCATGGGTCTGTCAAGTTGCTGTGTATTTCCTCGGACTCTCTGTTGCCTCCTGAATACGAGGAGTACCGGGATGTATTCGATAAGGTGCGCGCGGTTGCCCTACCTCCGCACCGCCCATACGATTGTGCCATAGAGTTACAATCTGGTGCCGTTCCTCCTCGTGGCAAAGTCTATCCACTGTCGGTAGCGGAGAATGAGGCCATGGAGGAGTACGTGAGGGAGGCGCTTTCACGCGGACACATTCGCAAATCCTCGTCCCCGGCAGGGGCTGGATTTTTCTTTGTGAAAAAGAAGGGCGGTGAGTTGAGGCCTTGCATCGATTACAGGGGTCTCAATCGCATCACGATCAAGAACGCTTACCCGATACCCTTGATTTCCGAGCTGTTCGATCGCCTTAAAGGGGCCACGGTCTTTACCAAACTCGACCTGAGGGCGGCATATAACCTGGTAAGGATCAAGGCGGGCGATGAGTGGAAGACCGCGTTTAACACCAGGACCGGTCATTATGAATCCTTGGTTATGCCCTTTGGGTTGTGCAATGCGCCCGCAGTCTTTCAGGAATTCATCAACGATGTTTTCCGTGACCTGTTGCAGCAGTGTGTGGTGGTCTATTTGGATGACATCTTGGTATATTCTGAATCCATGGAGGCCCACATTCTGGATGTCAGACGAGTGTTGCAACGGTTACGAGAGAACAAGCTGTTCGGTAAGCTTGAGAAATGCGAATTTCACCGATCCCAGGTAACCTTCTTAGGTTACATCATTTCCGCTGAGGGGTTCTCCATGGATCCTGAGAAGGTTTCGGCTGTCTTACAGTGGCCCCAGCCCAGTGGTCTTCGTTCCCTGCAGCGCTTTTTGGGCTTCGCCAATTATTATCGGAAGTTCATCAGGGACTTTTCCATGCTAGCCAAGCCTCTCACGGATCTGACCAGGAAGGGCAGTAATTCCCAGGTCTGGCCGCTCGAGGCCATCCAAGCTTTTGAGGCTCTAAAGTCCGCCTTTGTGTCGGCTCCGATTCTGTCGCATCCCAACCCTGGGTTGCCCTTTGTCCTCGAGGTGGACGCGTCTGAGACGGGAGTAGGCGCCCTTCTGTCTCAGCGTAGAACACCAGAGGGTCCTCTGCTTCCTTGTGGGTTTTACTCCCGGAAACTGTCTTCCGCGGAGTGCAACTATCAGATTGGTGACAGGGAGTTATTGGCCATCGTGCAGGCCCTTAAAGAATGGAGGCACTTGCTCGAGGGTTCGGTGGTTCCGGTCCTCATCCTGACGGACCACAAGAATCTGACCTACCTTTCTGAGGCCAAGAGATTGACACCACGTCAGGCCAGATGGGCTCTGTTCTTGTCACGTTTTAATTACGTGGTCTCCTACCTACCCGGTTCCAAGAACATCAGGGCGGATGCCTTATCACGGCAGTACTCCGAGCTGTCCAGGGAGGAGTCGATTCCGACTTCGGTCATACCTCCGAATCAGATCTTGGCCGCCATTCGCACCAGCCTGACCTCTCCCCTGGGTGAGCAGATTTTGGCGGCTCAATCTGGTGCTCCCTCTGGGAGACCCAACGGCAGATGTTTTGTGCCTGAGGAGTTGCGCACTCGGTTGTTGCGAACCTACCATAACTCCAAGACCGCGGGGCATCCTGGAAAGAATCAGCTGTCCTGGGCTGTTTCACGTCTCTTCTGGTGGCCTTCCCTACGTTCCGACATCGCCGCATATGTAGCGGCATGCTCCGTTTGTGCCCAGAGTAAGTCCCCTCGGCACCTTCCGTTGGGCCTTCTGCAACCCATAGCCACCGGGGAGCGCCCATGGTCACACCTGGGGATGGATTTCATTGTGGACCTCCCTGCATCCCGAGGCCATACGGTCATTCTCATGATTGTGGATCGGTTTTCCAAAATGTGCCACTGTGTTCCTCTCAAGAAGTTACCCTCTGCACAAGAGTTGGCCACGATTTTTGCCAGGGAGGTCTTCCGGTTGCACGGTTTGCCCAAGGAGATTGTGTCAGATCGGGGGAGTCAGTTTGTGTCCAGGTTCTGGCGCGCCTTTTGCTCCCAGTTGGGGATTCATCTCTCCTTCTCCTCGGCCTACCACCCTCAGTCCAATGGGGCCGCAGAACGATCCAATCAGGCCTTGGAGAAATTCCTTCGTTGCTATGTCTCCGATCACCAAGACAATTGGGTTGACCTCCTGCCTTGGGCTGAGTTTGCCAGGAACACGGCGGTGAACTCTTCCTCTGGGACGTCTCCCTTCATGGCCAATTATGGGTTCCAACCTGCCGTGTTACCGGAGGTATTCTCTCCCCAGGATATTCCGGCTGTGGAGGATCACCTTTCCGTCCTACGTGCTTCTTGGGTACTGATCCAGAAGTCCCTTGAGGTCTCTGCGCAGCGCCAGAGACTCCAGGCTGATCGCAGACGAGCGCCTGCTCCTTCCTACCAGGTCGGAGACCGTGTATGGTTGTCCACCCGCAACCTCAACCTTCGAGTGCCCACTCCCAAGCTGGCGCCTCGCTTTGTTGGTCCCTTCCGAGTGCTTCGCAGGGTAAACCCGGTAGCCTATGCCCTTGCGCTTCCTCCTGGCATGCGGATCTCCAACGTGTTTCATGTCTCCCTGTTGAAGCCACTGGTGTGTAATCGTTTCACTTCCTCGGTTCCTCGGCCTCGTCCGGTCCAAGTGGGTAATCGTGAGGAGTATGAGGTGAGCAATATCCTGGACTCACGCCTGGTCCGCGGTCGGGTGCAGTTTTTGGTCCATTGGCGTGGTTATGGTCCAGAGGAGCGTTCCTGGGTTCCCTCCGCAGATGTCCATGCTCCTGCCTTGCTCCGAGCCTTCCACGCACGCTTCCCTCAGAAACCGTTCTTTACTCCGCGGAGGAGGGGCCCTTGAGGGGGAGGTACTGTCATGGTCTTACCTTCTTGCTGTTCTCCTTCGTTTGACATGTGCTGGCGGCCATCTTGGTTTCTGGGTTTCTTGTAGCCTCCCACCCTGCGGCTCCTCCTTCCCACTGGGAGGAGCTGGATGCCTAGCTCATATATATAGGAGGTCTGTGGCTTCAGTTCCTTGCTTGGTCCTCCTGTGTTCACATGCTTCTAGACTGCTGCTGCTTCTGGTTCCTGATCCTGGTTTCGTCCGACTACCCTGCTGGTTCCTGATCCTGGTTTCGTCCGACTACCCTGCTGGTTCCTGATCCTGGCTTCGTCTGACTACCCTGCTGGTTCCGGATCCTGGCTTCGTCTGACTACCCTTCTGGTTCCTGACCTCTGGCTTCGCAAAGACTCTGCTTCGGTTTCGCCATCCGTTTGGACTTTTGCTTTATAGCTTTATTTTCAATAAAGCCTTCTTATTTTCACTTATCCCTTGTTGTACGTCTGGTTCATGGTTCCGTGACAGCTGGGCAGCGCCTTCTGTACTTGTATTAGATGTTAATTATCATTGGTGGCGCAGTGCGCCCACCCCTCCTCCTCCCGTCTCTCCTCATTGGCAGTGCGGCACAGGGGGAGGGAGAGAGTGACTACTCCCCTGTGCTGCTGAGGGAACATGAAGTGCTGACAGCATCACGCTCATGTTCTGTTATAGCGCACTGGACGCATTATCGGCATATCGGCAAGGTTAGATTCCGATACCGATAACTTTAAAAATCATTTATATCGGCTGATAATTTCAGTAACTCCGATAATCGGTCGATCCCTAGTCAGAACCAGGCCAAAGTCAATACCAGGAGAGCGGACAGGGTTAAACCAAGAGTAGACAAATCAAATACAACAAAAAGCCAGTGTCAAAACCAGGAAGAAACATCAGGGACCAAATCGTCAGGCTAGAGTTTAAGTCAGGGCCCAAATCAGAGGTCAACAATCCAGTATAGAACAGACAGTAGAAGGCTAGTGAGGTTATCCATCAGAACAATACCAATCACAGGCAACCTGTTGCCAGCAGATTGCCCGTTTAAATAGACCACGCTTCCAGGTCACATGATGTGCCCAGCCTTACATGACTAGTGAAGTCAGCACCTCAGACATGCCAGCACAACTTCTTACTAGCCAGCGTTCCTGCATAGGGAGTGCCCAGCCTGCTTACCCTGACAACTGAACACCAATCGCACTGCCTGCAGAAGAGCGCTTCCACCAGCCGTGGAGCGGGGGTGTGACACTTACCTAAGGCATCTACCTTCACTTTTAATGAAATTAATATTGGAAATTTCTGAGATACTTGGACACATAAAAAGTTGCTTAAGTTTTTCCATAATTCAAAACACACCACATATTTTCTGTGGTGAAAAATAAGAATTGATTGGCAGGAGGCTCCTGTGCATCGGTTTCATTTACTGTAAAGCCTGAGCAGCTCTAAAGGGATTGTTTTATGTTAGAAGAGCTGATAGCTGCTGCGTAAGAGACAATGGTGACGGTTCAAGCCGGGTAATCCCATTTCATTTTGTTATTAGATGAAATGTATTTGATATTTTTTTATACTAATAGAGAAACTCCTTTTCTATATATAGAGACACACTGTTGCTCAACTTATCTACAGTCAGAAAATGTCATAACATTTTTTATTCCTCCATGTAAAATAGTGCACAGCTTCAAGATTTCCATTATTCTTTCTACATAACATAAATAACTGTATATGTAGGAAACACATGCTTTTTGGCTGACACAAGGCTAAACATTATTCTGCTACCTCAGTCCATTTTCTTTATCAGAATTTTGGCTTCATAGTTTGCCACAAAAATGTCACCAATGTGAATTAAAAGTTCATGCAAATTAAGACAAATGGATAAGCCATACACAGCCAGTGCTGTAAAAATGTGTGATGCTGACTGTGCAGACCATATAGAACACATTTCTGGATCTGATATTGAGAAAAGGTGGTTGAGCGGCACTCCTGTAGCTGGTTGGCGGTGCTCAGTGGTAAGGGTGCATATAATTTATATTAAAAAACCACGGCACTCTATAGTTGCTTTTTAGTTACTTGTTTTATTTCATTTTTTCATTATATATCTTTTTTCATTTTAGTATCCATCCAAAAATAAGCCACTGGCCAACGTTTCGGTCTAGTCTTAGACCTTGTTCACGGCCTAATGTATAGACAAGTAAATGTTTTAAATTAATAATTAAATATATAGAACAATAGAAAATGGTTCTTTGTCAAATCACTTAATATAGTTGACAATGCATTGGTAAATAACATCATTCTTGGGAAGAAAATCTCTGTCATATAAAGGAGAATACAAAAACGGACCAAAATCATCTATGGTCGGACACAAGATCATATAAGCATATGTATCTCTTCAGGTGGTCTATCAGTAGCATGATATGTCGCAGGGTGAGAGCAGAGGTCTAAAATGGGGTGCTGTAGTAGGGATATCCAGATAGCGGTGATGTAGGGTATCTGTGGGATCCAAACAGTATAATATTACTATTACTAGGTGGATACTGGGATAGTGTTCTAGTCATATAGGTTGTATAAACAATGTGGTTCAGACCACATAGATACGATGCCAATAGACTTAGTCGAATGGGGGTAACATGAAGGTAGCAAGGTAGCAGAGACACAGATATTATTAACACAGATATAGTAAACTCAGGTATTATGAAGGTAGCAAGGTAGCAGAGACACAGATATTATAAACACAGATATTGTAAACACAGATATTAGCTAAATCCTTAGCCATCAATTTTGGAAGTGCACATACCTTAGTCTGTATAGTAGGGAAGTCTCTGGGATGGTATAGGGACGCTACTGGTTTGTGCGATTTATAGAGCTAGCGAGGGGAGGCGTGGGGGGGCGTGTCTGGCGCCAAAAGCGTGCGCATATGTAAAATAACTTGTTGGTCCAACGTTACCTTAGACGCACGTCACAAGCGGACGCATGTGCAGAGCGACCTGGGCGGAGAGTGGCTTGAGCCGGATTAAATGTTTGCGGGCGCATGCGCAGTAAAGCACGCTGGTCTAGTAAGGGAACTGGTAGAACGTAGCCGCATATTGGAAGATGTGCGCATGCGCAATGACAGTAGCGGTTATAATAGGAGGAATAGAGCAGCATAAAGGACATAAAGTCAGCATTAATCATATAGAAATTGCTCATATTAAGACAAAGTCGCTATCTATTTGTTAATTATAGGAAATATGTTAAAACTAGGAGTTTGGCTAGTCTAAGGTAAATGAGTACAGATGCCTCTATGTATCCTAACGTATATATTGATATGACACTATAATACTATAATGTATCACTATAATATATTATGGCAATGGTTTGATACTACCTGTGTGACAGTGGTCATTTCACCTGTAGGAAATAAAGAGGAGGGGGGGGGGGGAAAGGGAAGGTTAATATCTGGAAGCATATCACATATTAATTTCGCATATATATACAATGTGTTAAACAATGGATTGTGAGGTTACTAGCATATAGTCATATGGATCTAGGAAAATAGGAGTATCAAATACAAGAATCAAGAGATACAAAAATCAAAGTCTCTATTTAACCCACGGGGTGCCAGGGTGTTAAGTTCAAAGATCCAATACGCCTCGCGTTGTTTTAAACGTGCTATCCTGTTTCCTCCGCGTCTTGCCGATTCTACTTGTTCAAGGATTTGGAACTTTAATGGATTGACCTGGTGGTTGGCAGAGATGAAATGGTGTGGTACTGGTAGTTCGGTTTTTTGGCAGCGAATATCCGATTTATGCTTAGAGATGCGGTCCCGTACACATTGGGTGGTTTCACCCACATATGCCAGTCCGCACGGGCAACGGATTAAATAGACAACGTATGAGGATGCGCATGTATAGAAGCCCTTTGGGTGGTATGTTTTGCCAGAATGTGGATGAATGATCCTATTTCCTCGAATGACGTTGTTGCATTGGGTGCAACTGAGGCATGGATAAGTTCCTGTTTTTGAAGGGGCCAATGTGGTTTGTCTTAGGGAGGGTTTCATAGGACCAATATCAGCTTTCACTAGTCTATCTTTCAAATTTTGGGGTCTTTTATAACACATGCGGACCGGAGACTGAAATTCTGGAATATCTGGATATGATTGTGTAAGAATTGGCCAATGTTTTTTTTATTATGGTTTGGATTTTGGGCATGATGAGATGATATGTCACCACTAGCGGGAGACGAGGAGGCGAAGGAGTGGTATTGGAAGAGGAATTCGGGTGTACAGGAAGAGTTTGTTCTAGTGTAAGTAAGGACCGTGGATATCCTCTATCCTGAAATTTTTGTGACATTTCTTCTAGTCTTTTCTTGCAAAGTATGGGGTCCTTGACTATTCTAGATACTCTTTGGAACTGTGATCGTGGTAAGGATTGTTTCGTGGTACGGGGATGGCAGCTTGAATAGTGGAGGAGAGTGTTCCGGTCCGTTGGTTTGCGGTATAAGTCAGTGGTCAGTGTGCCATGGGGTGTCTTAATAACGACCGTGTCCAGGAAACTGATAGATAGTGGATCGGTATGGGCTGTGAATTTCAAGTCAGGGTCAACACTGTTGATATGTAATAGAAAGGTAGAAAATGTAGTCTGGTCACCTCTTCATATACAGAATATATTGTCGATATATCGGTGCCATGATGTTACATGTGATTGGAATAGATCGTTAGGATAGATCCAATCTTCCTCAAACTGTGCCATGAAGGCATTAGCGTAGGGTGGCGCCACATGAGCGCCCATTGCGGTCCCTTTCTTCTGAATGTAAAAATTGTCACCGAACATGAAAAAGTTATGTTGAAGTACAAATTGTAGTAGATGTATACAGAAGGTCTGTGCTAGTGGGGAGAGTTCGGAAGTTCTCAGTAATGTTGTGACAGCTGCAATTCCTTTGTCATGTGAGATTGAAGTATATAAACTGTTTACATCTAGTGTCACAAGTAGACTATCTGGGGGCAGGTCTTGAAGATTTGAAATGATAGAAAGAAACTGTGATGTATCAAGTAAGAATGATCACGTTTGTTTGATGAGTGGAGTAAGTATTTTTTCTAGGAATTTTGATAGTGGTGAGAGTAGGGAGTCGGTGGAGGCTACTATTGGTCTACCCGGTGGATGAGTGAGATTTTTATGGATTTTCGGTAAAATGTAAAACACTGGAAGAATGGGATTGTTGTTGAGAAGGAAAGTATATGTGGATTTGTCAATAGTATTGAGTTGGAGATGGCGGTCTAGGAAGGTAGTGATGTCCTTAGTCAGTTGAAAAGTGGGGTTGTATTGAACTTGTTCATAGGTGGTAGTGTCAGATAGTTGTCTTAGTATTTCTTGGATGTAAAATGAAGTGTCCATTATGACTATCGCGCCCCCTTTGTCAGCTGGTTTGATAGTGATTGTTTTGTCTGACTGTAGAGTGTTGAGAGCAATGTGTTCCTCACTTTTTAGGTTGGGCGAAACATGTAAATCTCCATTTTTAAGGGCGGTGGTACTGGTTTTGATATCACGATTTATAAGGTCAATATATGCTTCAACGCCATGATATGTTTTGGGGGGCATGTAGTTACTTTTGTTTCTAAGGTTCATTGTTTTGATGGATAGAAGAGTGGGTGATGTGGCTGGTACGGGTGTTGTAATTTGTTGTGCAAAGTGGGTCTTAAGTCTGAGGGTTTTGTAGAATCTGTTAAGTTCCTGCTCCAGAGGGAAAAGTCTTAGATTGCCGTATGGGCAAAATGAGAGTTCCTTGGATAAGACATTCAGTTCAGCTGGTGAAAGGGTTCGTGAGGAAATATTCACTATGAGGTTCCTACCTGTGACAAATGGATAAGCCATACACAGCCAGTGCTGTAAAAATGTGTGATGCTGACTGTGCAGACCATATAGAACACATTTCTGGATCTGATATTGAGCATGTGTGAAAGAGTAAAACATACACGTTTAGGCTCCTTGCAGGTGAGCGTTCCTCCCGCAGCGAGTCCGCATCGCATCACCCGGCCTGACCTCCCAGCACTGATGGGATTCACATAGCATTATATTGATCTATGATGCTATGTAACCCTTACAGTTCTGGAATGTATTGGATAACACTGGCAGCATTATGCTGCATTATGCTGCATTGCGGACTCGCTGCGGGAGGAACGATCGTCTGCAAGGGGCCTTACTGATAGGGTCAGCCCAACCATTTATGGAGGCTTCTTTGGTTTGAAATGTTTAGTAATGACAGCATTGTAGGAATGCCGTAGTTTTGACCAGGTTATGATATTATATATTAATTATATATGCCCTCAAAGCATGTTTCCATTGGCTTTCTTTGTTAGTCTTGGATTATATGTGGAACTAAGGGAGGTAAAGAATATTCAAAAGCGGACAGTGCTTTGGATTGAGTTGGTTTTATATACATATCAGATTATAAATTCTGGATTATTACCTGGCATTTATTTCAATAGCGTTTTCTTCTTAATTACACACCTAGGATTTTAAGCAAGTGCTGTGTATCCTGGATACTTCCCATGTAATAAACTATGATGAGGAAGTTGGTCTCTTTAGGGTTCTAACATTCCTCACAGTGCTTGGCCAGCTGCTGTGATTTGTGAGCTGTCAGAGCTCCAGCTTGAATCTCTCTCAAGTTGCGTTAGAGACAATGTTACAATTTCAGATGATGGAGCAGTGCAATAGAAAATGAAAAAAAAAAAAAAAACAGCACGTGTTGTTTATGAATACTTTGTACAGGTATTTAAATGTGTTCTCTGGACAAAATGGGTCAGAATGGAAAACAAAATAAAAAAAAGTGATATGTACCTCACCGATCCACTGCTGCTCCACTTTTCATGGATTTCTTGGCCTGTTGGTCTTTGCTTTTTGATCCCACTTGACACACTGAGAATACCTGCTCAGCCAATTACTCAGTCAGCCGTACAGCCCCTTTAAAGCCATAATAACCCTTGACATACTAGTACATTATGGCCGCAAGTGATTTGTAGACCTTTGACATAGCTGTGCACGCCCGATCAGTGAGGGGTCCCTGCTGTATCCGCTGGCATCGGCTTTTATATGCATGTACAGTATGTACTGTACTACATTGAAACAGAGATTAGACCCTGAAATCTTGAAGCTCCTGTACTGGTACAAAAATAAAAAGTGAAAAACAGTAAAAAAATAAATATGTGTTTTATAAAAAAAATGTAACTATAGTATTTTTAATAAAAATTTTAAAATAATAAAAATAGACATATTAGATATTGCTGAATCCGTAATAATCGGCTCTATAAAACCTACCCCATCGCGTGAACACCGTAAAAAAAAAAAATTATTGCGCCAAAAACCTTGCCAAAAAAGTATAATATTGAACGATCAAAAAATCTTATTTACCCAAAAATGGTACCACAAAAAGTGAGCTCCTACACAAGACGATTAGCAGAAAAATAAAAAAATATGGCATTCAGAAAACAGACACAAAAACATGAATTAAAAAACAATGCTTTATCTAAAACTGCAATACAAAATTAAAAATACACATATTTGGTTTTGTCAAGTCCGCAATGATCTGCTATATAAAAATAACACATAACCTATGCTGTCAGGTGAACGCTGTAAAAAGCAAGAAATTAAAAACGGTGCTAGAACTTGTTACTTTGCCTCACAAAAAGTGTCAATAATCATATGTACCCACGAATAGTACCAACAAAACTCTACTGTTTCTACTGTAGGGGTGCATCAGGGGGTCTTCAAATGCGACATGCCAACTTACAATTATCCCAGCGAAATCTGCCCTCCAAAATCCATATGTTGCTCCTCCCCTTTTGTGCCCTCCGTAGGGTTCCGTTCCGTGCTTCCGTTCCGCACCATTCCGCATCTCCGGATTTGCGGACGCATTGAAGTGAAAGGGTCCACATCAGTGATGCGGAATGCCCACGGAACGGTGCCCGTGTATTGCAGATCCGCAAATGTGGTCTGCAATACGGCAACGGGCAGCACACGAACTGCAGGAGGCCAGATATTGAGTTTTGTTTTGCTGTTATCCCTTGCTACCTTACAGGAAAAAGTGAAAAGAAGTGAAATTTTGAAATTTCTCATCTATTTTCCTTTCATTCTTGTGGAACACCTAAAGGGTTAATACAGTTTGTAGAATCATATTTGAATAACTTGAGGGGTGGATTTTCTAAAACGGGGTAATTTATGAGTGGTTTTGATTATGTTAGCCCCACAGAGTGACTTCATAATTGAATTGGTCCTTGATCTTGGAAATTTTCTTAAAATTTGTAAAAATTGCATCTAAAATTGTATTTCATCTAACATCCCCAAAAAATAAAATTACATTTACAAAATGACAGTGTCAAAATACAGTAGACATATGGGAAATGGAAAGTAATAACTATTTTATGAGGTCTTAAAAGCAGAGGAATTAAAATTTTAAAAATTGTCTTAAAAATGTTTTTGGTAAATTTTTTATTTTATTTTTTATTAATAAAGGTGGAATATATAGACTCAAATTTACCACTATCATGAAGTACAATGTGTCAAGAGAAAACAGTCTTAGGCTGAGTTCACACGGGCGAGATTTCTGCGCGGGTGCAATGCGGGAGGTGAACGCATTGCACCCGCACTGAATCCCGACCCATTAATTTCTATGGGGCTGTGCACATGAGCTGTGATTTTCACGCATCACTTATGCATTGCGTGAAAATCGCAGCATGCTCTATATTGTGCGTTTATCATGCAACGCGGTGCGATTTTCACGCATGGTTGCTAAGATGACAGTCTATTCACTTTATTATTTTCCCTTATAACATGGTTATAAGGGAAAATAAAAGCATTCTTTAATACAGAATGCTTAGTAGGTGGTCAATTGAGGGTTACATTTTTTTATTATTAATTCACCTTCTCCTCTTGATCGCGTAGCTGCTGGTCTCTTCTTACTTCGTTAATCATGAGCTGCCGGCTAAAGGACCTGTGGTGACGTCATATCACATGGTCCAATCACTTGATCCATCACCGTGGTTATAAGGGAAAATAATAACATCTACACAACACCGAACCCAAACCTGAACTTCTGTGAAGAAGTTCGGGTCTGGATACCACAGTCTTGCTAAACGCATTGCACCCGCGTGATAAAAACTGAACAACGGAACACAATCACAGTCAAAACTGACTGCAATTGGGTACCTACTCGTGCGGGTTTGCCGCAACGCATCCGGACCTTATCCGGACATGCTCGTGTGAACTCAGCCTTAGAATGAGAATGGCTTGTATAAGTAAAAGTGTTCCAAAGTTATTACCACAGAAAGTGACACATCAGATTTCCAAAATTTGGTCAGGTCCTTAAGGTGAAAAGTTACTGCGTCCTGAATGGGTTAAGGGTTTTCCCCACCACAAACATTCATGGAATATCAATTCAGCATTACATAAATGTTTTATTTGTGGGGTCTGATAGCTGAGACCCATCTTGAACAAAGGTTCTATATCCCCTATTTACAGGAAGCTTTTCTTTATAACCCATGAGCTTATTTTGCTTTTGTATGGAGTATTGTGTACAATACCAGTGCAAAAGAAAGACAAAGCAGAGCTTGAGTAACGACGCAAACTAAAGTAATATATGGAATTGGTGGACTACATTAACCAGAATTATTACCAAAATTAGGGTTATTTATTTAAGAAAAAATATAACTGAGGGGAGATCAAATAACTATAAAATATTTCAGAAATATCTCCCGTGATCAATTTATACCTAGGGTTGTGACGGTGATAAGGGAACATCCTTAATGTCTTTATTGTAAGAGCAGTGAGACTGTGGAGCTCTCTGCTTGTGGATATGGTGATGGTGAACTTACTAAAAGAGTTACAGAAGAGCCTGAAAATATTTATTGAATATAATAATATAAGTTTATAGTTATTAGAATTTCGAACATGGGTTGTTGATCCAGGGAATTATCAGAATTGTGGACATGGGTTGTTGATCCAGGGAGTTATCAGAATTTTGGACATAGGTTGTTGATCCAGGGAGTTAGGCTAGGGCACAACTATACTGCAATATGTGTAGCGTGACATTGATGTCGCACCAATGTTGCGTGACAATTTTTATAATTATAGTCCATAGTGTCGCACTGCGACAGCCGCAGAAAAATCTTGGATTTTTTTTGTTAATCAATTTTTCTTGCAGCACAGCAAGAGTTAACAGAATAATAAACTTCAATATACATTTCTCTGATTCTGAAATTTATAGAAATACCCCATATGGATTTTGGAGGCATATTTTGCTAGAATGTTTTTTTAGGAACCATTTTGTATTTGAAGAGACCCTGACTTCAGTTGAAATCCTCTGAAAGTGACCCTATTTTGGAATCTACACCCCTTAAAGAATATATTAAGGGGGAGGGGGGGTATTGAGCACTGTGACCCCCTAAGCGTTTTAATGAATTTGGAAACTCTTGTGAAATGAAAAGTTTTATTTCTTCCAATAAAATGTTGCTTTAGCCCCAAATTTTTCATTTTCATAAGGTGTAACAGAAAAAGCACCCCATAATTTGTTGCCGTATTCAGGAGAAAATAGGTTACACCCCATATGTCGTGGTAAATTGCTGTGGGGGCACATGGTAGGATTCAGAAGGAAAGGAGCACCATGTGGCTTTTGTAGCGCAGATTTTGATGGGTTGGTTTGCGGGTGCCATTAGTTTTTATTTTTGAGTGATTGTCTTATGTGGGGGCTCATTTTTCGTGGGATAAGGTGATGTTTTTATTGGCACCTTTTTGGGGTACATAAGACTTTTTGATCGTTTGGTATACACTTTTTGTGAGGCAAGGTGAAAAAAAATGGCTGTTTTGGCATTGTTTTTCCCAAAAATTTTTTTACAGCAATCACCTGAGGGGTCATCTCATGTAATATTTTTATAGAGCAGGTTGTTATGGACGCGGCTATACCCAATGCGTCTATTATTTTTCTTTTTGTTACGTTTTGCACAGTAAAAGCAGTTGTTTTTTGTTGCCATTTTCTGAGAGCTATATTTTTTTATTTTTTGTGGGCGATTGTCTTAGGTAGGGTCTAATTTTTGGCGGGATGAGATGACGGTTTGATTGGTACCATTTTGGGCTAAATATGCCTTTTTGATCACTTGGTGTTACACTTTACAGTCATGTGAAAAAATTTGGACACCCTTTGAAAGCATGTGGTTTTTTGTAACATTTTTAATAAATGGTTATTTCATCTCCGTTTCAACAATACAGAGAGATTAAAGTAATCCAACTAAACAAAGAAAACTGAAGAAAAGTCTTTTCAAGATCTTCTGTAAATGTCATTCTACAAAAATGCCTATTCTAACTGAGGAAAAAGATAGGACACCCTCACATGTATTCCCTCTTAAATTGGCTCAGATCTCACACAGGTATATCACACCAGGTGCACATAATTAGTAGATCGTTACTCTGCATGTTGAATGAGGCTTGCCCTATTTAAACCTCAGACATTTAGTTTGGTGTGCTCCTGACTGTTGAAGTGAGAGTGAGCACCATGGTGAGAGCAAAAGAGCTGTCAGAGGACTTCAGAAAAAAGATTGTAGCAGCCTATGAGTCTGGGAAGGGATTTAAAAAGATCTCAAAAGATTTTGAAATCAGCCATTCCACTGTCCGGAAGATAGTCTACAAGTGGAGGGCTTTCAAAACAACTGCCAACATGCCCAGGACTGGTCGCCCCAGCAAGTTCACCCCAAGAGCAGACCGCAAGATGCTAAAAGAGGTATCCAAAAACCCTAAAGTGTCATCTCGAGAACTACAGCAGGCTCTGGCTACTGTTGATGTAGAAGTACATGCCTCTACAATCAGAAAGAGACTGTACAAGTTTAACTTGCATGGGAGGTGTGCAAGGAGGAAACCTTTGCTTTCCAAGAGAAACATCGAGGCCAGACTGACATTTGCCAGCGATAAAGTTGACAAAGACCAGGACTTCTGGAATAATGTTCTTTGGACAGATGAGTCCAAAATTGAATTATTTGGACACAACAGCAGAGGACATGTTTGGCGTAAACCAAACACAGCATTCCAAGAAAAGAACCTCATACCAACTGTGAAGCATGGAGGTGGAAGTGTCATGGTTTGGGGCTGCTTTGCTGCAGCAGGACCTGGTCAGCTCACCATCATAGAATCCACGATGAATTCTACTGTGTATCAGAAGGTGCTTGAAGAACATGTGAGACCATCAGTTAGAAAATTAAAGCTGAAGCGGAACTGGACCATGCAACATGACAATGACCCAAAACATACTAGTAAATCAACCAAAGATTGGCTGAAAAAGAAGAAATGGAGAGTCCTGGAATGGCCAAGTCAAAGTCCAGATTTGAATCCCATTGAGATGCTGTGGGGTGACTTGAAAAGGGCTGTACGTGCAAGAAACCCCTCAAACATCTCACAGCTGAAAAAGTTCTGCATTGAGGAGTGGGGTAAAATTTCCTCAGACCGATGTCGAAGACTGGTAGATGGCTACAAGAACCGTCTCACTGCAGTTATTTCAGCCAAAGGAGGTAACACTCGCTATTAGGGGCAAGGGTGTCCTATCTTTTTCCTCAGTTAGAATAGGCATTTTTGTAGAATGACATTTACAGAAGATCTTGAAAAGACTTTTCTTCAGTTTTCTTTGTTTAGTCGGATTACTTTAATCTCTCTGTATTGTTGAAACGGAGATGAAATAACCATTTATTAAAAATGTTACAAAAAACCACATGCTTTCAAAGGGTGTCCTAATTTTTTCACAAGACTGTATGTGAGGCAAGGCGACAAATAATGGCTCTTTTGTCATATTTTTTTTTTTTTACAGCATTTACCTGAGGGGGCATCTCATTTGATATTTTTATAGAGCAGGTTGTTACAGATGCGGCTATACCCAATGGGCCAGATTTATCATTAGCTCAAGTCAAAATAATGGAGTGAAAAAGTCGCAAAAAAATGCGCAAACGCTGAAACTGCGCACAAATTTGCGACTTTTTTCTGCTCTGCACTATGCTCGCCAGTTTTCTGAAAGTGGGCGTGTTTTCTTATGTAAATGAATCTCTAGACAGATTTACTATTGGGACTATTTAAAAATTTGCAAAAAAGTCGCCAAAAAATGCGCAATTTCACTCCAGTGAGGACCATGCTTATCTTATGAGACTTTTTAATAGAACATGCGACTTTTTCGTAAAAACGTGTGACTTTTTCGTAAAGATGTGTGACTTTTGTAAAGCTGCTTACTGACGGATAAACTGCTACCGTCAAACCACATTTATTACAGTCTTAAAGGGCCGATCATGAATCTGACTTGGTAAAACTGACTTTAGCCATATGTGAAAGTGGAGTGAGCTGTCAGAGTAATGATAAATCTGGCCCAATGTGTCTATTATTTTTATTTTTGTTAAGTTTTACACAGTAAAAGCATTTTTGAACAGAATAAAATCTTTGTGTTTGTGTTGCCATTTTCTGAGAGCCATATATTTTTTTTTTTTTGGGGGCGATTGTCTTAGGTAGATCTCATTTTCTGTGGGATGAGATGACGGTTTGATTGGTACCATTTTGGGCTAAATATGCCTTTTTGATTGCTTGGTATAAAACTTTTTGTGAGGTAAGGTGACCAAAAATTGGCTGTGTTGGAAAAAAATTTTTAATTTTTTTTTATTTTGCAGCGTTAATCTGACGGGGTGGATCATGTAATATTTTTATAGAGCCAGTCGATACGGACGCAGCGATACCTAATTTGTATCCTTTTTTTCCCCTATTTTTTACAATTTCTTTAACTTTATTTTCGGAAAAGGACACTTTTTTTTTCACTTGAAACTTTAAATTTTTTATTTGTAAAACTTTATTTTAATTTCTTTACTTTATTTTTTGTCCCACTCTGGGAACTTTTGTGGTTCTTATCCCCTTTACAATGCATTACAATACATCTGTATTGTAATGCATTGGCTGTAAGTGTATTACTGAGTGTAATACACTTACAGCCTGCTTCCTGTGAGATCCAGGGGGCTGGATCTCAAAGGCTGACAGGGAAGGCAGCACTATGCCTAAGGAAGCAATCGGGCTGCCGTTCCAGCCATCGGTCGTCCCCCACCCGTTACAGCAGCGCGGGGACCCGATGGACACCCGCGACCTGTGAGGATATTGCACATGCCACGGTCAGTGCTGACTGCGGCATTGCAAGGTTTAATGCGCTGGCATCAGTTATTTCACAGATGCCAGCGCATACAGCAGGGGTCCGGCTATCAATGACTGCCGGACCCCTGCAGCTGGTCAATCCTGCTGTACGGAACTGGAATTTCATACACACTTCCCAGCGCTGTACATATACGGTGCTGGTATCCTACGTTTTAACTTCCTCTATATAATAAATGCTATTTGCTGAAGTGAGACAACGCCTTTAACATCTGCCAATATTTTTTGTGATAACAATTAAGCAGCTACTGATGTTAGGGCCTGCCTTAGGTTAAATGGTGCCCTGTGTATGAAGCATTTTCAGCCCCCCCTACACACACTTCCACAACCATTATAGGGAATTTAATACACTTGGAGTGGCTTGAAGAAAAGAATGCATAGCTAATGCTTAAAGGGGTATTCCCATCTAAGACATTTATCACATATTACTAAGATATGGCCTAAACGTCGAACAGGTGCAGAATCCTCTCCTGAAGCTCGGTTATTTTTTGAAGAACTATAGCAGTAAATGGAGAGGATGCTGTGCACGCACAGAGTGCTATTTAACATACAAAGGTAGTGGTGCCATACCAAGCTCAATTACATAAATATAGTACCAGAACCAAGCATGGTACATAAATTCAGCATCAGAACCGAGAATGGTACTTAAAGAAGACCTTTCATGGGTTCAGACATTATAAAATAAGTTGCACGTTACAGTTGCAAGAAAAAGTATGTGAACCCTTTGGAATGATATGGATTTCTGCACAAATTGGTCATAAAATGTGATCTGATCTTCATCTAAGTCACAACAATAGACAATCACAGTCTGCTTAAACTAATAACACACAAAGAATTAAATGTTACCATGTTTTTATTGAACAAATCATGTAAACATTCACAGTGCAGGTGGAAAAAGTATGTGAACCCTTGGATTTAATGGTTGAACTTCCTTTGGCACAATAACTTCAACCAGACGTTTCCTGTAGTTGCAGATCAGACGTGCACAACGGTCAGGAGTAATTCTTGACCATTCCTCTTTACAGAACTGTTTCAGTTCAGCAATATTCTTGGGATGACTGGTGTGAATCGCTTTCTTGAGGTCATGCCACAGCATCTCAATCGGGTTGAGGTCAGGACTCTGACTGGGCCACTCCAGAAGACGTATTTTCTTCTGTTTAAGCCATTCTGTTGTTGATTTACTTCTATGCTTTGAGTCGTTGTCCTGTTGCAACACCCATCTTCTGTTGAGCTTCAGCTTGTGGACAGATGGCATTAAGTTCTCCTGCAAAATGTTTTGATAAACTTGGGAATATATTTTTCCTTCGATAGCAATCCGTCCAGGCCCTGACGCAGCAAAGCAGCCTCAAACCATGATGCCCCTACCACCATACTTCACAGTTGGGATGAGGTTTTTTATTTTTTATTTTTTTTATTTATATTTTTATTGTAAATTTATACAACAGAAAAACAAGGGGGTAACAAGATACCAAGGTATAGGCACACAGGCCAAGATTATATATCTATAAGTACATTGTTAGTGTGAATCAATTATTTAGTTAGTACAAGACAGGTACAAAATCCTTACATGTCCAGTCTAGGGGGGACAGACAAACAAAAAGGGTATAGAAGTATCAGACGACAGGGGGTAGCCATACTAGGTAAGTACAGTGGGGGTTCATATCACAGGTAGATGTTGGAGTGCTGACTTGCTTCAAGTTGCATGGTCATATGCCAGTGGATAAGGACCTGTGGATGTCAATCTACACTCTGCCCTCTGGCTATAACCAGAGGAGGGGCAGGAACCAATTAAAGAGCTCAGAACCGGATTGCACTCCTGTAAGTCGGAAGCCAACTTAAACTGGAAGAGTGTACAATATGTCTTTGGGGGATCTATAATTTGACGACGGGAGCCATTTTTTGAGGAACGTCACGTGAGTTCGCGTTTCCCATGAGGATAACTCTTCGAACCTAAGCAACTGGTCCATTTTCTGGACCCATTGTTCCATCGGTGGGGCTAGGGGTTGCAACCAGAATTTGGTGAGAAGGTGACGAGCGGCCATCAGCATTTGTGAAAAGATAAAGGGTGGTGGGATGTGGCTATTCTCTTGAGGGAAAGAAAGGAGAGCAAGTTGTGGGGAGGGCTGAATACAGGTGCGGCAAATCTTATTAGCTAAGGAGAAATTCTCAGACCACCATTTGAGGATGATGGGGCAGGTCCACCAAATATGAAGAAAGGTCCCTCTATCCCCAAGGCACCTCCAGCAGATGTCCGAAGCAGATTCAGTGAAAAGAGATGTCTTATCAGGCGTATTATACCATCTGGTAAGAATCTTGTAGCCGTTCTCTTGGATTCGGACACAGCGGGAGGCCCCGTGGGGAGATTGAAGGAGCCTATGTAAGGAGAGAAAGAGTAAATTGTGAGATTCAAATCTGATTCCCATTGTTTTACAAAGGGGGGTTTTGTTAAGCTAGGCGTGAGGCACAGCCTTCTGTAGATTTGCGATATCAGTCTTTTTGGGGTAGCGGGTTGGGAGATTATTGACTCCAACCAGACCAGGAGGCGTAGTAAATCGCTCGAATGGATATGCTGTTTTATGTAAGCTCTGAGGTATGAGATTGAGAAGAGGTCACAAGGATGGGGATTAAGTAGAGTTTTTGTGGCTTCTAAATCTACCATTTCCCCATCAGAGTGCATCATTAGGATTAGCGAGGTCGGTGAAGATTTTAAACCTTGGGAGGTCGACGACCTAAGGGAGGGGGGGGCCGTATCTAGTATATCTTTTATCGTTTGAAGTGGAGAGGGGAATTGTATGGAGCAATGGGAGTCGGAGAGCCATTTCCATGTCTCAAGGGTGGCTTTAATAATTGGGTACTGGGACATCGATCCTGGATGGATAGATTGGTGTCCGAGCAAAAGAGCTCTGGCTGATCTGTTCAATATGTCAATTTCAATTTCTACTGCTGTAGAATGTGGAGGAGGACACAACCATGTTATCGCACAGGATATGAGTATGGCTTTGCCATAAAGTTCTGGGTTCGGATGCCTATGCCCCCTGCTTGTCTAGGCTTTGTGAGGAGGGAGAATGAGAGTCTCGCTTTCCTTCCGCTCCAGATGAAGGATCTACATTTTTTTTGTATTGAGGAATAGTAGGTTTTGGGGATGGCGATGGGGAGAGCTTGTTGCAAATAAGTGAGACGAGGAAGTATAAGGGATGTAAGTAGGTTTTTACGGCCAAACCAGGACAACGTGGGATTAGACCGGGCAAGGTTATCTATTGTTTCAAATATTGAGGATCTTAGAGGGATGTAATTAAGTGGGAAAATGTCAGATATTTTAGGGCTAATTTTGACTCCTAAATACGTAATGGTGGGAGAGGTCCAGTTGAAGGGGGAATCTACCATTAATTGTTGTTTAGTTGAATGGGGAATACCCGAGCAGAGGACTAAAGATTTGTTAGTCTCAGATTTTGAAATCTGAGACAGTACTGAAGAGATCAAGATGAGTCTGGATACGAAGCAATGAGACTACCGGGTTAACCGTCATCATGAGAACATCATCAGCAAACGCTGCGATTTTTTGTTCCCTGCCTCCCAAACATAGACCTTTGATCTCCCTATCCAACCTTATGACAGAAAGGAGTGGTTCCAAGGCTAAGATGAATAAGAGTGGGGAAAGAGGACAACCCTGGCGGGTCCCATTGCTTATGGCGAATGGAGAGGAAAGGTTTCCATTGACTAGCACTAGGGCTGTTGCTTGTTTGTACATGGTAAAAGTGGCTTGGACAAAGGGACCAGGAAGGCCAAATCTCAACATTACCTGTTTTAAATACATCCAGTTGACCCTATCGAATGCTTTCTCAGCATCAGTACTGAGAAGAAGCAGGGGGGAGGAAGTACGCTTGGCGTGGCAAAGAGTGTTAATTACTCTGGAAGTATTATCTTTGCCCTCTCTGTTGCAGATAAAGCCAACCTGGTCCCCATGAACAAGGTGGGGGAGAAGGGTCGCCAGTCTGTTAGATAACATTTTGGCAAGAAGTTTGAGGTCTATGTTTAGGAGGGATATGGGCCTATAATTAGAGCATTGTTTGGAATCTTTCCCTTCCTTAGGTATGAGTGTGATGTGGGCCGTTGTCATGTCTCTAGAGAGCGGGGTTCCACTTAGTGTGGTATTGCAGACTTCAAGGAGGTGAGGGAGCAGGAGTTCGTGGAAAGTCATAATATGAGACCGGGAGACCATCTGGTCCTGGGCTCTTCCCTGTTGGCAATTGACGCAAGGCCTTATTAAGTTCATTTAGAGTGAAGGGGGGCTTCTAAACTAGTCTTCTGTTCAAGAGATATGGAAGGAACATTGGACGACTCTAAGAGAGCTGAGATGCTGGAGGCACGTATTTCTGGGGTTGTAGAGGGGGTAAGGTTATAGAGATCCTCATAAAAGGAGCAAAACTAGGCAGCTATCTGGTTAACAGAAAAGATTGATTTGCCATCATGAGAGGACAGTTGGTGAACATAATTAGCAGATCTCCTCCCTTTAATCCTGCTCATTAAAAATTGTGTGGCCTTGTCTCCATGCGCGTAGAATTTGTGTTGAGAATTCATGTAGTATTTGGCCGTATTAGTTATTAAAAGAGACTTAAGATTAGCTCTATATTTCGAAAAATTCCTGCAACTGGGAATCGGAAGGGTTTTCTTTGTGACACGATTCGAGTTTCTGTATATTTTTGAGGGTCTCATCAATTGCTTTTTCCCTCAATCTTTTTTGATGGGATCCAATATTGATGAATTGGCCTCTGATGACTGGTTTGTGTGCATCCCAAAGGGTGTTAACAGAGATATCAGGACATTTGTTCAGGAAGAAATATTCCTTAATATGCTTGGATACCAAATCAACCATATCTTGGAACCCCAAAAGAGATTCATTTAGTCGCCAATTGAAGCAAGGGGGATTGCTATTGGGGGCTGCTACTGAGAGGAAGATAGGGAAATGGTCCAAAAGATGCATGGAACCTATTGAGGCCTTACTACAAAGATCTAGGTGTTCCTTAGAAACGAACAGGTAATCTAGACGGTGATAGACACCATGCATTGGGGAGTAGAATGTGTAGTCCTGGGTATTAGGGTTGTGAGATCACCAAACATCTATTAGTTGTAGGTTCCAGAAATTATTACGTATGGCTTTAAGGGACTTGCTGGAGTGGTTTGATTTATGTGTTGAGATGTCTATTTGCGGAAATAGGGCGACGTTTAGGTCTCCTCCCAGAATCACTACCCCCTCCTTGAAGGAATCAATGATTGGGAAATTAGTTGAAAACCAGTGAAGTTGGTTGGAGTTGGGGGCACATAAGTTTATGAAGGTATATGTTTGTGGGCCTATGGTGCCTTTAACTAAAATAAATCTTCCATCTGGGTCTTGGGGTCTTTACATATAAAAAAGGAATTTTCCTTTGAAATCCTATGCTGACCCCACCTGAAGCTGACGTGTTACCCCCGCAGTGGTACCAATTGGAATAGTGAGAAAATTGCATGTTGGGGTAATGATTGAAGCAAAAATGTGTCTCCTGGAGGAACACAACTCCGGCACCGTTCTTCCTTAAAATGGTAAAGATTTGACTCCGTTTTGAAGGGGAGTGAAAGCCTTTAACATTATAAGAGGCTATGTGCAGGTCAGCCATGGAAGGAGGTGAGTGTGTGATTACCTTGTGGCCATTGATGTGTCCTCCAGGAGAGTGCATTGGCGGTGTAGGGTTCCGCTTTCTGTCTCCAGGTATGGATCAAGTCTTTGGGGATCTCGCATTGTACTAAGATAGGGAGCAGATACCTTGGAAAAAAAGTAGGGTGAAAATAGGAGAACAATTAGCTACGGTTGTCAATTGTCCGTGGTTTGCAGGTGGATGATAAAGCGTAACATTGACAAGTAGGAAAGTCCTTTTAACACAGGATCCAATGCTTGGGACCATCTAACACTCCTGGGAAAGGCTCCTGGGAGTGAGTTGGTGGCCTCTCTTCTTGGATCTTGATGACTTCGGGGTCCGCTGTATTTCAAATGGGGCCATCTTGGGCAGGTCTGGTAAGTCACCTAAATCTTCATAAAGTTCCCAATTTTCAATGGGCATAGGGGAGACGTTCAGGTGCTCAAAGACAGATGTAAGCTCAGTGTATGACGATATGTTGAATCGCCTGCCAGCATATGAGAAAGCAAGTCCAAATGGATAGGACCAGCGGTATCGAACCTTGTTGGACCGGAGCCAATCGGTCAATGGCTTTAAGGCTCTGCGCTTTTTGAGAGTAGAAGGAGCTAAGTCCTGGTAGATCTCTAATCTGGAGTCTTCATATGTGAGGTCAGTGTGATTGCGTGCAGCTTCTAAGATGACGGTTCTGACAGGAAAGTTAAGGAATCTGCATATGATGCCTCGAGGTGGCTCAGACGGCTTGGGTTTAGGGCGAAGCGCCCTGTTGGCACGTTCTATGGCGACTTCTTGAGGAAAATCGGGGCCCAGCAGGGAACCACATATGGTGAGAATGGCTGTGTTGATTTTGCCAGGTGGAACAAATTCAGGGACCACTCTGAACCTCAGATTATTGCGGCGCCCTCTATTTTCTTGATCTTCTAGGGCGTTATGCAGCTCATTTAAGTGAGCAGTGCAGCGGTTAAGGGAAATCGCTACCGCAGATTGGTGGTTCAGTGCTGAGATTTGATGGGTTTCTAGGGTTTTCACCCGCTCCCCAATGTGTCTCACCTCTTGTCTGCAGGCCGATAGCTCCGCTAAGATAGGCTCCATGACTCTGCTGAGGGCTCTGTCTAGATATTTTGTGGTAAGCGGTAAATCGGAGCTGGTTTGGCGGTTGTCACGGGGTTCCGAAGGTGCACTCGGTCCCCCATTGCCCGCAGAACTGTTGCTTAGCTTTTGGAATGAGGTTCTGTGTTTGACCTCATTCCCAGGGCGGCTTTACTAGCTGGGTGGCTCCCTGCTCCTAGTCTGCCTTGAGCGCCGAGCTGATCACTCGGTGCTCGACTGGTTGGTCTGTCGGTCATGTGACGCTGGCCACGTCACATGACCCTCACTCCCCACTATAAATACAGGCAGCCTGCTGGCTACAGGTTGCCTGTTAATTTCTAGGTTCCTGGCTATTTGTTGGACTGCTGAATACTTACCTGATCCTGTTCCCTGACCATCCTTTTGCCTGCTCCTCCTGTACTGCGCATCCGTCCTGGTATTGTGACCTCGGCTCCCACCTGACTACTCTCTTAGGACTCCTCTTGTACTTCTCTGCTCTCCTGGTATTTATGACCCCGGCTTCTCCTGACAATTCTCTGCTTGCTCCATTTGTACTTTGCAGCTTTCCTGGTATTGACTCGGTCCGTTCACGTCCTGTTGTTTGTCTGTCTGTCATCCCTGCACTTATTCCAAGTTAGGGATTGCCGTCCAGTTGTCCCCTGTCATTAGGACTCGCGAGGCAATTAGGCAGGGGTAAGGGTGGAGCGCAGTGGTCACTTCCCTCCCCCCTGTGTGTGTGTGTACGCGACCGTTACAGAGGTCTTCTGAATCGCTTTCTCCCTCGGAAAGTGCAGAGGCGCGCTTCAGGGTCTTGGCCTGCTGAGCCGGCGCCATTTTAGTTTCCCGCGATGCGATCGTTGCGGCCGCCTTTTTGAGAAATTTCTCCATGTCGCCGCTGGGTATCTGGCCCTTGGGGATCGCAGGGTGTTCTCCTTGCTTGGGGTTCCCGATTTTTACCATCTTTGCTTTTGTAGGCTAAATAAAGCTGGTGTTACGGACGATCTTTCTGACGGAGCAGTGCACTATGCGTCCATCTCGGTCCGGCGCTCCGCCTTATTTGGGATGAGGTTTTGATGGTGGTGTGACTGCCTCTTTTTCTTCACACATAGTGTTGTGTGTTTCTTCCAAACAACTCAAATTTGGTTTCATCTGTCCACAGAATATTTTGCCAGTACTGCTGTGGAACATCCAGGTGCTCTTGTGCAAACTGTAAACGTGCAGCAATATTTTTGGTTTGGTTTTGGACAGCAGTGGCTTTCTCTGTGGTATCCTCCCATGAAATCCATTCTTTTTTAGTGTTTTACGTATCGTAGATTCGCTAACAGGGATGTTAGCATATGCAAGAGACTTTTGTAAGTCTTTAGTTGACACTCTAGGATTCTTTTTCACCTCATTGAGCAGTCTGCGCTGTGCTCTTGCAGTCATCTTTACAGGATGGCCACTCCTAGGGAGAGTAGCAGCAGTGCTGAACTTTCTCCATTTATAGACCATTTGTCTTACCGTGGACTGATGAACAGCAAGGCTTTTGGAGATACTTTTATAACCCTTTCCAACTTTATGCAAGTCAACAATTCTTAATCGTAGGTCTTCTGAGAGCTCTTTTGTGCAAGGCATCATTCACATCAGGCAGTGCTTCTTGTGAAAAGCAAACCCAGAGCTGGTGTGTGTTTTTTATAGGGCAGGACAGCTGTAACCAACACCTCCAATCTCATCTCATTGATTGGACTCCAGTTGGCTGACACCTCACTCCAATTAGCTCTTGGAGATGTCATTAGTCTGGGGGTTCACATACTTTTTCCACCTGCACTGTGAATGTTTACATGGTGTGTTCAATAAAAACATGGTAACATTGAATTCTTTGTGTGTTATTAGTTTAAGCAGACTGTGATTGTCTATTGTTGTGACTTAGATGAAGATCAGATTACATTTCATGACCAATTTGTGCAGAAATTCATATCATTCCAAAGAGTTCACATACTTTTTCTTGCAACTGTACATGGTTGATGATGTTACTGTGAGATATACAATGGCTGAACTGCTAAACATGATTCATAAATCTATAATGAAATTACTTTGAAATTACTTTGAAATGAATTATAATAGCTACACATGATTGGATCAATTGTAAATATAATTAATAACACTGTGACTAAATGAAATAAGATATTGTTACTCAAATCATGATCTATACACATCCATAATTATATTGTAAATCATGATCAAAAGTAAGAATTATAATCCATATTATAAAAAAATAAATACAGTAAAATAAAATACATAGACATTAATTGTAATGATGAACTGAATTATATATTTGTATAAGTTAAATCATGGTATAATAATTAAGTAAAGGTCAGGAAATTCATCGTAGCAGAAATAATGCTAAAACATCATAGTGGACATGAAAAGATCACCCATTGTATAGATACAAAGGAAGCGATAGAAACAATAAGTCCCGGGGCATGTGCAGTCATAATATAGATGCGCATAGCGAAGCAAGAAAAAAAAAATCTGATGACATGCGTATGACTCTGCTGTGTCAACGCGAGAAGTGGGGGCAATACTGCACGGAGGGAAGGGTTGGAAGCGGGAGGTGATTTAGGCAACTATGCTCCAATAGCTGTAAAGATACGTGACATAATATACTGGGGAGTTCATAACGCCAAACCGGTTAGGTCAGTGGAGATTACATCACAATAGGAGGCTATAAGAGATCCGTACCACTCCCATCAAACATACACTGCAAGATCCCCTGAAGACGCCAGAGCAGCTGGCGAAACATGTCGGGGGGTAGCGTTTGAGGGAGACTTTTTAGATACAGAAGTAAAGCCTATATGTCAGAAAGAACTTATAAACAATTTGTGGTAGTCAGAGAGTTGAGTCAGGGACGTTTTGGAGCTAGCGCAGCTACCAATCTCCCACCACGAATCAAGCAGCATTTGACAATAAAGTGCTGACAATAAAAAAAAAAACAGGAGTGGATACAAAACAGAGATGGCACTTGTATGTAATATTTGCATGTCTTCTGTGTTTTGTACCCACTCCTGCTTTTGGTTACCAAATCATAAGCTAATTCTGATGCAAAATAGGGACCATGTCACTCTGGCCTTACAGATGCTACATAGACAGGATCCATTGTGCGTCTCATTTTTCCTTCCTTCTGACAGATCATAAGGGTCAAATAACTGATGATGTCAAAAAGGCAAAATACTGGCCCAGTCATGCAGTGGGGAGGGTAGGAACAGCATCAGAAGTTTACAGAGTGGCCCAGTGACAGAATGGTGAGGTGGCAGCAGCATGAGGAGACCACGGAGTGCCCAGTGACAGACTGGTGAGGTCGAAGCAGTATGAGGAGACCACAGAGTGGCCCCCGTGACATAGTGTTGAGTTGGCAGCAGCATGAGGAGACCATAGAGTGGCCCAGTGACATAGTGTTGAGGTAGGAGCAGCATGAGGAGACCACAGAGTAGTGAAGTGTCAGCAGCATAAGAAGATCACAGAGTGGCCCAGTGACATAGTGTTGAGTCGGCAGCAGCATGAGGAGACCACAGAGTAGTGAAGTGGCAGCAGCATGTGGAGACCACAAAGTGGCCCAGTGACATAGTGTTCCGGCGGAAGCAGCATGAGGAGACTACAGAGTAGTGAAGTGGCAGAAGCATGAGGAGACCACAGAGTGGCCCAGTGACATAGTGTTGAGGAAGCAACAGCATGAGGAGACCATGGAGTGGTGAAGTGGCAGACAGCATGAGAAGACCATAGAGTGGCCCAGGTACATAGTGTTGAGGTAGAAGCAGCATGAGGAGACCATGGAGTGGGTACAAGCCATGGAGCATGTTCAGCTTCTGCGCCACGTTGGATGAGTGCACGCATACTGTTGTCTCTTGGCAATGGCTTCGGTGATCGATTGCTGACCGAATGACTGATGAAGAGGAGAAGGAGCAGGAGCACCAGGACCAGCAGATGATGGGAAGGACAGACAGCTCCCTTCGGCTGAGGTGGTGGAGCCTTAACTGCATGAAATTGGTTGCGTGTCACTGGGTGATGTAGCGATTGCTGCGGCAGGCTGGACCACCACATCGGAGCCACGGTTCTCCCAGGGCACATTATGGTGATACTGCATGTGTTGACACAGGGCCGTGGTGCCAACATTGGCACCCTCGCCATGCTTCACTTTCTGCCCACAAATTCGGCAAATGGCCATGTTCACCTCCTCCATGTTCAGCTGCCACCCTATTCTCCTGATGATGATGATGATGATGATGACAATGAAGCCCCTTCTTCACCCGGCTCCCATCTGCGATCGGCTACAATCATCATCATCATCTGCTACTGTCTGCACGTCACTGATGTCCCAGGTCATGCCAACTAAGCGTTGTGTCAAAGGAACCCACCGACTCTTGGCTGGGGGTTCCTGATGTCACTTGTGACGAAGTCGAAGACCGAGTCAACCATTCAAGCACCGCTGGGTTGCTGGTCAAGACATGACCGCTAGATGACACTGGGAGGTCAGGCCTCTCGCTGCGACTCCTGCTGCCTCCCCCCCTTCTTTTGCTGCCTGCGAAAGAAACATTTTGCCCACTGTCCGTTCCCTTTAAAAGGGCCTGTCACATGTCTGTCTGACATACTGTACAATAAAATAATTAAATTAAAATAATACCCCCCAAAAAAAGCTTTAGTACAGTGTAACTTCACCGCTGAATGGCAATTAAGACCTATATTTTTGTTTTCTGATTAATAACCCCCCCCCCAAAAAAAAAAAAACACAATTCACCGCAGAAGGTCAATTAAGACGTATTATTTTTCCTATAACTACACCCCAAAAAAAAGAAATATAACAACTCAATTCACCGCAGAACGGCTACTGGGATGTACATATATTTCCTTTTTCTACACCATGTAATTGGCTGTAGTACAATGTAACTTCATCGCTGAATGTCAATTATGACATATATTTTTCCTTTTTTTTTTTTACTATTTCTACACCCCAAAAATTTTTATATAACAATCACAATTCACAGCAGAAGGGCTAATGGGACGTACGTATATTTCCTTTTCCTATTAATACACCCCCCCAAAAAAAGTCAAACAATGTAAAATCAACGCAGGACGGCTAATAGGATGTACGTATCTATCCTATTAATACACCCAGTAAATTTTAGTACAATGTAACTTCACCGCTGAACGGCAATTATGACTGGAGATGAGCAATTCGATCCGAATTTCAGGAAAATTTTGATTCGCAATGAATGCGAATTTCCTCGTGCTTCGTGGTAATGAATTGCAATTTTCCTTAAATGGTGACTACACGTGTGAGGACTGAGGACATGGGGCAAGGAACTCTGGGAAGGTGGGATTGACATGCCTGCATGCAGCCAATTGGCAACCAGCCAGCCCTGTGATGTAACAGCCCTATAAATAAGGCAGACATTTTAGATTCTGCCATTTTCCAGCGTTCAGAGTGCAGGGACAGACGTGTGAAGGTGCTAGTGACAGCTATTGGAAAAACCTCTATGTTAAAAAAAAATTAAAAAACGATTTATAAGTGCAGGGAAAGGATAGGGAGGAATCATTTCACAGCATCTTAATGCAGGGAGAGACGTCAAAAGGCGCTAGGGACATTGATAGGATAGTGATTTACAAATGCAGGGAACGATTATTTGGGAATCCAAATAGTCATTAGACAGCTCTTTCATTCCAGCTTTTTGTTATTGGGCTGCAAGTGCTATGTTGGAAAGCCATTAGTGGCTTATATCTTAGTATCTTATTCAGTACGACAAGAAAAATATATACGCACTGCACTGTTGCAGTTATTTCTCGTGAAAGCGTATAGGGGCGTATTTCAGTAAAGTAAGAAAATTATATGCGCACTGCATTATTTAATTGTTTTCTGGTTAAAGCGAATAGTGGCCTATTTCATTCCAACAACAAATATATATTCACAGGTCACTTCTGCAGTTATTTCTGTTAAAAGCGTATAGGAGCGTATTACAGTAAAAAAAGAAAACTATATACGGACTGCACTGTTGCAGTTATTTCTGGTGAAAGCATATAAGGGCGTACTGCAATAAAAAAATAAAAATATATGCTCAGTTCACTTCTGCAGTTATTTATGTTGAAAGCGTATAGGGGCATATTACAGTAAAAAAAGAAAAATATATACGCATTTCACTGGTGCACTTATTTGTGGCCAAAGTGTTCAATGGCATATTTCAGTACAAAAAGAAAAATATATTCACAGTTAACATCGGCGGTTATATGTGTTGAAAGCATGGCTGGGATTCAGCAGGGTGGCAGCAGTGGGAGGTCGAGAGCTAAACGTGCCCGGGGTAGAGCACCTGATTCGCAGCAGCCTACCTACCCGAGAAGTAGTGCTGCAGGGGTTCACGGAAGTAGCGGCTGTAGCAGTCAGTCAGTGCGGTGGTTAAAAGTGTTATTTAGTATTTCAGTACTGTCACGGCCTATGGTGTGTGCTGTGACACTGTTGCTTCACTTGCGGTTGCCCGCGGCAACGTGTTGCTGTGTGCATGCGGTGGCAGTGTCTCGGCCTTCTGGGTGATTGCCGGGACATGGTTGCCACGCATGCCGTTGCCGGTAGTAACATGTGGATTGGTATGCTTGTGTGTGCACTTCCCCTTTAAGTTGCTTCCTTCCCTTGTCTGGTGTTGGAAGGGTTAACTCCCTTCCTAGTGTTTTGTGAACACTGGGTTTATGTGTGTGTGGGTGTGGCTGCTTGGGCTATTTAGCCTCTGCTGGATGCCTGAAGCTGGGGGGTACTCCAGCCATGGTGTATGCTGGAGCTAACCTCCTGGTCTTCATATTCCATCTGTCCAGTGAGGGCCACCCTTGTGGTCATTGATGTTCTTATGGTGTCTCACGTTTATTGCAGCTATGGATGTCCTGGTTTCCTGTGTGGTTTGTGGTGTGTGCTGTGTCCTTTTAATGTTGGTGTGGACACCAGCACTTGTGCATGGGTTCCAGTCAGTGTGTCTGTGGCAGGTAAGTGTGTTACTGGTCTCGCTTACCTGCCATCTCTATAGCTGTATGTGTTCCCCTCTCCTTGCAGCCTGGCCTCAGATAGAGACTCCTGTTCCTCCATGACTGGGATGAACAGGTTGTCTCTCCCCTGCTCCTAAGTGAGGGATTACCATGGCGACTTAGGGTTTCTAGGAATCCTGAGTATGAGTCGTCCTACCATCGGGGTCCGCTCATACAGTGAGGAGTCAAGGAGAGGATTAGGGACGCGGTAGGAGGTGACCTGCTCCCTTATTACTCCTTTTGGCCAGGCTGATCCCCTTTACCCTCTGACACCGCACTCACCGTTGTGACAAGTACAAAAAGAAAAATACAATCTCAGTTCACGTCGGCAGCGGTTAGATGTGTTGAAACCGTTTAGTGGCCTATTTCAGTACAAACAGAAAAATCCATTCTCAGTTCACGTTGGCGGTTATATGTGTTGAAAGCATGGCTGGGATTCAGCAGGGTGGCAGCAGTGGGAGGTCGGGAGCCAAACGTGCCCGGGGTAGAGCACCTTCTTCGAAGCAGCCTACCTGCCCGTGTAGTAGTGGTGCAGGGGTTCACGAAAGCAGCAGCGGTAGCAGTCAGTCAGTGCAGCGGTTGTATGTGGTAAAATCTTTATTGAAGTATATCGGTCGAAAAACAAAATTTATTAAGCAGTCACTGTGGTAATATGCGGTTAAATCTCCATGATGTCTCCATGATAAATCTGCAGCGTGTGGGCCCCGTGTGGCTTCTACACATTTTCAAAATAATGCTTTAGTGGAGCGAATAGATGCCGGATGATTGGAACGCTCCCTGACCTTCCCAGGAGCTGCTGTTGGGAGCAGCGGTTCATTTCTGAGATGTCCGTATAGTGCGGGGGGAATCCGAAGACCCTTTCCATCTCCGTGCTCCATTATATGTGGTAAAATATTTATTAAAGTGTTTTGGTGGAAAAATTAATTTTATTCAGCGTTCAGCGCTGCACTTATATGCGTTAAAATCTTTTGTGAATTATTTAGGTGAAAAAACAAATTTCATTCAGCGTTCAGCGCTGCAGTTATATGTGGTAAAATCTCCATGATGTCTCTATGATAAATCTGCAGCGTGGGGGCCCCTGTGTGGCTTTGACACACTTAAAATAATCCTTCAGCGGAGCGAATAAATGCCGGATAACTGGGTCTCTCCATAACCTTCCCTGAGCTTGTATTCAGCGCTGCAGTTATATGTGGTAAAATCTTTTTTGAATTATTTCAGTGGACAAAAAATCTTGTATTCAGCATTAAGTTCTGCACTTATGTGCGTTAAAATCTTTTTTTCATTATTCTGGTGGAAATACAAATTTCCACCTCCTCCATTAACTTCCTCATCTCTTCATTAGCTTCGGACACACTAACTTTACACCCCCCCCCCCCCCCCTTCCCCAGCTATATATATATATATATAAGTGGTGCAAGCCCCACCTAGGGGCGAATAAAGGTAAATTACACTGCCAGCCTGTTAAAGGGAATTATAGCACGATACCACAATACATTTGATATGACATTTAGCAAGAGTTTAAAGTGACCACATATAGCACATAGTGGGACACTGCATCAAGATGAATCAGCCGTGGATCAGCCAGGATTTCCACACACCAATGCCTGATGCATCAGATTAGATTATCCATGGTGCCACACCAACAATTTTAAAAAAAGAGACCGGTTTCTTCTGGCTACCTACCTCAGCTACTATTCTGATGCTATTACCCACCTGATGCCACACATCTGATGCCAAGTGCTCCTTCTTTCACCCACCATCTTCAGCTGGTACTGGTATTCCCACCCACCTTCACAGTATGTCACCTTGCCACTCTATGGCCTCCCGATTCTGCCACCACCTCCAGACTCTGTCATTGTGCCGCTCTGTGGCCTACTCATGCTGTTGCCACCTCCAGACTCTGTCATTGTGCCGCTCTATGGCCTCCTCCTGATGCTGCTGCCGCCATCTCCAGACTCTGTCATTTTTGACGCTCTGTGGTCTCATCATCCTGCTGCCACCTCCAGACCCTGTCATTGGGCCACTCTGTGGTCTCCTCATGCTGCTTTCACCTCACCTCAATGTCATAGGTCCACTCTGTGGACTTCCGATGCTGTTCCCACCCTCCCCACTTCATGACCGGTCCACTATTTTGGCTTGGCTGACATCATCATTTATTTGACACTTCTTCTGATCTGTCTGTGTAGCAGCTTTAAAGGGGTTATCTGAGTTTTATATAAATGTATGTTAATAGCTATTATATTAGTATATTAAACTCTTTTGTAAATCACTTACTTTACTGATTTTGCTCTGTTTAGTCACTGCCGATTTGGGTCATGTGACCCCCAACGTCATCAACTCTTCTCTGGCACTGATGTCTCGTTTACAAGCTTCTCCCTGCTTGAGGAAGTGGCCCGGCTCTGTAAATGAGACATCAGAGCCTTTGATGCCTGCCCCTCTCTCCCTCTCCTCACACAGCCTCTGCGATTGTCAGAGATCGCTCATGCGCAATACTTACCAGAGCGGTGATAGATTTTCTTCAGCAGCAGGGTATGTGTCTGGCTCCTTCCCTCACTTCCATGGGCCAGCTTACACATTCCCCTCCATGGGCCAGCTTACCACCCCCAGGACACAAAAAGTAAATAATTGTCCATCATATAGCTATATCTAAGCTATTGCTATATCTAAGCTATATCTGCATTTAAGATATATCTTTATCTAAGCTATATCCATATTGAAGCTATATCTGAATTTAAGCTTGAACTGTATCCATGATATATGTGTATCTAAGTTATATATATAACTAAGCTATATCTATCTAATATAGATATAGCTTAGATACAGATATAGCTTAGGCCTCTTTCACACTTGCGTTGTTGGGATCCGGCATGCACTTCCGTTGCCGGAGGTGCCTGCCGGATCCGTAACAACGCAAGTGTACTGAAAGCATTTGAAGACGGAACCGTCTTCCAAATGCTTTCAGTGTTACTATGGCACCCAGGACGCTATTAAAGTCCTGGTTGCCATAGTAGGAGCGGGGAGCGGGGGAGAGGTATACTTACAGTCCGTGCGGCTCCCGGGGTGCTCCAGAATGACGTCAGAGCGCCCCATGCGCATGGATGACGTGTCCATGTGATCACGTGATCCATGCGCTTGGGGCGCCCTGACGTCACTCTGGAGCGCCCGGGGAGCCGCACGGACGGTAAGTATGCTGCTCCCCTGCTCCCCGCTACACTTACCATGGCTGTCAGGACTTTAGCGTCCCGGCAGCCATGGTAACTATTCAGAAAAAGCTAAACGTCGGGTCCGGCAATGCGCCGAAACGACGTTTAGCTTAAGGCCGGATCCGGATCAATGCCTTTCAATGGGCATTGATCCCGGATCCGGCCTTGCGGCAAGTCTTCAGGATTTTTGGCCGGAGCAAAAAGCGCAGCATGCTGCGGTATTTTCTCCGGCCAAAAAACGTTCCGTACCGGAACTGAAGACATCCTGATGCATCCTGAACGGATTACTCTCCATTCAGAATGCATTAGGATAATCCTGATCAGTATTCTTCCGGCATAGAGTCCCGACGACGGAACTCTATGCCGGAAGACAATAACGCAAGTGTGAAAGAGCCCTAAGATACAGATATTGCTTAGATACAGATATTGCTTAGATAAAGAAATATCTTAGATACATACAGGGAGTGCAGAATTATTAGGCAAGTTGTATTTTTGAGGATTAATTTTATTATTGAACAACAACCATGTTCTCAATGAACCCAAAAAACTCATTAATATCAAAGCTGAATATTTTTCGAAGTAGTTTTTAGTTTGTTTTTAGTTTTAGCTATTTTAGGGGGATATCTGTGTGTGCAGGTGACTATTACTGTGCATAATTATTAGGCAACTTAACAAAAAACAAATATATACCCATTTCAATTATTTATTTTTACCAGTGAAACCAATATAACATCTCAACATTCACAAATATACATTTCTGACATTCAAAAACAAAACAAAAACAAATCAGTGACCAATATAGCCACCTTTCTTTGCAAGGACACTCAAAAGCCTGCCATCCATGGATTCTGTCAGTGTTTTGATCTGTTCACCATCAACATTGCGTGCAGCAGCAACCACAGCCTCCCAGACACTGTTCAGAGAGGTGTACTGTTTTCCTCCTTGTAAATCTCACATTTGATGATGGACCACAGGTTCTCAATGGGGTTCAGATCAGGTGAACAAGGAGGCCATGTCATTAGATTTTCTTCTTTTATACCCTTTCTTGCCAGCCACGCTGTGGAGTACTTGGACGCGTGTGATGGAGCATTGTCCTGCATGAAAATCATGTTTTTCTTGAAGGATGCAGACTTCTTCCTGTACCACTGCTTGAAGAAGGTGTCTTCCAGAAACTGGCAGTAGGACTGGGAGTTGAGCTTGACTCCATCCTCAACCCGAAAAGGCCCCACAAGCTCATCTTTGATGATACCAGCCCAAACCAGTACTCCACCTCCACCTTGCTGGCGTCTGAGTCGGACTGGAGCTCTCTGCCCTTTACCAATCCAGCCACGGGCCCATCCATCTGGCCCATCAAGACTCACTCTCATTTCATCAGTCCATAAAACCTTGGAAAAATCAGTCTTGAGATATTTCTTGGCCCAGTCTTGACGTTTCAGCTTGTGTGTCTTGTTCAGTGGTGGTCGTCTTTCAGTCTTTCTTACCTTGGCCATGTCTCTGAGTATTGCACACCTTGTGCTTTTGGGCACTCCAGTGATGTTGCAGCTCTGAAATATGGCCAAACTGGTGGCAAGTGGCATCTTGGCAGCTGCACGCTTGACTTTTCTCAGTTCATGGGCAGTTATTTTGCACCTTGGTTTTTCCACACGCTTCTTGCGACCCTGTTGACTATTTTGAATGAAACGCTTGATTGTTCGATGATCACGCTTCAGAAGCTTTGCAATTTTAAGAGTGCTGCAAGATATCCCTCTGCAAGATATCTCACTATTTTTGACTTTTCTGAGCCTGTCAAGTCCTTCTTTTGACCCATTTTGCCAAAGGAAAGGAAGTTGCCTAATAATTATGCACACCTAATATAGGGTGTTGATGTTATTAGACCACACCCCTTCTCATTACAGAGATGCACATCACCTAATATGCTTAATTGGTAGTAGGCTTTCGAGCTTAGATACATGTTACAGCTTGGAGTAAGACAACATGCATAAAGAGGATGATGTGGTCAAAATACTCATTTGCCTAATAATTCTGCACGCAGTGTATATAGCTTTGATACAGATATAGCTTCAATACAGATATAGATTAGATACAGATATATGTCCATCTTATAGATATAGCTATATATGTATCTAAGCTTGAACTGTTTCTAACCAATATCTGTATCTAAGCTATGTCTGTATCTAAGCTATTTTTTATCTAAGCAATATATGTATCTAAGCTATATCTGTATCTAAACTATATATGTATCTAAGCTATGTATGTATCCAAACTATGTCTGTATCTAAACTATATCTGTATCTAAGATATATCTGTATCTAAGCTATTCCTTTATATAAGCAATATCTGTATCTAAGCTATATCTGTATCTAAGTTATATCTAGATTAGATAGATATAGCTTATTTATATATAACTTAGATACATATCTTAGATACAGTATAAGCTTAGATACAGATATAGCTTAGATACAGATATAGCTTAGATACAGATATTGGTTAGAAACAGATATAGATTCAATACAGATATAGCTTAGATACAGACATAGCTTAGATACAGATTTTGGTTAGAAACAGATATAGATTCAATACAGATATTGGTTAGAAACAGATATAGATTCAATGCAGATATAGCTTAGATACAGATATAGCTTAGATACAGATATAGCATAGATACAGATATTGGTTACAAATAGATATAGATTCAATACAGATATAGCTTAGATACGGATATTGCTTAGATACAGATATTACTTAGATAAATAAATAGCTTAGATACAGATATAGCTTAGATACAGATATATGTCAATCTTATAGATGTAGCTATAGCTATATCTAAGCTATAGCTATATCTAAACTATATCTGTATCTAAGCAATTTCTTTATCGAAGCAATATCCGTATCTAAGCTGTATCCATATCTAAGCTATATCTTTATCTAAGCTTGAACTGTATCTAAGATATGTATGTATCTAAGTTATATATATAAATAAGCTATATCTAATATAGATATAGCTTAGATACAGATATAGCTTAGATACATATATTGCTTAGATAAGGAAATAGCTTAGATACAGATATAGCTTTGATACAGATATAGCTTAGATATGGATATAGTTTAGATACAGATCGAGCTCATAGATATAGCTATATCTAAGCTATATCTGTATCTAAGCTATACTCGTATCTAATCTATATCTGTATCGAAGCTATATCTGTATCTAAGCTTGAACTGTATCTAAGATATATATGTATCTAAGTTATATATATATATATATATATATATATATATATGCTATATCTATCTAATATAGATATAGCTTAGATACATATATTGCTTAGATAAAGGAATAGCTTAGATACAGATATTGGTTAGAAACAGATACAGATTCAATACAGATATAGCTTAGATACAGATATAGCTTAGATACGGATATTTCTTAGATAAAGATATTGCTTAGATACAGATATTGCTTAGATACAGATATAGATTCAATACAGATATAGCTTAGATACAGATATATGTCCATCTTATAGATATAGCTATATCTGTATCTAAGCTTGAACTGTATCCAAGCTATATCTGTATCTAAGCTATATCCGTATCAAAACTATACCCGTATCTAAGCTTGATGTGTATCTAAGATATATATGTATCTAAGTTGTATATATAAATAAGCTATATCTATGTAATACAGATATAGCTTAGATATAGATATAGCTTAGATACATACACTCACCTAAAGAATTATTAGGAACACCTGTTCTATTTCTCATTAATGTAATTATCTAGTCAACCAATCACATGGCAGTTGCTTCAATGCATTTAGGGGGGGGGGGGGTCCTGGTCAAGACAATCTCCTGAACTCCAAACTGAATGTCAGAATGGGAAAAAATCATCCAGTATGCGGCAGTCCTGTGGGCAAAAATGCCTTGTGGATGCTAGAGGTCAGAGGAGAATGGGCTAACTGATTCAAGCTGATAGAAGAGCAACGTTGACTGAAATAACCACTCGTTACAACCGAGGTATGCAGCAAAGCATTTGTGAAGCCACAACACGCACAACCTTGAGGCGGATGGGCTACAACAGCAGAAGACCCCACCGGGTACCACTTATCTCCACTACAAATAGGAAAAAGAGGCTACAATTTGCACGAGCTCACCAAAATTGGACTGTTGAAGACTGGAAAAATGTTGCCTGGTCTGATGAGTCTCGATTTCTGTTGAGACATTCAAATGGTAGAGTCTGAATTTGGCGTAAACAGAATGAGAACATTTATCCATCCTCTGATGGCTACTTCCAGCAGGATAATGCACCATGTCCCAAAGCTTGAATCATTTCAAATTGGTTTCTTGAACATGACAATGAGTTCACTGTACTAAAATGGCCCCCACAGTCACCAGATCTCAACCCAATAGAGCATCTTTGGGATGTGGTGGAACGGGAGCTTCGTGCCCTGGATGTGCATCCCTCAAATCTCCATCAACTGCAAGATGCTATCCTATCAATATGGGCCAACATTTCTAAAGAATGCTATCAGCACCTTGTTGAATCAATGCCACGTAGAATTAAGGCAGTTCTGAAGGCAAAAGGGGGTCCAACACCGTATTAGTATGGTGTTCCTAATAATTCTTTAGGTGAGTGTATATTGCTTAGATAAAGAAATAGCTTAGATACAGATATAGCTTTGATACAGATATATGTCCATCTTATAGATATAGCTATAGCTACAGTGGGATGCGAAAGTTTGGGCAACCTTGTTAATCATCATGATTTTCCTGTATAAATCGTTGGTTGTTACGATAAAAAATGTCAGTTAAATATATCATATAGGAGACACACACAGTGATATTTGAGAAGTGAAATGAAGTTTATTGGATTTACAGAAAGTGTGCTATAATTGTTTAAACAAAATTAGGCAGGTGCATAAATTTGGGCACTGTTGTCTTTTTTTTTTATTCCAAAACCTTTAGAACTAGTTATTGGAACTCAAATTGGCTTGGTAAGCTCAGTGACCCCTGACCTACATACACAGGTGAATCCAATTATGAGAAAGAGTATTTAAGGGGGTCAATTGTAAGTTTCCCTCTTTTAATTTTCTCTGAAGAGTAGCAACATGGGGGTCTCAAAACAACTCTCAAATGACCTGAAGACAAAGATTGTTCACCATCATAGTTTAGGGGAAGGATACAGAAAGCTGTCTCAGAGATTTCAGCTGTCTGTTTCCACAGTTAGGAACATATTGAGGTAATGGAAGACCACAGGCTCAGTTCAAGTTAAGGCTCGAAGTGGCAGACCAAGAAAAATCTCGGATAGACAGAAGCGACGAATGGTGAGAACAGTCAAAGTCAACCCACAGACCAGCACCAAAGACCTATAACCTCATCTTGCTGCAGATGGAGTCACTGTGCACCGTTCAACCATTCGGCGCACTTTACACAAGGAGATGCTGTATGCGAGAGTGATGCAGAGGAAGCCTTTTCTCCGCCCACAGCACAAAAAGTGCCGCTTGAGGTGGGCTAAAGCATATTTCGACAAGCCAGCTTCATTTTGGAATAAGGTGCTGTCGACTGATGAAACTAAAATTGAGTTATTTGGCCATAACAAAGGGCGTTATGCATGGAGGAAAAAGAACACAGCATTCCAAGAAAAACACCTGCTACCTACAGTAAAATATGGTTGTGGTTCCATCATGCTGTGGGGCTGTGTGGCCATTGCAGTGACTGGGAATCTTGTCAAAGTTGAGGGACGCATGGATTCCACTCAGTATCAGCAGATTCTGGAGACCAATGTCCAGGAATCAGTGACAAAGCTGAAGCTGTGTCGGGGCTGGATCTTTCAACAAGACAACGACCCTAAACACTGCTCAAAATCCACTAAGGCATTTATGCAGAGGAACAAGTACAACGTTCTGGAATGGCCATCTCAGTCCCCAGACCTGAATATAGATATAATATGTAGTGTGACTTAAAGAGAGCTGTCCATGCTCGGAAGCCATCAAACCTGAATGAACTAAAGATGTTTTGAAAAGAGGAATGGTCCAAAATACCTTCAACCAGAATCCAGACTCTCATTGGAACCTATAGGAAGCGTTTAGAGGCTGTAATTTCTGCAAAAGGAGGATCTACTAAATATTGATTTCATTTCTTTTTTGTGGTGCCCAAATTTATGCACCTGCCTAATTTTGTTTAAACAATTATAGCACACTTTCTGTAAATCTAATAAACTTCATTTCACTTCTCAAATATCACTGTGTGTGTCTCCTATATCATATATTTAACTGACATTTTTTATCATAACAACCAACGATTTATACAGGAAAATCATATCGATTAACAAGGTTGCCCAAACTTTCGCATCTCACTGTATATCTAAGCTATATCTGTATCTAAGCTATATCTGTATCTAAGCTATATCTGTATCTAAGCTATATCCGTATCTAAGCTATATCTGTATCGAAGCTATATCTGTATCTAAACTTTAACTGTATCTAAGATATATATGTATCTAAGTTATATATATAAATAAGCTATATTTATCTAATATAGATATAGCTTAGATACAGATATTGGTTAGAAACAGATATAGATGCAATACAGATATAGCTTAGATACGGATATTGGTTAGATACAGATATTGCTTAGATAAAGAAATAGCTTAGATACAAATATAGCTTAGATAAAGAAATAACTTAGATACAGATATATCTTAGATACAGATATTGGTTAGAAACAGATATAGATTTAATACAGATATGGCTTAGATACAGATATTGCTTAGATAGAGATATAGCTTAGAACTTACCCTGTGTATCTGCAATGTGACAGGAAGATCTGTTTGTGTGAGCTAGGAGATGATCATGTGACCGTTTTTTTATGCAAAGTGAGGATGTGCAGAGCAGGGTGAGGGGAAGGTCAGATTGTTGAAGTCCACAAATATTCATGAGGGAGAGCTCAGGCATTGTTGTTATATGCCCCCTCAGCATGTACTTCAGCATGTAAACACAGCATTAACAGAACCATGAAATGGTGCAAGTATGGGTTTCTCTCTTAAGAAATCAAGCTTAACCAATGTATATGTAAGTTCTGATGAGTTTTGAGGTTTTAGTTTTTTTCCCCATTACTCGGAGAACCTCTTTAAGGCCTGTATGGCAGGAGTGGGTAGAAAACACAGAAGACATGCAAATATTCCATTCACGTGTCATCTCTGTTTTAGATCCACTCAGTTTTTTTTTTGCCTTTAGCTAACTGATGAATTATTAAGCAAATGCTGACCGTGTGAAAGTGTATGCTCCACAGACAGGATCCGTTTTTTCTAGGTAATTGTTCTGACAGATCAGAGAATGGGGAAAATTAATCAGTGATTTCTACAGAAACTTACTGCTGACACCCTCTCCACTCTGTCGGGGGGATCTACTTGTATAAGTGTTTAACCCTTTAAGGACCCATGATGTAGCTGTACGTCATGGGTTCGATCCCTAAACATGGCGCCTGATTGCGCATGCAGCGGGCGCCTTAGCCGCGAAGTCTCTGCTATTTTAAATAAGCCATAAGGCTGATCGCATACATCTTACCTTTCAGATGCCGTGGTCAAATGTGACCACGGCATCTGCGCAGACCAGAACCAGAAGTTGTGCACTTTTGGTCCGGTAACAGCGTTCCCCGGCTAAGATCGGGGGACCTGTTACCTCGATCTAATTGACCGAAGCCTCAGGCCGGCTTCAGAGTCAATTTGATGTATATATCAATACAGGCCACTAGGTGGCAGCCTTGTATTAATATAGTGCAAATGAAGTCTTCAATGATGGCTATTTAGCCATCACTGAATACTATGGGCAATCGAATGATTGCCAGTTATTGTCACCCAAGGTGACTTAAAAAAAAGTAAAAAAAAGTTTTTACAAATATATAAAAAAAAAAAAGTTCAAATCACCCCCCTTTCCTTAAAATAAAAATACTTAACCAATAAAAAAAATAACATCATGGGCATCGCCGCATGCGAAAATGCCCATACTATTAAAATATAAAAATATTAATGGCAAGTAACGTACCGGGGAAAAAAATGACAATTTGCCATTTTTTGTCACTTCAACTACCCAATAATTTTTTTATAAAAAGTGATCAAAAAATCGCACACACTTAAAATTGGTATCACTGAAAAGGACAGATTGTCTCGCAAAAAATTAGCCCTCACACAGCCCCGTACACATAGCTACAAAAAAGTTATAGGGGTCAGAATATGGTTATGAAAATAAATACATTTTTACTTAAAACGCAAGAAAAATGATACAAGTGTGGTATCGTTCGAACCGTACTGACCTGGAGAATGAAGATAACAGGTCAATTTTACCGCATAGTGTACAGTGTAAAAAATAAAAACCTTTATCAGAATTGCGTTTTTTCCCAATTATACCCCATTTGAAATTTTTAACCCAGGCTGTACACTCTCCTATTGCACCCTGTTCCCCCTTTATAGTGTAGATGATGCCTCCCTATCCTTTCCCTTAACCTTGACTAATCTTTCCCTGAACTTGTAAATCGTTTTTTCAGCACAATGAAGTCTTTCCTAGCACTGTCCCTAGCGCCTGCGGACGTCTCTCCCTGCACTAAGCACACTGGAAAATGGCAGAATCCAAAATGACTGAGGCGGTTTATAGGGCTGTGACATCACAGGGGCTGGCTGGCTGCTGTTTGGCTGTATGCATGGCATTGTGGGTGATCCCTCATTTCCAGTGTTCTTTGATCCATGTCCTAACATGTGCAGCAGCCATTTTAGGAAAAAAATGCGATTTGTTACCACGAAGTGTGAGGAAATTCCTTAAATTCAGATCTAATTCTACTACGTCAACTTTGATTCGCTAATCTCTAAACGCCACCCCCTATGTACATGTGCGCTCCCCACAAGGCATTCTTTCAGCCTGTACAGTATAGATTGCTTGGCTGACTGGAATGGATCATGACACCCCTTACACATTTTACTGTGCCCCGACTGCTCCCCTCTCTCCTCTCAGTTTTGTCAGGCAAGATGCACTAAATCCACTGTGCCCTGGCCGCTCCGCTATATTTGGTGCTCCCATGGGAATTAACGGGGAGTGCGCTCCGCATACATTTGTATGGGGGTGACGGAAAAAGGCTATTTTCGTCAGCCGCATCCAAGTGATTGGAGGGCAGCCGTGCATTTGCAGTGCGCCCTCCTTCATTGCTGGCTTCACCAGCAGTGGATGGTTCCCCTTCGTAACGAGCACAAATAAGGGGGCAGGAATCTTCATATATTAAGCAAGGGATGCATTACTAAAAATTTTATTTATTTACAAAAATAAACATAGTGATGTTATTGTTAGATGTCACACAAATTATTTTGGTGAAACAACCATATGTAATCATTGCACATAACCAGTTGGCTGCAACTGTAGGAGAATTTGACCATTAATCCCACATACTTAGCTCTTGGCATATATTCAGGAAAATAGTTATAATTTCATGTGCAACATTTTCAGCCCTGAAAAGTTGTTACTTTCACGGAATGATTGAAGTTTATAGCTTGCTTTCGCTTAACAAAAAGTGTCTACTGGAGAATATTATGTACACTGATTGGTCCATAAAATTTTTAAAAGCATATGGGCTCAAGTTAAAGCTACTGTACAGTCATAATTTCAAACATACACATGTAAGGCTAGATTCACATTAGTATTTTGAATTCTGGTATTCTGTTCCTGCATAGCAACTAAATACTATAGTTGCTGGATACAGCATTTTTCGGACACTACCGGCTTTAGGTGGTTCCTTTTCACCATAATGAGGTCTGTGGGTTTCTGTCTCTGTCTCTCCTGTGATAGGGGTCAGAAGATCTAAAAGACTAGCTGTAAGTGACGTTATCTGACAGCCTCTCTGGTTTCACTCTTCTGTGTTGTTTCTGTTTCTCAGGTGTAGCCTAAGTGGTCATTCCAACTCCTCTATTTAGTCTGGCCTCACCCATCATGCTATGCGGTTTATAGCTCCTTTTTGGCTGTGAAGAGCTGGTGTCTCCTCTGAGTTCCTGCTCGTCTGCATACCTTGGAGTTAAAGAGGACCTTTCATTGCAATAAAAAATATAAACTAAGTATGCTGACATGGAGAGCGGCGCCCAGGGATCTCCCTGCACTTACAATTATCCCTGGGCGCCGCTCCGTTCTCCCGGTATAGGCTCCGGTTTCTTCTGATTTTTGGCTCAACTGGGAGGAGCCTGCTCTTGTTCTCCTGGGCGTCTCCTTCTCCCAAACCTCTCAGGCTATGAGCTGAGTGTTCCTATGTCAGAACAGAATAATGAAATGTAAAACGCTGATGTAAACCTAGCTTAAGGCTCTTTCACACTTGCGTTGTTCTTTTCTGGCATAGAGTTCCGTCGTCGGGGCTCTATGCCGGAAAAATCCTGATCAGGATTATCCCAATGTATTCTGAATGGAGAGAAATCCGTTCAGGATGCATCAGGATGTCTTCAGTTCAGGACCGGAACGTTTTTTGGCCGGAGAAAACACTGCAGCATGCTGCGCTTTTTTGCTCCGGTCAAAAATCCTGAACACTTGCCGCAAGGCCGGATCCGGAATTAGTGCCCATTGAAAGGCATTAATCCGGATCCGGCCTTAAGCTAAATTTCATTTCGGCGCATTACCGGATCCGACGTTTAGCTTTTTCTGAATGGTTACCATGGCTGCCAGGACGCTAAAGTCCTGGTCACCATGGTAAAGTGTAGTGGGGAGCGGGGGAGCAGTATACTTACTGTCCGTGCGGCTCCCGGGGCGCTTCAGAGTGACGTCAGGGCGCCCTACGCGCATGGATGACGTGATCGCATGGATCACGTCATCCATGCGCATGGGGCGCTCTGACGTCATTCTGGAGCGCCCCGGGAGCCGCACGGACGGTAAGTATACTGCTCCCCCGCTCCCCACTACTACTATGGCAACCAGGACTTTAATAGCGTCCTGGCTGCCATAGTAACACTGAACGCATTTTGAAGACGGATTAGTCTTCAAATGCTTTCAGTTCACTTGCGGTGTTACGGATCCGGCGGGCACTTCCGGCAAATGGAGTACACGATGGATCCGGACGATGCAAGTGTGAAAGAGCCCCTAACCAGTATGACTAGTCAGGACATATCTCTAATGTGATGTTTTTAAATGACCGATAAGAGATCACAGCTGCATGCTAATTGTGGACTTTTCTAAGCAGTCGTGACAGCAGGGCTCCCCACAGATGGTTTTTCACTGTCTGTGTCTTCCCTATCACTTTTTTACACAGCACTGAACTAGTGCTGTATACAAGATCAAGAAGTGCTATTCTGCTTCATGTTCCAGCCCCAGTCGTCATGTGATGCCAGGAGTCTGCACGACCTGTTGGGTCTTGTCAGACCCAGGACAGCTCAGCAGTGTGGTTGCACAATTTGTATAGCACTGTACTACCTCTTGAGGGGCTGTATTAATTAAATCCGCAGTAATAAAAAATATATATAATGTTAAAGTCCCCCAAAGGTCTCATATGACCTTATGGGGGCACAAAGTGTAACATAAAATAAAAAAAGGGTTTATAACAATAAAAATAAAATGTCTATTGTAGAAAATACCCCCTTCCCCTTATCAAGCCATTTAGTCGTCATTTGGTTTTGCCATGTCGGAAACAACTGTCTTTATAATAATACCTGATTCTTTAGAGGAAAATTGCAGAAAAAAAACTATGGCAGAACATCAATTTTTTGGTCACCTTGCCTCTCAAAAAATATCATATCAAGTTATCAAATAGTCGTATGTACCCCAAAATGTTACCAACAAAAACGTCACCTCATCCAACAAAAAATTAGGCCTCACTCACAACTAGAGATGAGCGAAGTATACAAAAATTCGATTTGGCTGCTTCGCCGAATTTTACACCGTCGGGTGCTGAAGCCCTTTGTAGAGGCCACAAAATTTGTCAGTAGGGACAGCCATGGCATTACTAATTTAATCTCGATGACACGCAGTCGTCTCAGTGGATGGTGGAGCTGGAAAGAACTGACACCTCCACCATGCTGGCCCGAATGGCGAGCTGTATGTTCACTTACTTACGCACTGGCTGGTGTATCAGTCATATGAAGCAGTCTGATGATTACTAGATAGCTATGCTTTTATTCCCTCACTATCAAATTCAAAATGGGGGAATGTTTTCCTCCCATTGAGGGAGTCCAAATTACTTTATTACCAGAAAACACTGTGTACACAGCTTGCTGAAGCTTTCGACAAGCAGACGTCTGCCGCCAGCCGGTCTGAAGCGGAGGCCTCCCTCTGCCCCCCCAGCAGGGTCATCCACCTCCTGCCACCCTCTCCACTGCCACCAGCAGCAGAAGCCGCAGCAGCTAGTTCAGTCTCCTTAACATGATTGACCAGCTTTTTCACGTGTCGCTCAAGGCTGAGGCAAATCAGAAAAAAGTCTTACCGCCTCAATGCCCAGGTTCAGTCCTGTCTGGGCTCTGGCCTATCTCCAGCACATACAGTATGTATCCTGTTCCGTGAACCCAGGGAGTTCAGGGCAGATAGACTAGAACAGTGGTCTGAAATGGCCCAGTATGGGTAGAGAGGTCAGAGCGGCAGGGGGCATGGTGACATCCAAACGGACCAACTTGTCTTCCACCAGTGTCCAAAAGGCATAGATCTGTGAGGATTTTCACAATCCTGAGGCTAAGGTCAATGAATAGCTCTAGCCTTGCTGACAGTGTCCAATCATGCCTCAATGCCTGCCTATTATGTTACCTGCCTACTATCTTGTTCCATACAGTTGCTGCTTTCTGCTAGCAGGTACTATATGTCTGCTGCCGCAGTTGCTGCTGCTCACTGCTAATCCCCTACTGCCACCGCTATTAACACTATGCATCCGCCTATGCTACGACTTCTACTGCTACCCATAAACAGCCGATCAGCCGCCTTGTATATTCTCTTGTGCATGCATTCTCCCCATGTTAAGACATAGGGGGGCATTTATTAGGGGGTCTTAATATCCCTCTGCGCTGGCGTTGCTTGAGTCTAAGGCCTCATGCATACGACCGTTGTTTGGGTTCGCATCCGAACCGCCGTTTTGGCGGCTCGGATGCGGACCCATTCATTTCAATGGGACCGCAAAAGATGCGGACAGCACTTCGTGTGCTGTCCGCATCCGTGGCTCCGTTCCGCGGCCCCGCTAAAAAAAATAACATGTCCTATTCTTGTCCGCGCTTTGTGGACAAGAATAGGCATTTATATTACCGGCGCCCGTTCTGTTCCGCAAATTGCGGAAGGCAACACGGGCGTCTTCCATTTTTTGCAGATCCACAGTTTGCGGACCGCAAAAAACGGCATGGTCGTGTGCATGAGGCCTAAGTTACAGATGTAGCATGGTTACCACTCCAGCTCTTAACTCAAATTTCTTAACTCCTCGCATTATCTTGAGACAAAAGCCATTGAAAAGCAATTGAAGGTGTTTGCTTAGATTAGAAATCTCAGAAAACAGGAGTGTTAACTCTACTCCATCCGTATTTAGAGGCACCGGCTCAAAAATGCATAACACATTGTGGAGTAATTTTCTCCTGTTGCCCCTTGTGAAAATGAAAAATTTGGACCCAAAGGGATTTTTTTTTTTAAAGATATAAAATTTTTCATTTTCACAGCCAAGTGTTTCTAAATTCTATAAAATACTTATTGGCTCAAAGTGCTCACTACAACCGTTGAAAAATTTCTTGGGAGGTGTAGTTTCCAAAATTGCCTCACGGTCTTTTCAAATGCAAGATAACATCTGAAAACTATTTTAGCAAAATCTACACTCCAATAACCATATGGCTCTTTCCCTTCTGAACCTTGCCATGTGCCCATACAGCAGTTTATAACCACATATAGGGTTTTTCTGTATACTGCCGAATCAGGGTGCTGTTACAGGAAACATTTATTAAAATGGAAATTCTGCAACAAAAATAAAATTATTTTTACATTTTACCTCCATTTTGCTTTAATTCCTGTGGAACACATAAAGGGATTATAACGTTTCTAAAGTCAGTTTGGGGTGGTTATGCAAGCCCCTCAAAATGATTTCAGAGCTCAACTGGTCCTTAAAAAAGTTGGTTTGAAAATTTGAAAAATTGCTTCTAAAATTCTAAGCCTTTTAATGTCTTAAAAACTAAAGTGACATTTACAAAATTATGTCAACATAAAGTAGACATATGAGGAACATTAACTCTTTCATGACCAGGCGGTTTTCCTATTTTTTTTTTTTTCATTTTTTACTCTCAGCCCTCTCAAAGCCATAACTTTTTTATATTTTTTTTGTTCACATAGCTGTATGATGGCTTCTTTTTTTGTGGGACAAGAATCCCTTTCTAATTGCACAATTTATGGTTGCATATAATGTGGTGGAAAGCGGGGAAAAATATAAATGGGGTGAAATTGAAAAAAAAAAATCCACAACAGTTTTTTGGGTTTTGTTTTTACAGTGTTCCTTATACCATAAAACTGACCAATTACTTTTATTATCCAGGTCAGTACCAATCCAGCAATACCACATATGTATATTTATTTTACTGGGGGGAAAAAATAACCTTGAAATATAATTTTTTTCTTTTAGTCTCATATTCTGACCCCTATAACTTTTATTTATTTATGTTATTATAGAGAACTATAATAAGCAATCATTGGATTGCTTTTCTCATAGACTCCAATGCATTAGCATTGGAGTCTATGAGGATTTTACTGTATTTCTATGGAGCCCATAGAATTTCTATGGAGCTCCAAAGAAATGACTAAGCAGCAGCCTCCTCGCCTGGGGGAGCCGGAGTACACTCGGAAGTGCATCTTCCGGGTTTTCAGCATTTCGATGCTCGTGGTCAGGATTGACCTCGGCATCTGAAGTGTTAAATGTCCGCGATCGCATTACCGCCAGTCCATGATATTATAAAATATGAAACAGCAGGCAACCTGTGGCTATGGCGTTCGCTTCATCCCGACTGCTGACATAAATAGCCGTATAGCGGTTGGGAAGGGGTTAATGAATAACTTTTGTTAGGTATCATTATCTGTCTTAAAAGCAGATAAATAAAAAAAATTAAAATTGCGAATTTTGGATTTTTTTAAATAAATAAAGGTAAAACATATTGACACAAATTTACCACTAACATGAAGTATGATGTGCCATGAAAACAATGTCAGAATCGCTTGTATAAGTAAAAAGCATCCCAAAGGTATTACCACGTAAATTGACATGTCAGATTTGCAAAACTAGGCTTTGTCGGGAAGGAGGGTGGGTAAATGTCTCAGTCAGGAAGTAGTCAGTATTTGTGATACTTGTGATACTGCTCTGCTGCTTTTTAGCTCACTTTAATTAGGGCAATCTAGGTAGTGTGAGAGTACAGTTTACAGTGTCTACACAGAGTCTGAAGTAGTCTGAGACACACCTACTATGTTATAATGTACTCTACTTCTGCTCTCTCTGTCCCCCCCCCCCTCCGTCCAGCTTTGCTTCAGATTGGCTGATGTGCATAAATACAAGTCTATCACAGATCTCAGATGTCAGTGCAGGAAGAGCTGATTTCCAGTACATCAAAGAGAAGGACAGATACAAAATAAGTACAGATAAAAAAATAAAAAAAAACTGTGAAAAGCAAATGATTATCAGTAAAGTATCTGTTTTGAATTCTGTATTAGGTTACCTCCTTAACCCCTTTAGGACCCTGCCATTTTTCACTTTAAGGACCAGGCCATTTTTTGCAACTCTGACATGTGTCACTTTATGTGGCGATAACTTTAAAAAGCTTTTACTTATCCAGGCCATTCTGAGATTGTTTTCTCGTCACATATTGTACTTCGTGACAGTGGTAAAATTGATTAAAGAAAATAAATTTTTATTTATAAAAAATGCCAAATTTACAAAAAAAATTGAAAAATTAGCAAATTTACAAATTTACATTTTTCTACTTTTATAATAGATAGTAGTACCTCCAAAAATAGTTATTACTTTACATTTCCCATATGTCTACTACATGTTTAGATCATTTTGTGAATGCTATTTTATTTTTTACAGAAACAACCCATATGTGGTCGTAAACTGCTGTACGGGCACACGGCATTGCACAGAAGGAAAGGAACGCTATGTGGTTTTTGGAGGGCAGATTTCACTGGGATTATTTTAAGCTGCCATGTCACATTTGAAGACCCCCTGATGCACCCCTAGAGTAGAAACTCCCAAAAAGTGACCCCATTTTAGAAATTACACCCCTCAAGGTATACAAAACTGATTTTACAAACTTTGTTAACCCTTTAGGTGTTCCACAAGAATTAATGGAAAATAGAGAGGAAATTTCAGAATTTCACTTTTTGGCAGATTTTCCATTTTAATAATTTTTTTGCCATTAACAAAGCAAGGGTTAACAGCCAAACAAAACTCAATATTTATGGCCCTGATTCTGTAGTTTACAGAAACACCCCATATGTGGTCGTAAACTGCTGTACGGGCACACGGCTTTGCACAGAAGGAAAGGAACGCCATACGGTTTTTGGAAGGCAGATTTTGCTTTACTGTTTTTTTTTTACACCATGTCCCATTTGAAGCCCCCCTGATGCACCCCTAGAGTAGAAACTCCAAAAAAGTGACCCCATTTTGCAAACTACGGGATAAGGTGGCAGTTTTGTTGGTACTTTTTTAGGGTACATATGACTTTTGTTTGCTTTATTTCTTTTTTGGGCGCATTACTTCATGATCCATGATTATCTGTGCACATTTATACTCCATTTTGGTATCTTTTATTTTCCAACTGTCCTCATTCCCCTGCTGTCAGCACTCAAAGGTGCACTGAAATACTTTTTTCTGGACTGCCGAGCTCATGCTCTTTATTCTGTGCATGAGCTCAGTAGTCCAGACAGTGTATTTCAGCACAGCTTTGTTCATTGACAGCCGGGGAACTGGGTCTGTTTGAAAGTAAAATTTATCTGCAGTACTACCAGGGGTGTGGAAATCGTATCACCCGAAGCCCGGGACATGCAGTACCGGGCGCCGGGCAGGTAGTTTGTTCAGTAGCTTAGCCCTGCTGCGGGCAAGTAGTGATGTCCGATTCATGAACAAATCGTTCATTTCACTGAATCGGAGGAGTCGATTCATCTGACTGAGCTGATCCTTTTTAAACAGCTCAGTCAGATAGCAGAGCAATAGCAGAGACGCTGGCAGCAGGGAGGAGTGTAATCTGACCCTAGAATGGAACCAGCCCCTCCCCGCCCTGCAACCAATCAGAGCTAAGGCACAAGCACTGAGTCACACACAGTACAGGGAGTCGTACACGGAGTCTAAGAATCAAGTGATCCTACTTAGTTATGGACTCATTCGATTCTTTGAGTTAAAAGAATCGTGTGTCACTACAACAATGCACTGAGTCTAATGACCAGGTTGCAGCAGTATAAATCCCGTTAAGTGCCCTCCATACAATAGAAAGCCTCCAGAAGTGCCCTCCACTCAGTATAATGCCCCTAAACACCCCTCCATAAAATACAACGCCTCCAGAAGTGCCCCCTACTCAGTATAATGCCCAAATCAGTGTCCCCAACTCCCCCTTCCTGTTCTAGTCGTCAGTCAGGTCACCACTGATGTAACACTTATTACCTATTCGGCTCCTGAGCTTCGGTTCACTTGCTTGTCAGCCCGAGTCATCCGAGAGCCGACTCAGCAAGTGAATCGAAGATTCGATCAACTGTGCATGCGCATTGAGCACCACCTGAGCTTCGGTTCACTTGCTTGTCAGCCGACTCAGCAAGTGAACCGAAGATTCGATTCATGAATTGGTTCTTTTAAATGAACTGATCAAATGAACCGTTTCATATAAAAGATCCGAACTTCCCATCTCTACGGGCAAGTAGCAGGGCTGAGATGGCTTTGTTTACCGGAGTAGTGGACACAGTGGATCGGCGACGAGCTGGGGGCGTGGAGCGGCGGTGACCGAGCAGTGGGCGTAGAGCAGTGACGCAGCCGTGGTGACAGAGCAGGGGGGCGTGGTGTAGTGACAGCGTGGGGAAGAAGAAATGACAGAGCTGGAGGGGTGGAGCAATGAAAGGTTCTGTCCCGTCTCCGGTTTGGGGGGAGGAGCAGTGACAGAGCCGTTACAGAGCCAGGGGCATTGATAGAACTCTCAACTCTGCCAGCATCCCTCAGAGGACCCCCTTTCTGCAGGTGTTGTAAAACTGGGAAGGTGAGGGGGGTCCTTTCCATGCCACATCAGCAGCTAATTTTCATAAACCACCTAGAGGTACGGGTAGTAATGTGCTAAGAGCAAGAGTGTGCACTAAACTAATTGCTGTGATCACATTAAGGCCTCGTTCATTCTGTCCAGAATGCACTGCACCGCATTGCGGCCAGCTAAGTATATTGTGGGGCAGGAGGGGGCGTAGTGGTCTGTTGAAGTGATTGGTACCATAACCATGCCCAACGGCTGCAATGCGATCGGCTGCACAGAATCACAAGGCACATTATGACTGTGGTCCAGTCCAAACAAAATGCTGCAAGCAGCATTTTGACCGGTCCTCAGGCATAATCTTGCCTTGCGATCCCGTGCATCCGATCGCCTGCGGCTGTGGCTACGGTGCCCTTCACTTCAATGGATTGTCACGTCCCCTCCTGCCCCACAACATAGTGAGCCGGCCGCGATGTAGTGCATTCTGGACAGAATCATCTGGTGTAAACGAGGACTGAACTTAGTCATTTCACACCACAAAGACTGGAACGCAAGCCAGCCACCTCCCTGCATAAGGAAGCGTGGCGGTGCATTAAAATATGGTTTTGATTAAAAAAATAAATTCGTATCAGGACAAGTAGATTGTCATGAGGGACAAGTAGATCAAGCCCCCACTTTAGTCTTTCAACAAGTAGTTTTTTATTTTATTTCCACACCCCTACTTATATAGTATAGCAGATAATACTTAAAAATTGTGGTGTTTCCCCTTAACCCCTTAGGGACCCATGACGTATCTGTACGGCATGGTTCCCGAGTCATGTGTTGTTCCGATCACCGCCGCCCAAATCATTGAGCAGGCACCTCGGCTAAATGCACGGGCGGGTCAATTCAGACCTGCGGTTTGCGGCTTTTCTAAGTTGCGGCGGCGGTGGTGCCATCGGGTCCCCATGGGGCTGTGGAAGGGACCCGATGGCATGGAAGGAAGGAAGCGCGCTGCCTTCCGGTGACGAGCCTGTGAGATCCAGCCCCTTGGATCTCACAGGCCGGAAGCTGTATGAGTAATACACACAGTATTACTCATACAGCCAATGCATTCCAATACAGAAGTATTGGAATGCATTGTAAAGGATTAGACCCCCAAAAGTTCAAGTCCCAAAGTGGGACGAAAAATAAAGTGAAAAAAAAAGTTGAAAAAATAAAGTTTTCCCCCCCAAAAAATTAAAAGTTTCAAGTAAAAATAAACAAAAACGTCAAAAAGTAAAAAAAAATTGGGAAAAAATAGGGAAAAAAAAAAAGTATACATATTAGGTGTCGCCGCGTCCATATCGACCGGCTCTATAAACATATCACATGACCTAACCCCTCAGATGAACACTGTAAAAAATTAAAAATAAAAACTGTTCTAAATAAACCATTTTTTTGTCACCTTACATCACAAAAAGTACTACAGCAAGTAATCAAAATAGTACCAATCTAACAGTCACCTCATCCCGCAAAAAATGAGCCTTTATTTGAGATAATCGCCCAAAAAATAAAAAAAACTATGGCTCAGAATATGGAGACACTAAAACATAATTTTTTTTGTTTTAAAAAAGCTGTTATTGTGTAAAACTTACATAAATAAAAAAAATGTATACATATTTGGTATCGCCGCGTTTGTATCAACCGGCTCTATAAAAATATCACATGACCTAACCCCTCAGATGAATACCGTAAAAAATAAAAAATTAAAACTGTGCTAAATAAACCATTTTTTGTCACCTTAAATCACAAAAAGTGTAATAGCAAGCGATCAAAAAGTCACACGCACCCCAAAAATGAAATTGTGTAAAACTTACATAAAGGAAAAAAAGTATACATATTATGTATCGCCGCGTCCGTATCGACCGGCTCTATAAAAATATCACATGACCTAACCCCTCAGATGAACACCGTAAAAAATAAAAACTGTGCTAAATAAAAAAAAATTGTCAACTTACATCACAAAAAGTGTAATAGAAAGCGATCAAAAAGTCACACGCACCCCAAAATAGTGTCAAAAAACCCGTCATCTCATCCCGCAAAAATCATACCCTACCCAAGGTAATCGCCCAAAAATTGAAAAAATGATGGCTCTCAGACTATGGAAACACTAAAACATGATTTTTTTTGTTTTAAAAAAGAAATCATTGTGTAAAACTTACATAAATAAAAAAAAGTATAAATATTAGGTATCGCCGCATCCGTGATAACCTGGTCTATAAAAATATCCCATGATCTAACCTGTCAAATTAATGTTTTAAATAAGAAAAAAAAAAAACGGTGCCAAAACAGCTATTTCTTGTTACCTTGCCTCACAAAAAGTGTAATATAGAGCAACCAAAAATCATATGTACCCTAAACTAGTACCAACAAAACAGCCACCCTATCCCGTAGTTTCTAAAATGGGGTCACTTTTTTGGAGTTTCTACTCTAGGGGTGCATCAGGGGGGCTTCAAATGGGACATGGTGTAAAAAAAAAACATTCCAGCAAAATCTGCCTTCCAAAAACCGTATGGCATTCCTTTCCTTCCGCGCCCTGCCGCGTGCCCGTACAGCAGTTTACCACCACATATGGGGTGTTTCTGTAAACTACAGAATCAGGGCCATAAATAGTGAGTTTTGTTTGGCTGTTAACCCTTGCTTTGTTACTGGGAAAAATGGATTAAAATGGAAAATTTGCCCAAAAATTAAAATTCTAAAATGTCATGTCCATTTGCCAATAACTCTTATGGAACACCTAAAGGGTTAACGACATTTGTAAAATCTGTTTTGAATACCTTGAGGGGTGTAGTTTCTTAGATGGGGTCACTTTTATGGAGTTTCTACTCTAGGGGTGCATCAGGGGGGCTTCAAATGGGACATGGTGTCAAAAAAAAACAGTCCAGCAAAATCTGCCTTCCAAAAACCGTATGGCATTCCTTTCCTTCTGCGCCCTGCCGTGTGCCCGTACAGCAGTTACGACCACATATGGGGTGTTTATGTAAACTACAGAATCAGGGCCATAAATAGTGAGTTTTGTTTGGCTGTTAACCCTAGCTTTGTTACTGGGAAAAATGGATTAAAATGGAAAATTTGCCCAAAAATTTAAATTCTGAAATTTCATCTCCATATGCCAATAACTCTTGTGGAACACCTAAAGGGTTAACGACGTTTGTGAAATCTGTTTTGAATACCTTGAGGGGTGTAGTTTCTAGAATGGGTTCATTTTTGGGTGGTTTCTTTTATGTAAGCCTCGCAAAGTGACTTCAGACTGGCGTAGATTTGCTTCTAAACTTCTAAGGCTACTTTCACACTTGCGTTCAGAGCGGGTCCGTCTGGTATCTGCACAGATGGATCCGCTCCTATAATGCAAACGCTTAGATCCGTTCAGAACGGATCCGTTTGCATTACCATGAACAAAAAAAAAAATATATATATTTTTTTTTGTTCATGATAATGCAAACGGATCCGTTTTGACTTTACATTGAAAGTCAATGGGGGACGGATACGTTTGAAAATTGAGCCATATTGTGTCAACTTCAAACGGATCTGTCCCCATTGACTTACATTGTAAGTCTGGACGGATCCGTTTGCCTCCGCACGGCCAGGCGGACACCCGAACGCTGCAAGCAGTGTTCAGGTGTCCGCCTGCTGAGCGGAGCGGAGGACAAACGGTGCCAGACTGATGCATTCTGAGCGGATCCGCCTCCACTCAGAATGCATTAGGACTGGACGGATCCGTTCGGGGCCGCTTGTGAGACCCTTCAAACGGAGCTCACAAGCGGAGCCCCGAACGCTAGTGTGAAAGTAGCCTAAGCCTTGTAACATCCCCAAAAAATAAAATATCATTCCCAAAATTATCCAAACATGAAGTAGACATATGGGGAATGTCAAGTAATAATTATTTTTGGAGGTATTACTATGTATTATAGAAGTAGAGAAATTGAAACTTGGAAATTTGAATTTTAAAAAAAAATTTGGGTAAATTTGGTATTTTTTTATAAATAAAAATGATTTTTTTTTTAACTTCATTTTACCAGTGTTATGAAGTACAATATGTGACGAAAAAAACTATCTCAAAAAATGGCCAAGTCCTTAAGGTGAAATAGGGCTGAGTCCTTAAGGGGTTAAAGGCTAAATACACCTTAAATATGAAAGACACGACTTTTAAATTTGAAAGTGTTTACCTTTATTAAAATAATGCACTAAGATTCAGTCTGCAATCTCCATTCCTGCAATCATTTTCAGACTCCCTGGCATTCAGTTTGCAATGTGCTCCTAGCTTACATTTTTCTCTTGTGGAGGCGTCCCTCATAGAGATTAGAGATGGCCTTGCGGTTCGCCCCGGTGGACGTTTTGCGGTGAACTTTGCGCTTTCGCGATTCGCTGAACATGCGAACATATTGCAATGTCTGCCGGCGCCATATTCTTTTGCATTGCGCCTAACTTTGACCCATGACACATCCTTCAGATGGGACAGGACAGCCAATTGAGATGTTTTTTTCTGCACATGGACACACCCCCACCCTATAAAAGAGCCAGATCTGGCAGCCATTTTACATTCTGTGTTTTGCCAGTGTAGGGAGAGGTTGCTTTGTGGAGCAGGCACAGGCTGTTAGGGACACCAAATGCTAGCTAATAGGGCCACAAAAGTCCTTTTAAGGACTGGTATAGGTGTGCTATCGATAGGTGTGATATACTTATAATATACTTTCTAACGTAGAAAGTATATTATAGTGCATTTGTCTTGTGCAGCAGTTATGTGCGGTTCTGCTGCTATATCGCAGCTATATAGAGGGACAAACGCTATTGTAACAACTAATTGCAACGGTGTGATATACCTGTTGCCCCCAAAAAACTGATTGAGGGATGTGATATACCTTCTTCCACAAAATTCTTATTGAGGGCTGCGATATACCTGTTGCCCCAAATAAACAGGGTGGTGTGATATAACTGTGGCAAAAAAAAATAATTGAGGGGTGTGATATACCTGCTTCCACAAATTACTGATGAAGGGGTTCAATATACCTGCTTCCACAAAATACTGATAAAGGGGTTCTATATACCTACTTCCACAAAATACTAATTGAGGGCTGCGATATACCTATTTCCACAAAATATTGATTAAGGGTTTTGATATATCTGTTTCCACCAAATATTGATTGAGGCCTGCGATATTCTTGCTTCCACAAAATACTGATTAAGGGGTTTGATATACCTACTTCCACAAAATACTGATTGAGGGCTGCGATATACCTACTTCCACAAAATATTGATTAAGGGGTTCGATATACACTCACCTAAAGAATTATTAGGAACACCTGTTCTATTTCTCATTAATGCAATTATCTAGTCAACCAAATCACATGGCAGTTGCTTCAAAGCATTTAGGGGTGTGGTCCTGGTCAAGACAATCTCCTGAACTCCAAACTGAATGTCAGAATGGGAAAGAAAGGTGATTTAAGCAATTTTGAGCGTGGCATGGTTGTTGGTGCCAGACGGGCCGGTCTGAGTATTTCACAATTTGCTCAGTTACTGGGATTTTCACGCACAACCATTTCTAGGGTTTACAAAGAATGGTGTGAAAAGGGAAAAACATCCAGTATGCGGCAGTCCTGTGGGCAAAAATGCCTTGTGGATGCTAGAGGTCAGAGGAGAATGGGCCGACTGATTCAAGCTGATACAAGAGCAACGTTGGCTGAAATAACCACTCGTTACAACCGAGGTCTGCAGCAAAGCATTTGTGAAGCCACAACACGCACAACCTTGAGGCGGATGGGCTACAACAGCAGAAGACCCCACCGGGTACCACTCATCTCCACTACAAATAGGAAAAAGAGGCTACAATTTGCACGAGCTCACCAAAATTGAACTGTTGAAGACTGGAAATATGTTGCCTGGTCTGATGAGTCTCGATTTCTGTTAAGACATTCAAATGGTAGAGTCCGAATTTGGCGTAAACAGAATGAGAACATGTATCCATAATGCCTTGTTACCACTGTGCAGGCTGGTGGTGGTGGTGTAATGGTGTGGGGGATGTTTTCTGAGCACACTTTAGGCCCCTTAGTGCCAATTGGGCATCGTTTAAATGCCACGGGCCACCTGAGCATTGTTTCTGACCATGTCCATCCCTTCATGACCACCATGTACCCATCCTCTGATGGCTACTTCCAGCAGGATAATGCACCATGTCACAAAGCTCGAATCATTTCAAATTGGTTTCTTGAACATGACAATGAGTTCACTGTACTAAAATGGCCCCCACAGTCACCAGATCTCAACCCAATAGAGTATCTTTGGGATGTGGTGGAACGGGAGCTTCGTGCCCTGGATGTGCATCCCTCAAATCTCCATCAACTGCAAGATGCTATCCTATCAATATGGGCCAACATTTCTTAAGAATGCTATCAGCATCTTGTTGAATCAATGCCACGTAGAATCAAGGCAGTTCTGAAGGCAAAAGGGGGTCCAACACTGTATTAGTATGGTGTTCCTAATAATTCTTTAGGTGAGTGTATATGTTTCCACCAAATATTGATTAATGCCTGCGATATACCTGCTTCCACAAATACTGCTCTTCTCTAGGGACTTAGGCACAGGGTCATTTTGAAAAGACAGGCCGTTCCGCATGGATGGTAAGGGTTGGGTAAATGCACCAGGCTGGAGCCTAAGTAGGAACTTGGAGAAAGCGCGTGTGATTATTACTTCATCGCAGAGGAAGGTCCCCGGAAGTAAATATTTCTCCCAGAAGAGCATCCCAGAGCTATATGGCCACGTTCAGCGGCAAGTGAATATATCTCTGGCACACAGTGTCGGTTCCAAGATACATCTGACCACAGACACATGGTCTAGCAAAAACGGGCAGGGAAGGTACATAACTTTTACTGCCCACTGGTTGAACTTTCTGACGGCCATCAAGCATGTAACCCATGCCTCTTCTTCTCCTCCTTGGCTGACTCCTCCTTTTCCACTGCTACCGCCTCTTCCGCTGCGGCCCCCAAACTCTACAGAACCTATTCGATGTCCCAGGTGAGACGTTGCCATGCTGTGCTGCGGCTGTTGTGCCTGTAAGCCAAGAGCCACAGCGGTCCTGCACTGCTTTCAGCTCTGCAGTCACAGGCTGATTAGTGGCTAACCCCACTCAATTTGACAGTTGGTAAAGTGATGTTCGACAACTGTGCCAATCTGTTGAGCATGCTGAAACAGGGCAAAATGACACATGTGCCGTGCATGGCACATGTCCTGAACTCAGTTGTGCAGGGATTCGTTGCCAAATACCCCTGGGGTCCAGGACGTATTGCGGCAGGCCTGGAAAATATCTGGCCATTTTAGAAGATCTTAGACGGCCATTGCTCGCCTTGCTGACGTTCAGCGGCGACACCACTTACCCGTCAGACATCTGATTTGTGACAGCCTGACGCTCTAGAGCTCCACCTTGTATATGCTCGATAGGCTGCTCCAGCAGCAACGTGCCGTTAAGGACTACCTGTACGAACTCTGCAGCAGGACAGGTTCTGGGGAGCTTGTTTTTTTTTCACCGCGCCAGTGGCCGCTCATGCACGATGCATGCAGACTTCTGCGGCCATTTGATGAGATCACCAAAGTGGCCAGTCGCAGCCAGGGCGCCATCAGTGACATCGTACCTTACGCCTTCTTTCTGGAGCGTGCATTGCGTCTTGTCATTGATCAAGCCGTCGAGGAGCAGGAGCTGGAAGATGAGGAAGTCACAATGCTGAATGAATTTCCAGGCGGGGCTACTCCATCTGAGACAAATCAGCAAGAGTCAGAGGAGGGTGAGGAGCAAGAAGAGCAGGCTTTCAGGGGGATTTTAAACTTTTCGGGGGTCCTTGATGTTGTCCGTTGCTGGGGGGAGGAGACCAAAGATGACATTCTCCTGGGCGATGAGCATGAGCCAGGCGGCTCCACCACTTCCAGTTTAGTGCCTTCATGCTCCAGTGTTTGAAGAGGGACCCCGGTATAAAAAGCATTAAGGGCAAGGACCAGTACTGGGTGGCAACGTACTTAGACCCCTGGTACAAACACAAAATAGCGGACATGTTACCAGCATCACAGAGGGCTGGCAAAATGCAGCATTTCCAGGCCTTGCTGCAAGAGATGCTGCAATCTGCTGTTGCAGGCACTGGCAGAGGAATTTCCACCCATAGCGAAACAGGTGCGGGTACCAATCCTACCGCGTCTGCAAGAAGATCTGTTGGTCACTTCGGATATGAGATCATTCTTGCAGCCAACCCATCAAGAGCCGCCCTCCTGATCCAGCCTCAGGGAACGCCTAGACCGACAGGTGTCCAACTACATCAGGTTAATGGCTGGTGTCGACACTCTGAGAAGCGACGAACCCCTGGACTACTGGATGTGCAGGCTTGACCTGTGGCCAGAGTTGGCACAATTTGCCATGGAACTTTTGGCTTGCCCCTCGTCGAGTGTCCTGTCCGAAAGGACGTTCAGCACAGCAAGGGGGATCGTGACCGATAAGCACACTCACCTAGCTCACGACAGTGTTGACTACCTCACATTTCTAAAAATGAATGAGGCATGGATCTCTGAGGAATTCAACACCTGTGACGACCTTGTGTAATTGAATTTCCTCATGCCAGCCCACACATATCCACCACCACACAGAATAAAGACGGTCCTTGTCTTATGTATATCCAGCGGCATAAAAGGCCTTTTCTGTCAGGTCAATGCCTAAATTTTGGGGGCCTGTACTGGCCTACAGTAAATTTTTTAGCCGGTGACTGCCTAATGTACTTCCAGCCACATCATCACAAGTTATTTTCTGTCAGGTGAATGCCTAATTTTTGGGGCCTGTACTCCAGTGGCCTACAGTAAAATATTTATCCAGTGACCGCCTAATGTAACTCCAGCCACATCATCACAATTTCTTTTCTGTCAGGTGAATGCTTAATTTTTGGCGCCTGTACTGGCCTACAGAAAAATTTGTATCCAGTGACTGCTTAATGTATCTCCAGCCAATTAATCACAAGTTCTTTTCTGTCAGGTGAATGCCTAATTTTTGGGCCCTGTACTCCAGTGGCCTACAGTAAAATTTTTATCCAGTGACCGCCAAATGTTCTTCCAGCCACATCATCACAAGTTCTTTTCTGTCAGTTGAATGCCTAATTTTTGGGGCCTGTACTCCCGTCCCCTAAAATAAAATCTTTCAAGGCTCCAGCAGGTCACGTTTCCCTTTAAGGCATTAAAATGGCCTTGTGGGAATCTTTGTCAACGATCCCCCTCTGTTATGTCACTGTCCATGTTGTGGGACAATTTATGCACTTTTAGTAAGTATTTGGTGGCTGCAAATGTGACCTAAAGGTTTTTCAGGTTCGTCTGCCATTAAAGTCAATGGGGCCCGCCGTAAACGCTCAGTTCATTACTGTTCGAGAAACACTAGGTAATAGTGACCAAAATATAATTATATTCCCCCTAAACTATAAAAAGCAAACTCTGTCAGGCAGAGCAAAGAAACTGAAATTCAAAAAGGCTAATTTCCCTGGGTTGATGGCAGCATTTCAGGGCATAAACTGGGAGCAGCTATGGTCACAAAATAATACTGAGGATAAATGGGAGAGCTTCAAATCCACATTGAGTAATTGCACTAAAAAATGTATCCCTTTAGGTAACAAGTATAAACGGCTAACAGCTACTGTAAAAAGAGCAATAATAGACAAAAATTGAGCATTTAAAAAATACTAATCTGAGGGGTCAGCTGTAGCTTTTAAAGATTACAAAGGGCTTAATAAAATCTGTAAAAAGATCAAATTAGCAAGAATACAAAACGAACAGCAGATAGCAAAAGGAAGCAAAATGAATCCCGTTTTTTTTTTTTTAGATATATTAATGCTAATAAATCTGAGCAGGTAGGTCCACTAAATAATGGTAAAGGGGGGGGGGGGGGGGGGGTAGTCACTGAAGATAAGGAAAAGGCAAAGTTACTAAATGTTTGTTTTAGCTCTGTGTATACAAAAGAAGAAAAAGGAGCTGAAATCTGTGGCGCCGGGGCTGTTAGTACATCCAGTGATATACTCAATTAGCTAACTGTAGATATGATCCAAGAGAAGTTAAATAGGGTAAATGTGAACAAGGCTCCGGTTCCAGATGGATTACACCCAAGAGTGCTTAAAGAGCTCAGTTCAGTCATTGCTGTGCCCCTATTTATAATTTTTAAAGATTCTCTAAGTACTGGTACAGTGCCAAGTGATTGGCGAAAGGCAAACCATATTCAAAAAAGTATCAAGGTCCTCCACAAGTATTATAGACCAGTCAGTTTAACTTCTGTTGTGTGAACAATGTTTGAAGGACTCTTCAGGGACCATATACAGGAGTATGTGACTATAAATAATATAATATTATAAGTGATAACCAGCATGGATTTACCAAGGACAGAAGTTGTCAGACTAACCTGATTTGTTTTTATGAGGAGGTGAGTAGTAGCTTGGACAGAGGGCCGTCTGTGGATGTAGTTTTTCTGGATTTTGCAAAAGCTTTTGATACTGTCCCTCATAGACGCTTAATAGGTAAAGTAAGGCCTATAGACTTGGAAAGTATATTTTGTATTTGGATTGAAAACTGGCTGAAGGACCGTGTCCAGAGAGTTGTGGTCAATGATTCCTATTCAGAATGGTCCCAGGTTATAAGTGGGTTGCCCCAAGGTTCAGTGCTGGGCCCTTTATTATTTAATTTATTTATTAATGATATTGAGGACGGGATTAATAGCACCATATCTATTTTTGCAGATGACACTAAGCTGTGTAAAACTGTACGGTCTATGGAAGATGTCTATAAACTACAAGCTGACCTGAACACTCTGAATGATTGGGCATCAACTTGGCAAATGATGTTCAATGTGGACAAATGTAAAATTATGCATCTTGGTAGGAATAATCTCTTTGCTTCATATGCCCTAGGTGATGTGGCACTGAGAGAGTCCCTTATAGAGAAGGAGTTGTGTGTCCTTTTGGATGGTAGATTAAATTACAGCATACAATGTCAGCTTCTTCTAAGGCCACCAGGATATTGTCATGCATTAAACGAGGCATGGACTCGCGGGGTAGGGATGTAATATTACCACTTTACAAAGCATTGGTGCGGCCTCACCTGGAATATGCAGTTCAGTTCTGGGCTTCATACATGGAAAGGACGCACTGTAGCTGGAAAAAGTACAGAGAAGAGTGACTAAACTGATGAGGGGAATGGAGTGTCTTAGTTATGAAGAAAGATTAAAAGGATTGAATTTATTTAGTCTTGAGAAGAGACGTCTAAGGGGGGACATGATTAACCCTGTAAATCATTATATGCGAGGGCCTGCAGTTGAGCTGACCCTGTAAAACATTATATGCGAGGGCCTGCAGGTGAGCTGACCCTGTAAAAAATGATATGCGAGGGCATATATGCGAGTGGAGTTGAGAAGTCTGGGGCAATCCAGGCCTTCTTCATTTTTATAAGAGTCTACCTGTCAGCAATTTCAGTTGACAGGCGGATACGCTTATCTGTTATAATGCCACCAGCAGCACTAAATACCCGCTCAGACAAAACGCTGGCAGCAGGGCAGGCCAGAACCTCCAAGGTGTAGAGCGCCAGTTCGTGCCATGTGGTCAGCTTGGACACCCACTGAGGGATCACTGAGGACGCTGACACGGTCTGCTACGTACTCCTTCACCATTTTCTAAAGCTTTTCCCTCCTTGTGACACTAGGCCGCGCATCAGGGTGACGGTGCTGGTGGGGTGTCATGAAAATGTCCGAGGCCTTGGAGAGTGTTGTCCTGCCTCTGTTGGAACTGCTGTGTGTTACACTTGTCTCCCCTCCTTGGATGCCCAAGGAAGTACGGACTCTGCCGCCAGTGTTGTCAGATGGAATTTTTGGAGCAATTTTTCAACAAGGACCTTCTGGTATTGCACCGTTTTGCTCGTCCTCTCCACGTGAGGAATGAGATGAGAAGTTCTTTGTTTTTGTAGCAGGGGTCGAGAAGGGTGAACACCCAGTAATCCGTGTTGTCTAAAATGCGTATAACGCACGGGTCACGGTAAAGGCAGCCTAACATGAATTCAGCCATGTGTGCCAGAGTACCAACAGGCAAGACTTCGTTGTCGTCATCAGGAGGATCACTATCAATCTCCTCATCTTCTCCCATCTCTTCTGCCCAGCCACGCTGAACAGATGGAATTAAACTTTCATGGGTACTACCCTATGTGGCGGAGGCAACCGTCTCTTGCTCCTATTTCTCTACATCGTCCAATTTGCGCTGAGAAGACAGACAGAGGGTGGTTTGGCTATCACCCTGTGTAATGTCTTCTTCCCACATTTCCACCTCTTCCACATGCAAAGCATCGTCCTTAATTGTGAGCAGCGAGCGTTTGAGTAGACACAGAAGTGGAATGGTTACGCTGATAATACCGTTATCACCGCTCACATCTGTGTTGATTCCTCAAAGTTTCTTAAAACGTCACAGAGGTCAGAAATCCATGCCCACTCCTCGCTTCTGATTAGCGGAAGCTGACTGGAAAGTCGACGACCAGGTTGCAGCTGGTATTCCACTACTGCCCTCTGCTGCTCACAAAGCCTGGCCAACATGTGGAATGTGGAGTTCCAGCGCGTGCTCACGTCACACAAGAGCCGGTGAGCTGGCAAGTTAAAGCGCTGCTGCAGCGTTTACAGACCGGCTGAAGCTGTCAATGACTTGCGGAAATGTGCACACATGCGGCGCACCTTCACCAGTAGCTCAGGCAAATTGGGGTAGGTTTTGAGAAACCGCTGAACCACTCGGTTTAAGACGTGGGCTAGGCATGGGCTGTGTGTGAGCTTGCCGAGCTGCAAAGCCTCCATCAAGTTACGTCCATTATCACACACAACCATGCCTGGTTGTAGGTTGAGTGGCGAGAGCCACAGCTTAGTCTGGTCTCTTATCTCCTGCAACAGCTCTGCGGCGGTGTGCTGTTTTGTCCCCTAAGCATATCAGCTTCAGCACGGCCTGTTGACGCTTCCCCACTGCAGTGCTACACTGCTTCCAGCTACCGGCTGATGGCTGACTGGTGCTGCACGCAGAAGTAGAGGAGGAGGCGGACGAGGTTGGAGCCACTAACGTAGGTGCTGGCGGAAACCCTGATTGAATTAGGGCTCGCAATCCTCGGCTTCGGTAGCACCGGTGCAATCCCAGGGTACGACTCGCTCCCAGCCTCCACAATGTTCACCCAGTGTGCCGTCAGGGAAATGTAGCGTCCCTGGCCAAATGCACTTGTCCATGTGTCCGTTGTTAGGTAGACCTTCCCAGTAACTGCGTTGGTTAGGGCTCACGTGACATTTCGGGACACATGTTGGTGTAAGGCGGGCACGGCACACCTTGAAAAATAGTGGCGGCTGGGGACAGAATACTGCGGGACGGCCGCCGACATCAGGCTGCAGAAGGCCTCAGTGTCCACAAGCCTAATTGCCAACATTTCCAGGGCCAATAATTTTGAAAGGTGCGCATTTAGTGCTATGGCCCGTGGGTGGGTGGCTGGGTATACGCGCTTGTGTTCAAATGCCTGGGGCAATGACATTTGGACGCTGCGCTGGGACAGGGAAGTGGATTTGGTCGCTGATGGTGTTTGCGAAGGTCCAGGTGCAGGGCAGGAGGCATCCTCGCCTGCGCCTTTGACAGGCGATTGGCCAGCACGTACCATAGGGGAAGAGGAGGCAGTGGTGTGAACCGCAGACACAGATTGTGGACCCAGGCGTTCGTCCCGCTTATTACAGTGCTTGGATGCCATGTGGTGGATCATGCTGGTGGTGGTGAAGTTGCTAGTGTTCACACCCGGCTCATTTTCATATGGCACAGGTTGCAAACTACTATTCTTTTGTCGTCCGCACTTTCCTCAAAAAAGCACCATACTGCAGAACATCTACCCTTTGGCAAGGGAGATTTCCGCAAGGGGGTGCTCCATGAAACAGTTGCGGGCCTGTTTGGTGTGGCCCGCCTTCTCCCTTTTGCCACCTCACTGCCTCTTCCAGCCTGTTGCGGTGCTGCAGATCCTTCCCCCTCTGTACTGCTGTCCTCGCTCGGCTTTCCACCTTTCCAGGTTGGGTCAGTGACCACATCGTCCACTTCCTCACTCTGATCATCCTCTTGATTTCTTGACCTAACCACAACCTTAGTGATTGACAACTGTGTCTCATCCTCCTCATCAACCTCTTGAGACAGTAATTGCAGTTGACTCATTGGCAACTGTGTCTCATCATCATCCACCTCTTTAAACACTAATTGCCGGTCCCCACCGTCATGTTCTTGTGACTGTGGATGCTCAAGAGGTTGGGAATCAGGGCACAAGATCTCATGTCCCTCTTCAAGCATGCTTGGCGAGAGGGCCAAATCAAGCAATGGCGATGAAAAGAGCTCCTCGGAATTACTGACTTAATGTAGTCGTCTCTATATCTAAAGTCACTTATCTTAAGTTACACACTTAAGACAAACACTCACATGCTCAAAAACTTGCATTTTCTTTCTGCTTATATAGCTTTTATTCCCAGAAAACTCAAAACCAAACTGCTCATTTTTTTTGCCTCTGAATTCAAAGGACTGAGCTGGCCTCAACAGTTTCTCTTGATTAGATTATTTAGATAACCACACCCTTAACTACTCACCTGTGCAACACACTAGAGACTGAACTACTGAGCAAACCAATATGTTATAAATGCAAAAATATACCCCACGGTATAATCTCAATGCAATAAACCAGACAGCAAAATGAGTCACAGTGTATAAGCTATACTACACTGCTCTAACTTGGTATAAAGTACAATAAACTCAGGCATAGACCCACTCAACAATGCACACAGATAATTTAACAGGCCTCACAGATACTCTCACTTATCTTAAGTTACACACTTAAGACAAATACACACTTGCGATCAAACACTATTACACACACTTGCAATCAAACACTACCACGCTTGCAAACTCAGGTTTTCAGTCTGCTTATATAGCTGCTATTCCCAGACAACTCCAAACCAGACTCCAGATTTTTTTTTCCTCTGGAATTTGGACTCTGGAGCATGCTTTTTCAAGTGCTGAACCAAGCTGACGCACATCAGCAAATGGATATGCATGGACTTACGTAACAACCAAGTTCAGTCCTATCTGGATACCCTTTCTCCTACATACTCCCTGTTCCCTGACCCCATGGACTTCTGGGTAGGCATATTGGAACAGTGGCTGGAAATGGCCCAATTTGTTATTGTTGTACTGTCTTGTCCAGTTTCCAGTGTACTGTCAGAGAGGGCATTCTTTGCAGCCGGTGGTATAATTACACCCAAGCAGATAATAACATATAACAGACTAGGAAAACCAACTGATTAATACACATGTGATAAACAAACATGACAGTAACCACTGGACAAGCAGGCAAGGGTATAGTGGCAGGTACTACCACTTGATGAAGTGTATCGATAGGACTTGGGGCCAAACCTAGAGGGTGGAAACTAAGTGAGCCCCTTTCTTCACAGAGCCCTTGGTGGTGGGGATGAACTTTGCCAAGGGCTCACCAGGCAGCTACTCCAGGATGGTCCCGGTGCACTTGGCCACTCACCTGCAGAGACAGATACTGGTGCAAGCACCAGTGGTCCAGACAAACATGAGACTAGACTGGAACCCAGGAACAAGAAGCCAACCAAAACATGGGACACTGTACAGACAAGACAAAACGGGAACCAGACAAGAAACAGAACTGGTGGATGACTAGACCCTATGTAGACATTGCTACATAATGTTCCTAGCCAGGGCTGCACACATGGACTAAGAAGACATCCCTCCGCAGAACCAACATGACCAGGCTACAAGACAAGGCAGGCAAAGAACATTCTACACCCTCTCACCAAAGGTAAAACATAAATAGGACAGGACCAGAAGCAGTTAAGCACTGCCACGCTATGAAAATCAAGACAGAATCAGAAGCAGTTAAGCACTGCCAGGCTATCATGGACAAGACAGGATCAGAAGCAGTTAAGAACTGCCAGGTTATCAAGGACCTGGGCACATAAGACCAGGCTAGACATGGAAAAGGGTACAGAGGCAAAACATAATACAGACTAGACAAAACTCAGACAAGGACAGATACCAACAGAACATGGCAAGACACGGTCAAACAGAGCAGACAGACATGAATGTGAGGGAAACAACAATGCTTTACCAGGAGACACCACACAGAAGGGGTGGATGGCAAAATCCCTGGGTCAGCAGCAAGAGTTGTGCACCTAGTAAGGCTCAAGATAGAAATGGAGCCCATGACCCACAGCTCACAGATAGAAATAGCTGCATAACAAGGGCACCTGCTAAACCACACCCAGGCCCAAACCAGTGAAAGTTAACTCCTCTAGAACCAGGAGTAACAAGAACTATAAAACAAACAATCAGTTCACACCAGTCACAGAATGCTGCAGCCAGCATGCCCCAAACAACCAGCATACACGGGATAACCTGTAGCCAGTACGAGGTTACAGGCAGCCAGCCTACACAACAACAAGGGGTGACAGAACTGCACAGTGATAGAAACACAAATGCATCCATACTCAGACCATGTTCACACACAAGGCAGCAGCTGGCATGCATCACAGAACCAGCATTCATGGGAACACCCACAGCCAATACACAAAGTGCATGCAGCCAGCCTACATGGCACTGGTAACAGGAACCACAGAGATATGGACGTGGGGAGACACAAACAGGCAACCGTTCACACACAACACCGCAGCCAGCCCCAAGCAACCAGCATACATAGGAATCAGCCTGCAGCCAGTACACGAGAGAGCATGCAGCCAGCCTACATGGCCACAACTGTCACAGTGAACTGCACTGTCTCAATATAGTACACGACAGTCTCTTTTTAACAATGCTAGAACCAGCCTTGTACTTCCCATGGATCCAGATATCTCACCATTCATTACCCCAATTGTTCTGCTAGATTTATTACAGGCAGCTCAGGAGACATGTACTTTTTCAGGGGGCATGTCCTTTCTGCTTATCTATTTCCCTGTAACTGTCACAGCTTCTAACAGAAGATAGGGCTGTAGGCAGTTGAAGATTTAAACTGAGTGCATGCAACCACCTTTAGGGTACTTTCACACTAGCGTTATTCTTTTCCGGCATTGAGTTCCGTCCTAGGGGCTCAATGCCGGAAAAGAACTGATTAGTTTTATCCTAATGCATTCTGAATAGAGAGCAATCCGTTCAGGATGCATCAGGATGTCTTCAGTTCAGTCTTTTTGACTTTTCTGGACGGAGATAATACTGCATCATGCTGCGGTTTTATCTCTGTCCAAAATTTCGGAAAACACTTACCGGAATGCCAGATCCGAAATTTTTTCCCATTGACATGCATTAATGGCGAATCCTTCCCGAGTGTTCCGGCAAAACAGACCAGCATTTCAATGCATTTGATGGACCAGCATTTCAATGCATTTGTCATACGGATCAGGATCCTGATCCGTCTGACAAATGCCATCAGTTTGCATACGTTTTGACGGATCCGGCAGGCAGTTCCGGCGGCTGAACTGCCTGCCGGAATCCTCTGCCACAAGTGTGAAAGTACCATTAGTGAAGTGGACATGAAATAAGGAAAGTATTCAGATCCAGGTGCTGGTTTGAAAAATTTAGAATATTTTTCTTGGCACAAGCCCTTTAAGTGTTGCCAGTTCCCTGTTACAGTGGCTACCTGCAATTGTTTTCTTCCTGACAGCATTGATCCACCTCCTGCTTTTTCCTCCTTCTGGGGCTCTTTCCTGGCCTGCCTGCCTGCCACCATATCTGTATGGTGTTTTTGCACTCCCTCCAGCTCTTGAAGGAAATCTGTCCCCAGATACATCACTATGAATCCATCTTGCATGTCAGATGCATGCTTGTCAGAACATTGTAATAGTCTTGATCTTGCATGTAGGATGGATACATAATTATGTATCTGGGGACATATTCCCTTTAAAGGGCGTTTAACCCTTTCAAGGCCAAGCCATTTTTCACCTTCGTAGCCAGGCCTAATTTTGCAAATCTGACATGTCACTTTATGTGCTAATAACTTTGGAATGCTTTCCTTATCAAAGCCATTCTCGTGACATCTCACACTTGGTGTTATGGGTAAATTTGGGTCAATATGTTTTACCTTTATATTATAAAAAATACTAAATTAATATGGAAAAAATTGCAATTTTATGAATTTGAATTTACATTTATTGTTTAGGATGTTAGAAGGCTCAAAATTTAAGAAGCAATTTTTCTAATTTTCGATACCCATTTTCAAAACCGACTTTTTCAAGGACCAATTCAGTTCTGAAGTTCTGAGGTCCTTACATAATAGAAATGACCCCATTTTAGAAACTACACGAGTCACATTATTCAAAACTGGTTTTACAAAATATGTTAACCCTTTCGATGTTCCACAATAATTAAAGGAAAATGGAGGTGAAATTAGCAATTTTAAGTTTTTGTGCATATTTTTTATAACACAGCAAGGGTTAACAGAAAAACAAACTTTGTTATTTATTTACCTGATTCTTCAGTTTATAAACAGATGTATGGGAACATGGCAGGTCTCAGAAAGAAAGGAGCAACATATGGTTTTTGGAGAGCAGATTTTACTGAAAGGGTTTTTGGTTTTGGCCCCTTTCACACGGGCAAGAATTCCGTGCGGGTGCAATGCGTGAGGTGAACGCATTGCACCCGCACTGAATCCGGACCCATTCACTCCAATGGGGCTGTGCACATGAGCGTTGATTTTCACGCATCACTTGTGCGTTGCGTGAAAATCGCACCATGCTCTATATTGTGCGTTTTTCACGCAACGCAGGCCCCATGGAAGTGTATGGGGCTGCGTTAAAATCGCAAGCATCCGCAAGCAAGTGCAGATGCGGTGCGATTTTCACGCATGGTTTCTAGGTGACGATCGGGATGTGGACCCAAACTTTATTATTGTCCCTTATAACCGGGATCGACCATGTGATGAGCGCAGTGACGTCACCAAAGGTCCATTTCCTCCCAGGTCCTCAAAGAAGAAGAATGAAGATGAGCCGGCCTTCGCGAACAAGTGGATGAGGTGAGTTTAATTTTTTATTTTTATTTTTTAACCCATCCATCCCTAATTTACTTAGCACTCTGTATTAAGAATGCTATTATTTTCCCTTATAACCATGTTATAAGGGAAAATAATGAAATCTACACAACACCGATCACGAACCCGAACTTCTGTGAAGAAGTCCGGGTCTGGGTACCAAACATGCCGATCTTTCTCACGAGCAAGCAAAGATCACGCATTCTCCCGCAACGCACTCGCATCTTGTCCGGACCTCACACACGACGCCCGTGTGAAAGAGGCCTAAGACACACAGTAGAAACCCCCAAAAAGTGACCCCATTTTTGAAACTACACCACTCAAAAAATGTATTGAGTGTACTGACCACTTTGACCTCACAGGCTTTTTATAATACTTTATAATTTAAAATTATATTTCTTACAAGAAAAAAATCACTTTAGGCACAATTTTTTCATGTGTAGTCGAAAAATGCTGTATAAGCAGATGGCAAAATTCAAAAGGAAAGGAGCGGCATTTTCTAACATGGGATTTGCTGAACTAGATTTTAAGGGCCATAACTTTTATTTTTTTTTGGGTGACTGCGCTGTGTGAGGGCTCATTATTTGTGGGATAGGCTATAGTTTTTTATGCTACCATTTTTGGGACACATGACTTTTTGATCGCTTTTTATATGAGGTGAAGTGGGCTAATATTGCAATTATGTCAGTGTTTTTTATTTTTTATTGGGTTCTCCATATGGTATATTTGATATGAAAATCTTATTCTGTGGGTAGATACGTTTATGGCGATACCAAATTTGTATTGTTTGTTTTCATGTTCTAACACTTTTATATCATAAAATATCTTTTTATTAAACTTAAACCAAATCAAAGACCCATAACTTTTTAAACTTTTCCGTCTATGTAACTGTGTGGCATTGGTTTTTGCAGGACGGGCTGTAATTTTTACTAGTGCAATTTAGGGATCTATATGACTTTTTGAGTGCTTTTTATTCAATTTTTTATTATAAAATCACGTTTTATTCAACTTTTTTGTTTGCATAACCAAATCTAAGACCCATAGCTTTTTAATTTTTCCATGAACATAGTTGTATAAAGGGTTATTTTTTACTGTATTTTATTGGTATAATTTTTGGAATGCATATGACTTTTTGATCACTTTTTATAAAGAAATTTCTGGAGGTAAGGCAAAAAAACAGCAATTCTGCTATTGCCCATGGCCCATGTAAAAAGATCCTTATGGTTCAGACAAGGTTTCTTGGACCCCATCACACTGCAGCTCTGCCTTTTTTGATTGGCCTCTGTGTATAAACATAGGTCCATGACAAGCTTATATAGGGGGTGATTTAAAAAAAAAAAAGAACTATCAGATAAGTGGTAGGCAATTAAGAGTGCCGTATTTGTGTGAGGGGAGGCGGGGCGTTCACTATTTAAACCTGGCCCTCCTCCTCCCACTTGTCGGTTCGAATGATTTCGAATCGGCTTGTGGGTTGGTGCCAGAGAAGGGCGTGCGTCACTGGAGGATCGGGGGATCGGCTGCGTCGGGCTCGTCGCTACGGTGATTAGGTAGGCAGGGTGACTTGCACACCCGTCTCGCTATGTATAACGTGTGGGGCTGCCGAGCGTGCCGCCGGTCCCCAGCTGCGCTGGAGACTGCCCGCACTCCTGATCGCTTCCGGCACCCCGAGACAGGCACCCCGATCCGCTCCAGGCCCTGCGCTAAGCACCCCCGCTCCCACATGCAGCGTCCCCCAGGCGGGCACCCCTCACCTGTGGCTCAGCAGCGACGGGTCCCGACGTCCGCTCGCATACCCTGAGCATCGGTCACGCCTGCCGTCGGCTCCACGACGCAGCGTTATATATCACTCACTCCCTTATCAGAACATAAACATTCGTTCCACCGTAGAGGAAAACGCCGTCCGCTCACACAGGGATCTATTCATTAGCTGCAATCAGTAAGTGGAGGTCCAGCTGCAGGATCAGGGGGCGGAAGCCGAAACCTATAGGCGATTAATACGCCGCGGCTTTCCCTGTACAAATAGTCGATAGCAGTGGGCACGGGATGCAATGTTCCACATGGCGGAGCGCAAATCCCTCACAGCCGATCCTGATGCACGTTCTCCTGGTAATTACAATTAGCGAGGCTGTGAAGGTGGACATGCTTATGTGACTTTCAGTCATGTCTAGGAATCCGCTGCAGAATAAACTCGTCTTCTTTACTGCGCCAAACTCAGGCAAGACAACATAAGCAGATACTCAGACGTGCACTGTATAACAAGTTATGATTTCAATGGTTAATTCTAACCTAGAAGGGAATCACTGGCTTGCTGCGCTCCAGCAGGTCCTGACTGATAGAGGGCGACACCTACAGGCCCATACTGGTACTGCAGTCCTGGTGCAGGGCTCCTCTGCTCAGGCACAGTGGCTAGGTACTAAGGCAGGAGTATAAAAAAAATAAAAAATAAAAAATAAAAAAAAAAATATTTAAATAAATTTGGAATATGTTCAAGGATCAAATATAAAGAGGGCTTCAAGGAGGGGGGCTGGCCACGTCACTTTGCGCACACAGCCGGGCCGCCCGTAAGCCCATACGGTCAGTCAGGGGGTTGGTTCGGGCGCAGTCACAATAATCCGGTGGTTAGCTAGCTCACTCACACGTCTGTCCTTGGTTATTCAGGTCCACAGGTGGTGGGCTAACTTACAATACTGTGGGGTTCGTGGCTGTCATGGCCGCCAGGTGAGTCAGGGGTGGTGCATGCGGGGGCCAACCCCCTCTTTTCTCCTGCATAGGCTTGGGGGACGGGGGATGGTGGACTATTATGTCCAGGCCTCTGGCGCATCTCTTACAGGGTGGCGCCTACAGTCGTGGCCTTTGGTGGGGGAAAAATAAATAAATAAATATATATATATATATATATATAATGGTATAAATAGGAATGTTGCTTTGCCAGGTCTGTCACGACTACAGACTCCTTATAAAGCCCTGCCACGACTGCAGGCATCAGTCTGTCACGACTACAGACCCGCTCTAAAGCCCTGCCACGACTGCAGGCAACAGTCTGTCACGACTACAGACCCGTTATAAAGCCCTGCCATGACTGCAGGCATCAGTCTGTCACGACTACAGACTCGTTATAAAGTCCTGCCACGACTGCAGGCATCAGTCTGTCACGATTACAGACCCGTTATAAAGCCCTGCCACGACTGCAGGCATCAGTCTGTCACGACTACAGACTCGTTATAAAGTCCTGCCACGACTGCAGGCATCAGTCTGTCACAACTACAGACCCGCTCTAAAGCCCTGCCACGACTGCAGGCACAAATCCGTTACGACTACAGACTCATTATTAAGACCAGCCACGACTGCAGGCATTAGTCTCATGTCAACAGACTCATGAGGTAATACTACCACGTCTACAGGCGATGGTCCGTTACCGCTACTCTCGATGTAGGGTCCCCTCACGACTACAGGGGGTAGTCGGTCACATCCACAGACTCAGTCGCACTCCCGTTAACTACAGGCACTGGGTGGGCATCTACGGGTAGTTGCGTCACGACTACGCACGTGGGTCAGCCACGGCCTGGGAGGTCTTCGGTAGGTGGAGGCATCACTATGGACTGCAATTTTAGCCAGATTGCATTGCATGTACACCTCACAATTTTGGAGATGGTTGAGTGGCCAACCCGAAATTGGAGATGCAGGGATGCAAAGCTCTCTCCTGTGGCCAAATATCTGAAAGATAAAATAAAATAAAAATTAGTTTATTTGCCTCATACACTTTGTTCAGTTTTGGTGTCAATAGATGCTACCCCAGCCTAAAAAAATAAATAAATAAATAAAAAATAAAAAAAATACATTTTTGAGTCTCTCACGCATGGCTTCTCCGTTTTAGGTTTACACATATGACTCCGCCATCTGAGTCTCTCACGCATGGCTTCTCCGTGTTAGTTTTACACATACGGATCCGCCATTAGAGTCTCTCATTCATGGCTTCTCCGTTTTAGGTTTACACATATGACTCCGCCATCTGAGTCTCTCACGCATGGCTTCTCCGTGTTAGTTTTACACATACGGATCCGCCATTAGAGTCTCTCACGCATGGCTTCTCCGTTTTAGGTTTACACATATGACTCCGCCATTAGAGTCTCTCACGCATGGCTTCTCCGTTTTAGGTTACACTTATGACTCCGCCATTAGAGTCTCTCACGCATGACTTCCCCGTTTTAGGTTACACATATGACTCCGCCATTAGAGTCTCTCACGCATGGCTTCTCCGTGTGAGTTTTACACATACGACTCCGCCATTAGTCTCTCACGCCTGGCTTCTCCGTTTTAGGTTGGCACATATGACTCCGCCATTAGAATCTCTCACGCATGGCTGCTCCGTTTTAGGTTTACACATATGACTCCGCCATTAGAGTCTCTCACGCATGGCTTCTCCGTTTTAGGTTACACATATGACTCCGCCATTAGTCTCTCACGCATGGCTTCTCCGTTTAGGTTCACACATATGTCTCCGCCATTAGAGTCTCACGCATGGCTTCCCCGTTTTAGGTTACACATATGACTCCGCCATTTGAGTCTCTCACGCATGGCTTCTCCGTTTTAGGTTTACACATATGACTCCGCCATTAGAGTCTCTCACGCCTGGCTTCTCCGTTTTAGGTTGGCACATATGACTCCGCCATTAGAATCTCTCACGCATGGCTACTCCGTTTTAGGTTTACACATATGACTCCGCCATTAGAGTCTCTCACGCATGGCTTCTCCGTTTTAGGTTACACATATGACTCCGCCATTAGAGTCTCTCACGCATGGCTTCTCCGTTTTAGTTTTACACATATGACTCCGCCATTAGAGTCCCTCACGCAGAGCTTTTCCGTTTTAGTTTTACACATATGACTCCGCCATTAGTCTCCCACGCATGGCTCCATTAGTCTCTCGCGCATGGCTTCTCCGCTTTAGGTTTACACACAGGACTCCGCCATTAGAGTCTCTCACGCGTGGAGGTAAAAAAAAATAAAAAATTCCTCACCAGGCCCAGCTGCGCTGGGACTAGTCTCTCATCTCACCATAGCTAAGAGACTGATGGCCAATTCCTTGGCCAGTAATACTCTGAGGGCTTACAAGACAGCTTGGAGCCTGTTTCAGAGATATGAGAACACCTACCCGGCCGCTGGCCGTGGGCCTATCACTCACCTATTGGGCTTTGTCGGGGTTTTTGCCACTCTCAATTAAACCTGTCCTATAGCATTGTTAACTATACATGGCAGGTATTCAGCACCATTGGTACAGGCTACATCCGGACCTACCGTCACTCTTCTCCGCCCACCCGATCAAAGCGGCGTTGAAGGGTTTGCGCAAGATGTCTGTTGTGAAACGACATGGGCGTCAGCCATTTACCGGTAGCTTGTTCAGGCCGTGACAGGCAAACTGCAGGGGCAAACCGTTCGGGCCGCAGGTTAGCGCTCTGGTAGAAACAGCCTTGTACCTGGCTTTCCATGGATTCCTCAGGTCAGGCGAGCTCATGGGCACCAATACGCTGGCTGGGTGCTTGCGGAAAGGTCAGCTCATCCGGCACGGGTCCATCTATGTCCTCACCTTGGCCTCGTCCAAGACGTCACGGCCGGGGCAATCAGTGGCGGTCAGATACTTTCCCACGGACAGCAGATGGTGTCCGGTGCAGGCCTTGGAGGCTTGGCTGCGTAGTATTTAGTCCAAGCGGCATGTTCTCCCGTACTCGAACTAGGCAATGCCCGGCTAACCACCGCGGCCTTTCTTACGTACATTCAGGTTAGTTGACAGGTTCAGGGGTCGGTCCTCGCTGGATCACAGGACATTCCTTCCGCATGGGCACGGCAGCAGCGGCGTCCATGCATAAGGTGCCAGTACATGTCATCAAACATTTGGGTCGTCGCTGTTCCACGTGTTCCATGCGTAATATCCCGGATCCTTATACGAAATATCATTGGCTTTCGAGTTTTGGTCTGTAGTTTCTGTTATCTAGTTTTCAAACTCCTATGCATGGTTCTTTTGGCCCCTTTAGGCTACCCTTCGATAAGCAGTTCCGGCATAACTCTGCTGCTTCTAGGTTGGGGGGGTGGAGTATAGGCTTAGGTAGGGTACCCTCTCAGCATGAGCCGATCCGAGCACAAGTGGTAGGCAATTAAGAGTGCCGTATTTGTGTGAGGGGAGGCGGGGCGTTCACTATTTAAACCTGGCCCTCCTCCCCCCACTTGTCGGTTCGAACGATTTCAACCCACCCAGGAGCCCTCCCTTCTTTCAGGTCTCATCATTGGGGTAGCCCCCTTTAGGCTACCCTTCGATAAGCAGTTCCGGCATAACTCTGCTGCTTCTAGGTTGGGGGGGTGGAGTATAGGCTTAGGTAGGGTACCCTCTCAGCATGAGCCGATCCGAGCACAACTGCATTTATAGCTACCCACATATATTGTAAGCTCTTGTGAGCAAGGCCTTCACTCCTAGTGTTTCAATTGTGTATTAGCCTGTTATCCTGTGTTGTCTGTTTTTATTGGTACATGTACCCCTGTAATTGTAAAGCATTGTGGAGCATGGTGGCTATATCAGTCAGAGAGGGTTAGTTCCACATTACCGTTACTTAAATGGATGCATTTTGTAGTAAAAATGAAGACCTTTTTAACTTGTCAGTAGTCTCGGGAAATTACCATGGCAACAACAATCAATCGCATACAATACAATAAAACAAGGAAAAGTCACATAGGAAATAGGTTATCATTGGAGATTGTTAAAAGGGCACAAACCTATAAACTTGATTTGTTGTCTTAGATATGAAATATTTAAAAGGTCAAAAATGTTTTTTTTTTCTAGAAATAGATTCAGCATGCCCAGTGCAGTAATCTTAGTTCAGATTCTAAAGTGGGATTTGGATGAATGTTGTACTGCGTAAATATTGACCTGGCCAACTTTAATAGAACCTTAACTATTAGGCCAAGCACTGGGGGAGCTATATCTCAAAGCTGGCAATCTGCATGAAATCAGATCGCAGGGTCTAATGTTTGGCAGAAATCATATGCTCTTGCTAGTTTATTTGTATGCACTGAGGACTGGTAATGTATGAATAGTGAGCTGTCAATGACTCCTAATCAGAGTAATTACCTGTTAGAATTTCACTCAAGTACTCTATTGGCTTGGAAGCTTAGAGCTGTTTGTAAGTGACCAAAATGCTGCAATTCCCTGTACTGCCTTGATCAGCACTTCAGAGTTAACACCTTTCAATAAAGCTTTTTAAGCTTTGTGTGACTAATGTAGTTGCAGAGAGTACAAGCTTCATAATTTTTTTTGCTTTTGATTAAAGTTGTATTAATTTGAGTTTATGATTTCTATGAATGTTCATATTTTTTGTTATGTGTTGTCTACCCAAATAATTCCACTTTTCAGGGATGAAATATAAATATGTGTAAAGATACAGAAATAATAAATGCCCCAATACGTGGCTTTGTGTACATGAGCATGTGAGTTGTACAGCTTCATAAAACATCACCCATAGGCTACCTTGGTGCCTTACAATACCTTGGTTTGCCTACATTTTCATACAGGGCATATGAAATTTTCACTATGGTGTCACATAGTGTTTTCGCAGTGTTTCTTGTGGCAAAAAAAATCTGTGTAGCCATATGCTGTAAGTGAAGGGGAATTAGAAAATGAAAGGGGTTGTCTTGGTTCAGAGCTGAACCCAGACATAAGCTCCCCTTCATGCTCTGATGCTCGCCCTTGCCCTGCGCAAGGGCTGTTTATTTAACCCCGGTGATATACGCGCCTTTTTTTTCAGTATGCTAGTCGGAGGTTTCCGCCTATCAGTGATCCCAATGACGTCACCAGCACTAATGGGCGGTCTTTAGCGCTGCCCTAGCCTATAAAACAGCCTAGGATAATTCTAAAGACCACACGTTTTTGCCGGTGACGTCACCAGGCTCACTGCTGTTCGGAAGCCTCCGCCTGTCATGCCCATGAGAAGCCCGGGAAGTCACCGGTAGTAAAGAAAAAGCCCTTGCCCAGGGCAAGGGGGAGCATTTGTGCAAGAAATGCTCCAATGCTCCACTGATACTAGTTAAATGTGTGAAGAGGGGGACATCCTCTGTGCCTCGAGGAAAGAAGGTTTGTACACAAACATAGAAGAGGATTCTTTACGGTAAAAGCAGGGAGACTATGGAACTCCCTGCCTGAGGAGGTGGTGATGGTGAGTTAACTAAAAGAGTCCAAGAGGGACCTGGATGTATTTCTGGAGTGTAATAATATTACAGGCTATAGCTAGTAGAGAGGGGTTGCTAATCCAGGGAGTTATTCTGATTACCTGATTGGAGTCGGGAAGGAATTTTTTTCCCCTTAAGTGAGAAAAATTGGCTTCTACCTCACAGGGTTTTTTTTTTGGCCTTCCTCTGGATCAACTTGCAGGATACCAGGCCTAACTGGATGGACAAATGTCTTTTTTCGGCCTTATATACTATGTTACCATGTTGTTTGACCATGTTTACCATTTTTGGCCTTTTTTAGCCTGCTGTGGGCACAGTGTTTTTTTCCAGGCATTTTTTTTCCTATACTGAAGTCTATCACCTGAAATACATGTCAAAAAAGATGAACAAAAAGTGACTAAGGCTACTTTCACACTTGCGTTCGGGGTTCTGCTTGTGAGCTCCGTTTGAAGGCTCTCACAAGCGGCCCCGAATGGATCCGTACAGCCCCAATGCATTCTGAGTGGATGCGGATCCGCTCAGAATGCATCAGTTTGGCACCGTTTGGCCTCCGTTCCGCTCAGCAGGCGGACACCCGAACGGCAGCTTGCAGCGTTTTTGTGTCTGCCTGGCCGTGCGGAGCCAAACGGATCCGTCCAGACTTACAATGCAAGTCAATGGGGACGGATCCGTTTGACGTTGACACAATATGGTGCAATTTCAAACGCATCCGTCCCCCATTGACGTTCAATGTAAAGTCAGGAGTCCCCTATTAATATACCATCAGATCGGAGTTTTCTCCAATCCGATGGTATATTTTAACTTGAAGCGTCCCCATCACCATGGGAACGCCTCTATGTTAGAATATACCATCGGATTTGAGTTAGATCGTGAAACTCAGATCCGACAGTATATTCTAACACAGAGGCGTTCCCATGGTGATGGGGACGCTTCTAGTTAGAATATACTGAGAACTGTGTACATGACTGCCCCCTGCTGCCTGGCAGGTGCTGCCAGGCAGCAGGGGGCGAACCCCCCCTCCCCCCCTGTATTTAACTCATTGGTGGCCAGTGCGGCCCCCCCTCCCTCTATATTCATTGGTGGCCAGTGCTGCCCCCCCTCCCTCCCTCCCCAGTATTAAATGTGACTAGTGCGGCCCCCCTCCCTCCATATTCATTGGTGGCCAGTGCGGATTCCCAGTATTAAATGTGACCAGTGCGGCCTCCCCTCCCCCCCCCCTAATTAAAATCACCCCCCCATCATTGGTGGCAGCGGAGAGTTCCGATCGGAGTCCCAGTTTAATCGCTGGGGCTCCGATCGGTTACCATGGCAGCCAAGACGCTATTGCAGTCTTGGCTGCCATGGTTACTTAGCAATAAATAGAAGCATTATACTTACCTGCGAGCTGCGATGTCTGTGACCGGCCGGGAGCTCCTCCTACTGGTAAGTGAAAGGTCTGCGCGGCGCATTGCTTATAGCACAGACCTGTCACTTACCAGTAGGAGGAGCGCCCGGCCGGTCACAGACATCGCAGCTCGCACTGGTCACATTTAATACTGGGACTCCGCACTGCCACCAATGAATATAGAGGGAGGGGGGCCGCACTGGTCACATTTAATACTGGGGAGGGAGGGGGGGCCGCTCTGGCCACCAGTGAATATAGAGGGAGGGGGGCCGCACTGGTCACATTTAATACTGGGGAGGGAGGGAGGGGGGGCCGCACTGGCCACCAATGAATATAGAGGGAGTGGGGCCGCACTGGTCACATTTAATACAGGGGAGGGAGGGGGTCTGCCCCCTCCTGCCTGGCAGCACCTGATCTCTTACAGGGGGCTATGATTCGCGCAATAATTGTGCGGATCACAGACCCCTGTAAGAGATCGGGTGCTGCCAGGCAGCAGGGGGCAGTCATGTACACAGTTCTGTTAGTATATTCTAACTTGAAGCGTCCCCATCACCATGGGAACGCCTCTGTGTTAGAATATACTGTCGGATCTGAGTTTTCACGAAGTGAAAAATCAGATCTGTAAAAACCAGTTATGCAGACGGATTCGTTCTGAACGGATGCAAGCGTTTGCATTATAGGAGCGGATCCGTCTGTGCAGACACCAGTGTGTCCAAACGCAAGTGTGAAAGTAGCCTGAAAATGTTTGTAATAATTCATAATCTTCATGGCATTGTTTATAAGCCCCCCCAAAACACCACAGCACCAATTGGAGGCACCTGAGGCATAGTAGCATAGTTTTTAAGGCTGTAAAAACACATGCATCTATACAGTTCACCCTGTTATCCTGCAAAATTGATATAAGAGGAAGGCAAAAAAACTTCTATGAGATAATGTAAAAGCCATTTTAGGGAAAAAAAAGCCCCCCCCCAATTTTAAGTGCTTTTGATTACGTTGGTTTTACAAAAACACACGACAAAAATGTATGTTTAAAAAAAAAACTGCCCAAAAAATATTTTTTTACAAGCCTAACAAAGGCATCCTAATGAGGGCTTGTTCACACGTTGCCGTATTGCAGCCCGCATACGGCTTGTCCGCATTACACTGGACACCGCACTTGAATGGGTCCGCAAAACCGGAGATGCGGTGCGGAACGGAACCATGGAACTACGGAGTGCTTTTGTGGGTTCCGTTCCTCCACACTGCAAAAAGATAGAACTTGCTCTATCTTTTTGTGGAACGGACGGATCATGGACCCCATTCAAGTGAATGGGGTCGCGATTCGCATGCGGCAGCCCCACGGAGGGGCAACGGTAGTGTGAACAAGCTCTGAGAAGGAAACCCAATGGTATATAGCAGTGATAGCTAACCTCCGCCACTCCAGCTGTGGTGAAACTACGACTCCAGCAGGCTCCATTCATTTCCATGGAGTTATAAGAACAGCCAAGCAAGGAGGCATCTTGGCAGTCGTAGTTTTAACACAGCTGGAGTTCCGGATGTTAGCCATCACAGGGATATAGGAAGTAAGGCATTAGGACCAATTCATATAACATTATTTTTTTATCAGTATTTCATTGTTTGTAAGCTGTAGTTGGTCCATAACCATAAAGAGTTACAAATCTTTTTAATATCCCTTTAGTTTGTGTAGTTTTTATACCTGGATACATGTGACAGCCCACAGATAATATATTATATCTTACTTTGGCCTCATGCACACGACAGTATTTTTTCACGGTCCACAAAACGGGGTTCCGTTGGTCTGTGATCCTTGACCGTTTTTCGTCCGTGGGTCTTCCTTGATTTTTGGAGGATCCACGGACATGTTTTGGTGTCTGCCTGGCCGTGCAGAGCCAAACGGATCCATCCTGAATTACAATGCAAGTCAATGGGGACGGATCCGTTTGACGTTGACACAATATGGTGCAATTTCAAACGGGTACGTCCCCCATTGACTTTCAATGTAAAGTCAGGAGTTAATATACCATAGGATCGGAGTTTTCTCCAATCCGATGGTATATTTTAACTTCAAGCGTCCCCATCACCATGGGAACGCCTCTATGTTAGAATATACTGTCGGATATGAGTTAGATCGTAAAACTCATATCCGACAGTATATTCTAACATAGAGGCGTTCCCATAGTGATGGGGACGCTTCTAGTTAGAATATACTACGAACTGTGTACATGACTGCCCCCTGCTGCCTGGCAGCACCCGATCTCTTACAGGGGGCTGTGATCAGCACAATTAACCCCTCAGGTGCTGCACCTGAAGGGGTTAATTGTGCGTATCATAGCCCCCTGTAAGAGATCAGGGGCCGCCAGGCAGCAGGGGGCAGACCCCCCTCCCTCCCCAGTTTTAATTTCATTGGTGGCCAGTGTGGCCCCCCCCCGGACCTCCTCCCTCCCTTTATTGTATTATCATTGGTGGCCAGTGTGCGGCCCCCCCGCCCCCCCCTCCCTCTATTGTATTATCATTGGTGGCCAGTAGGGGTGGGCGGTATAGGCGATATGCAATATAAATTTGGGCCACGATATGGATTTTCGCCATATCGCCTATATCGCCGGACCGCAATATGATTGCGCTCTCTGCGCGAACTATTTTCTCCTGAGCCGGCACAGTGGAGACTGGAGAAGGAGGGAGTTCCTCCCTCACCACTGTGCGCGGCTGCCGCTGAACACCAATGAGGACAGAGTAGGAGGAGGAGGGGAGGGACTGTGGCCACTGCGCCACCAATGAATGTGCCGGCCATATCCCACAGGGTCCCCCTCCTCCCCCCCATCATTGGTGGCAGTGGGCAGTTCCGATAAGAGTCCCAGCAGTGTAGTGCTGGGGCTCCGATCGGTTACCATGGCAGCCAGGAGTCACGCTACTGAAGTCCTGGCTGCGATTGTATTTTAGTGAGCAGCATTATACTCATGTGCGCCGTGGCCGCCGGGCGCTCCTTCTTCTGTCTGTGCGGCTCATTGCTAATGCTTATAGAATTAGCAATGCGCCGCACAGACCTATGAGAAGAAGGAGCGACCGGCGGCCACGGCGCACGTGAGTATAATGCTGCTCACTAACATACAATCGCAGCCAGGACTTCAGTAGAGTCCTGGCTGCCATGGTAACCGATCGGAGCTCCAGCATTACACTGCTGGGACTCTGATCGGACCTGCCGACTGCCCCAGAGGCTGGGGGGGGCAGATCAGAGGCTGGGGGAGCAGATCAGAGGCTGGGGGGGGGGCAGATCAGAGGCTGGGGGGGGGGCAGATCAGAGGCTGGGGGGGCAGATCAGAGGCTGGGGGGGCAGATCAGAGGCTGGGGGGGCAGATCAGAGGCTGGGGGGGCACATGAGAGGCTGGCTGCCATGGTCAGCTCCCTGCTGTGGTGTGCACAAAGCACAGGGCAGCAGGGAGAGTGTAAAGTCCTATTCATCCTAATAGAGCTCTATTAGGGTGAATATGACAAGTGTTCTAGCCCTTAAGGAGGCTAATAGTTATTAAATAAAAAGTAAAAAAAAAAAAAGTTTAAACACCCCCCCAATATAGAAAACAATATATTGCAATATATATCGCATATCGCACATGCTTAAAATTATATCGCAATTTAGATTTTAGGCCATATCGCCCACCCCTAGTGGCCAGTGTGCGGACCCCCTCCGGCCCCCCCTCCCTCTATTGTAATATTATTGGTGGCCAGTGTGCTCCCCCCCCCGGCCCCCCTCTATTGTATTAATATCATTGGTGGCCAGTGTGCGGCCTCCCCTCTCCCCCCCCTCGATCATTGGTGGCAGCGGAGATTCCAATCGGAGTCCCAGTTTAATTGCTCTGGGGCTCCGATCGGTAACCATGGCAACCAGGACGCTACTGCAGGCCTGGTTGCCATGGTTACTTAGCAATATTACAATATTAGAAGCATCATACTTACCTGCTGCGCTGTCTGTGTCCGGCCGGGAGCTCCTCCTACCTGTAAGTGACAGTTCTGTGCGGCGCATTGCTTAATGATCTGTCACTTACCAGTAGGAGGAGCTCCCGGCCGGACACAGACAGCTCAGCAGGTAAGTATGATGCTTCTAATATTGTAATATTGCTAAGTAACCATGGCAACCAGGCCTGCAGTAGCGTCCTGGTTGCCATGGTTACCGATCGGAGCCCCAGAGCGATTAAACTGGGACTCCAATTGGAATCTCCGCTGCCACCAATTATCGGGGGGGGGGGGGAGAGGGGAGGCCGCACACTGTGCCACCAATGATATTAATACAATAGAGGGGGGGCGGGGGGAGGCCGCACACTGGCCACCAATGATATTAATACAATAGAGGGGGGGCCGGGGGGGGGGGGGTCGCACGCTGGCCACCAATGATATTACAATATAGGGGGGGAGGCTGCACACTGGCCACCAATGATATTACAATAAAGGGAGGGAGGGGGGCCGACGGAGGCCGCACACTGGCCACCAATGATATTACAATAGAGGGAGGGGGGCCGGGGGGGCCGCACTGGCCACCAATGAAATTAAAACTGGGGAGGGAGGGGGGTCTGCCCCCTGCTGCCTGGCAGCCCCTGATCTCTTATAGGATTCTATGATATGCACAATTAACCCCTCAGGTGCAGCACCCCCTGTAAGAGATCGGGTGCTGCCAGGCAGCAGGGGGCAGTCATGTACACAGTTCATAGTATATTCTAACTAGAAGCGTCCCCATCACTATGGGAACGCCTCTGTGTTAGAATATACTGTCGGACATGAGTTTTCACGAAGGCTGGGGGGGAGCAGATCAGAGGCTGGGGGGGAGCAGATCAGAGGCTGGGGGGGAGCAGATCACAGGCTGGGGGGGCACATGAAAGGTTTTCACGAAGTGAAAACTCATCTCTGAAAAAGCTTTTATGCAGACGGATCTTCGGATCCGTCTGTATGAAAGTAACCTATGGCCACTGATCACGGACACGGATGCCAATCTTGTGTGCATCCGTGTTCTTTCATGGACCCATTGACTTGAATGGGTCCGTGAACCGTTGTCCGTCAAAAAAATAGGACAGGTCATATTTTTTTGACGGACAGGAAACACGGATCACGGATGCAGCTGCAAAACGGTGCATTTTCCGATTTTTCCACGGACCCATTGAAAGTCAATGGGTCCGCGAAAAAAAAACGGCACAACGGCCACGGATGCACACAACGGTCGTGTGCATGAGACCTTTATTTGAGCTCCAGAAGGCCACAGTATTGTCACCCCGACATACGTTTTGCCCAGAGCTTCTTCCAGCTCTCGGTGAAACGTACGTCGGGGTGACGATACTGTAGTAAGTTATAGTGATCCCACACAGAATAGATGAAATGTTGCAAAAAGGTCTTTGATACACTGTAAAATATAATAGCAGGTAACAATTGATTATGTCGATCACTATCTCATGTCAGTGTACTTGTGAGATTTGGTAAAATTACAAAACATTATACTCAATTTTTAAATGTGTGATTGTAGCCAAATATGAAAAGATAAGGGGAGATTTATCAAAACTGTTGCAAGGGAAAACGGGCTTAGATTCCATATTTCATTTTCCAAAGGAGTTGGACTCTGATTGGTTGCTATGGGCAACTAAACCAGATTTCCTTTACACCATTTTTGATACATTTCCCCCATAAACTTTGTCATGAACAGGGTCTAATGCAACCCTCATAAGGTTATTATCATAGAGGTATGTCAGCATTTTTAGTCTGTGAAAGTACTGATGCAGAGACTCAGACCAGTTGCCAGACTGAAACTGCCAAAATGCTTGGTCATGCTCCTGTCCCTGATTTTTCTGGATCTCTTCAGAGGCTTGGTTAGCTGTGTACAAGTTAGAACTGTCACTATGAGGGTACATTTACACATAGCTGGAGTTAGTACGTGACAAAACTGTGTTGTTTTTTTCTTTTTTTTGGTTATTCAGTTTTAGATGAAAAATGTTAAAACTTTTTAAAGTGTTTTGTAAACAATAGTTAACTCAAAACAAAAAGAAAGAAATGCATTGGTTAAATGGCCACTATATTCTATAGAGAGCAGATGATGAAGTTATAGGACACTGTACCTTGAATGCCATGTGTGCATTAGTCATTGAACTGTTTTATATTACATAACTCAGACTGTTCTCTCCATAGTACTCTATTTCTTTGTAACCTTAATTTGGAATTCAACCGATCCTATAGTGTGAATTTCACTATGACAGCATCATATTCTCAGTTACATTCATTTAGTTTCTTTTGTCCCAGAAATACTATAGGGGGGTTTATCACAAGGGGAATATTTTAAATTAGTTTAGCAAAAGTCTGTTGTAGTTCGCACAAAATTCACGCAAAACGGACAAGAATAGGACATGCCTCATAATTTTTGCAGTGCCACGGAACGGAGCAACGGATGCGGACAGCACACAGATTGCTGCCCGCATCTTTTGCAGACCAATTGAAATGAATGGTTCCTAATACAGACCCTATACGGAATCAAAATACGGCCCAAATACGGAATGCAAAAAATGTTCATGTGCATGAGCCCTAAGGGTACATGCACACGAACGTTCTTTGTTTCCGTGTCTGTTCCGTTTTTAGTTTTTTTTTGCGGATAGGATGTGGACCCATTCATATCAATAGGCCCACAAAAAATGCGGGCAGCACACCATGTGCTGTCCGCATCAGTATGTCAGTTCCGTAGCCCCCCCCCCCAAAAAAAATTGAACATGACCTATTCTTGTCCGTTTTAGGCATTGTTACAATGGATCCGCAAAAAAAAAGGATGGCATACGGATGTCATCCGTTTTTTTTTGTGTATCCGCAATTTGCAGACTGCAAAAGACATACGGTCGTTTGCATGTAGCCTAATGTATATGGCCTCCTTAGCAGTTCTGCATTAAAATGTTACTTTTCTTTCTATGTCACCCCTTTTCTAAGATTATGACAATTTTTTCAACTTTTTAAAAAGTCACAGTTGATAAATCTTGCCTAAATCAGCTCAACAGACTAACCAAATCCATTTGCCCATTCACTTTTCAAAACTGGATTGGTGTAAAAATGCACAAATAATCCCAAAAAGTTGCAAAACCCTATTTTATGACTCTTTAAAGGGAACCTGTCACTTCCAAAAACCATCCCAAGCCGCCAGCAGTACCTGAAAGTAGCCAGCAGCGTGTTTCCGATGATAATTTTCTTCCTGAAGGACGATGCGGCTAAAGCTCAGAAAACATTATTTTATCCCCTGCCGGCGCGCTTATCCACACATGCTTGAAGTCAAGGGGGCAGCGGCCTCCTTGCTTCAAGTCAAGATAACCGCTGCCTCCTTGACTTCAAGCATGACTAGAGAAGCACACCGGCAGGGGATAAAAGAACGTTTTCTGAGCTTTAGCCGCATCCTCCTTCAGGAAGAAATTTATCGTCAGAAACACGCCGCTGGATACTGTCAGGTATTGCTGGCGGCTTGGGATGGTTTTTTGAGGTGACAGGTTCCCTTTAAATCCAATTTACTGGAATAGAGGGAATTGATAAATCTCCAAATTAGTTTTCTATTTTGTTTGTTAAAAAAATAAAAATAAGCAGTTTTTATTTTTTTACATATCATAAACCATATTCATAGCGTAGCATATTCATCAACATGAACTTTATTAGTTGTCTGACTTTTGTCATCATCATGTCTTCTTTTCCGCATTTAGGAAAGCAGAAGTATCTTTGTGCTAGCCGTAATGACTGCACAATCGACAAATTCCGGAGGAAAAACTGTCCATCATGTCGCTTGCGGAAATGTTATGAGGCTGGCATGACATTAGGAGGTAAGTCAGCTCTGTTGTTGTGTGTGCAGATTCTTTAAATGTCATTCTTTGCAGTCATTCATTTTGGGTAATGGTGTAATGTACACCCTTTGGCACTTAGGTTCTTGCTGACCTCTATCATGACTCCTTTATACTAAATACTGTAGTTCAGTAAAACACATCATCATTGGTTACATTATTGAATGTTTTATTTTCCATATTATTTGTTGTGTTAGCCATATTTCTCATTTATCATTTCCTAAAACTCCTACTTCATGGCTTAGATCTTATTATCCAGTGTGATTTATTTTTTTACTGGTACAGGCATTTGGTAAACACAGTCTGAAATGATTGCTGCTGCCCCTATAACATTACAGTCATTAACCAAATAAATGTCAGTAGGCACTCGTGTCACCAGCACAACTGGAAAGCTTAGAGAATCCATGTCATGTACACTCTGAGGAACTTTTTTGCCTACAACAAATCTCATGAACACATCAGTAAGGCTTTAAAAGATTTTATGCATATTTATTAGAAATTAGCAAATTTTTCAAAAATTGATTCGAATGCTTCACCAAATCTTCCAAGATCATTTGCTTTGTTCAGAATTTATTTGTTACAAAGCACGTTAAATCAGCTATGCCCCGGCCTGCAGGGACAATGTATGTCGGTGTACGTGCAGTGGCAAGGTTTGGGGTGGCCCCAACGCTACGCTGCGTCCCCCAGACACCGTTGAGGTGTCACCACGTGTTGCTGCTCTCCGGAAGGGGAAATAAGCCACTCATGACCCAGAGACATCAGAAGTGTCTTACCTGGCCTAAGGGGAAAAAGGACTGGACTGTAGCTCAGTGGTCCAAAGTCCTGTTTTCAGATGAAAATAAATTAGCAATATTGTGCAGTGGCTGGGTTTGGGGGGGGGCCCCAATACTATGTTGAGTCCCCCGGACACCGTTGAAGTGTCACTACGTGTTGCTGCTCTCTAGAAGGGAGGATAAGGTGTGGTGCACCCCAAATGGGAAATAAGTCCAGAGAGTCTGGGTCTGCAGTAAACCAGTGTGCTTCTTTACTGGAGGAATTTAGGTGCAAAACAATACAGGCGAGGCATAGGGCTGGCTTCTCCAGTCTCCTCCCTGGCATAAGAAGGGTTTGATGCTGAGGAAAGGACTGAGCTAGCTGTCCCTCCCTTTCCTAAGGCTGGTACCCTGGTGAAAGGCTGGTGATCCAGGGTCTGTGACAGCGTAACTCCGTCTACATAGTAACATAGTATATACAGTTGCAAGTAAAAGTATGTGAACCCTTTGGAATGATATGGATTTCTGCACAAATTGGTCATAAAATGTGATCTGATCTTCATCTAAGTCACAACAATAGACAATCACAGTCTGCTTAAACTAATAACACACAAAAAATTAAATGTTACCATGTTTTTATTGAACACACCATGTAAACATTCACAGTGCAGGTGGAAAAACCCTTGAATTTAATAACTGGTTGAACCTCCTTTGGCAGCAATAACTTAAACCAAACGTTTCCTGTAGTTTCAGATCAGACATGCACAACGGTCAGGACTAATTCTTGACCATTCCTCTTTACAGAACTGTTTCAGTTTAGCAATATTCTTGGGATGTCTGGTGTGAATCGCTTTCTTGAGGACATGCCACAGCATCTCAATCGGGTTGAGGTCAAGACTCTGACTGGGCCACTCCAGAAGGTGTATTTTCTTCTGTTTAAGCCATTCTGTTGTTGATTTACTTCTATGCTTTGGGTCGTTGTCCTGTTGCAACATCCATCTTCTGTTGAGCTTCAGCTGGTGGACAGATGGCCTTAAGTTCTCCTGCAAAATGTCTTCATAAACTTGGGAATTCATTTTTCCTTCGATGATAGCAATACATCCAGGCCCTGACGCAGCAAAACAGCCCCAAACCATGATGCCCCCACCACCATACTTCACAGTTGGGATGAGGTTTTGATGTTGGTGTGCTGTGCCTCTTTTTCTCCACACATAGTGTTGTGTGTTTCTTCCAAACAACTCATCTTTGGTTTCATCTGTCCACAGAATATTTTGCCAGTACTGCAGTGGCTTCCTCTGTGGTATCCTCCCATGAAATCCATTCTTGTTTAGTGTTTTACGTATCGTAGATTCGCTAACAGGGATGTTAGCATATACCAGAGACTTTTGTAAGTCTTTAGCTGACACTCATTGAGCAGTCTGCGCTGTGCTCTTTCAGTCATCTTTACACGAAGGCCACTCCTAGGGAGAGTAGCAGCAGTGCTGAACTTTCTCTTTTTATAGACAATTTGTCTTACCATGGACTGATGAACAGCAAGGCTTTTGGAGATACTTTTATAACCCTTTCCAGCTTTATGCAAGTCAACAATTCTTAATCGTAGGTCTTCTGAGAGCTCTTTTGTGCGAGGCATCATTCACATCAGGCAATGCTTCTTGTGAAAAGCAAACCCAGAACTTGTGTATGTTTTTTTATAAGGCAGGGCAGCTGTAACCAACACCTCCAATCTCATCTCATTGATTGGACTCCAGTTGGCTGACACCTCACTCCAATTAGCTCTTGGAGATGTCATTAGTCTAGGGGTTCACATACTGTTTCCACCTGCACTGTGAATGTTTACATGGTGTGTTCAATAAAAACATGGTAACATTAAATTCTTTGTGTGTTATTAGCTTCAGCAGAACGTTATTGTCTATTGTTGTGACTTAGATGAAGATCAGATCACATTTTATGACCAATTTGTGCAAAAATCCATATCATTCCAAAGGGTTCACATACTTTTTATTGCAACTGTAAAGCCGAAAAAAGACATTTGTCCATCCAGTTCGGCCTGTTATCCTGCAAGTTGATCCAGAGGAAGGCAAAAAAAAACTGTGAGGTAGGAGCCAATTTTCCCCACATTAGGGGAATAAAAAATTCCTTCCCGACTCCAATCAGGCAATCAGAATAACTCCCTGGATCAACAACCCATCTCTAGTAGCTATAGCCTGTAATATTACACTCCACAAATACATCCAGGCCCCTCTTGAACTCTTTTAGTTAACTCACCATCACCACCTCCTCAGGCAGAGAGCTCCATAGTCTCACTGTTCTTACTGTAAAGAATCCTCTTCTATGTTAGTGTACAAACCTTCTTTCCTCCAGACGCAGAGGATGTCCCCTCGTCACAGTCACAGTCCTGGGGATAAATAGATGATGAGAGAGATCTCTGTACTGACCCCTGATATATTTATACATAGTTATTAGATCTCTTCTCAGTTGTCTTTTTTATAAAGTGAATAACCCTAATTTTGATAATCTTTCAGGGTACTGTAGTACACCCATTCCAGTTATTACTTTAGTTCTGCTATGTCTGCCTTATTCACAGGAGCCCAGATCTGTACACAGTACTCAATGTGTGGTCTGACTAGTGATTTGTAAAGTGGCAGGACTATGTTCTCATCACGGGCATCTATGCCCCTTTTGGATGCAACCCATTATCTTATTGGCCTTAGCAGCAGCTGCCTGACACTGGTTTCTACAGCTTAGTTTTCAGTTCACAAAATTTCCTAGGTCCTTTTCTATGTCTGTGTTACCCAGTGTTTTACTATTTATTATGCATTGGTGACTTGCATTATTCCTTCCCTTGTGCATAACCTTACATTTGTCAGTGTTAAACCTCATCTGCCAATTCTCTGCCCAAGCCTCCAATCTATCCAGATCCATCTGCAGCCGTATACTGTCCTCTTCCGTGTTAATTAATTACTTTACACAGTTTAGTGTCATCTGCAAAAATTAATATTTTTACTGTGCAAGCCTTCTACAAGATCATTAATAAATATATTGAAGAGAATGAGGCCCAATACTGACCCCTGTGGTACCCCACTAGTGATAGTGACCCAATCTGAGTGTGTACCGTTAATAACCACCCTCTGTTTTCTATCACTGAGCCAGTTACTTACCCACATACAGACGTTTTCTCCCAGTCCAAGCATTCTCATTTTATATACTAACCTTTTATGTGGTACAGTGGCAAATGCTTTAAAGAAGTCCAGATATACGACATCCATTGATCCGCCGTAGTCAAGCCTAGAACTTTCCTCCTCATAGAAACTGATTCAATTGGTTTGACATGACCGATCCTTCATGAAGCCATGCTGATATGGCATTATTTGCTTATTTTCATTAAGGTACTCCAAGATAGCATCTCTTAGAAAACCTTCAAACAGTTTACCCATGACAGATGTTAAACTTACCGGCCTATAGTTTCCGGGCTCTGTGTTTGGAGCCTTTTTGAATATTGGCACCACATTTGCTATGCACCAATCCTGTGGAACACTCTTTGTCATTATAGAGTCCTTAAATATCAAATAATAGTCTGGCTATGACATTACTTAATTCTCTTAGGATACAGGAGTGTATGCCATCTTGTCCCGGCGATTTGTCTATTTAATCTTTATAAGACACCGCTGTACTTCTTCCTGGGTCAAACAGGGCACTTTTTATTGAGAATTTACTTTTACATTCTGCATTTCATCTGACAGTTAATTTTTTTTCAGTGAATACAGTGGAGAAAAAAATATTTAATAGCTTGGCTTTCTCCTCATCGCTCTCTGCAACTCCCCCCTCATTGCTCTGTAAAGGGCCGACCCCTTCAGATTTAAACTTTTTACCATTTATATAATTGAAGAACATTTTAGGGTTAGTTTTACTCTCTTTCACAATTAATCTCTTGGTCTCTAGTTTGGTGCTTTTATTGGTCTTTTACATATTCAATTTTTTTCCTTATAGTTTTTCAATGCTTCCTCGCTACCCTCCTGTTCTAGTGATTTAAATGTTTTCTTTTTGTCATTTATGGCTTTCTTTACAATTCTATTTATCCACATAGTCTTTTTTTCTTGTTGCTTAACCTTTTATTCCCATAAGGTATTCACCTCTCACAATTAGGTTTTAGGATGCTTTTAAAAATATCCCATTTTGTGGCTGTATTTTTATATTTGAGGACTTTGTCCCAGTTAGTTAGACCTATGGCATCTCTTAGTTGGCTAATATTTTTTTAAGTTTAGTATTTTTGTTTCTCTCTGATGAAACACTCTTTTGAATGACAATTCAAACCTGCACATCTGTTGTTCTGTCAGGTCTTTTGGTTAATACTAAATCCAGTGTGGCTGTCCCTCTTTTCGGGTCCCGAACCAGTTGGGAAAGGTAATTGTCTTTGGTTATTGCCAAGAACCTGTTTCCTTTATGAGATGTACAGGTTTCAGTTTCCTAGTCTATATATGGGTAGTTGAAGTCCCCCATAATAGCAACCTCATTATGATTTGCCGCCTCGTCTATTTTGTTTACAGATAGATTTTCTGTGGACTCTGGTATATAAGATGGCTTATAATAAACTCCTATTAGTATTTTTTATTGTTTTTGGCTCCATGTACTTCTATCCACAGTGACTCCACATATTCATGTCCCTCACTTATATCGTCCCGGAGTGTGAGCTGATGCAACAAACACCCGAGTGTAGAAATCCTGGATAATCCACGCCTGATTCATTTTTACAAAGGTTAGTCTCTCAACATTTTGTGTTAAAAGGCGAGTTCTCTTTGGAGTAACTATGCCCCCACCACACTAAACACACACTCTGATGCCACAGTACTGGCTGGGCAAGAAAGCTTGTCCAGGGCAAACTCGGCCAGTTGCAGCCACAATTTAAGTTTGGTTGGCCAGTAGTCCAGGGGATGTTGGATCTGGGGTTACAGGGTGCAGTCCAGGTATGCCAGCACCTGCTGGTTCAGGTTCTGCTCCCTGTCTTGCTGCTGGCTGGTTTCTTTAGTAGGCTGGTAAAGAAAGATGATAATCAAAGACTTGAGACTCAAGTTACTGCAGACGGAACTGGTGCTGCTTCTGCCCCGCCTCCAGCAGTCATGGCAGTGGAGAGTGAGCGCAGAGGGCCGCCCTGGTCAGACCTTCATGAGAATATGCGAAAGCGCACATAGACAGTGACCAACTCACTACATAAGATGTCTTTACAGTAGTCGAGTTTATCCGCCCTCTCAGCAGGTGTAAAAAGTGGCCCCTATTTTGGCCCGGTAGTGAGGGTCTAACACGGTGGAGAGCCATTAGTCATTTTCCCGAATGGTGAAAATGCATCTGTCACTGCGCAAGCAACTCAATATGCATTTGGCCATTTGTGCAGGGAACTCGGAGGGATTCCCTGCCTCCATCTCCACTGCATACTGCCACGGTATGTCAGGGTCATCTGTGTAATCTTCCTTACCCCCCACCTACAGTGGAGGCTGAGGACAAGATTGAGGAGGAGGAGGATACAGAGGAGGACATTGGTGCTGGAATCACAGTTTGAGAACGTGGAGGCGGCATTGCTGTCATCTGGCCAAATTGCTGGTGTGGCTGGGCAGGAACCACATTTACCCAATGGGCCGCAAAGGACAGATATTGTTCTTGATCATAATTATAGCTTCACATGTCATTGCTGCTGTGAACTATACCAGACACTGACATGCTCAAGGACTGGCCCAACTTTTGCTCAACATATGTGCACAGGGCTGGTACAGCTTTTTTGGAGAAGTAATGACAGCTTTGTATAAGTTCTCTGAAAGGTGCAAAGTCCACCACATGGAAAGGGAGGGACTGTAGTACCATTAACTTGGCCAGGAGCATGTTCAACTTCTGCACCGTTGGATGAGTGCACGCATACTGTTGTCATTTGAAAATCTCCTCAATGATTGATTGCTGGTGAAATGAATGACAAGAAGGAGGAGCAGCATCATGACCGGTAGACGATGGGAAGGAAACACAGTTCACTTCTGCTGAGGTGGTGGAGCCTTAACTGCTAGAAAAGGATTCGGGCTGCAAGGAGACTCCTCAGGCTGTACCACAACATTAGCACCACAGTTTTCCCAGGCCACTTTATGTTGACGCTCTATGTGTTGATGCAGGGCCGTGGTGCCAACATTGGCACTCTGGCTATGCTTCACCTTCTTCCCACAGGTTCTACGTACGGACTTGTTGACGTCCTCCGACAACACACCCGGAGTAGGGAATTTTCCCCCCATCATTCCGTGCTGACTGCCTGCCGCTGCCTCTATGAAGCCATGCCCCACTAGTTATTTCCAGATAGGTAGGCTGCTGAGTAGCAGACGGTCTTCCCCGGGCAAGTTTGTTTGGCACCAGATATCACACTGCTTCCAGCTTGCTGGCTCAAGGCCATGCTTACACCCTGCTGGCTAAGCTGCACACTGCAACCTTGTTGCTGGCTGAGCCACACGCTACCACCCTCACCCCCTGATGGTGATGATGAAGCCCCCTCTTTACCTGGCTCCCATGTGAAATCAGCTACATCATTATCCACTAATGTCTGTATGTCACTAATGTCTCCCTCATCAGTTTTTAATGGCCGCGTCGCTGACCGCTCGCAACACCTGCTCCCATGTGACTCATCGTCGCTACTTGCCTGTCTACAGGAGAAAGCAGCAGATCTCTCCTCCAAATCTGGGCAGCAGCTTCTGACTGTCCTCAATAAACTTGTCCTCGTTGAAAAGCAAAGCAGAGTCGGCAGCATACAATACTTTCCAAGCAGAAGGAGAAAAAAAAGAAAGAGGCAGGTTAAGGAGAGGTGGGGGCATAGAGCTTGTTCCTGGGCTATGCCAACTAAGTGTGGTAATGGGTGGTGCAGCAGCTAGGCTGGTGATGAAGGCAATTAGCAACCAGTTGAGGAGGTCAGGTAAATGTGGGCTGAGCTCCTCAGTCAGGGCTCCCAGTCTGTGGAAGAAACAGGCTGTGCCAAGGCCTATGGGAGCCGGGACTGTCTAACCCTGGGTAGGCAATAGTAATTGAGATACCACCGCACACTCAGAGTTATCATGCAAATAAAATTATTTTATTGTGACATATCATCCAATGAATACATAGGACATAACGGAAGAATGCCTATATTGTGACTCCGAGTCTTGACGTTTTGGTCACTTCGGACCTTGGTCACATAAGCCACTAGTGAGAGAAGGAATGAACATGAATTCATTAATCAGAGGTAAAGGGCTATGATATACAAAAAAGTAGTTGGATGACTGATTATAGCAATGACTGATGTGTAAAAGAGAAAGATTGGTAAATATAGGTAGGAACCTATATGAATGTACTGATGAGTGGCTGTTGGAGACAGGGTTGTAGGTGTGTAACCAGAGCTGTAAAAGTGGAAGAGACTGAGGTATATGTTATATTAGTAATGTAAAAGTATGTTATAATAATGATGAGGTAAACATTGTGTTGTGTTTTGAGGAGCTGGGTGGTAGACCAAGATCCCGATAGAGAGGGAGAACTACTGTGTAGTCAGTGGCCAGACGGCCGAGGATTTATATTTATGATTTATGTTTGGTCTGCTGTTAAAGTGACAATAGCTGGTCATGGCCAGTTTGCACCCAAGTCTGCAGTGTTGTAGTGGCTTCTTCCTTGAGAGCTAAATTACCCTAAGATGTCACAGTGGCTAAAGAGAGAAAGGTGCTCAGAGGGTAAATAAGTCAAGATGTGAGGACCCATTATAAAGGGGTGTAGTCTGCTCACCTGTCTCAGTTGTGCTATCCAGAGTACAACACCAGTGTGAGCGGGGAGAAGAACAATTATGGTTGGTGCAGGCAGAACTATCAGGAACCCTTGGGGAAGGAGCCAAACCACCAGTAGGGTGAAATATACCATTGGAAGAGCGATTACGATATTTGATGCTGCACGTGCTTCTGCAGCACAGCCTGATAGCACTTCCCAGCAGCTCATCCTCTGGCGTCCTACTCCAGTTACACTGAGTTGATAAAGGGGTAATATGTACCCCGAAATGCATTGTCTAGAACCAAAAAGAAAACTTGATTTATTTTGATATCTACGTCTGGTTGTGTACTGCACCTCCCACTATCAACGATCAGCCAGTTTCCAGTTTAACTAAGTGTGGTATCAGAGAAACCCACCGACTCCTGGCTAGGGGTGTCTGATGTCAGTTGAGTTGATGTTGAAGACTGAGTCAACCATTCAAGGACAGCTGGTTTGCTGGTCAAAACATGACCACTGGATGATACTGGCAGCTCTGGCCTCTTGGTGCAACTGCTGCTACCATCCCCTTCTGCTGATACTTCTAGCTCTATAAGCACTTTTGCCACTGCCCGTTCCCTTGGAAGGCCCTGGCACCTTTCTGTCAGACATACTGTACTGTAACAGTAAGTATAAAATAGCAGTAGTATTAGACCTCTTTTTCACCCCAATTAGAGATTCAAGGCATTATAGAATGATGTATCTATAAAACAACTAGCAGAAGGAACCGGCTTCGCACGGGTATATTTCATCTATGTCATTTAATGTTTCTGTGTGTCGTTAAAAGATACTGACAATATCCCCCATAACAGTGAACTCCACAGACCTCCACCCCTTAACACTGACCCCCCCCCCCACAGTGCCCCGCCTCCTTAAAATGTGACCTCCACAGTAGTCCGCCCCTTCACAATGATCTACCCCTTAACAGTGACCTCCACTGCCCTCTAAACTTTGACTTCCACAGTAGCCTACCCGCTTTAATGGTAACCTTCACAGCACCCTGTCCCCTTAACAGTGACCTCCAAAGCGCTGCCACAATGCCTTAACAGTGACCTCCACAGTGCCCTACCCCCTTTAACAGTAACCTCCACAGCTCCCGCCCATTTTTTTGTGACCTCCACAGTATTGCATCTCCTTAACACTGATTTCCACAATAATCCGCCCCCTTAACAGTGACTTCCACAGCGCTCCATTCCCTTAAACCTTAAATGGCTTCTGTCACCAGAATTTACCCTCTTAAACTGGCTGACATTAGCGATCTAACTCTTCTATTGTTTTATTTATTGATGCCCCCCTTACTGCACAATTCTTACTTTTGCAATATGCAAGTTAGCCTTTCGAAGCGTCTCTTCTCCCACCTTATTCCACACCCTGCTGTCCTTGATTGACAGGCCAGCGTTCGTCTTCTCCTGCCAGCCCTGTGTGCGGGGTAAATGGCACGGTGCAGGCGCTGGCCTGTCAATCAAGGACGGCAGGGCGTGGAATGAAGTGGGAGACCTGAGAGGCAAATTTGCATATTAAAGTGATAACAAAAGTAAGAATTGTGCAGTAAGGGGGGCATTAATAAACATAACAATAGCAGAGTTAGATTCTGCTGACATTAGCACATCGCTAATGTCAGTCAGTTTAAGAGGGTTCATTTTATTGACAGAAACCCTTTAAAATGCAACGCCGCCTTAACAGTGACCTCTACAGCATCCTGCCCCTTAACACTGACCCCCATAGCGGATCATCCCCTTAACAGTATCATCCACAGCACCCTGTATCATCCCAGACATCTGATGTACCTGTGTGCCAAATTTGGTGGAGATCAGTCCAGTCATTTGGCTGTGCATATTGAACAGAAATTCATTTTTTGATATATATATATATGTATATATATTGTAACGGGATTAGCTTACGGAACCGCCGTCTCCTGGGATAGACGGGCGCTATAGGCACATAAAACACAGTCCAGTCCAAGCAAGTATGGTGCAACTGGCCTCAGCCAGTTTTATTGACTTTTGCAGAAAAATAAATATTAAACAAAACAGTTCAAAACAAATGAAATACCTGGCCGTCTGGCCACTACGTCTAAACAGGCAGTAGTCCCTAACTACATGAAACTGAGCCTTGTGCCCAGCTCCATCAACCAAACACACTGTTGTTTTTCACTCACCTAGCAGGGTTCTTCCCAGGAGCAGAGAGATCAGCTAGTGAGCTGTTTTCCCTTTTATAGCACACTCAGGTTCCAAGGTGATTAGCCACAGTTACCCTGAATACCTGGAGTGGCTAATTGGAGCAGGGACCCACCCAACTCTCCCTGCTCCAAGCAGCCAGGCCCTTCTAACCAGGTTTTTTTTTTAACAAAACCCTTGCAAAGAGAAAACCTAGTTTTCTTTGCTGTCAATTACCTGGCTGCTTTTTAGAACGTATAGGACAGGAACCTAGGTGAAATGTAGACTCCTTCTACCACTTTTCCCCTAGTCCTGTCACATATCCTCCCCCCCTGTTTCGACCTTGGGGTAGGAACACTCTGTGCCCTTAAACAGTACATCCTGGACAGGGCATCAGTGTTTCCAAGCTGACGCCCGGGCCTATGTTCAACTGTAAAACTATAATCTTGAAGAGACATGAACCGTCGGGTCACTCGCCAGTTTTTCTCACGGTTTTGGCACATCCATTTAAGGGGGGCATGGTCAGTTACCAATTTGAATGTTCTCCCTACCAAATAATACCTGAGAGCTTCTACAGCCCACTTAATTGCCAAACACTCCTTTTCTACAATGGAGTATTTCTTTTCATGTTCATTTAACTTTTTACTCAGGTACACTACTGGATGCTCTTCCCCAGCCCTTACTTGCGACAACACAGCCCCTATACCAAAATCCGAGGCATCTGTTTGCACAATGAACTCCTTTTTAAAATCTGGTGTGACTAACACAGGGTGGACACATAGAGCCTGCTTCAGGTTCTGAAAAGCCTTGTCCCGCCTCCATGGTCCATTTGACCATGGTTGAATCCTTCCCTTTTGTAAGATCTGTTAAAGGGCTCGCAATGCTGGCAAAATTTTCAATAAAACGCCTATAATAACCAGTTAAACCTAGGAATGCTCTGACTTGTTTTTTGTTCAAAGGCCTTGGCCAGCTCTGGATGGCTTCCACTTTGTTTATTTGAGGTTTTATAACTCCTCGCCCATAAGTGTACCCCAAGTACTTTGCCTCTTCTTGCCCAATGGCACATTTTTTCGGATTCGCTGTCAAACCCGCTTCCCTAATAGAATTCAGGACGGCTTCTACCCTGGGTAGATGACTTTCCCAATCCATGCTATGGATTATCACATCGTCTAAATAGGCAACTGCGTATCTACGATGTGGTCTTAAAATTTTGTCCATCATCCTCTGGAATGTGGCCGGGGCCCCATGCAAACCAAAGGGAAGGACTACATACTGAAAATGGCCATCAGGGACACTAAAAGCTGTTTTTTCTTTGGCCCCCTCAGTCAAAGGTACTTGCCAGTAACCTTTTGTAAGATCTAATGTGGTAAAGAACCTAGCATTACCAAGCCTATCAATCAGCTCATCCACTCGAGGCATTGGGTAAGCATCAAACTTTGAGACAGTGTACAGTTTCCTGAAGTCATTACAGAAACGTATGGTGCCATCAGGTTTGGGAACCAAGACTATAGGACTAGACCAGTCACTATGGGACTCCTCTATAACCCCTAGCTTTACGTCTAGCCTCAGGTATTCTATAAGGCTTTTGGTTGACTCTGACCCCTGGTTCGGTTACAGTATCATGTTTAATTATATCTGTTCGACCAGGTAGCTCAGAAAAGACATCTTTATTTTTCTGTACAAACACCTTTGCCTCTTGGGTTTGAGATCCCGACAAAGTGTCTGCAATTTTTACCTTTGGTATCTCAAGGCTACATCCCTTTTTACCACTGTTGTAAGCTGCTAACACCTCTCGGTCCTTCCAGGGTTTGATTAGGTTCACATGATAAATTTGGTAGGGCTTACGTCTACCTGGTTGGTGAACCCGGTAATTCACCTCTCCGACCTTCTCAACTATTTCATAAGGTCCTTGCCATTTGGCCAAAAATTTAGTTTCTACTGTGGGGACAAGGATTAATACCCTATCCCCAGGGTTGAAGTTTCTTACTTTAGCCGACCTGTTGTAAACCCGGGACTGACTCTCCTGGGCCTGCAGCAAGTGTTCTTTTACAATGGGCATTACTTTTTCAATCTTTTCCTGCATTTGGGACAAGTGTTCAATCACACTTTTGTAGGGTGTAGCCTCACTCTCCCAGGTCTCTTTGGCAATATCCAAAAGACCCTGAGGGTGCCGACCATACACTAGCTCGAAGGGAGAAAATCCGGTAGATGCTTGAGGCACCTCCCGTACAGAAAACATAAGATATGGTAAAGACAATCCCAGTTTTTCCCATCCTGTGCCACCACTTTTCTGAGCATCTCTTTTAAGGTTTTGTTGAACCTTTCGACTAGTCCATCCGTTTGGGGGTGATAAACTGAGGTACGCAAGTGAGTTATTTTCAACAGTTTACACAACTCTTTCGTAACCTTTGACATAAAGGGCGTCCCCTGGTCAGTGAGTACTTCTTTAGGTATGCCCACTCTAGTAAACATCTGGAACAACTCCTTGGCTATCACTTTTGCAGAGGTTTTCCTTAGAGGTATTGCTTCAGGATAGCGGGTAGCATAATCAAGGACAACCAAAATGTATCGGTGACCTCTGGCAGACTTAACAAGAGGTCCCACCAAATCCATTGCAATCCTCTCAAAGGGAGTTTCAATAATCGGGAGTGGCACTAACGGACTCCTAAAGGTCGCTACCGGGTTGTGTAATTGACACTCTGGGCATGAATCGCAGTATTCTTTTATCTCTTTGTGTACCCCGGACCAATAAAACCTCTGAAAAATCCGGTCTTTGATTTTTTCATAAGCCAAGTGCCCTCCTAGCACATGTGAATGGGCTAGATCCATCACCTTTTGGCGATGAGATTTTGGGACCACAAGTTGCTCCACAACTTGTCCATTTTGCTCATCAACTCTATATAAGAGTTCATTCTCTATAGGAAAATATTTTCTCTACCCCAGTTTATTGAGGCACCCCATTGACTACTTTCACACTTTGCCATGCGTGGGCTAACGTAGGGTCCCTGAGTTGAGCTGTCCCAAAGTTATCATTGGAGAGTGGCAAGTCAGGGAGACCAATTTCCAGGACATCATCAGTATCACCTGCAAGTACTGCTAAGGGAAAACTCTCGGTTTCACTCTGGGTCACCCCTACTGTTTGTACATTTTCAGGTTCAGCCAGGGGGAATGGGATCTACAGCAGACCCACTTAAACACTTATCAAGCATATTCCACATTTGCCAAAACAAAGGAAAATCACACCTCACAATGACAGTATGCAACAGACTGTTTACAACCCCCACTTCATGGGTTACTTTCCCGCACAGGGTTTCAAAAGAGACTATAGCAGTGGGGTACTCCTTTGTATCCCCATGTATGCAGATGACCCCCATCTGTCTCTTTTGCAGCTTCCTATTGTCCACCAGGCTGCCATGCACAAGAGTCACTAGACTACCAGAGTCCAACAGAGCTTGAACTGAGTGTCCTTCAATCACCAAGCTGCAAGTTTGTCGCTCCATATATGGGGTCGGCAAGGCAGAGTACGCAGGTACTGCAAACAATGACCTCCTCCGCCCATTGTCACACTCCATAGGCTCATCAGCCAAAGGACAGTTGGCAGCCACGTGGCCCAGTCCTTGACATCGCCAGCAAACAATGTTTTTGACCGCCCAAGGCTGTCTAGGGCTAACTGGCTTAAGAGGTCTGGCTAATAGGTCAGTCTCAGTTCCTACTTTACGGCCCTCCCTTGCCCCCTTTAGATTAGAAACAGTCCTACCGCGATCAGTAGACTTCTGGCTCCCTGGGGCCGGCCAAGTAGGAGAGAGGTCTTGGAGATACTCCTCAGTGTTCAGATACCGCTCCACTAGGGCGACGAGCTGATCCACATCCCTGGGGTCCGCTTGTCCCACACAGCACTGTATCCGAACTGGTAGAGCACGAACAAACCGGTCCAGGACCACTCTTTCCACCACCTGAGTGGTTGTATATACCTCTGGCTGTAGCCATTTTTTAGCCAGGTGAAAAAGATCATACATTTGCGACCTCGCTGGTTTATCCAATTGGAAATCCAGTTGTGTACTCGCTGGGCTCTGACCGCAGATGTTACACCTAAGCGAGCGAGAATTTCTGCTTTCAGTTTTGGGTACTGTCTGGCATCCTGCTCACTCAAATCATAGTAGGCTTTCTGTGGCTCCCCACTCAGAAATGGAGCAAGGGTGTCTACCCACTGTTCGGCTGGGAGTTTCTCTCTTTCAGCGGCTCTTTCAAAAATGGTGAGGTTTGTCTCCACATCATCCCCTGCTACCATTTTTTGAAGGGAAGCTTGCACTCTCCTCCCCACAGAGATGGATTCCTCCCGGACATGGGGCCTTTCAGCCAGCACCGCTATCTGCTCCACCAGACTTTTATTAAGCGATTGCTGTTCTCTGAAACCAGCTTGTGTAGTCTCCATGAACAACCGATTGGTTTCCTGCTGGTTAGCATTCGCCTTTTGGAGCTGTATGTTAGCCTGGACCAGCTGTTTCAGCACTTCCTCCATATCTGCACTGTTTGTTTTTTTCAGAACAGCAGACTTAACCCAGGACATAAAACTTGCTGGATTTTTGTGCCAGCGCAGCCTCCACCATATGTAACGGGATTAGCTCACGGAACCGCCGTCGCCTGGGATAGACGGGCGCTATAAGCACATAAAACACAGTCCAGTCCAAGCAAGTATGGTGCAACTGGCCTCAGCCAGTTTTATTGACTTTTGCAGAAAAATAAATATTAAACAAAACAGTTCAAAACAAATGAAATACCTGGCCATCTGGCCACTACGTCTAAACAGGCAGTAGTCCCTAACTACATGAAACTGAGCCTTGTGCCCAGCTCCATCAACCAAATACACTGTTTTTCACTCACCCAGCAGGGTTCTTCCCAGGAGCAGAGAGATCAGCTAGTGAGCTGTTTGCCCTTTTATAGCACACTCAGGTTCCAAGGTGATTAGCCACAGTTACCCTGAATACCTGGAGTGGCTAATTGGAGCAGGGACCCACCCAACTCTCCCTGCTCCAAGCAGCCAGGCCCTTCTAACCAGGTTTTTTAACAAAACCCTTGCAAAGAGAAAACCTAGTTTTCTTTGCTGTCAATTCCCTGGCTGCTTTTTAGAACGTATAGGACAGGAACCTAGGTGAAATGTAGACTCCTTCTACCACTTTTCCCCTAGTCCTGTCACAATATATATATATATATATATATATATCGTTGTTCTCCAAAAAAGAGGCTGCACTCCAATGTAAAAGGTGAAATGACCCGCTTTATTCCCCTCTGCAACGTTTCAACTGCTCATTGCAGTCTTTATCAAGCATACAAACTGGTGCCAAAAATCCACATTTATACCCACAATACCTTGTGAGTCAATTAGTGAGTATAATCGGTGATAATTACATAGTCAGAAATACAAAATGATATAAAATACATAATCCAGAAACATGATACAAAATTTATAAAACATATGATAGATCAGTGACATATATATCTCGTGAAACCATGATTGTTGATCTTCAAAAATCACATACTTCATTGTATATTCTCATAAAGTGCCATGTGCATTACTCAGGGTGATCACCTGTGTATGTTTAAATAAACGGTCAATCGACTGCGTGGGTTATGGAAAAAACAACTTACACAGCAGTGTACTTGGATGGCGCTCATCTCGGCGTCCCCAGTCCGTCAATGCGCATGCCCGGTTGCCAGGATACCAGTACACACAAGATCACGTGACCCGCCACCTGACCACGCGTGATCAGTGACGTCAGTCACGAGGCGTGCACCGGCAACCCAACTCCACCATAGGTGCGTGACGAACCAGAAAGAGGCGTTCCAGCTACCAAGCCACAGGATCACATGAACACGTCACATGAGCCGTAGCCCGGCAACCGGAAAGCGTCCCAATAACAGACCCACCACTACCACCCAGGGTGTACAGGGCACCGCTAAATTCAGACTTGGAAGGGGATAAAGAGTCACATGTAGGGCATAATAAGGTTGCATGATACTGTTCAAGAAGTTTTGATAAATACTAACAAAATGGGATATCAAGCCGTATATTTAGGAAGCAAATAGAGTCATAAGTTCCCTATGGAAACAATGTCTCTATAGAATACAGAATAAAAAATAAAGGGTAATAGGAGAGGGTGTGGTTTATGTGGTCATGTCACTTTAGTGACCATCACCACACACCAATTATGGCACCAAGGTGTCAAGTGCGGTCAGCACCCAACAACCTCAGAGCCAAGGTCCACCCATTTTCCCTCATCTAGAGCTAAGTAACAATCTTCCATTCACGACTTATCCACAATATAATTATCTGAGTGAATTGTAATTTCAACCCCATCCCCCTAACACGGGACTACAAACACCGTAGATGGTCGCCATCGTTTTCTACTGCTGTGATGATGAACTTAAAAAAAATCCGATAGAATCTGAAATAAAAAGAGAAACATGATAAGTAAAATATTTGACACCATAAGTGATCACAATATCAGAGTACCGAATAGATGAGACAAAACCACAGGAGAAAAGGGAGGTTTCCAAAAAAAAACTCATTACATTATGTTCCATTTGAAATCGACGTTCAGGCCCTGGGGTTTAAGGGTCTGAAGACGATGTATCCAACACAGTTCCCTTTGTTTAAGGGTCAAAGGTGCGATCACCACCTCGTCTGGCCCTTGGGACTTGATCGATAATCATGCATTTTAGTTCTCTTTCAGTGTGACCATACTCAACTAAATGTTTTGGAACCGGTAGATCTGTTCTTTTATGCCTGATGGAAAAGCGATGATTATTCAATCGTGTTTTCATGTCACATGTGGTCTCCCCCACATAGAGGAGACCACATGGACATTGCAGTACATATATGACAAACGAGCTGTCACATGTCAGAAAATGACGAATGTCATATTGTGATCGCGTACCCAGGTGTGTGAAAAAACTTCCCTTCATCATAAAGGGACAATTCACACATGTCAGACATGGGAAACAGCCCATTTTTCTCGGACCTAAGAAAGTTTGTACCTTTCTTTTAACAGGGACATCCGCCCTTACTAACTTGTCACACAAGTTAGTAGGACGCCTGTATGACAGAAGTGGGGGAGAAGAGAAGGTCTCAACCAAGGGAAAATGACTCTTTAAGATGGGCCAATGTTTCCTCAAAATGGTGGCCACATCTTTACTCTGTTCTGAATATGTTGTGACAAATGGGATATGTCTAGGTTTGAGTTTCCTTTCTCTCGCCTCCATTCCCTGAGGATTTTGTATCTTTCTCAGGTGTTTGTAAATATTCCTTCGTGGGTATCCTCTCTGCCTAAACTTATTAATCATTTGTTCATACCGAACAGGTAAACGTCCAGGGTCCTGTACAATCCTCTTGACACGTAGTAGTTGGCTACACAGTAGGGATTCAATGGTAGGTCTGGGATGGCAGCTTTCGTAGTGCAACAAAGTGTTACAATCAGTCGGCTTTGAGAAAATGTCAGTAGACAATTTGTCACCAACAATATACACCATCGTGTCCAGGAATTGTACCTGTTTGTCAGAATGTGTGAGTGTAAAAGCAATTTCACTGTCCATATCATTCAGGAAACCATGAAACTGCTCTAGGGACTCTAGATCACCTTGCCAAATGAGGAAGACGTCGTCTATGTATCGCCACCACCCCAGCACCTTGCTGAAGTGGTGGGACACATAGACAAGATCTTCCTCAAGGGCCACCATGAAGACATTTGCATACGTGGGCGCCACATTTGACCCCATGGCGGTCCCACGTAATTGCAGAAAGAACTGGTCCCCGAGCATAAAATAGTTATGTCTCAGGACCAGATTCAGTAATTCAATGATAAAGTCACAACATTCTGTCGAAAAATCACTATATTCCAAACATCTCCTGACTGCATTTACTCCCCGTGCATGATCTATCGAAGTATAGAGGCTGGTGAAATCAAAATATGCCACCAGACATTTATCAGGCAATTTCACAGTGGAGATTTTATGCAAAAAATCTTCTGTATCCCTGATATAGGATTTGGTATTAGTGGCATACGTGCGAAGTATGCGGTCAAGGAAGATGGAAATATGTGAACAAACAGAGTCAATACCTGACACGATGGGTCGCCCAGGGGGATTAGTCAGGGACTTGTGTATCTTAGGTAACACATAAATGATTGGCGTACGTGGACATTCCATCAATAAGAAGGAATATAGTCCTTCATCAATAATGCCCTGATCACGTGCCGAATCCAATACATTTTAGATTTTCTTAATATACTCAAATTTAGGGTCACCAGACAATTCCCTGTATACATTTTGGTCACTCAGTTGCCTTCTTATTTCACCCATATACCAGGATGTGTCCATGACAACAACCGCCCCGCCCTTATCGGCCGGCTTAATGGTAAGGCTGTTGTCATGGCACAACTCCTCCAAAGCCCCAATATCTGCAGAAGTCATATTGGGGTGTTGTAATGGTGTATCAAGGACCCTAGATTTAAGTCTGTCGATATCAAATGCCAAAGCTTTAATAAAAGTATCCAGAGTGTGAGAACTAATTTGAGGTATGAAATCACTCCTGGACATCAGATCAAATTGTCCAAGAGTGAGTTCAGACTTTCCTATGGTCGATGGTCAGCTGGAGGTGGATGATCAGAGAACCAGACTGCAACTTGATGTTCCTAAAGAGCCGCTGCATATCCACCTCCAGCTGAAACCAATCAACCTTAGTAGAAGGACAAAATGACAACCCTTTAGATAATAAATCCATTTGTGCATCAGACAAGGAAACAGAGGAAATATTTATCACAGTAGGCTTTTATACAGAAAACTCTTCCACCCCTACTGATTGCCCTTCTTGCGAAGTGCCATTTGTTTCAGAGGTCTCTGGATTTTGGAATTTCCTCCACTTGTGTTGCCTTCTGCCTCCCCATCTGGTTCTTTTAATACTGGCCCCTGTCCCAAAAAAGGCGGTAAAGATGAAGAGGTATCGGCTGTATATGTAGTAGCAGTATTATTCTGTTGTTGTTGTTGTTGCTGTTGTGATTGATGATATTGTTTTTTCATCACTGGTTGATAGGAAGATGTCTGTCTCTTCTGTGATTAATCTTGCCAAGTATATGATTTTTTCCTTTAGCATAATCGTCTGAATCCCGGAGCCATTTCCTCCTTTTTGTGACTTCTTGTTCCTTGACAAATTTGTCAAGAAACTGAGTACAGTTGGTGTCATACTGATTCCATTCATCTGTTCTGAGTACTGACAAGAGTGCAGTTTTCGTTTTCAAATGTCTCTCTTTAACTTCCACCAATTCCTGTTGCAAATATTCCAAATTAAGTAAAATAATGTCAAAAGCGTATTTGTTTGATATTTGTACAAACTTGTGTGCAAAAGCCGAGCCACTAGGGAATAAATTTGGTTTTAGTTGTGAACGAATCCCCCTAGGAATTCTATGTTCCTTATAGTACTGTCCCAGCATCATAAGGTGTAAGTCCATAGATACAATCTTTTTGGCATCAGATTCATATTGCTTCTTCAAATCAACAGTGGTGGGAGTTGATAAAAAAAACAGGATCACTCACCAAACCCTGTAAGATTCTCTCCTCATCGGCTCTGGTATATGCAAACACATCGGGGGGGTCCATGATTCAATTGTCAGGATGGAAAAAATAGCAGTGCTGGGAACTTATGACTCTATTTGCTTCCTAAATATACGGCTTGATATCCCATTTTGTTAGTATTTATCAAAACTTCTTGAACAGTATCATGCAACCTTATTATGCCCTACATGTGACTCTTTATCCCCTTCCAAGTCTGAATTTAGTGGTGCCCTGTCCGCCCTGGGTGGTAGTGGTGGGTCTGTTATTGGGACGCTTTCCGGTTGCTGGGCTACGGCTCACGTGACGTGTTCATGTGATCCTGTTGCTTGGTAGCTGGAACGCCTCTTTCTGCCTCGTCACGCACCTATGGTGGAGTCGGGTTGCCGGTGCACGCCTCGTGACTGACGTCACTGATCACGCGTGGTCAGGTGGCGGGTCACGTGATCTTGTGTGTACTGGTATCCTGGCAACCGGGCATGCGCATTGACGGACTGGGGACGCCGAGATGAGCGCTATCCAAGTACACTGCTGTGTAAGTTGTTTTTTCCATAACCCACGCGGTCGATTGACCGTTTATTTAAACACACACAGGTGATCACTCTGAGTAATGCACATGGCACTTTATGAGAATATACAATGAAGTATGTGATTTTTGAAGATCAACAATCATGGTTTCACGAGATATACAGTACAGACCAAAAGTTTGGACACACCTTCTCATTCCAAGAGTTTTCTTTATTTTCAAGACTAAGAAAATTGTAGATTCACACTGAAGGCATCAAAACTATGAATTAACACATGTGGAATTATATACATAACAAACAAGTGTAAAACAACTGAAAATATGTAATATTCTAGGTTCTTCAAAGTAGCCACCTTTTGCTTTGATTACTGCTTTGCACACTCTTGACATTCTCTTGATGAGCTTCAAGAGGTAGTCCCCTGAAATGGTTTTCACTTCACAGGTGTGCCCTGTCAGGTTTAATAAGTGGGATTTCTTGCCTTATAAATGGGGTTGGGACCATCAGTTGCGTTGGGGAGAAGTCAGGTGGATACACAGCTGATAGTCCTACTGAATAGACTGATAGAATTTGCATTATGGCAAGAAAAAGGCAGCTAAGTAAAGAAAAACGAGTGGCCATCATTACTTTAAGAAATGAAGGTCAGTCAGTCAGCCGAAAAATTGGGAAAACTTTGAAAGTAAGGGCTACTTGATCATGAAGGAGAGTGATGGGGTGCTGCGCCAGATGACCTGGCCTCCACAGTCACCGGACCTGAACCCAATCGAGATGGTTAGGGGTGAGCTGGACCGCAGAGTGAAGGCAAAAGGGCCAACAAGTGCTAAGCATCTCTGGGAACTCCTTCAAGACTGTTGGAAGACCATTTCAGGGGACTACCTCTTGAAGCTCATCAAGAGAATGCCAAGAGTGTGCAAAGCAGTAATCAAAGCAAAAGGTGGCTACTTTGAAGAACCTAGAATATGACAAATTTTCAGTTGTTTCACACTTGTTTTTTATGTATATAATTCCACATGTCTTAATTCATAGTTTTGATGCCTTCATAGTCATGAAAATAAAGAAAACTCTTTGAATGAGAAGGTGTGTCCAAACTTTTGGTCTGTACTGTATATGTAACTGATCTATCATATGTTTTATAAATTTTGTATCATGTTTCTTACACTGGATTATGTATTTTATATCATTTTGTATTTCTGACTATGTAATTATCACTGATTATACTCACTAATTGACTCACAAGGTATTGTCGGTATAAACGTGGATTTTTGGCACCAGTTTGTATGCTTGATAAAGACTGCAATGAGCAGTTGAAACGTTGCAGAGGGGAATAAAGCGGGTCATTTCACCTTTTACATTGGAGTGCTGCCTCTTTTTTGGAGAACTACTACCATAGATGACCATCTTGCCAATGGTCTGAGGATTTTGCACCAGGATCCATCACATAGTGCTGCTGTTTTTCTTTGTTGGATATATATATATATGATCTGGACAACCCAATAGCATTAGTATTAAACCGCTTTCCGCTTATCTATAAAACAAAGTGGAACCCAAATATCTGTAAAAATAGACAGCTTTTTCACCCCTATTAGAGAATCAAGGTGTGATAGAATTACTTACAGTATCTATAAAACAAGGTGGGAACCCAAAAATGTATAAAAAAAAATAGGCTGCCTTTTCACCAGAATTAGAGATTCAAGTGTTATAGAATGATGTATCTATAAAACAATGTGGACAACCCAATAGCAGTAGTATTAGACCTCTTTTTCACCCCAATTTAGAGAATCAAGGTGTAATAGAATTGCTTATCTATTAACCAAAGGGGAAACTGTTCAATTTGTCAATACACTTTTCCTATGCTCTCCCTATAGTGTGAAAAAAAGTCTCCCTATGTTCTTCCTACACTGTCCCTGCACTCTCCCTATCAAATATATTTTACAATTAAAACCCTTCTTAATCACTGTCCCTAGTGCTTGTCATGTCTCTCCCAATGCTCAGCTCACAGTGAAATGATGGAGACCACACGAGATTAGGTTTTTAAAGGGCTGTGACCAGAGTTCCCTCTAAGCCTTGGCAGCTGCTGAGCGGGGTCGGCTTAGAGCTGGGCACAGCGCCATCAGGTGGGCGATAGGAAAACCTAAGATAATTGTCACATTAAAGAGCATACAGTGTAACCCCTGCACCATCCCGTACAATACAGTATAATCCTTGCACCATGCTGTACAATATACATTATAATCTATAGAGTAAAATATACAGTATAATCCATACACCATGCTATACAATATACATTCTAATTCCTGCACCATGCCGTACAGTATACATTATAATCCATACACCATGCCATACAATATACAACATAACCCCACAGTGTAGGTGTTATACTGTATATTGAACGGCATGGTGTATGGATTATAATGTATATTGTATAGCATGGTGCAGGGATTATAATGTATATTGTATAGCATGGTGCAGGGATTATAATGTATATTGTACGACATGGTACAGGGATTATAATGTATACTGTACAGCAAATGTATGGAGGTTACACCATGCCGGACAATATAACCACTTTGGGATGGATAGATAGATACCGGTGATAGACATGAGATAGGTTAGATAGATAAATAGGCAGATAATAGATACAGTAGATGGATACAAACTGGCCCCATATCTGGAGAAACTCCCCAACCCCAGAGACCGACAGATCCTAAGCCGGTACAGACTGAGTGCCCACAGCTTGCTCATCGAATCCAGGCGGCACCGACAGAGGTACATGCCCAGGGAAAGCAGACTGTGCAAGCAGTGTGACCAGGACGTGGAGGATGAGGCTCACTTAAAGGAAACCTGATAGATGGATAGATAGAAGATAGATACACCTATGTACAGCCTATACATATATACATCCTATATCTATATACATTCTACAGCATATACAGCCTACACCTATATACAGCCTATACCTATATACAGTCTACACCGTGTAGGCTGTACATAGGTATAGGCTGTATATAGGTGTAACTGTATATAGATGTAGGCAGTATATAGGTGTAAGCTGTTTATAGGTGTAGGCTGTTTATAGGTATAGGCTGTATATAGGTGTAGGCTGTATATAGGTGTAGGCTGTATATAGGTGTAGGCTGTATATAGGTGTAGGCTGTATATATGTATAGGCTGTACATAGGTGTAGACTGTATAGGTATAGGCTGTACATAGGTATAGACTGTATATAGGTGGAGGGCATGCTGCTGCAGAACACAAGGGGTGAAACACACCCCTGGGATGGTGTGTTCCTGCAAGTGGTTTCACCCCTTGTATTCTGCAGAAGCATGCCCTCCAGGTCTGTCCGCAGCATACTTATGTAGCAGGCGCAGCAGGAAGCTCTCAGTCTCAGAACAGAGTCTAGCTTCTAAGATGGCACCGCCGCCAATGCCGCCTCCACGTTACCTCTCCCTCGCACTGCTGCTCCTCCTCTTCTGTCAAAAAAGGGAGGAGGCAGCAGTAGTGCGGGAATATGTGGTAGGCGGCGCCCCGCTGAGCCGCACAGGAGGAAGTTTTGAAGAAGTAAGACTCATCATAAGTATAAGAAAAGGGAAAGGAACCCAGGGGTGCCAAGGGAAAAGGGGGCAGTGCCCACCCAATGTACTCACAGAGGACACCCCTAAGAAATAACTCGGTACAAGCTCCCGAGTACAATAGCAGAACAACAAAGGAAATGGAGCTCAAAGTACCAAATGATAAATATTAAATTTTATTGTAATATAACAAGACATGATTAAAATTACATACAGTCGTGGCCAAAAGTTTTGAGAATTACATAAATATTGGAAATTGGAAAAGTTGCTGCTTAAGTTTTTATAATAGCAATTTGCATATACTCCAGAATGTTATGAAGAGTGATCAGATGAATTGCATAGTCCTTCTTTGCCATGAAAATTAACTTAATCCCCAAAAAAACTTTCCACTGCATTTTATTGCTGTCATTAAAGGACCTGCTGAGATCATTTCAGTAATCGTCTTGTTAACTCAGGTGAGAATGTTGACGAGCACAAGGCTGGAGATCATTATGTCAGGCTGATTGGGTTAAAATGGCAGACTTGACATGTTAAAAGGAGGATGATGCTTGAAATCATTGTTCTTCCATTGTTAACCATGGTGACCTGCAAAGAAACGCGTGCAGCCATCATTGCGTTGCATAAAAATGGCTTCACAGGCAAGGATATTGTGGCTACTAAGATTGCACCTCAATCAACAATTTATAGGATCATCAAGAACTTCAAGGAAAGAGGTTCAATTCTTTTAAGAAGGCTTCAGGGCGTCCAAGAAAGTCCAGCAAGCGCCAGGATCGCCTCCTAAAGAGGATTCAGCTGCAGGATCGGAGTGCCACCAGTGCAGAGCTTGCTCAGGAATGGCAGCAGGCAGGTGTGAGCGCATCTGCACACACAGTGAGGCGAAGACTTTTGGAAGATGGCCTGGTGTCAAGAAGGGCAGCAAAGAAGCCACTTCTCTCCAAAAAAAACCATCAGGGACAGATTGATCTTCTGCAGAAAGTATGGTGAATGGACTGCTGAGGACTGGGGCAAAGTCATATTCTCCGATGAAGCTAATTTCCGATTGTTTGGGGCATCTGGAAAAAGGCTTGTCCGGAGAAGAAAAGGTGAGCGCTACCATCAGTCCTGTGTCATGTCAACAGTAAAGCATCCTGAGACCATTCATGTGTGGGGTTGCTTCTCATCCAAGGGAGTGGGCTCACTCACAATTTTGCCCAAAAACACAGCCATGAATAAAGAATGGTACCAAAACACCCTCCAACAGCAACTTCTTCCAACAATCCAACAACAGTTTGGTGAAGAACAATGCATTTTCCAGCACGATGGAGCACCGTGCCATAAGGCAAAAGTCATATCTAAGTGGCTCGGGGACCAAAACGTTGACATTTTGGGTCCATGGCCTGGAAACTCCCCAGATCTTAATCCCATTGAGAACATGTGGTCAATCCTCAAGAGGCGGGTGGACAAACAAAAACCCACTAATTCTGACAAACTCCAAGAAGTGATTATGAAAGAATGGGTTGCAATCAGTCAGGAATTGGCCCAGAAGTTGATTGAGAGCATGCCTAGTCGAATTGCAGAGGTCCTGAAAAAGAAGGGCCAACACTGCAAATACTGACTCTTTGCATAAATGTCATGTAATTGTCGATAAAAGCCTTTGAAACGTATGAAGTGCGTGTAATTATATTTCACTACATCACAGAAACAACTGAAACAAAGATCTAAAAGCAGTTTAGCAGCAAACTTTATGAAAACTAATATTTGTGTCATTCTCAAAACTTTTGGCCACGACTGTACATATGATGCCAGAGGACAGGATGAAAGGGAACAGGGAGAGGGAAACAACGGCGCCACCCTGGGGAGAACACACCGGTCAAAAATGCTTAAATATATGAAGGTCAAAGGGAAGTTCATAGTACAATGACCAGCCCATGACCAGATGTATATACATAATAAAGGGTGAATAGAAAACAGCTGCAAAAAACAACAAACATGGGCATGAAAACGAGGTATGTAAAGCAAAAGCTATGGAATAAAGAATGGATAATAAACGACATACCACAATAGATCAAGACGTAACGTATATAATACATCCAGGTCATGAAGGCCATGGAAGTAAAGTTGCAGCCGAGACTCACCTAAATCAGACCAGGAGTGAAACAACCCAGGATGGCGCTACCCCAACGCGCGTTTCGGCGTGCCTTCGTCATCATAAGTTTAGGCAAGTGTGGGCATTTTTTGTAAGCAGGGTGATCGGGTGAGCGGCCGCTGAGCGGACTTATTAAACTTGTGAGCAGGGGGCACGATAATTGCTGCGTGGCCGCTCACCCATGCAGCTTAGAAGGAACACTGGCTGTGACCTCATAGGGGCTGGCTAGCTGCTGATTGGCTGTCTGCATGGCATTATGGGTGATCTCTCTGTACCACGTGTAGCTGCCATTTTTGGAAATAAACAATATGTTACCATGAAAAGCCAGGAAATTCGAATTCAGTGCAAATCAAATTTTTCCTAAACTTCAAATCGAATTCCTTCCACTTCCGCTTTGATTCGCTCAGCACTAGTATTTATAATAAATGCTGCATTTTGTTTTATACGGTACTATTTAACATTACTTGAACCATAGTATGAAATGGAAAAATGAGAGAGGTTTACTTTACGCATGCTCTTTGTTTTGTTCTTGCAGATTTAATGTAGTTTACTGAATCACCACATGAATCTGCAGTGGACGGGTTTGGGGTGGCCCCAACGCTACACTTGGCCCCCCGGACACCGTTGAAGTGTCACCATGTGTTGCTGCTCTACTTAAGAGATGGTAAGGCGTGGTGCACCCCAATGGGAAATAAGTCCAGAGAGTCAGGTTCTGCAGTTAACCAATCTGCTTCTTTAGTGGAGCAATTCAGGTGCAAAACAATACAGACGAGGCATAGGGCTGGCTTCTCCAATCTCCTCCCTGGCAGAAGAAGGGTTTGATGCCGAGAAAAGGCCTGAGCTAACTGTCCCTCTCTCTCAGAAGGCTGGTACCCTGGGCAAAGGATGGATGCCCACAGTCTGTTGCTCAGTAATCTGGGTGTCTCCTTGGTCACGAGGCTAATGACCCTTGGTCTGTGGCTCAGCGTCCCCATCTCAGCGTTGTCTTCTGGTTACTCATGCAGGCTGGCATGAGTCTTCCACTCCAAACACTGTTCCCTATCTGCAGAGCACTAGGGGCTCTGACTGCTCTCCTTATATACCATTTCTAGCTAGACTGGAACCGTCTAGTGGGAGGGTTGGAGTGGAGAAGCTCAGCACAAACAGATACATTGTTTCAACCCCTGTCTCTCATAGACTTACATTAGAGCTTCAGTGATACTTAATAGCAATGACACATCAGTTTTTCAAGACAAAAACAAGTTTCTAGACATAACAACAAGACATTCAAAAGGTCAGTCTGTCTGTTTTTTCCCCTCCAAAACATGTTCTTCTTTAAACCCTATGGCAACTGTGGAAAATTACCAACTTCATATTCAAAGTTCCAAAAGTCATTAACCCTTTCCACAGAGCTTTGCAAATACAGTGCAAATAAACAGGATATATATATATATATATATATATATATATATATATCGCAACAAACATATAAAATTTTGTAACACAATAATAAACAGTATAAGTTAAACCTTGCATGAGAAATAAAGTAAGAAATATATAACTTCACATAGGGGAAACAAGGGCAAATGTCTACACTTTACAGTACCCCTGCTCCAGGGCGCTACAAATGTAATTGAATAGAAGCTGAATAAAATAAGTAGAGAAGAGCAAATTTCTTAAAACTCAATTTGGGTCTGATTGAGACGAACTGGCTGTCCCAGGATACAGATAAGCAATAAAACACCAAATCGGAATGCGGCAAGTGTCAAAAATGAATAGCTCCTAGATGAGACAAACCCAGACACTCGGCATATACACAAATATAATACAAAAATGTATATCCAAAAAAGTATCTTTATTCAAATTGATAAATAAATAGATGCATAAATTGGCACAGATACATCTACATGGAGAGTGCACACAATATGTTGGGACATCAAGTTAAAGCATTGCAAGTAATGGAAAAGGTGGGATGGAAAAAGAAGTATAAATAAATACAAAATCAAACCATGTGGCTCCCCCACCTAGATTAAAAAAAAAAAAAGATTCACAACATATACACAATACAGACCCGGCTAGTGGCACCTCCTAGAGACCAAAATAAATTTGACCCAAATCAAAAGTGCTCCAATTTTCTCTCTTTTAGCTCACACAATTTGGGTTGTTAGAATCAGAACTTTTTGGAAACTTTTGGTCAAATTTTAGAATGAATTCTCTCATTTCTAAGAATAAACCTTTGTGAAGCATACCAGTGAAATGTAAAAGCATTAGGATCAAACCTTCTGATGCATGTGGAAAGACTTACAGTTTTAGTGGAATTTCTCTTTTATCAAGCATAATTCAAAATGGTTATACTACATGTTCAATCACAGTAGTAATGGATTATATGATCAGATCTATATTTTTATGGAGGCACAGGCCATCTAGTATAGTCAGTGGTTGTGGATGCTTTATTATGGCACTATGACGGCCAGGGGCCGTTCAAAACCCCCAGACTTGCCATATGCAGTCTATTAGACTATGCTTCTTTAGGCCTAGGGAAACAAAACAAGTTAAGTTTAATAAAATGTAATAACATAAAAAGCCTCTCCAATAAGTAAACATCTATTTTTCATTATATTGTTTTGGAGATTAAAAACTTTTCATTACAACAAGTTTTTATTATGCAAAAGTACTAAACATTGAAAAACCCCAATACTTTTTTTGTTATCTCTGTATTTGTACTGAAAAATAATGGAATAGCTTTTCATTTAACCCCCCCCCCCTAAAAAAAACAATACAAGTTAATCAGTAAATTATACATAACCCAAAACGGTGCCATTAAATAATACAACTCATCCCACCGAACGTAAAAAGTTTTCGCTGTTGAAATAAAACTGTAACGGTCACGTCCACACACACACAGGGGGAAGGGTAGTGACCACTGCGCTCCACTCTCACCCCTGGCCCTGCCTACTTGCCTCACGAGTCCTGATGACAGGGGACAACTGGACGGCAGTCCCTAACTTAGGATATGTGCAGGGAAGACAGACAAGACAAAATACGGAACATGAACGGACCGGGTCAGAACCAAGAGAGCTACGCAGTACAATGGATTAAGCAAAGAATGGTCAGGAGAAGCCGGGGTCAAATACCAGTAGAGTAGCAAAGTACAAGAGGAGTCCTAAGAGAGTAGTCAGGTGGGAGCCGAGGTCACAATACCAGGATGGATGCGCAGTACAGGAGGAGCAGGCAGAGGATCGTCAGGGAACAGGATCAGGTAAGTATTCAGTAGTCCAACAAATAGCCAGGAACCTAGAAATTAACAGGCAACCTGTGGCCAGCAGGCTGCCTGTATTTATAGTGGGGAGTGAGGGTCATGTGACGTGGCGAGCGTCACATGACCGACAGGCCAACCAGTCAAGCACTGAGTGATCAGCTCGGCGCTCAAGGCAGACTAGGAGCAGGGAGCCACCCAGCCAGCAAAGCCGCCCTGGGAATGAGGTCAAGCACAAATCCTCATTCCCAAAGCTAAGCAACAGACAAAAACAGTGAAAAATGCGGAAAGTTATTGCTTGGCCTTCCAAAACATGGGCATTATTAAAATGTTTATGGTTTTCCAACTGACAGAGGCCATCAGAAATGTTGGAGAATGCTATCAGGAAGGGAGAAGTAGTTATAGTTGTTACCATAGAGGTAGTGTTACGGATCATGCGTACGGACAATGGTTGTGTAACCACTTTGCCAAGTAACCGCTTTGACGTTGAGCTATACCCTAAGGGCGTTATTCTGACACCTCCCTGGTATTCACCCATTCGCTGAATGTTAGTCCCAGTGTACCTGGCAGCTTACCAACTAGAGTCAAGAACACTACTGAAAAGCATGAGGAACACAGACATGGCATGATACAGAACAGAACACAGGCAAATCAAAGACAAACACTAATGCAAGCAACAGTCAACACCTGGAGCACTGGCAAAAAAACAGATCAGGGACCTTGACACACAGACTACATGCACTTGGATACACAGAATATAGGAACGGACTACTGGAATTAGAATGTACTTCAGACATAAAAGACGAGGCAAGATGTTCTTCAGGAATTGGACATTGAACAGATACAGCAGACATGGTAGAACATGCACTGGGACATTAATTAATTGTGTATTTAGGGTAAAAATTGCTGCCTGATACCACAGATTTTGGGGGTTCACGTTCTTTTATACATAAGTAAATCCATTCATCCTCGATTCTGGGGTGAAATTGCGGCCAGGTAGTATAGATTTTGGGGGTTCACATTCTTTTATATATAAGTAAATCCATTCATCCTTAATTGTGTTTTATACATAAGGTAATTTGTTAATCCTTAATTGTGTGATTAGGGTGAAATTGCGGCCTGATACTAAATATTTTGGGGGGTTCACATTCCTTTATACATAAATAAATCCGTTAATCTTTAATTGTGTAATTAGGGTGATATTGCGGCCTTATACTACAGATTTTGGGCGGTTCACGTTCTTTTATACATGTCAATCTGTCAATCCTTAATTATGTAATTAGGGTGATATTGTGGCCTTATACTACAGATTTTTAGGGGTTCATGTTCTTTTATACATAAGTAAATCCGTTAATTCTTAGTTGTGTAATTATGGTGAAATTGCGGCCTGATAGTACAGATTTTGGGGAGTTTACGTTCTTTTATATATAAGTAAATCCATTCATCCTTGATTCTGGGTTGAAATTGCTGCCTGAAACTACTGCTATTTTACACTTACAGTTACTGTTAAAGTACAGTATGTCTGACAGACAGGTGCCAGGGCCTTCTTAGGGAATGGGCAGTGGCAAAAATGTTTCTGGATCTGGCAGAAGTAGCAGCAGAAGAAGGGGGGGTTAGTAGCAGCAATTTTAACAACAGGCCAGAGCTGCCAGTGTCATCCAGTGGTCGTGTTTTACCAGCAACCCAGCTGTCCTTGAATGGTAGACTCAGTCTTCAACATCATCTTAACTGACATCAGACACCCCCAGCCAGGAGTCGATGGGTTCCTCCAACACCATGGTTGGTTGGCAAGGCCCAGGAACAAGCTCTGTTACCCCACCTGTCCTGAACCTGCCTCTTTCATTTTCTGTTCCTTATGCTCAGGAAGTATTGTATGCTGTCGGCTCTGCTCCACTTTTCAGCGAGGATGAGTTTATTGAGGACAGTCAGCAACTTCTGCCCAGCCCAGATTCGGAGGAGAGATCAACTGCTTCCTCCGGTAGGCGGGAAAGTAGCGACCATGAGAGTGATGTGGGCGCAGGTGTTGCGAGCAGTCAGGCAAGCGGCCCTAAGACTTGTGAGGGTGACATCAGTGACATGCAGATAGTAGTGGATGATGATGTAGCTGATCACAAATGGGAGCCAAGTAAATAAAAGGGGCTTTATCATCATCATCGGTGGATGAGGGTGGCAGCTTGCATGTAAGGCAGTGGCTGAGCCAGCAGGGTACTAGCAAGGCCGTGAGTCAGCAGGGTGGCAATAATGTGAGGTCTGGAGTCAAACGTGCCCGGGTTAGACCATCTGCTACTCAGGAGCCTACCTTTCCGGAAACAACTAGCGGTGCATGGGTTCACAGAGGCAACGGCAGCAAGCAGTCAGCCTGCAGTGTTGGGGGGAAAATACCATACTTGCCGGTGTGGGAATGTTTAATCAAGTTGCTGGATAACGTCAGTGTGGCCGTGTGTAGAATCTGTGGGCAGAAGGTGAAGCGTGGCCAAGGTTCCACTGTTCCAATGTTAGCACCAAGGCCCTGTGTCAACACATGCAGCGTCACCATAAAGTGGCCTGGGAAAACTGTGGCGCTAATTTCGTTGTACAGCCTGACGCCTCAACCGCAGCATCTCCCAGTGGCTCACACCCCTTCTCCAGCAGTCAAGGCTCCACTACCTCAGCAAAAATGAGCTGTGTTTCCTTACCATAATCTACTGGTCCTGATGCTCTTCCTCCTACTCCTCGCCACTCATTTCGCCAGCAATCGATCACCAAGGCGATTGCAAAAAGAAAACAGTATGCATGCACTCATCCAATGACGCAGAAGCTGAGCGTGCTCTTGGCCAAGTTGCTACAGTCCCTCCCTTACCATGTGGTTGACTCTGCACCTTTGATGGCCAAACTGATGGCTTGTGCCAAGCCAATGTGGAGAGTCCCCAGTCATCATTACTTCACCAAAAAGGCTGTACCAGCCCTGCACATGTATGTTGAACAGAAGGTGGGCCAATCCTTGAGCCTGACGGTGTCTGATAAAGTTCATAGCAGTACCAACGTGTGGAGCTGTAACTACGGTTAAGGACAATATATGTCCTTTATGGCCCACTGGGTAAATGTGGTTCCTGCCCAGCCACACCAGCAACCTGGCCAGGTGACGGCAATGCTGCCTGCATGTTCTCAAGCTGTGAGTCCTGTGCCAATGTCCTCCTCTGCCTCCTAAACCTTGTCCTTAGCATCCACTGTAGGCACAGTTCTAAGTGGTCTTCCAGCATACAACCTATGTACAGCACGGATGTGTCACGCTGTTCTGCACCTGGCCAGCCCGGGAAAACTGAGTTACAAAGGGGAGGAACTGCTCCACATTCTTCAACAAGAAATCAAATCCTGGCTGTCTCCTTGCCAACTGAAGATCGGAACCATGGTCGCCGATAACAGGAAGGACATTCTGTCTGCGCTGCATCAAAGAGGGCTGACCCATGCACCCTGCATGGTGCATGCCTTTTAATATTGTTGTAAAGTGGTTCCTGAAGTCTTCCACCCAACTGCAAGGCATCTTGAAAATGGCCAGTAAACTGTGCATGCACTTCAGCCACTTTTACCCTGCAAAGTGCACTCTTCTTGAGCTGCAAAGTCAGAATGGTGTTCCCCAACATTGCCTCATATGCATCGTTTCCACATGTTGGAACTCCACCCTCCACATGTTGGACCGACTATATGAGCAGAGGAAGGACATGAACGATTTCTTGATGATGCAGGAGGACAGGAGAACTCCCCTTGTGTAACTTTGACGTTAACCAGTGGCATCTCATGCATGACACCTGCCATTTGCTCAGGCCCTTTGAGAAGGCCACTTTATTTGTCAGTCACCAGGAGTACAGGATGAATGATGTCATTCCACTCCTTCATGTTCTGGAGCAAATGCTGATAAATCTGGCGGGCCAGGGGACAGGAGATGTTGTGCCCACATCTTATGGGCACCTGAGCCCTGGGGGCTTTGCAGTGTCAAAGGAGGAGGACATTCACACACATGCAATGCATACAGAAATGGGTGGTCTGCACATGTGACAGGAGAAGAGCTGGAGGGCGATAAGGGAGGCCAGGCAGATGACGCAGACACACCGTGGCAGTATGCAGTGAACATGGAGGCAGGGAGATCATCCGAGTCCCTTGTGCAAATGCCCAGATGCATTTATGGGCATTTATGCATATTATGACCATTCAGCAGAAGGATGACTACTGGCTTTCCATGTTAGACCCTCACTACTGGTCCAAAATGGGGGCCTTTTTTCCACCTGCTGAGAGGTAGGATAAACTCAACTTCTATCTAGACATCCTATGTAGACAATTGGCCTCTGCCTATGTGCACAATCGCCCATCCTCACAAAGGTCTCACAGAGCTGGAGAGGGGCTTAAGTCTGGAGTCTCTAATGGCCACTTTTCTTCACCCGCAGGACATGGGGCAGAACCTGAACCAGCAGGTGGTGGCATACTTGGTTGGCACCCTGCCACCCCATATCCAAGATCCCCTGGACTGATTTGTGGCCGCTACTGGCTGAGTTTTCCCTGGACAAGCTTTCCTGCCTGGCCAGTAGTGTGGCATCAGAGCGGGTGTATAGTGCGCCAGGGGGCATAGTTACCCCAAAGAACTCGCCTTTCAATACAAAATGTTGAGAGACTAACCTCCTTTGTAAAGATGAATCAGGAATGGATAATCCAGGATTTCCACATGCCAGTGACTGATGCATCAGATTAGATCATTCTGGGTTCCACACCAAAACATTGTGAAAAAAATGCCTGCTTCTTCTGGCCACATGCTTCAGCCACTTTTCTGATGCTGCCACCCATCAGATGCCACACACCAGCTGCCTCTGCTGCCATCTTCTCCTACTGCCACTGTAACGGATCTCCTGGCACCCTGGCTGGGTACCTCCATTGATGGATGCTCCTAGTACTTACCGAGGGCTCCAAGCACTCCACTTGACACCGTAACCACTGCCGACCCCAGGAACCACCGCAGCTTGGTTAGGATCTCGCCGTATTTCTTCAGAGAGCGATGCAGGAAAAAGCACTTAAAAGAGCTCAGTGATGATATCCAGAGTAGTATACAGCGTATAGCAATCCCCAGGGTAGATGCAGCCTTTTCCCACACACATGAGACGAGGCTCTATGTTGAGGGTACAATTAACAAACATAATGGGCTAACTTAATCACTCACAGGCAGAAGGCAAATTTTTTTCCCAAAACACCGAAAACACCTCAAAACCCCACATATCCTGATAAAATACATCCCTGCATAGCTCTGATTTGGGTGAACAACATATCCAAAAATCACCCAGATCCGAACAGGGGTTTCCGAATTCCATGGAAGTCACATTTTACCGACTGCAAGCATGGCTTTCCTGCCCAAAACAGTTCCACAGATTTAGGCCAAATGCACACGGCCGTGTTCCGCGGCCGAGAGTGGTCCGTGGTATCCCGGGCTGGATTCCTGTTCAGAGCAAGAGCGCACGGCGTCATTGGTTGCTATGACGCCGTGCGCGTCATGCCGCCGCTGCACTACAGTAATACACTCATATAGTGTATTACTGTAGTGCAGCGGCTACATGAAGCGCATGGCGTCATAGCAACCAATGACGCTGTCTGCTCCTGCTCTGAACAGGAATCCAGTGTATTACTGTAGTGCAGCTGCGGCATGAAGCGCACGGCGTTATATCAACCAATGACGCCGTGCGCTCTTGCTCTGAACAGGAATCCAGCCCGGCATACCACGGACCGCTCTCGGCCGCGGAATACGGCCGTGTGCATTCGGCCTTAGGCTGTGCGGACGGTCTATCTTCTACTTCAAGAATGTACAAATTACACGAACTGATCTGAACTAATCTTTGGTCCTGTAACTGACTAAATAAGTGAAGTGTGAACTGATTCTAAAAGTGACTTTTCATACTGACGTCAGTAACTATTTCACCACCACAGAGGACTAGCTATGCATGTTTCTGCAAGGCACAGTGATGTACACCTATATACAGGTTCCCTGCAGCTGGGAAATAGCAGATTTTTTACGTGCTTCATCACGAAAAATAAATTATGTTCGATTAAAAAAAAATTGGGAAATTCGGTGAAGCGTCTGACTCGAATTTTTGAAAACTTCCCTCCTCTCTATTTATAATGAGAGGACTGACTATGTCGATGAAGTTTGTGTGTGTGTATGTATTAGATACGCATACATATACAGTGGATATAAAAGTCTACACATCCCTGTTAAAATGTCAGGTTTCTGTGCTGTAAAATATGAGACAAAGATAAATCATTTCAGAAATTTTTCCACCTTTAATGTGACCTATAAACTGTACCACTCAATTGAAAAACAAACTGAAATCTTTTAGGTGGAGGGAAGAAAACAAAAAAACCTTAATGTGGTTGCATAAGTGTGCACACCCTCTTATAACTGGGAATGTAACTGTGTTCAGAATTAAGAAATCACATTCAAAACCATGTTAAATAGGAGTCAGCATACACCTGCCATCATTTAAAGTGTCTCTGATTAACCCCAAATAAAGTTCAGCTGCTCTAGTTGGTGTTTCCTGAAATTTTCTTAGTCACATCCCAGAGCAAAAGACATGGTCCACAGAGAGCTTCCAAAGCATCAGAGGGATCTCATTGTTAAAAGGCATCAGTCAGGAGAAGGGTACAAAAGAATTTCCAATTAGATATACCAGTACCATGGAACACAGTGAGAAAATATGGCATTACAGTGACATTACCAAGAACTGGACGTCCCTCCAAAATTAATGAAAAGACGAGAAGAAAACTGGTCTGGGAGGCTACCAAGAGACCTACAGCAACATTAAATGAGCTGCAGGTATATCTGGCAAGTACTGGCTGTGTGGTACATGTGACAACAATTTCCTGTATTCTTCATATGTCTGGGCTATGGGGTAGAGTGGCAAGACGAAAGCCTTTTCTTACGAAGAAAAACATCCAAGCCAGGCTACATTTTGCAAGAACACATCTGAAGTCTCCCAAAAGCATGTGGGAAAAGGTGTTATGGTCTGATGAAACCAAGGTTGAACTTTTTGGTCATAATTCCAAAAGATATGTTTGGCGCAAAAACAACACTGCACATTACCAAAGAACACCATACCCATAGTGAAGCATGGTGGTGGCAGCATCATGCTTTGGGGCTGTCTTTCTTAGTCAAGCTAGAGGGAATTATGAACAGTTCCAAATACTAGTCAATAATGGCACAAAACATTCAGGCTTCTGCTAGAAAGCTGAACATGAAGAGGAACTTCATCTTTCAGCATGACAACGACCCAAAGCATACATCCAAATCAGCAAAGGAATGGCTTCACCAGAAGAAGATTAAAGTTTTGGAATGGCCCAGCCAGAGCCCAGACCTGAATCTGATTGAAAATCTGTGGGGTGATCTGAAGAGGGCTGTGCGCAATCTGACAGATCTCGAGTGTTTTTGCAAAGAGTGGGCAAGTCTTGCCAAGTCAAAATGTGCCATGTTGATAGACTCATACCCAAAAATACTGATTGCTGTAATAAAATCAAAAGATGCTTCAACAAAGTATTAGTTTAAGGGTGTGCAACCATATTATTTAATTTTTATATTTTTTCTTTCCTCTACCTAAAAGATGTCAGTTAGTTTTTCAATTGAGTTGTACAGTTTATAGGTCACATTAAAGGTGGAAAAAGTTCTGAAATGATTTATTTTTGTCTCATTTTTTTACATCACAGAAACCTGACATTTTAATAGGGGTGTGTAGACTTTTTATATCCACTGTACCTATGAACGACTCCTCTCCCCAGGAAAAAGTCCTAAGTACACCCCCAGTTATACCTGACTGTATGCCAAGTCTAGCTCTATAACTATTCTCTTGTATGTCCACACTGTTTAGAGATTAATCCCACTTTCTTTCACATCCTTAAGGTACCATCACATTGCCTGAACATTGGGTAGATCATTGCTAACAAATGTTCCCAGGAATGCTTGTTAGTGTACAAGTTCTGCCGTAATTGGAAGTTTCATGTGCTTACCTAAAGAATCATTTGCAGTCAGCAGATTGTGTCGTATAATTATAACTATACTTGCATTACTTCCAACCATCCCACATCCAACAGGACAGTCTAGACTTTTGGTAGGTGTCCCATGGTCCCGGGATGGCTAGGGTATATCTCTGCATCCTTAGTACATAGGGGCAGTTGCAATAGTAAAGCAGAGATCTGTCCGCTCCCTTCAACTCAATTTGCCGACTCTCCCCAGCAGGCAGGATGTGGTCACACATCGCGTTGCTGGGCTGTGTAGGAAGAGCATACAGGTCTAGGAATCAGCCTGTGTGCTCCTCTTACACAGGTCAGCAAGTATGATACAGTATCTCAAAAAAGTGAGTAAACCCCTCACATGGTTGCAAATATTTTGATTATATCTTTTCATGGAACAACACTGAAATTATGACCCCTTGATACAATTTAAAGTAGTCAGTATACAGCTTGTATAACATTGTAAATTTGGTGTACCCTCAAAATAACTCAACACACAGCCATTAATGTCTAAACCGCTGGCAAGAAAAGTGAAAACACCCCTAAGTAAAAATGGCCAAATTGGCCCAAAGTGTCAATATTTTGTGTGGCCACCTTTATTTTCCAGCACTGCCTTAACTCTCTTGGGTATGGAGTTCACTAGAGCTTCACAGATTGCCACTGGAATCCTCTTCCACTCCTCCATGACGACATCAGGGAGCTAATGAATGTTAGAGACCTCACACTCCTCCTCTTTCCGTTTGAGGATGCCCCACATACGCTCAATAGGGTTTATATCTGGAGACATGCCTGGCCAGTCCAGCACCTTTACCCTCAGTTTCTTTAGGAAGGCAGTGGTCGTTTTGGAGGTGTGTTTGGGGTCGTTATCATGTTGGAATACTGCCCTGTGGCCCAGTTTATGAAGGGAGGGCTTCCTGCCCTGCTTCAGTATGTCACAGTACAAGTTGGCATTCATGGTTCACTCAATGAACTATAGCTCCCCAAACCTGACACTCCCACCACCATGCTTGACTGTGGCAAAGACACACTTGTCTTTGTACTCCACACCTGGTTGCCGCCACACATGCTTGATACCTTCTGAACCAAATAAGCTTATCTTGGTCTCATTAGACCACAGAACATGTTTCCAGTAATCCATGTCTTTAGTCTACTTGTCTTCAGAAAACTGTTTGCGGGCTTTCTTGTGCATCATCTTTAGAAGAGGCCATGCAGACCGCTTTAATGCAGTGTGTGGCGTATGGTCTAAGCACTGACAGGCTGACCCACCCCACCCCTTTAACCTCTGCAGGAATGCCGGCAGCACTTGCACATCTATTTTGAAAGGACAGTCTCAGGATATGACATTGAGCACATCAACTTCTTTGGTCAACCATGGCGAGGCCTGGAACCTGTCTTGTTAAACTGCTGTATGGTTTTGGCCAAAGTGTTGCAGCTCAGCTTTAGGTATTCTTATAGCCTAGCCTGTCACGGGGTAGAGTCGCGGGTATAAAGATAGAGCAAAGGTGCACCCCCTGAGCTGCCACCTGGTTCCCTGTCCCTGCCTACTTGCACCACCCGCCCTAGGTGACGGGGCGCAACTGGGCGACAGTCCCTGACCTGAGTATGTACAAGCAGAGAAGTAGAGATAGCAGGGAAGCGGACAGCCAATGAGAGGTAGCACTAGAGCGGACAGAGAGGTGGAACAAGCAAGGTACAACCAAAAACGGAAGGGCGAGGCGGGTCAACTAGCCAGGGTCAGTACAGGAGGTCACATCAGTACAAGGGAAGAGGCAAAGACAAAATCCAAAAGCAAGCCGAGGTCAAGATCCAAGAGGTAGCGTCAAGGTTCAGGGTCAAATCCAAAGGTAAGATAAATAACAATAATAATACACAGCCTAAGGGACCAAAATCACAGGCAACCTGTAGCCAGCAGGTTGCCTGTATTTATAGTGGGGAGTGAGGGTCATGTGACGTGGCCAGCGTCACATGACCGACAGACAAACAAGTCGAGCACCGAGTGATCAGCTCGGCGCTCAAGGCAGACCTAGGAGCAGGGAGGCTCCCAGCTAGCAAAAGCCATCCTGGGAACGAGGCTGAACACAGATCCTCGCTCCCGAAGCTAAGCAGCAGGTCTGCGGCTGATGGGAGACCGAGTGCGCCTTCGGCGCCCCGTTACAGTACCCCCCCTATTACGAGGGGCCACCGAACCCAAAACCTTGGGTACAAATCTCCCAGGATGCTCATCATGAAACTTCTTGATGAGCCTCGGGGCGTGGATTATAGTAGCTGGGACCCAAGACCTCTCCTCGGGTCCATAGCCTTTCCAGTGGACCAGGTATTGAAAGGAGTTCTAACCTTTCTAACATCAATAATTCTAGAGATGATGAATTCCTCCTGACCTTCAACCTCCACAGGTGGAAGAGGTTTTTTAACCGGAACCACTGGTGACACATATCTCTTAAGCAACGACTTATGAAACACATCATGAATACGAAAGGAGTCGGGTAGCTTAAGTTTAAAGGACACTGGGTTAACAACTTCAATAATATTGTATGGTCCAATGAAACGTGGAGAGAATTTCCTAGAACACTGTTTCAAAGCAAGATTCTTAGTCGACAACCACACCTTATCGCCGAGTACAAAATTTACCCCCTTGGAACGTCTCTTATTGGCATGTTTACACTGGGTTTCCTGGGCCTTTTCCAGGTTCGTTTGAACCTGTGCACAGTCTAGAGGTAAAAGAATCTGCCTGCGGATTGAGTGAGGATTCAGAGGGACTAGAACAAAAGCGAGGATGCAAACCACTGATACAAAAAAAAGGAGACACCCCCGTGGAAGAATTAACTCGATTGTTAATAGTGAATTCTGCCAACGGGAGGTATCTCACCCATAAGAGTTGGTTATGTGATACATAGCACCTTAGAAAAAGCTCCACTGCCTGATTTAACCGTTCCATCTGCCCATTGGTCTGTGGATGGAAAGCAGATGAAAAGGATAAAGAGATGTTAGATCTTCGACAAAAAGCCCTCAAACAAACTGAACGCCTCTATCAGAGACGATATTCTCAGGGACACCATGCAGACGTACCACATGTTAAATGAACAAGGATGCTAAGGTCTTCGCATCAGGAAACTTACTTAAAGAAACAAAGTGCACCATCTTGCTAAAACGGTCAACCGCTACCCACACCACTGATTTCCCCTCAGAAGGGGGTAGATCAGAAATAAAATCCATGGAAATGTGAGACCATGGCTTGCAGGGAATGGGTAGTGGTTGTAGGAAGTGTTCTCGGGGTCTTAGACCTGGCACAAACATCGCAAGCCAAAAAAAAGACCGTACATCCTTAGACAAAGTGGGCCACCAGAAAGACCTCAGCAGCAATTCCTTAGTGGTAGCAATACCTGGTTGACCAGAGAGCACAGAGTCATGACATTCACCCAATAATTGAAAACGAAAGCACTCAGGAACAAATAACTTATCTGCCGGTGTTTGTGGAGGAGCTAGTTGCTGAGCCCGTTGAATCTCAGAGGAAAGATCCGCAGAAACTGCTGCCACAAAGATGCTTGCCGGCAAGATGGGTTCCGGGGGGGTGTCAGGAGGTTGGACGGCATTAAAACTCTGGAATAAGGCATCTGCCTTAATATTTTTACTACCTGGTCTGAAAGTAACAGAAAAATTTAAACAAGTAAAAAACAGGGCCCATCTGGCTTGTCTAGGATTAAGGCGTTTGGCCGCCTCAGTAAACACTAAGTTCTTATAATCGGTGAGGAAATTAATACGGTGTCTAGCCCCTTCTAAAAAATGCCTCCATTCCTCAAATGCCCATTTTATGGCCAGTAATTCGCGGTTTCCAATATCGTAATTTCTCTCCGGAGGAGAGAACTTACGAGAGAAGAAGGCGCATGGCCTTAAATTAGTGAAGTTAGAAGACCCCTGAGAAAGGATGGCCCCCACACCATCCTCTGAGGCATCAATCTCCACCACAAAAGGTTCCTCGGTATCGGGCTGAACCAAGACTGGAGCCATCTGAAAACAATTTTTAAGGGTATCAAAGGCCCGACAGGCCTCCAACGACCAGTTAACCAGATCAGAACCTTTTTTAGTTAAGTCAGTAAGGGGCTTGGTAATAACAGAAAAATTCTTTATGAATTTACGATAAAAATTGGCGAATCCTAAAAAGCATTGGAGTGCCTTTAAGGAGGATGGTCTTACCCAGTCTTGGATAGCCTGTACCTTACTGGGATCCATTTTAAATGAATGAGGAGTAAGAATATAGCCGAGATAAGGAATCTCTTGAACTCCAAACAAACATTTCTCTAATTTAACAGATGATTCTCCCTGAGGATTTTAAGAACCAATCTGATGTGAGACACATGAGAATCCCAGTCAGGTGAAAAGACAAGAATATCATCGAGATAAACAATCATAACTTTGCCGATGAGTTCTCTAAAAATGTCGTTCATGAAATTCTGAAACACAGCTGGGGCATTGCAAAGACCGAATGGCATAACAAGATACTCAAAGTGTCCCTCTGGAGTATTAAAAGCAGTTTTCCACTCATCTCCCTCCTTAATACGAACTAGGTTATACGCTCCTCTCCAATCAAATTTAGAAAACCACGAAGCACCCAAAATCTGGTTAAACAAATCAGGAATCAACGAGATGGAATACTGATTCCTAATAGTGATTTTATTAAAATTTCTATAGTCAATGCAGGGCCTGAGACCACCGTCCTTCTTTTTAACGAAAAAGAATCCTGCTCCCAGGGGAGAGGTGGAGGGCCTAATATGTCCCTTCTTGAGACTTTCCTGGATATAGTCTTTCATGGCCCTGCGCTCAGGACCGGAAAGATTATAAATCCGTCCTTTAGGAAATTTGGACTCGGGTACCAAGTCGATAACACAGTCATAAGACCTTTGGGGAGGGAGAGTATCTGTCTCAGTGGTAGAAAAAACATCTGAATAATCAGAAACAAAATGAGGAATAATATCTGATGAAACCCCAGCTTGAACTACGGTTAAGCAAGAACTACAGTTAGGCCCCCATCTCTCTTTCTCGCCCGAACTCCAGTTAATGACCTGATTGTGTTGCTGAAGCCAGGGCATACCAAGGACTACCTGAACTGAAAGATTCTCTAAAACAAAGAAAGAGCATTTCTCTGAGTGGCAGACCCCCACAGACAGGGTAACCTCCGGAGTACGGAGTTTTACCATGCCCCCTAGCAGGGGGGTAGAATCGATGGCGACAACCTGGATCGGGGTGGACAATTCTAGTATAGGAATTCCCATGTTTTCAACAAATTTGTAATCAATAAAACTAAAAGCTGACCCTGAATCCACAAAGGCATTTCCTGACACCTTTAAGACTCCAAAGGCAATAGAAACCAGCAACAATAATTTACTTCTTACCACTTCTGGGAGTACCTTGTCCTTGGATACTTCAGACTTGGATGACTTTCCAGAAGGCGGAGCTTTAGGACACTGACAGATCCAGTGGTCGGGATCCCCACAATAAAAACAAGAGCCCCGATGACGGCGTAGCTCTATTTGCGTCATCCCGAGTTGCATGGGCTCGTCCGAGTGGGCCTCCATCTTGGGTTCAATGGGGGAAACCTCAGGTTGAAGAAGGGTATGAGGAGAAAACAAATGCTCTCGCTGTCTCTCTCTGATCCGTCTATCTAGTCTGATGGCTAGCGTCATGGTCTCCTCTAAAGAGTCAGGACAGGGATAACAAACCAGCATGTCTTTTAACTTCTCAGTCAAGCCTGCCCTAAATTGACATTTGAGTGCTGGTTCGTTCTAACCCGAGGGAATGCACCACTTGTGGAACTGCGTACAATAATCCTCCACGGGACGATTCCCCTGAGTGAGGGACTTAAGATTGGATTCTGCCACAGAGGCTCGGTCTGGTTCATCATAAAGAACCCCTAACGCCTGGAAAAAGAGGTCCACAGAATTGAGACAAGGAGTGTAATGACCGGCGACACGCACAGGGAGGGAAAAGGGAAAGCCCTGCCCAAGGGAGAGGGAAAGGTGGTGACCCCTGACTCACCTTGCGGCTGGCACCTGACTGCCCTGACGTCCCTAGACGGGTTCCTCACCCGTGCGGCGATCACGTGCCTAAACCCTGGCTTTCCCTAAAATGAGCCCTAGATAGTGAACGGGCCGGTGGGATCGCTAGTCCGCTGACCACTGACACTAAGAGGGAAACACCAGGGAGAGGATAGACAATACAGACAAACACATACACCCAGGTGGGCGACCACAGCAGACCACAAAGGTCAAACGGGGATCCGGAGGGTAGCGTTCTGGACCAACAAGCAGAGAACGCAGCAACACAGCTCCAGAGGGTCAGAATAGATGTCCAGGCAGGAAGCTCTATATCTGGCAACCAGAGAAGTGTGAGAGGGGAATATAAGGAGGTTGGGAGTGCTGGACAAGGAACAGCTGAGGAGAAGGAGCTACGGATCCCTGAGTGAGCCAAAAGGGTTTGCAAAGCAAACCCAGAAAGCTACCATAAGGAAACAGCCCTATCTTACATAGAGCGCGCAGCCAACCGCTGCGACTTCCTTACCCCGGGTATAACGGAGTCAGGCGTGGTTCTAGACACCCTCGTGACAAGGGGAATCCGGAGGCAAAGAAAAGGCCCATTCCTGGGGGTCCCCTTGAAGCAGGGAGATGATAACACCAACCCTCTGTGGATCAGGACCAGAGGAGTGAGGACGCCATCGAAAACAAAGTTTACAGCTTTCCTTGAAAGCTAAAAACCTTCGGCGGTCACCCGAAAACCGATCGGGTAATTTAATGTGTGGTTCTACCTGAACGGTTGCGGGAGCAAAAATGGGGGCAGTTCGGACGGTCTCCTGAACCTGTAGTCTCTCCCCAAGTTCCTGTACTATTTGAGCAAGACCCTGCACATGTTCAATGAGGCTCTGTAGAGGGTCCATGCTAAATTAAGGCCTGTGATTCTGTCACGGGGTAGAGTCGCGGGTATAAAGATAGATCGAAGGTGCACCCCCTGAGCTGCCACCCGGTCCCCTGTCCCTGCCTACTTGCTCCACCCACCCTAGGTGACGGGGCGCAACTGGGCGACAGTCCCTGACCTGAGTAAGTGCAAGCAGAGAGATAGAGACAGCAGGGAAGCGGACAGCCAATGAGAGGTAGCACTAGAGCAGACAGAGAGGTGGAACAAGCAAGGTACCACCAAAAAGGGAAGGGCGAGGCGGGTCAACTAGCCGGGGTCAGTCCAGGAGGTCATATCAGTACAAGGGAAGAGACAAAGACAAAATCCAAAAGCAAGCCGAGGTCAAAATCCAAGAGGTAGCGTCAAGGTTCAGGGAGCAGGCAGAAGAGGTGTCAGGAAGCAGATCAAGGGTCAAATCCAAAGGTAAGCTAAATAATAATAATACACAGCTTAAGGGACCAAAATCACAGGCGACCTGTAGCCAGCAGGTTGCCTGTATTTATAGTGGGGAGTGAGGGTCATGTGACGTGGCCAGCGTCACATGACCAACAGACAAACAAGTCGAGCACCGAGTGATCAGCTCGGCGCTCAAGGCAGACCTAGGAGCAGGGGGGCCTCCCAGCTAGCAAAAGCCATCCTGGGAACGAGGCTGAACACAGATCCTCGCTCCCGAAGCTAAGCAGCAGGTCTGCGGCTGATGGGAGACCGAGTGCGCCTTCGGCGCCCCGTTACACTAGCCCATCTTTATGTAGAGCAACAATTCTGTTTTTCAGATCCTCAGATTGTTGTTTGCCATGAAGTGCAAATTTGAACTTCCAGTGACCAGTGTGAGAGCGATAACACCAAATTTAACACACCTGCTCCCCATTCACACCTGCGACTTTGTAATACTAATGAGTCACATGACATTAGAGAGGGAAAATTTCTAATTGTGCATAATTTGGCCATTTTCACTTAGTGGTGTACTCACTTTTGTTCCCAGCAGTTTAGTTTGGCTGTGTGTTGAGTTATTTTGAGGGCATGCCAAATTTACACCATTATACAAGCTGTATACTGACTACTTTAAATGGTATCAAAGTGTCATATCTTCAGTGTTGTCCCATGAAAAAATCTAATAAAATATTTACAAATTTGAGGGGGGTACTCACTTTTGTGAGATTCTGTATGTGTATGACTGCATCATTGGGGGACACCTAGGTGAGAATTTAGAGCTTTTTTTGGACATAACCACTGTGAAAGAGGCACATATAACTTCTGTGAGAGCCACTAAGGGAACTGGGTGGGATTGGGCATGTATAGATACACACTGGGTGGAGTTAGAGGTGTGACTTAGGGTGGGTTCACATATGCATTGTATATGCCATTATACCATTAAACCCTCTAAAGGGTTCAGTTTTGCATTCATGCCATGAATTCCGTTATATTCCATTATAACCCTGATATAACGAAATGGTATAACGGAATATACAATGCATATGTGATCCCACCCTAAGTAGTAAAAATTTGTTGTGACACTGCTATTGTCCCTCTGTGATTTTCAAAAGTTGGAAGGTATTCATAAAACAAATTTAAACGGTAGAACTTTAGTTAAAAATGACCTAAAGGAAATAAGTTAATTGAATTGACCAGTAACTTTTTGATGAAATAAATGAAAAACTGTTCAAAATTCTGGTTTATGTCACATCTCACTTTATAAAAGAAGGAAAATAACCTGAATAAAATAGAATTTTCCACCCAGGTAAAAGAAAATAAGGGGTTAATTTATTTTCTTCTCCTCCTCACCCATTATACAACTAGACACTGGAGTCGGTAACAAACAGGCTACATTTCATTGCCCTGACAGCACTGTTTCTGGGGTCAGTCTGACCTCTTTTCCTTGGCCAGTATCCTGGACTTTAATTTTGCCGCAGAGCAATGTTTGTTTTAAGTTAACCAGTTATAGGACAGAGGCAGCAAAGCATGCATAGTCTTTGAAAAATTATTTATTGGGCAGTAAATAAAACCTTTATTAAATACAAGCTCAAAATTGAGCACTTGCCAGTAAAATCTGCACTCCAAAGAGGGGCACTGGTAACATTAAAGATTAACATTGTACCCTGGAGTTCAAGGTCAGTTGTTTTCTTACAGATATTACTGTCCTTATAGTGAAAATGGACCATCTATAGTTTTCTTGTTAGTAACCTATTTTTATATATTTCTTTATCATGTTCAGATGTCTGTAATTTTCTAGAGCAGATGACCCTGACCTTTTAGCTCAAAAGCAGCAGTGATATAAAGTGCTTTCAGAAAGGATTCAGACTACATCACTTTCCACATTTTTGTCGGTTTCAGGTGTATTCTAAAACAGATATTAGGCATTTTCTCATCAATCTACATACAAGTCAAATCAGAGTCACATTTGCAGAAATGTGTGCAAATATGTTAAAGTCTACTTAAAGTTTTGTATATACTTTATTGAAACCCTTTCTAAATGTTGTAAAATAAATATTTCTAATATACTTTTTTTTTTAATGGCAAAATAACCACATAAAGGGGCCTATAGCGCTCTGGAATCCATACACCTCTACACAGTTGACATGTCAGTGGTGTACCGATTTATAGATTCCACTGTTGGTACACAGTGAAAAATGTACTGGCAGCAGCATGCATTTCTGCTCCTGCCTTTGCCAGCTCTGGCTTTTCTAAAGCCTGGCATAGCACATCCCATATGCTATGCCAGGCTTTAGTGGAGCATGAGCACCAATGTGGTATGTAGAGCTCCTAGAGCTCCTACCTGCATTTGCTCTTTCTAGTTTCACACTAGTGCTTAAAATCCAGCAGGCTGTTTTTCAAATGTCCCGAGAATCAGCCGGAAGAAAACCGATACCAATTCTCTGCACATTTGCCAGGTTACAGTAGGATCAATGCCAATCGACATTACAGTTAATTGGGCCGGATGTTGATGCTTTAGATGCCGAAAAGCAGAGGGATCAGATCTTTGCACTAATTAAGTGCTAGTGAGAAGCTAGCCTCTGCTAAAAGCCTGTACCAATCAGGTATGCAGAGCTTTTAGCAGAGTGGAGCGAGTGCAAGCAGGAGTCCGCATAGCACTTCACTAGCCCTGCCTGTGCCTGCTCTACTATAGCAATGTGCTATGCCAGGATTATGCGTCTTAAAGGGAAACTCTCAAAAATGTGCCCTGCTGGAGCCTAGAAGAATTTTATTTTAGACCACGGGAGCTAAGGCCCCAAACATTAGGTATTCACCGGACAGAAAACATCAAGTCTCTTCAATAAAATAAAATAACAAATAACACAACAGAAAAAAAAAAAAAAGATAGAGTTCACCACTGTGTTTTCTGTTTTCTTCTTTTTTGGCGTCGCAGACTCCCGTGAGCGGTGTTATAACCACAGAGATTTTTTTCTGTTTTATGCCTATTGATCTTATACCTTTGTGAGTATAATAAAAGCTATTACCATTGGAAACATTGGTGTACCTTCGCTATGTGCCTGCACCTTTATATCTACAGAGGGGTGGTTTTGTGACCGAGATTATCCTCCTGTGGAACCTTGTTGTTTGGCATCACCTAAAAGCTGTCGTATCATATCCTGATCAAGTCCTTTGAATCACAGCCAAGTGAGGCAGCGCGACACCTTCATTTGAACAGAAAACATCAAGTAATTGTGTGGCTGGAGGTATATTAGACGGTCATTGGATAAGAATTTTACTTCAAGCCAGAGGACTACAGGCCCCAAAAATTATTCATTCACCGTACAGAAAAGAACAAGTGATTATGTGGCTGGAGGTATATTAGATGGTCATTGGATATAAATTTTACTGCAGGCCAGTGGAGTACAGGCCCGAAACATTAGGCATTCACCATACAGAAAGGATCAAGTGATTATGTGGCTCGAGGTATATTAGACGGTCATTGGATAACAATTTTACTTCAGGCCAGTGGACTACAGGCCCCAAAAATTATTAATTCACCGTACAGAAAAGAACAAGTGATTATGTGGCTGGAGGTATATTAGATGGTCATTGGATATAAATTTTACTGCAGGCCAGTGGAGTACAGGCCCGAAACATTAGGCATTCACCATACAGAAAAGATCAAGTGATTATGTGGCTCGAGGTATATTAGACGGTCATTGGATGTCAATTTTTCTACAAGTCAGTGTAGTACAGGCACCAAACATTAGGCATTCACTGGACAAAAAAGATCAAGTGATTATGTGGCTGGAGGTATATTAGACGGTCATTGGATATCAATTTTACTGCAGGCCAGTGCAAATACATATTTTTAAAAGTACTAAAAATATAAAATTTTATTAAAAACATGGCTAATGAAATCTCCCCTCTTGAAAAACCCTCAAATGATAATAATTGAAATTCGATAACACGTGGTCGTCGCAGGTGTTGAATTCCTCCGAGGCCCCAAACATTAGGCATTCACCGGACAGAAAAGGCCTTTTATACCGCTGTATTTACATAAGACAGGGACCATTTTTTGTTCTGTGTGATGGCAGATATGTGTGGGCTGGCATGAGGAAATTCAATTAAACGTGGTCGTCACAGGTCTTGAATTTCTCCGAGATCCATGCCTCATTCATTTTTAGAAATGTGAGGTAGTTGTGAGCTAGGCAAGTGCGTTGTCATGGCTGAGGATGGGGGAAACCCTCCGCCGTGTGCCGGAAGGATGATGGTCGCGGCTTGAACAGGACCACAGGATTAGGGAGCAGGTCCACTCCTATAGCGTCCCTAACCTGACCCTAACTCCTACCTGCATGGGCCGACCTTTAAGGTAGGAGGACCCATGCGCAGGAACCTCGGAGCCCTAACTTACCCTCCGACCGGTCCCTGGGCTAGGAGTCAGAGTAAGACATCCTGTTCCTTCTGGATACGGAGGAACAGGAGTCTCACTGGCCAAGCTGCAAGGAAGGGAGAACAAGTGCAACCTATGGCAGTGGCAGGTACTGTCACAAACATAGCAGAGACCTACCACAGACAACCAAGCCTGGAACCCATGTGGATGTACTGCCCACAGACAGCAGGACTCAGCACACAAACACACAACACACGGGAACCCAGGACCACAGGTGCAATAAAGAAACATAAAACCAAACACATCTTCCAGACACCAAAGGACATATATTTAGCTTATGACCAGAAGGTTGGCCCCCACTGGCAGTTGGTAAGTAACCAGGAGGATGTCTACAGCCAGCATGGCTGAAACACCCTCTCTGGCTACTGCCTACAACTGAGGCTTTATAGGGCCAAGAGGCCACACCCAACAATCAGACACACCCCGTGACTCACACACACTGAAAGGGAGTTAACCCTTCCAAAACCACAGAAGGGAAAACATAACATAAAGGGAAAGTGTCCAAACAACAAACACACTGTGGCTGTTGCCACAGGCAATGACATGGGTGGCAAGCGTGTCCTGGGAGTCAGCCCGAAGGCCGGGACACTGCCACCACATGTACATCATACCACCAAACGTTGCCACGGACAGCCACAGTGCAGGGAAAATGTCAGTGCACACCAAACATAAACAAAGTGCACACAGACATACAAAAGTGCTTACAAACGCGCACACAACTCCGAGGGAACCGCACACATAGCTGTTGTCTGCGGCAACCGCACTTGAGGCTAACAACCTTATGCCTCAAGCTGCGGTTGACACTACAACCCAAAACCGCGGGCAACAGTATGCGGCTCCCAAGGAGTAACGGCCAAAACCGTGGCCGTGACATGCGCTTATCGGTCACGATCTCCCCTGCTGCGCTGAACGTCCTTTTCAGACAGGACGCTTGATGAGGGGCAAGCCAAGAGTTCCATTGCAAATTGTGCCAGCTCTGGCCACAGGTCAAGCCTGCACCCCCACTAGTCAAGGGGTTCCTCGCTTCTCAGATCGTCCACATCGGCCGTTAACCCGATGTAGTCAGACACCTGTCAATCTAGGCATTCCCTGAGGCTGGATGCGGAGGGCGGCTGTCGATGGTTTGGCTGTAAGAATGATCTCATATCCAAAGTGACCGACACATCTTCAAACCTCCCTCTTCTTGTATGCGCGGTAGGATTGGTACCCGCAACTGTTTCTCTGTGGGTGGAAATTTCTCTGCCAGCACCTGCAACAGCAGAATGCAGCATCTCTCAATGCAAGGCCTGGAAATGCTGCATTCTGACAGCCGTCTGTGATGCTGGTAACATGTCTGCCATTTTGTGTTTGCATCGGGGATCTAAGTACGTTGCCACCCAGTACTGGTCCTTGCCCTTTATGCTTTTTATACGGGGGTCCCTCTTCAAGAATGAAGGCCCCCATTTGCACTAAATTAGAAGCGGTGGAGCGGCCTGGCTCCTGCTCATTGCCCAGAAGAATGTCATCCTCTGTCTCCTCCCCCCATCCATTAACTTCAGCATGGCAAACCATGGCCGTGTAAGATATTCTAAAATGGCCAGATTTTCCTGGCCTGCCTCAAGACGTCCTGGACCCGGGGTATTTGGAAAATATTTCTAATCGCTGCACGTCTAAGTTCATGACGTGTGCCATGCACGGCACATGTGTCATTTTGCCCTGTTTCAGCGTGCTCAGCAGATTGGCACTGTTGTCGCACACCACTTTACCAACTGTCAAATTGAGTGGGGTTAGCCACTGATCGGCCTGTGACTGCAGAGCTGAAAGCAGTGCAGGACCAGTGTGGCTCTTGGATTCCAGGCACAACAGCCGCAGCACAGCATGGCAACGTCTCACCTGGAATGTCGAATAGGTTCTGGGGAGCTTGGGGGATGCAGCGGAAGAGGCGGTAGCAGTGGAAAAAGAGGAGTCAGCCGAGGAGGAGACAGAGGATGGAGTAGGAGGAGGAGAAGAAGAGTCAGGACTGCATGCAATCCTTGGCGGTAACACCAAATCCACATGGGTGCCACGGGTTGCATGCTTGACAGCCGTCAGAAGGTTCACCCAGTGGGCAGTAAAAATGATGTACCTTTCCTGTCCGTGTTTTCTAGACCAGTGTTTCCCAACCAGTGTGCCTCCAGCTGTTGCAAAGGCTGTGCGGGCATGCTGGGAATTGTAGTTTTGCAACAGCTGGAGGCACACTGGTTGGGAAACACTGTTCTAGACCACGTGTCTGTGGTCTGTGGCCGCTGAACATGGCCATATAGCTCTGGGATGGCCTTCAAGGAGAAATATTTCCTCCTGGAGACCTTCCATTGCAGTATGCCAATGGCCACAAATTTTTTAAAGGCATCAGCGTCCACCAGTTTATATAGCAGTAGTTGGCGGTCAGCCGTTAGGCAAGAGGGTTATCCGGCGTCATCAACTTTTACGTTCGAACATTTGGGCCATGGAAGCCTGCCTTTTGCCAGATGAACGCGGTGACGGCACGGTGGAAGGTGGAGTGGAGGACTAATGGGAGGAGAGAGGAGAAGGAGAAGAGGCAGGACGTAGAGCGCCTGGAGTGTGGCTTTGTGGGTTCTAATGCCGTTGCTCCCACTGGGCTCTGTGTTTGGAGGCCAGGTGCCTTCTTAAGGCGATCATCCCTAGGTGAGTGTTGGGGTTACTGCGACTTATGCGTTGACAGCACAGGCTGCAGATGGCAACACTATTGTCAGCAGCTGACACGTTAAAAAAAGCCCATGTGCCGTCGTCCGGGGAGCGACAGATGTGACCATGCATGGTCGCTCCAGATACATTTGCAGTCTGCTTTTTGCCTCCTGTGCACTGTAAGTTCTGCCTGCTTCTCCTTCTTCTACCCCCTATCTTCTGCTCTGTCTCTCCCTCCTCCCACCTTCACCACCACTGACACTAGAGATCTAGGAGTAGGCAGCAACAGTGGGGACCTTTGTCCTTGGGCTGATCTGGGTACTGTTGTCAGACCACTAGGTGGCGGCTGTTGCTACCTCCTCTTCCTGATCCGATGGCAAGAATGGCTGCGCATTGGTAAGGTCTGGGAATGGATAGGAAAATAATTCCTCTGACTTGAGTGGATGGGCTATGGTGGTGGTGGTGATGGTGGTGTCTTTGGGGGTGCACACAGCAGAGAGTGAGGAGGGTGCTAATACAGAGGATAAGGAGGGTGCAGAAGCAGAAGGCTGAGTGAGCCACTCAACCAACTCTGGTGCATCCTTTGACGTAATTGCACGCACCTTCTCCAACTTTCAACTTAGGCTCCGGACTGGTGCACCTGCCCAACCCCTACCAACTCTGCGAAATAGTCTGCCTCTTCCTCCTTCTGTCATTTTCAAAATGACCCTGTGACAAAGTCCTTATGGAAGAGCAGTATTTGTGGAAGCAGGTATATTGCGGGCCTCAATCAATATTTGGTGGAAACAGGTATATCAACAACCTTAACCCCTTAAGGACTCAGCCCTATTTCACCTTAAGGACTTGGCCTTTTTTTGTAAATCTGACCAGTGTCACTTTAAGTGCTGATAATTTTAAAACGCTTTGACTTACCCAGGCCGTTCTGAGATTGTTTTTTCGTCACATATTGTACTTCATGACACTGCTAAAATTGGGTCAAAAAAGTAATTTTTTTTAGCATAAAAAAATACTATATTTACCAAAAATTTTTAAAAATTAGCAAATTTTAAAGTTTCAGTTTCTCTACTTCTGTAATACATAGTAATACCCCCAAAAATTGTGATGACTTTACATTCCCCATATGTCTACTTTATGTTTGTAGCATTTTGGGAATGATATTTTATTTTTTGGGGATGTTACAAGGCTTAGAAGTTTAGAAGCAAATTTTGAAATTTTTCAGAAATCTTCAAAATCCCACTTTTTATGGACCAGTTCAGGTCTGAAGTCACTTTGTGAGGCTTACATAATAGAAACCACCCAAAAATGACCCCATTCTCGAAACTACACCCCTCACGGTTTTCAAAACTGTTTTTACAAACTTTGTTAATCCTTTAGGTCTTCCACAAGACTTCATGGCAAATGGACATAAATTTTAAGAATTTAGATTTTTTGAAAATTTTTCCAATATAACAAGGGTTAACTGCCAAATAAAACTCAAAATGGGTTGCCCTGATTCTGTAGTTTGCAGAAACACCCCATATGTGGTTGTAAACTACTGTTTGGCCAAACGGGAGCACGTAGAAAGAGGGGAACGCCATATGGGTTTTGGAAGGCAGATTTTGCTAGACTGGTTTTGTTTATACCATGTCCCATTTGAAGCCCCCCGTTGCACCCCTAGAATAGAAATTTCAAAAAAGTGACTCCATCTAAGAAAGTACACCCCTCAAGGTATTCAAAACTGGGTTTACAAACTTTGTTAACCCTTTAGGTGTTCCATAAGAGTTAATGGCAGATGGAGAAACAATTTAGAAATTTCTATTTTTTGGAAAATTTTCCATGTTAGCCCATTTTTTCCAGCAATAAAGTAAGGGTTAACAGCCAAACAAAACTTAATATGGGTTGCCCTGATTCTGTAGTTTGCAGATAAAGAAACAATTTAGAAATTTAAACTTTTTGGAAAATTTTCCATTTTAACCCTTACTTTATTACTGAAAAAAATGTGTTAACAGCCAAACAAAACTCAAAATGGGTTGCCCTGATTCTGTAGTTTGCAGAAACACCCCATATGTGGTCGTAAACTACTATTTGGCTAAACGGCAGGACATAGAAGAAGGGGAACGCCATATGGTTTTTGGAAGGCAGATTTTGCTGGACTGGTTATTTACACCATGTACCCTTTCAAGCCCCCTGATGCACCCCTAGAGTAGAAACTCCATAAAAGTGACCCCATCTAGGAAACTACGGGATAAGGTGGTTGTTGTTTTGGGACTATTTTAGGGGTAAATATGATCTTTGGTTGCTCTATATTACACTTTTTTGAGGCAAGGTAACAAAAAATGTTAATTCTAAAATTGTTTCTACATTCGCTATTTAGTTTTGTGGAACACCTAAAGGGTTAACAAAGTTTGTAAAGTAACTTTTGAATACCTTGAGGGGTGTAGTTTCTTAGATGGGGTCACTTTTTTGGAGTTTCTAGTCTAGGCTACATCAGGGGGGCTTCTAATGGGACATGGTGTCAAAAAAAACTGTCCATCAAAATCTGCCTTCCAGAAACCATATGGAGTTCCCTTCGTTCTATGCCCTGCCGTGTGGCTATATAGCCATTTACGACCACATATGGGGTGTTTCTGCAAACTACAGAATCAGGGCCATAAATATTGAGTTTTGTTTGGCTGTTAACCCTTGCTTTATTACCGGAAAAAAAGGATTCAAATGGAAATTTTGCCACCGTTTTTATTTTATATTTTTAACGCTGTTCATCCGAGGGGTTTTGTCAAATGTTATTTTTATAGGGCAGATTCTTATGAACACGGCGATACCTAATATGTCTACTTTTTTTATTTATTTCGATTTTACACTACATTATCATTTTTGGAACCCAAAAAAATTATTTTAGTATCTCCATAGCCTGGGAGCTAAATATTTTTTTTTTTAGTTTGGGCGACTATCTAATGTAGGGGCTTATTTTTTGCAGGATGAGATGGCGGTTTTATTGGCACTAATTGGGGGTGCATATGACATTTTGTTCGCTCGCTATTACACTTTTTCTGATGTTAGGTGACAAAAAAATGGTTTTTTTTACATGTTTTTTTTTTTTTTTTTTAACGCTGTTCATCCGGGGGGGTTGGGTTAAATGTTATTTTTATAGAGACGATTTTTACGGACGCAACGATGCCCAATATGTATGGCTCTCAGACTTTGGAGACACTAAGCAGGCATCCTAAAACTTCGGCCCTCCAGATGTTGTAAAACTACAATTCTCACCATGCCCTGCTGATGGCTGTAGGTTGTCTGGACATGCTGGGAGTTATAGTTTTACAACATCTGGAGGGCCGCAGTTTGAGGATGCCTGCACTAAAACTAATATTTTTTTGGGGGAAAAAAATTGTTTCCGTGTCTCCAAAGTCTGAGAGCCATAGTTTTTTATGTTCTCTAGGGGACTGTTGGGGATTATAAAATTTTAGTACTCCGTGGAAGTGCGATACTCCCTGAAGCAATCGATAACGCAGAGGCCCAGATGATCGGGGCACGTGTCGCACTGAGTGGTGGTGTCCTTCCGTATCCCCCTCCTGCGACACACTCCGTATCCCCCTCCTGCACTTTTTTTGGGTTCGTCCCTTCTTTCCAGTATGGGGGACCACACCTGGAAAGTGTTGGCCAGGGACGATCCGGGCGCCTCCAATTCCCAAGGTACTCCGGCCTGCTCTTTCCCAGTCTGAAAAGATCAGGTCCTTGAGGACTGCCTCATAGAATTGGAGGAATGTCCCTGTGCTGCCAGCGCTTCGGAATAGTACAAAAGAGTTGTACAAGGCAACCTGTACCAAGTAGACCGCAACTTTTTTGTACCATTCCCGAGTTTTGCGCATGGCATTATATGGCTTGAGGACTTGATCAGAGAGATCAACTCCTCCCATATACCGATTGTAGTCGACGATACAATCGGGCTTGAGGACCGTTGCCGCGGTACCTCGCACAGAGACGGGGGTGGTGCTGTTACCCTGGATTGTGGACAGCATAAGGACATCCCTCTTGTCCTTATACCTGACCAGCAACAGGTTTCCACTGACACTGGGTTTTTGCACTAGACCCATATGCAGCATGAGGCCCCAAAATGTCCTCATCTCGGCTGCACTGACCGGCGTCCAGCCACCGGGTCTAGCCAAAAATGAGCCCGGGTTTTGAGCGACGAACTGTTGGGCGTGCAGATTCGTCTGCTCCACCATCAGACTCACCAGTGGGTTACGGAAAAAAAAACTAAAAAAGTCAATTTCAGTAAACCCCACTGTGGGAATCTGGATTCCTGGATTGCCAGCAAAATCCGGAATCTCGGGCTCAAAGTCCACTGGGGGACACCAGCTAAGTTCATCGGCAGGGGGCTCCGGTGGGCTTATTTGGTGGGCCGGGAAACCAGTACGAACCCCAGGGCGGCTCGTACTAGGGTGGGCCACAGGATCCCTAGCATGTGGGGCCCCTGGCTCTGCCTGGCGGCGTCTCCGCCGCCTTGGGGGCTCATCGTCATCAGATGATGATGAGGAGGATGCGGATGACAAAAGGAACGTGGGGTCATCCTCATCCTGGGGGGGCTGGTGGTGGGAGGCAAGTGGCAGGGGGGGTCTGGGGTCTGAAAGATGGAAAAAAGAAAGTTTAGATAAAAGTTCTTTTTTTCTTTTTTTTATAACTAACTTTTCCCTTCTGTCCCTGCCTAAAGGTGCCTCTCCCTCACTGACCCTAACCTACCTGGAGGGCGATGGGTGCAGGAGGGTGATGGATGCCGATTAGGGGGACTCAGGAGCTGGTGCTGGACGGTGCTGCAGGGTGCTCGTGCAGAACAGGAAGAGGAGGGGAGAGAGGAGCGCAGGAAGTTTGAATCTCGCGCCTCTCTCCCCTGCACCAATCAGCACCCTGGACAGCAGCATTCAGCACCAGGGCCAGCACCGCCTCTCCAAATATTTGGACTGTGATTGGTGGTGTATAATCACGCCACCGATCGCAGTCTTTTTCCGGTTCATCGGGTCACCGGAGACCCGAATGGACCGGAACCGCAGCAAACCGCAGGTCTGAATTGACCTGCGGTTTTCTGCGATCGCCGATACGGGGGGGGGGGGGTCAAATGACCCCCCCTGCGTTGTTACAGGATGCCGGCTGAATTATTTCAGCCGGCATCCCGTTCCGATTAACCCCCGCGGCGCCGGAATCGCGATTTAAATTTAGGACGTAACGGTACGCCCCGAGTCCTTAAGGATTCGGGAAATAGGGCGTACCGGTACGCCCTACGTCCTTAAGGGGTTAATCAATACTTGGTGGAAGCTGGTGGAAACAGGTATATAGAACCACTTAATGAGTATTTGCTGGAAGCTGGTATATCAAACCTCTTAATCAATATTTGGTGGAAGCTGTTGTATCGCAGGCATCAATCAATATTTTGTGGAAGCTGCTGTATCACACCCTCAATTAGTATTTTGTGGAAGCAAGTATATCGCATCCCTTAATCCGTTTTTTGGAGGGCAACAGGTATATCACACCAGTTGCAATTAGTTATTGAAATAGCATTTGTCCCTCTATATAGCTGCGGTATCTCAGCAGAACCGCACACAAGTGCTGCACAATACAAATGCACTATAATATACTTTCTATATTAGAAGGTATATTATAGGTATATCACACCCCTCAATCAGTTTTTTTTGGTGGGCAACAGGTATATCACACCAGTTGCAATTAGTTATTCCAATAGTGTTTGTCCCTCTATCTAGCTGCAGTATCGCAGCCGAACCGCACACCACTGCTGCACAATACAAATGCACTATAGTATACTTTCTATTTTAAAAGTATATTATAAGTATATGACACCCCTTTGTATGTCACACCTATCGATAGCACACCTATACCAGTCCTTAAAAGGACTTTTGTGGCCCTATTAGCTAGCGTTTGGTGTCCCTAACAGTCTGTCCCTACTCCACACAGCAACCTCTCCCTACACTGGCAAAAAACTGAATGTAAAATGGCTGCCAGATCGGGTTTATTTATAGGGTAGGGGGTGTGTCCATGTGCTGAAACGTCTCAATTGGCTGTCCTGTCCCACCTGATGGATGTGTCATGGGTCAAATTTCTGCACAATGCAGAAGAATTTGGCACCGGCGGACATCACCATATGTTTGCCTGTTCTGCGAACCGCAAACAAGCAAAGTTCGCCACTAAACGACCGGAGGGAAAACTGCAAGGCCATCTCTATTGCTCAGTGGTTCAAAGTCCTGTTTTCAGATGAAAATAAATTTGCAATATTGTGCAGTGGCTGGGTTTGGGGGGGGGAGGGGCAATACTATGCTGGGTCCCCCGGACACCGTTGAGGTGTCACTACGTGTTGATGCTCTCAAGCCGGAAGGGATGATAAGGCGTGGTGCACCCCAATGGGAAATAAGTCCAGAGAGTCAGGGTCTGCAGTAAACCAGTTTGCTTTTTTGTCAAAAATGCAAAGCAACTACTATACGTTGTTATACAGTCAGGTCCATAAATATTGGGACAGCGGCACAATTCTAATTTTTTTGGCTCTATACACCACCACAATGGATTTGAAATGAAACAAACAAGATGTGCTTTAACTGCAGACTGTCAGCTTTAATTTGAGGGTATTTACATCCAAATCAGGCGAACGGTGTAGGAATTACAACAGTTTGCATATGTGCCTCCCACTTGTTCAGGGACCAAAAGTAATGGGACAATTGGCTTCTCAGCTGTTCCATGGCCAGGTGTGTGTTATTCCCTCCTTATCCCAATTACAATGAGCAGATAAAAGGTCCAGAGTTCATTTCAAGTGTGCTATTTGCATTTGCAATCTGTTGCTGTCAACTCTCAAGATGAGATCCAAAGAGCTGTCACTATCAGTGAAGCAAGCCATCATTAGGCTGAAAAAACAAAACAAACCCATCAGAGAGATAGCAAAAACATTAGGCTTGTCCAAAACAACAGTTTCGAACATTCTTAAAAAGAAGGAACGCATCAGTGAGCTCAGCAACACCAAAAGACCCGGAAGACAATGGAAAACAACTGTGGTGGATGACCGAAGAATTCTTTCCCTGGTGAAGAAAACACCCTTCACAACAGTTGGCCAGATCAAGAACACTCTCCAGGAGGTATGTGTATGTGTGTCAAAGTCAACAATCAAGAGAAGACTTCACCAGAGTGAATACAGAGGGTTCACCACAAGATGTAAACCATTGGTGAGCCTCAAACACAGGAAAGCCAGATTAGAGTTTGCCAAACGACATCTAAAAAAGCCTTCACAGTTCTGGAACAGCATCCTATGGACAGATGAGACCAAGATCAACTTGTACCAGAGTGATGGGAAGAGAAGAGTATGGAGAAGGAAAGGAACTGCTCATGATCCTAAGCATATCACCTCATCAGTGAAGCATGATGGTGGTAGTGTCATGGCGTGGGCATGTATGGCTGCCAATGGAATTGCTTCTCTTGTATTTATTGATGATGTGACTGCTGACAAAAGCAGCAGGATGAATTCTGAAGTGTTTCGGGCAATATTATCTGCTCATATTCAGCCAAATGCTTCAGAACTCATTGGACGGCGCTTCACAGTGCAGATGGACAATGACCCAAAGCATACTGCAAAAGCAACCAATGAGTTTTTTAAGGGAAAGAAGTGAAATGTTATGCAATGACCAAGTCAATCACCTGACCTGAATCCGATTGAGCATGCATTTCACTTGCTGAAGACAAAACTGAAGGGAAAATGCCCCAAGAACAAGCAGGAACTGAAGACAGTTGCAGTAGAGGCCTGGCAGAGCATCACCAGGGATGAAACCCAGCGTCTGGTGATGTCTATGCGTTCCAGACTTTAGGCTGTAATTGACTTCAAAGGATTTGCAACCAAGTATTAAAAAGTGAAAGTTTGATTTATGATTATTATTCTGTCCCATTACTTGTGGTCCCTTAACAAGCGGGAGGCACATATGCAAACTGTTGTAATTCCTACACCGTTTACCTGATTTGGATGTAAATACACTCAAATTAAAGCTGACAATCTTCAGTTAAAGTACATCTTGTTTGTTTCATTTCAAAACCATTGTGGTGGTGTATAGAGCCCAAAATTTTAGAATCGTGTCGATGTCCCAATATTTATGGACCTGACCGTATATTTCAGCACTGCAGTCCAAACTGTGACGTGGGTAAGTCTCACACTATAAAAGGAATAAAAACAAACAGACCGCGCTGCTGTACACCAATATGAATCTCCTCATCGCTCACAACGGGCTATTTTTCTCTGAACATTGAAAACACCATCCAGCTCCCCAGGAAAGCGTCACTCCTCTTCCGGACACTCCTATAGGGATCAAGGATTTGCCACAATAGTGAAGTATTGTCAGACTCCGTGCATATAAAAAGGTTTATTGTACTTACAAACCAGGGGTCGAGTCGAGGGGGAACGCGTGGGAAGGGCGTTCCTGCACTTTTTTCATGGCAGGAACGCCGTTCCCTCTCAGGGCAAAAGGACCAGGAGGGGAAGCGGTGAAATCAGATTCACAGGGGGCGGAGCGGAGGCGAGGCCCTGCGTGACTCGCACTGTGCAGGGCAGGCTAAGTGAGGAGGGAAGGGGAGCGGCTTCAGTTGAGGACGGAAGACTCACTGACTGACTCCCCCCCCCTCCTGGCTGAGAGCTCCCCTCCTCCTATCCTGAGCCTGCGACTGCCTGACTGCAGTGGAGTACCTACCATATAGGCAGACCACGCAGCTGCTATGGGGCCCGCGAGGAAGGGGGGGCCCTGCAGTGGAGGAGAGTCCCCGCCCCTGTCTATCTTCCTAACTGTCTCCCGTCTGCTAACCCCGCCTCCTGCCTGTTAGCTCCGCCCCCGCCTGATTCCTCTGGATTGCCACAACCAGTAATGAAGTGAGTGACGACTTGTAGGTGAGGACAGTGCAGAGGTGTGTGTGTGTGGTGGGGGGGGGGGTCACTCAGCTTTCCCAGGCTATTCCTCTGCACATAGGCCATTCAGAACAGGAGGGAAGCTGGGTGTCACTACATTATGTAATGTGACTCAGCTTTCCTGATGTCCTGCATGGCACAAGTGCAGAGGCATGAGAAGATATGAGGGTTGTGTTACTCAGCTTTCTCATGTCTCTCCACATGTGCCATGCAGGAGAGCAGAAAAGCTGGGTGCTATTACATCATGTAATGTCACTCAGATTTCCTGCTATCCTGCAAGGCATAAAAGCTATGGGGCCCAATGATTTCTGTGTACGCCCCTGCCTGACTGTCTGCTGAGGTGAGCGTGGCTGGACCATCCGACCGGACCGGGGTCCTGGTGGTCCGGTCCAGACCAGTCTAAGTGTCTGTGACTGTTCCTGAGTGAGTCCGGGGGCCCTAACCCGCCTGGTGGGAGCGCCTGTGGCCAGCAGCCCCAGACCAGACCAGTCAATACCCCCTCTTTTATCTCAGTCAGTACTCTCATCAGATGTGACTGCAGGCAGCACAGCAGCAGGCCAGAAGAGATCGATCAGCCAGGATTAATGTGCACAGCCTGGGTGGGAGGCCCCCCTTACCCTGGCCTTAGGCAAGTGACAAACTGCCCCCCCCCTCAATCTTAGGCAAGTGACAAACCCAGCTCTTCTACATCTACAATGAGCAACTACAACAAATGTAATGCCAAACTGCAGTTCCTCTATGCGATTGTGATGCCTCAGATAGCTTCCACTGGACCCACAGCCTGTGGGTCCAGTGGAAGCTATCCAAGGCATCACATAGAGGAACTGCAGTTTGGCATTACATTTGTTGTAGTTGCTCATTGTAGATGTAGCAGAGCTGAGTTTGTCACTTGCCTAAGAATGAGGGGGGCAGTTTGTTACTTGCCTAAGCGAGGCCTCCCACTGTGCACATTAATCCTGGCTGATCGATCGCTGCTGCTCTCACATCTGATGAGAGATTTCCTAAGGGGGTATTGACTGGCATTAGGGACGGGCTGGTGGATGAGGGCAGCCACCCGGTCCTGCCTATGGATCACCCAGTTTGCACTTAGCTATGCCCAGGCCCCATGCCAGGGGGTCCCTGATGTATTAACTGACCAATAACATGGAGATCCCAGTGCCAGCTGCCTTGCTGGTAGACGATTGGCATATACTTATGCTGTGGGCCACAGCAGAAGTATATGCCAATCGTCCACCAGCAAGGCAGCTGGCACTGGGATCTCCATGTTTATTTCATGTTAATTTTGCAGTTGTTTGTGTAAACTGGCACTTTACAATAAATTTTGCACTGAATTTTCAGCGAGATATATATATATATGGTGAGTTCACACACTTTTTTCCCCAGGACTTGACGACTTGACCCCTGTTACAAACGCATTCTTGTTAAAAGCATATCAAGCATAAAACCGCATGAACATCCCCGCCCGCCCCGGGTTTCGCTCACTGGAGGTGCAAAACAGTACAGAATGTTTGATGCCGAGGAAAAGCCTGAACTAGCTGTCTCTCTCTCTCCAAAGGCTGTTACCCTGTTCAAAGGATGGAGGCCCACGGTCTGTAGCTCAGTAGTCCGTGTGTCTCCTTGGTCACAGGGCTGGTGATCCATGGTCTGTGACTCAGAGTTCCCATCTCAGTGTCTTCTTCTGGTCACTCTGCAGACTGGCAGAGTCTTCCCTTCCAAGCACTGTTCCCTAACTGCAGAACATTAGGTGCTCAGAATGCTCCTTTTAGTGGGAGGGGTGTGGTGAAGAATCTCAGCACAAAAAGATACATTGTTACTCCCGACTGTCATAGACTTACATTACTGCTTCAATGATACTTAATGGCAATGACACAGCAGTTTTTCCAGACAAAAGCAGGTTTCCAGACATGACAGCATAGTAATATAGTACATAAGGCCGAAAAAAAGACATTTGTCCATCCAGTCCGGCCTGTCATCCTGCAAGTTGATACAGAGGAAGGCAAAAAAAAAACTGTGAGGTAGAAGCCAATTTTCCCCACATTAGGGGATTAAAAAATTCCTTCCCGACTCCAATCAGGCAATCAGAATAACTGCCTGGATCAACGACCCCTCTCTAGTAGCTATAGCCTGTAATATTATTACGCTCCAGAAATATATCCAGGCCCCTCTTGAATTATTTTATTGTACTCACCATCACCACCTCCTCAGGCAGAGAGTTCCATAGTCTCACTGCTCTTACCGTAAGGAATCCTCTTCTATATTTGTGTACAAACCTTCTTTCCTCCAAACGCAGAGGATGTCCCCTCGTCACTGTCACAGTCCTGGGGATAAATAGATGATGGGATAGATCTCTGTACTGACCCCTGATATATTTATACATAGTAATTAGATCTCCCCTCAGTCGTCTTTTTTCTAAAGTGAATAACCCTAATTTTGATAATCTTTCAGGGTACTGTAGTTGCCCCATTCCAGTTATTACTTTAGTTGCCCTCCTCTGGATCCTCTCCAGCTCTGCTTTGTCTGCCTTGTTTACAGGAGCCCAGAACTATACACAGTACTCCATGTGTGGTCTGACTAATGATTTGTAAAGTGGTAGGACTATGTTCTTATCACGGGCATCTATGCCCCTTCTGATGCAACCCATTATCTTATTGGCCTTGGCAGCACCTGCCTGACACTGGTTTTTGCAGCTTAGTTTGCTGCTTATTAAAATTCCTAGATCCATTTCCATGTCAGTGTTACCGAGTGTTTTATCATTTAGTATGTACGGGTGACTTGCATTATTCCTTCCCATGTGCATAACTTTACATTTGTCAGTGTTAAACCTCATCTGCCACTTATCTGCCCAAGCCTCCAATCTATCCAGATCCCTCTGTAGTAGTATACTGTCCTCTTCAGTGTTAATTACTTTACACAGTTTAGTGTCATCTGCGAAAATTTATACTTTTCTATGCAAGCCTTCTACAAGATCATTTATAAATATATTGAAGAGAATAGGGTCCAATACTGGCCCCTCAGGTACCCCACTAGTGACAGTGACCCAATCTGAGTGTGTACGTTAATAACCACCCTCTGTTTTCTATCCCTCAGCCAGTTACTTACCCACTTACAGACGTTTTCTCCCAGTCCGAGCATTCTCATTTTATATACTAACCTTTTATGTGGTACAGTGTCAAATGCTTTGGAGAAGTCCAGATATACATCCATTGATTCGCCACTGTCAAGTCTAGAACTTACCTCCTCATAGAAACTGATTAAATTTGTTTGGCATGACCGATCCCTCATGAAGCCATGCTGATATGACGTTATTTGCTTATTTCCGTTAAGATGCTCTAAGATAGCATCTCTTAGAAAACCTTCAAACAGTTTACCCACAACAGATGTTAAACGTACCGGCCTATAGTTTCCAGGCTCTTTTTTTGGACCCTTTTTGAATATTGGCACCACATTTGCCATGCACCAATCCTGTGGGACATTCCCTGTCAGTATAGAGTCCGCAAATATCAGAAATAAGGGTCTGGCTATGACATTACTTAATTCCCTTAGGATACGGGGGTGTATGCCATCCGGTCCTGGCGATTTGTCTATTTTAATCTTTTTAAGTCGCTGATGTACTTCTTCCTGGGTCAGACAGGGCACTTTTAATGGGGAATTTATTTTTACATTCTGCATGTCATCTGACAGTTTATTTTTCTCAGTGAATACATTGGAGAAAAAAATATGTAACAGATTTGCTTTCTCCTCGTCGCTCTCTGCGACTCCCCCCTCATTACTCTTTAAAGGGCTGACACCTTCAGATTTATACTTTTTAACATTTATATAATTGAAGAACATTTTAGGGTTAGTTTTGCTCTCTTTGGCAATAAATCTCTCGGTCTCTAGTTTGGCCGCTTTTATTTGTTTTTTACATGTTCTATTTTTATCCTTATAGTTTCTCAGTGCTTCCGTGCTACCCTCCTGTTTTAGTGATTTATATGCTTTCTTTTTGTCATTTATTGCTTTCTTTACAGTTTTATTTATCCACATTGGTTTCTTTTTTTTCCTTAACCTTTTATTCCCATACGGTATGTACTTCTCACAATGAGATTTTAGGATGCTTTTAAAGATATCCCATTTTGTCGCTGTATTTTTATTTTTGAGGACTTTGTTCCAGTTAGCTAGGCCTATGGCCTCTCTTAGTTGGCTAAATTTAGCTTTTTTGAAATTTGGTATTTTTGTTCCTCCCTGTAGAAACTCTCTTTTGAATGATAATTGGAAGGTTATTACTATATGGTCACTATTTACCAGGGGTTCCCCAACCTGCACATCTGTTGTTCTGTCAGGTCTATTGGTTAATACGAAGTCCAGTATGGCCGTCGCTCTAGTCGGGTCCTGAACCAGTTGGGAGAGGTAATTGTCTATGGTTATTGCTAAGAACCTGTTTACCAACACTCCTTGGCCTTGAATCGGGACACCCTGTTGACACCTAAACCGACATCATCAAATCCTGAACAATTGCGCATCATAGCCACTTACGATGAGGCCCACAATACTGTAAGAGAGCTGCTCACCAGGGATTCTTAAATCTGACCCCGACATTGGGCATCTGGTAGGAGATACACCGCTCATCACATATAGGCGTGGATGAAACTTGAGAGATCGTTTGGTCCACAGTTTTTTCCAGGCCCCCATTACCACCACTTGGCTGAGCACCAACCTTATAGGGACCTTCCGTTGTGGAGGCTGTGTGGCATGTCCTGCTATTCAACTGGGTGCAGCATTTACCTGCAGCATCACTGAGCGGACATTCACTATCAGATCCTTTGTGAATTGTAAGACCAAAGGGTTGGTATATTTGGCGACTTATATGTGTAGAAAACAGTATGTGGGCAAAACTGTCAGAGAATTCCGCAGAAGAATCGCAGAACACCTGAATGACATCCGTAAGGGCGCGGATACCCCTATTGCGAGGCACATATCCACCCTACATGGTGGTAATGTGGAGGCGATCAAATTTCAGGCCATTGAGGTGGTGAGAAGATCCCCAAGAGGAGGTGACTTTGACAAGCGGTTACTGCAAAAGGAGACACAGTGGATTTATCGTCTGCATGCACTCCAACCACAGGGACTTAATGAGTACAATTCTTTTGTTTGTTTCCTTTGAGCCCCCTTATACATATGACGTTCTTTACAGGTCTGCGGGGGGTTGACCAGTCGGCATATGAGTAGGGGCATGATCTAAATTGAAATGCCTTGTATTCATGATGCCTGCCCCTCCGCAGTCACTTGTGGAATTTAGTATGGTCATATAAGTATAGTCATTATATGTAACACCGTATGCAGCTAACCGCTATGGCATTGTTAATATCACCCCCTATGTGATCTTTTGTAGGACCTTCTCGTCCCGGCTGTAGTTGTATTTGATCTATAGCTGACAATATAGTAAGTCAACACTGCAGCCTCTGTCACGGAGGCTAGCAGCTCACTTTGCTGTTTGTCGTCACCCACACTATATGCTCCTGACGAGCCATTTATGGCGGAACGCGTCGAGCGCTAGTGGGGGCAAACTGTTGTTTGGATATGGTGCTTGCCATGCGCTCACACTTCAGTAGTGGTCTGTGTCAATCCAGCCCTCTGTAGTATGTGAGCAGTCGCCATCAAGCATCTCTCTTGCTCATACCCAGCTAGTGCAGTGTCCCTTGATTCGTGTTCGTAGGACCGACACTCGGACACCTGGTTCATTCACGAACAGGTTGGTCTCTATGGGCAGATGTCTATCAACGGATTAGTTTGATTAACTTAGTCCAGGGTCCTACAAGCTGGGTTCTTTTGAGCATAGCACCTCGCCATTCCACGGTGTACACCTGCGCTGCACAAGTTCACCACGGCCGATTGGCTTGGTGGTGCAGGCGCCAGTAGTGCACCAATAGTGGATTCTTTTAGTGATTCTAACCACACCTGAGTGATACCGCCTTGTGCGGTCTCATCTGACACCTGTTCAGAATTGTGGTCAGATCACTAGAATTTTAGTTATAGTTTGTAGGTTTCCTTTCTTCCCCAAGTTTTTTTGTGTACCAATAAAGTATTAGTTTTAACTGATTTTCATAGCGTTCCTGTACCTCAGTGATATATCTAAGAACCTGTTTCCTTTATGAGATATACAAGTTTCAGTTTCCCAGTCTATCTCTGGGTAGTTGAAGTCCCCCATAATAACCACCTCATTATGATTTGCCGCCTCGTCTATCTCGTTTAGTAGTAGATTATCTGTGGACTCTGGTATATTAGGTGGTTTATAGTAAACTCCTATTAGTAATTTATTATTGTTTTTAGCTCCATGTATCTCTACCCACAGTGACTCCACATGTTCATGTCCCTCACTTATATCTTCACGGAGTGTGGGCTTTAGACAAGACTTTACATAAAGGCAAACCCCTCCCCCTCTCCGGTTTTGATGATCCTTTCTAAACAGACTGTAACCTTGTACATTAACTGCCCAGTCATAGCTATCATCCAGCCATTAGGGATGAGCGAACCCGAACTGTAAAAGTCCGGGTTCGGTGTTCGGTGTTCGGCGCTTTCTTGGCGCTTTTTGAAAGGCTGCAAAGCAGCCAATCAACAAGCGTCATACTACTTGCCCCAAGAGGCCATCACAGCCTTGCCTACTATTGGCATGGCTGTGATTGGCCAGTGCAGCATGTGACCCAGCCTCTATATAAGCTTGGGTCACGTAGCGCTGCACGTCACTCTGCTGATTCAAGCATAGGGAGAGGTTGCTGCTGTGACGTTAGGGCGAGATTAGGCAGATTAACTCCTCCAAAAGACTTAATTCAATGATCGATCTCCAGCTGTGGATCATTGAAGTGCTGATATTGAATTGCTCACTTTTTTTAGGCTGCCCAGAGCGTTTTTATATCACTTTTTTCTGGGGTGATCGGCGGACATTTTGTGGCTTGTGGTGCGCCAGCACAAGCTACCACCAAGTGCATTTAACCATCAATAGTGTGGTTATTTTTTGCTATATCCTACATCAGCTGCAGGCTGAGCCTGTGTCACCCAAGTGCATTTAACCATCAACAGTGTGGTTATTTTTTGGCCATATACTACGTCAGGTGCAGGCTGAGCCTGTGTCACCCAAGTGCATTTAACCATCAACAGTGTGGTTATTTTTTGGCCATATACTACATCAGGTGCAGGCTGAGCCTGTGTCACCCAAGTGCATTTAACCATCAATAGTGTGGTTATTTTTTGGCCATATACTACATCAGGGGCAAGTTGAGCCTGTCACCCAGCGCCTAAAAAATAGCCCTGACATTTATATTCCTCCAAATCAGTACTGTTTTAGCTGGTCAAGTTATTTGTAGTGACCGTAAAAGCACAGTTTTTGTTCTGGGTTGAAAAACTATTCCCAAATTTGCCATTCTCAAAATTAGTAGTTTCTGCTATATCAGGCCTATTTTAAATCTATCCCAAAAAGGGTATATTAGATTCAAGGTGCTGATAGTGTCATTCTGAAAAACTTAACACACACGCTACAGTGCAGATACAAGTCTAATTCTGTGATTAAAGGTATACCTGTCACACAGCGCCTTAAAAATAGCCCTGACATTTATATTCCTCTAAATCAGTACTGTTTTAGCTGGTCAAATTATTTGTAGTGACCGTAAAAGCACAGTTTTTGTTCTGGGTTGAAAAACTATTCCCAAATTTGCCATTCTCAAAATTAGTAGTTTCTGCTATATCAGGCCTACTTTAAATCTATCCCAAAAAGGGTATATTAGATTCAAGGTGCTGATAGTGTCATTCTGAAAAACTTAACACACACGCTACAGTGCAGATACAAGTCTAATTCTGTGATTAAAGGTATACCTGTCACACAGCGCCTAAAAAATAGCCCTGACATTTATATTCCTCTAAATCAGTACTGTTTTAGCTGGTCAAATTATTTGTAGTGACCGTAAAAGCACAGTTTTTGTTCTGGGTTGAAAAACTATTCCCAAATTTGCCATTCTCAAAATTAGTAGTTTCTGCTATATCAGGCCTACTTTAAATCTATCCCAAAAAGGGTATATTAGATTCAAGGTGCTGATAGTGTCATTCTGAAAAACTTAACACACACGCTACAGTGCAGATACAAGTCTAATTCTGTGATTAAAGGTATACCTGTCACACAGCGCCAAAAAAATAGCCCTGACATTTATATTCCTCCAAATCAGTACTGTTTTAGCTGGTCAAATTATTTGTAGTGACCGTAAAAGCACAGTTTTTGTTCTGGGTTGAAAAAGTATTTCCAAATTTGCCATTTTCTAAATTAGTAGTTTCTGCTATATCAGGCCTACTTTAAATCTATCCCAAAAAGGGTATATTAGATTCAAGGTGCTGATAGTGTCATTCTGATAAACTTAGCACACACGCTACAGTGCAGATACAAGTCTAATTCTGTGATTAAAGGTATACCTGTCACCCAGCGCCTAAAAAATAGCCCTGACATTTATATTCCTCCAAATCAGTACTGTTTTAGCTTGTCAAATTATTTGTAGTGACCGTAAAAGCACAGTTTTTGTTCTGGGTTGAAAAACTATTCCCAAATTTTCCATTTTCAAAATTGTGGTGAACGGGAACAATGAGGAAAACATCTAGTAAGGGACGCGGACGTGGAAATGGTCGTGGTGGTGTTAGTGGACCCTCTGGTGCTGGGAGAGGACGTGGCCGTTCTGCCACAGCCACACGTCCTAGTGTACCAACTACCTCAGGTCCCAGTAGCCGCCAGAATTTACCGAGACCGAGCCAACAGCGTAGCAAAAGAGGGAGCAGTGGGCAAAATCAGAACACCCGCCGCCAAGAGACTCCGCCTGCTACTGACCGCCGCCATCTGGGACCGAGCACCCCAAAGGCAGCTTCAAGGAGTTCCCTGGCATGGCACTTCTTCAAACAATGTGCTGACGACAAGACCCGAGTGGTTTGCACGCTGTACCATCAGAGCCTGAAGCGAGTCATTATTGTTCTGAACCTTAGCACAACCTGCATGACCAGGCACCTGCATGCAAAGCATGAACTGCAGTGGAGTAAACACCTTATAAACAAGGAAGTCACTCAGGCTCCCCCTGCTACCTCTTCTGCTGCTGCCGCCTCGGCCTCTTCTGCTGCTGCAGCCTCGGCCTCTTCCTCCGCCTCTGGAGGAACGTTGGCACCTGCCGCCCAGCAAACATGGGATGTACCACCAACACCACCACCTGCGTCACCAAGCATCTCAACCATGTCACACGGCAGCGTTCAGCTCTCCATCTCACAAACATTTGAGAGAAAGCGTAAATTCCCACCTAGCCACCCTCGATCCCTGGCCCTGAATGCCAGCATTTCTAAACTACTGGCCTATGAAATGCTGTCATTTAGGCTGGTGGACACAGACAGCTTCAAACAGCTCATGTCGCTTGCTGTCCCACAGTATGTTGTTCCCAGCCGCCACTACTTCTCCAAGAGAGCCGTGCATTCCCTGCACAACCAAGTGTCCGATAAAATCAAGTGTGCACTGCGCAACGCCATCTGTGGCAAGGTCCACCTAACCACAGATAACCAGTAAGCACGGCCAGGGACGCTATATCTCCCTAACTGCACACTGGGTAAATGTAGTGGCGGCTGGGCCCCAGGCGGAGAGCTGTTTGGCGCACGTCCTTCCGCCGCCAAGGATCGCAGGGCAACATTCTTTGCCTCCTGTCTCCTCCTCCTCCTGCTCAGCTTCCTCCTCCTCTTCTTCCACCTGCTCATCCAGTCAGCCACACACCTTCACCACCAACTTCAGCACAGCCCGGGGTAAACGTCAGCAGGCCGTTCTGAAACTCATATGTTTGGGGGACAGGCCCCACACCGCACAGGAGTTGTGGCGGGGTATAGAACAACAGACCGACGAGTGGTTGCTGCCGGTGAGCCTCAAGCCCGGCCTGGTGGTGTGCGATAATGGGCGAAATCTCGTTGCAGCTCTGGGACTAGCCGGTTTGACGCACATCCCTTGCCTGGCGCATGTGCTGAATTTGGTGGTGCAGAAGTTCATTCGCAACTACCCCGACATGTCAGAGCTGCTGCATAAAGTGCGGGCCGTCTGTTCACGCTTCCGGCGTTCACACCCTGCCGCTGCTCGCCTGTCTGCGCTACAGCATAACTTCGGCCTTCCCGGTCACCGCCTCATATGCGACGTGCCCACCAGGTGGAACTCCACCTTGCACATGCTGGACAGACTGTGCGAGCAGCAGCAGGCCATAGTGGAGTTTCAGCTGCAGCACGCACGGGTCAGTCGCACTGTGGAACAGCACCACTTCACCACCAATGACTGGGCCTCCATGCGAGACCTGTGTGCCCTGTTGCGCTGTTTCGAGTACTCCACCAACATGGCCAGTGGCGATGACGCCGTTATCAGCGTTACAATAGCACTTCTATGTCTCCTTGAGAAAACACTTAGGGCGATGATGGAAGAGGAGGTGGCCCAGGAGGAAGAGGAGGAAGAGGGGTCATTTTTAGCACTTTCAGGCCAGTCTCTTCGAAGTGACTCAGAGGGAGGTTTTTTGCAACACCAGAGGCCAGGTACAAATGTGGCCAGACAGGGCCCACTACTGGAGGATGAGGAGGACGAGGATGAGGAGGAGGTGGAGGAGGATGAGGATGAAGCATGTTCACAGCGGGGTGGCACCCAAAGCAGCTCGGGCCCATCACTGGTGCGTGGCTGGGGGGAAACACAGGACGATGACGATACGCCTCCCACAGAGGACAGCTTGTCCTTACCTCTGGGCAGCCTGGCACACATGAGCGACTACATGCTGCAGTGCCTGCGCAACGACAGCAGAGTTGCCCACATTTTAACGTGTGCGGACTACTGGGTTCCCACCCTGCTGGATCCCCGGTACAAAGACAATGTGCCCACCTTACTTCCTACACTGGAGCGTGATAGGAAGATGCGCGAGTACAAGCGCACGTTGGTAGACGCGCTACTGAGAGCATTCCCAAATGTCACAGGGGAACCAGTGGAAGCCCAAGGCGAAGGCAGAGGAGGAGCAAGAGGTCGCCAACGCAGCTGTGTCACGGCCAGCTCCACTGAGGGCAGGGTTAGCATGGCAGAGTTGTGGAAAAGTTTTGTCACCACGCCACAGCTAACTGCACCACCACCTGATACGGAACGTGTTAGCAGGAGGCAACATTTCACTAACATGGTGGAACAGTACCTGTGCACACCCCTCCACGTACTGACTGATGGTTCGGCCCCATTCAACTTCTTGGTCTCCAAATTGTCCACGTGGCCAGAGCTAGCCTTTTATGCCTTGGAGGTGCTGGCCTGCCCGGTGGCCAGCGTTTTGTCTGAACGTGTATTCAGCATGGCAGGGGGCGTCATTACAGACAAACGCAGCCGCCTGTCTACAGCCAATGTGGACAAGCTGACGTTCATAAAAATGAACCAGGCATGGATCCCACAGGACCTGTCCATCCCTTGTGCAGATTAGACATTAACTACCTCCCCTTAACAATATATTATTGTACTCCAGGGCACTTCCTCATTCAATCCTATTTTTATTTTCATTTTACCATTATATTGCGGGGCAACCCAAAGTTGAATGAACCTCTCCTCTGTCTGGGTCCCGGGGCCTAAATATGTGACAGTGGCCTGTTCCAGTGGTGGGTGACGTGAAGCCTGATTCTCTGCTATAACATGAAGACTGATTCTGTGCTGACATGAAGCCAGATTCTCTGTTACGGGACCTCTCTCCTCTGCCTGAGTGCCTGGGCCTAAATATGTGACAGTGGCCTGTTCCAGTGGTGGGTGACGTGAAGCCTGATTCTCTGCTATGACATGAAGACTGATTCTCTGCTGACATGAAGCCTGAATCTCTGTTACGGGACCTCTCTCCTCTGTCTGGGTGCCAGGGCCTAAATGTGTGACAGTGGCCTCTTACAGTGGTGGGTGACGTGAAGCCTGATTCTCTGCTATGACATGAAGACTGATTCTGTGCTGACATGAAGCCAGATTCTCTGTTACGGGACCTCTCTCCTCTGTCTGGGTGCCAGGGCCTAAATGTGTGACAGTGGCCTCTTCCATTGGTGGGTGACGTGAAGCCTGATTCTCTGCTATGACATGAAGACTGATTCTGTGCTGACATGAAGCCAGATTCTCTGTTACGGAACCTCTCTCCTCTGTCTGGGTGCCAGGGCCTAAATGTGTGACAGTGGCCTCTTCCATTGGTGGGTGACGTGAAGCCTGATTCTCTGCTATGACATGAAGACTGATTCTGTGCTGACATGAAGCCAGATTCTCTGTTACGGAACCTCTCTCCTCTGTCTGGGTGCCAGGGCCTAAATGTGTGACAGTGGCCTCTTCCAGTGGTGGGTGACGTGAAGCCTGATTCTCTGCTATGACATGAAGACTGATTCTGTGCTGACATGAAGCCAGATTCTCTGTTACGGGACCTCTCTCCTCTGTCTGGGTGCCGGGGCCTAAATATGTGACAGTGGCCTGTTCCAGTGGTGGGTGACGTGAAGCCTGATTCTCTGCTATGACATGAAGCCAGATTCTCTGTTGCGGGACCTCTCTCCTCTGTCTGGGTGCCGGGGCCTAAATATGCGACAGTGGCCTGTTCCAGTGGTGGGTGACGTGAAGCCTGATTCTCTGCTATAACATGAAGACTGATTCTGTGCTGACATGACGCCAGATTCTCTGTTACGGGACCTCTCTCCTCTGCCTGGGTGCCTGGGCCTAAATATGTGACAGTGGCCTGTTCCAGTGGTGGGTGACGTGAAGCCTGATTCTCTGCTATGACATGAAGACTGATTCTGTGCTGACATGAAGCCAGATTCTCTGCTATGGCATGAAGAGACTGATTCTCTGCTGATATGAAGCCAGATTCTCTGCTATGGCATGAAGAGACTGATTCTCTGCTGACGTGAAGCCAGATTCTCTGCTATGGGACCTCTGTCCAATTGATATTGGTTAATTTTTATTTTTTTTATTTTTATTTTAATTCATTTCCCTATCCACATTTGTTTGCAGGGGATTTACCTACATGTTGCTGCCTTTTGCAGCCCTCTAGCTCTTTCCTGGGCTGTTTTACAGCCTTTTTAGTGCCGAAAAGTTCGGGTCCCCATTGACTTCAATGGGGTTCGGGTTCGGGTTCGGGACGAAGTTCGGGTCGGGTTCGGATCCCGAACCCGAACATTTCCGGGAAGTTCGGCCGAACTTCTCGAACCCGAACATCCAGGTGTTCGCTCAACTCTACCAGCCATGTCTCAGTTATTCCCACTATATCATAGTCCTCCTCACACATCACTAATTCCAGTTCCCTAGTTTTATTAGTCAGGCTTCTGGCATTAGTATACATACATTGGAGAGCTTATGTATATTTTTTACCCTACACCTTTCCTTCTGAACTGTTCTAGTCCCTCCTAGACTGCAGGTGTTTAGCATAGCTAAACCAGACATGCAAAAGGTTAGTCTGTCTGGTTTTCGTGGTAAACAAGTCTGGCTTTTTCCATCCAAAACATGCTCTTCTTTAAAACCCATGGCAGCTGTGGAAAATTCCCAGCTTCTTATTCAAAGTCACAAAAGTCTCTCCGTATTCATTAACCCTTTCTACAGACCCGTGCAAATGAACACGATATATCACAACATACATATAAAATGCAGTAACACAGTAAGGCTACTTTTACACTCGCGTTTGGTGCGGATCAGTCATGGATCTGCACATACGGATCCGCACCGATAATACAACCGCATGTATCTGTTCAAAACGGATCAGTTTGTATTATCTTTAACATTGGCCAAACGGATCCATCTTGAACACCATTGAAAGTCAATAGGGGTGGATCTGTTTTGCATTGTGTCGATGAAAACTGTCCCCATTGACTTACATTGTGTGTCAGGACAGATCCGTTTACCTCCGCATCGTCAGGCGGACACCAAAGCACCTGCATGCAGCGTTTTGGTGTCCGCCTCCAGAGCGGAATGGAGTCGGAACGGAGGCAAACTGATGCATTCTGAACTGATTCTTATCCATTCCGAATGCATTAGGGCAAAACCGATCCGTTTTGGACCGCTTGTGAGTGCCCTGAAACAGATCTCACAAACGGAATCCAAAATGGCAGTGTGAAAGTAGCCTAATAAACAGTGCAAGTTAACCCTTTTAAGTGAAATAAAGTAAGATGTTTATAACTTTGCATAGAGGAAATTGGCAAATGTCCACAAATGTCCTTCACTCCAGGGAACTAAAATTGCACTGTATTATATCATGTCAGAGCAGCCATCTACCAAGAAATTTTAGCGCACTTCATGCTTCCCTCTGCTGGTAAGCTTTACAGAGATACTGATTTCATTTTCCAGCAGGACTTGGCACCTGTCCACACTGCCAAAAATACCAAAATTTGTTTTATAATCACTGTATCTTTGTGCTTGATTGGCCAGAAAACTCATCTGACCTAAATCTCATAGAGAATGTACAGTATATGGTATTGTAAAGAGGAAGATGTGAGACAACAGTCAAAACAATGCAGAGAAGCTGAATTCTGCTCTCAAAGCAACCTGAGTTTCCATAACCTCTCAGCATGCCATAGGCTTATTGTTCCATACCACACTGCATTTATGCAGTAATTTATGCAAAAGGAGCTTTGACCAAGTATTGAGTGCATATACTGTACATACTTTTCAGTAGGCCAACATTCCTTTATTAAAAAATATTTTTTTAACTGGTCTTTTATAAAATTCTAATTTTCTGAGATACTGACTTTTGTGTTTTCATTAACTATAAGCAATAATCATCATCAATATTAAAAGAAATAAACGTTTGAAATCGCTCACTGTGTATGTAACAAATCTATAAATGATATTTCATTTATTTAAAGGTATATTAAAACATAATTAAAATAATGCAGTAGATAAAATAGAAATCAAATCAAGAACAATTCATATATTCAATTACTTCTCCTAACTTGCTTTTAGAGACAAATATCCTATTAGACAACAGTGTTTCCTATAAGAGTATCATAACTACATGTGGAATTGTCAGTGTTAGGGCTTGTTCACACGACTGTGTGCGGCCCGTGCTGTGGACCTCAAATTGCGGTACGCAATGTACGGGCAACAACTGTGGGGCAGCCACATGCGGATCCGTCTGTTCTGCAAAAAGATAGAGCAAGTTCTGTCTTTTTGCGGTGCGGAGGCACGGCACGGAACCCACAAAAGCACTCCGTAGTGCTTCCGTTGGATTCCGTTGCGTGGTTCCGTTCTGTTCCACACCGCATCTCCGGATTTGCGGACCCATCCGCATACGTGATGCGGAATGCATCGGTGTCCCGTGTATTGCGGGCCACAATACGTCAACGGAGGGGCAACAGCCTTGTGAACAAGCCCTTATATGGGACTCCCACACTGATTTATAGGTCGGATATGAATTCCCATAGACCAGTGTCAATTTACCACCTAATAGACAGACACAGGTTGTAGATGATGCAAATAAAAACACAAAATAGGACAAAATAATATAAATAATGACCCCCAAAAATATAAAAAATATGAAAAAAAAATCTTTTTTTAATTCTACAAAATGTTAGTCTTATTAGTAGAGTTGGTTCATAGTTGTTGCCTGGGATATAAAATAAATACCGTAGGTACTTGTAGAGATGGAAGTACTGTAGTAATGTTATATATTCAAATAATATTCATAAAGGTTTGTATTAGGTACAGTCAGGTCCATAAATATTGGGACATTGACACAATTCTAACATTTTTGGCTCTATACACCACCACAATGGATAAGAAATGAAACAAACAAGATGTGCTTTAACTGCAGACTGTCAGCTTTAATTTGAGGGTATTTACATCAAAATCAGGTGAACGGTGTAGGAATTACAACAGTTTGCATATGTGCCTCCCACTTGTTAAGGAACCAAAAGTAATGGGACAATTAGCTTCTCAGCTGTTCCATGGCCAGGTGTTTGTTATTCCCTCATTATCCCAATTACAATGAGCAGATAAAAGGTCCAGAGTTCATTTCAAGTGTGCTATTTGCATTTGGAATCTTTTGCTGTCAACTCTCAAGATGAGATCCAAAGAGCTGTCACTATCAGTGAAGCAAACCATCATTAGGCTGAAAAAAACAAAACAAACCCATCAGAGAGATAGTAAAAACATTTAGTGTAGCCAAAACACATGTTTGGAACATTCTTCACAACAGTTGGCCAGATCAAGAACACTCTCCATGAGGTAGGTGTATGTGTGTCAAAGTCAACAATCAAGAGAATACTTCACCAGAGTGAATATAGAGGGTTCACCACAAGATGTAAACCATTAGTGAGCCTCAAAAACAGGAAGGCCAGATTAGAGTTTGCCAAACGACATCTAAAAAAGCCTTCACAGTTCTGGAACAACATCCTATGGACAGATAAGACCAAGATCAACTTGTACCAGAGTGATGGGAAGAGAAGAGTATGGAGAAGGAAAGTAACTGCTCATGATCCTAAGCATACCACCTCATCAGTGAAACATGGTGGTGGTAGTGTCCTGGCGTGGGCATGTATGGCTGCCAATGGAACTGGTTCTCTTGAATTTATTGATGATGTGACTACTGACAAAAGCAGCAGGATGAATTCTGAAAAGTTTCGGGAAATATTATCTGCTCATATTCAGCCAAATGCTTCAGAACTCATTGGACAGCGCTTCACAGTGCAGATGGACAATGACCCAAAGCATACTGCAAAAGCAACCAAAGAGTTTTTTAAGGGAAAGAAGTGGAATGTTATTCAATGGCCAAGTCAATCACCTGACCTGAATCCGATTGAGCATGCATTTCACTTGCTGAAGACAAAACTGAAGGGAAAATGCCCCAAGAACAAGCAGGAACTGTAGACAGTTGCAATAGAGGCCTGGCAAAGCATCACCAGGGATGAAACCCAGCGTCTGGTGATGTCTATGCATTCCAGACATCAGGCTGTATTTGACTGCAAAGGATTTGCAACCAAGTATTAAAAAGTGAAAGTTTGATTTATGATTATTATTATGTCCCATTACTTTTGGTTCCTTAACAAGTGGAAGGCACATATGCAAACTGTTGTAATTCCTACACCATTCACCTGATTTTGATGTAAATACCCTCAAATTAAAGCTGGCAGTCTGCAGTTGAGCACATCTAGTTCGTTTCATCTTAAATTTATTGTGGTGGTGTACAGAGCCAAAAATTTTAGAATTGTGTCGATGTCCCAATATTTATGGACCTGACTGTATACACCTGAGGAATACATATGCAGATTATTAATAATGAGGAGCAGCAATGTTGGTAGCTGATATATTCCCGTATTTTTCGGCCTATAAGACGCACTTTTCCCCCCCCAAAAGTGGGGGAAAAGTGCCCCTTTGTCTTATGGGGCGAATGCTGGCAATTTACATCACAGTCCGCGATGCTGCAGCACCGCAGACTGCGATGTATTAGTGAGGAGGGAGGAGGGACTGTAGTAGGCAGGGAGAGCGGCGGGGCCGTACAGGCACTGTACTTTGGCCCCGCAGTTCAGTATGTACTGTATTATACGTAGTGTTAATCATCAGATCTAAACTGAATAATGATGCACTTCCCCTTCTCCCCATGTGTACCGTACTTACATGTCACGCTCCTGTAGTAAGCACTAGCAGCTATCAGGCAGGCCGGGCGCCGTAACTCACGGAGGTCACATGCCTGCTCCGCCTACTTTATTAATGAAGTAGGCGGAGCAGGCACGTGACCTCGATGAGTTACGGCCGCCCGGCCTGCCTGCTAACTGCTAGAGCTTACTACAGGAGCGTGACATGTAAGTACGGTACACATGGGGGGCAGGGGGAGCGCATCATTATTCAGTTTAGATCTGATGATTAACACTACGTATAATACAGTACATACTGAGCTGCGGGGCCAGAGTACAGTGCCTGCACGGCCCCGCCGCTCTCCCCGCCTACTACAGTCCCTCCCTAGGAATCTGTGAATGGGATAATGATGGGGGGGTCTGTGGATGGCATTATGATGGGGGGATCTGTGGATGGCATTATGATGGTGGGAGGATCTGTGGATGGCATTATGATGGGGGGATCTGTGGATGGGACTGTTATGGGGGGGATCTGTGGATGACACATATAGCAGTGTCATCCACAGATCCACCACCCCATAACAGTGCCATCCACAGATCTCCCCCATCATAATGCCATCCACAGATACCCCCACCATCATAATGCCATCCACAGATCCCCCCACCATCATAATGCCATCCACAGATCCCCCCCCACATCATAATGCCATCCACAGACCCCCCCATCATAATGCCATCCACAGCTCCCCCACATAACAGTGCCATCTACAGATCCCCCACATGACAGTGCCATCCACAGATCCCCCCCCATAACAGTGCCATCCACAAATCCCCCACCCCATAACAGTGCATCATTCACAGATCCCCCATAATAGTGTCATGCACAGACCGCCATTAGTTCAAACCCATCCACCAGCACACCTTTTGGTTAAAAATATTTTTTTTCTTATTTTCCTCCTCAAAAACCTAGGTGCGTCTTATGGGCCAGTGCGTCTTATAGGGCGAAAAATGTATAGTGTCGGACTGGGGTACCTAGGGCCCACCATTGAATGTATTTTGGGAGCCAACCGTACGGATGCACTCAAATATAATAAATAAGCTAACAAGGTGCTGTACATTGAATATATGTATGTAGTGCAGTAAGTCTACTGTGTTATGTGCTACTTGTGCAGGGGGTGGGAGACCAGACTTGCTCAGTGGCCCACTGGTGGATTCCCCTGTACCCCTGTGGGCCAGTCCGAGCGTGTGTGTGTGTGTGTGTGTGTGTGTATATACAATACAGACCAAAAGTTTGGACACACCTTCTCATTCAAAGAGTTTTCTTTATTTTCATGACTATGAAGGTATCAAAACTATGAATTAACACATGTGGAATTATATACATAACAAACAAGTGTGAAACAACTGAAAATATGTCATATTCTAGGTTCTTCAAAGTAGCCACCTTTTGCTTTGATTACTGCTTTGCGCACTCTTGGCATTCTCTTGATGAACTTCAAGAGGTAGTCCCCTGAAATGGTCTTCCAACAGTCTTGAAGGAGTTCCCAGAGATGCTAGGCACTTGTTGGCCCTTTTGCCTTCACTCTGTGGTCCAGCTCACCCCAAACCATCTCGATTGGGTTCAGGTCCGGTGACTGTGGAGGCCAGGTCATCTGGCGCAGCACCCCATCACTCTCCTTCATGGTCAAATAGCCCTTACTTTCAAAGTTCTCCCAATTTTTTAGCTGACTGACCTTCATTTCTTAAAGTAATGATGGCCACTCGTTTTTCTTTACTTAGCTGCTTTTTTCTTGCCATAATACAAATTCTAACAGTCTATTCAGTAGGACTATCAGCTGTGTATCCACCTGACTTCTCCTCAATGCAATTGATGGTCCCAACCCCATTTATAAGGCAAGAAATCCCACTTATTAAACCTGACAGGGCACACCGGTGAAGTGAAAACCATTTCAGGGGACTACCTCTTGAAGCTCATCAAGAGAATGCCAAGAGTGTGCAAAGCAGTAATCAAAGCAAAAAGGTGGCTACTTTGAAGAACCTAGAATATTACATATTTTCAGTTGTTTCACACTTGTTTGTTATGTATATAATTCCACATGCGTGGATGCCATAGTTTTGATGCCTTCAGTGTGAATCTACAATTTTCATAGTCATGAAAATAAAGAAAACTCTTTGAATGAGAAGGTGTGTCCAAACTTTTGGTCTGTACTGTATATACATATATATATATATATATATATATATATATATATATATATTGGATATAAAAAGTCTACACACCCATGTTAAAATGTCAGGTTTCTGTGATGTAAAAAAATGAGACAAAAATAAATCATTTCAGAACTTTTTCCACCTTTAATGTGACCTATAAACTGTACAACTCAATTGAAAAACAAATTGAAATCTTTTAGGTAGAGGGAAGAAAAAAATATAAAAATAAAATAATATGCTTGTATAAGTGTGCACACCCTTAATCTAATACTTTGTTGAAGCGCCTTTTGATTTTATTACAGCACTCTCTTTTTGGATATGAGTCTATAAGCATGGTACATTTTTACTTGGCAAGATTTGCCCACTCTTCTTTGCAAAAACACTCCCAATCTGTCAGATTGCGAGGGCATCTCCTGTGCACAGCCCTCTTCAGATCACCCCACAGATTTTCAATCGGATTCAGGTCTGGTCTCTGGCTGGGCCATTCCAAAACTTTTAATCTTCTTCTGGTGAAGCCATTCCTTTGTTAATTTGGATGTATGCTTTGGGTCATTGTCATGCTGAAAGATGAAGTTCCTCTAGCAGAAGCCTGGAGGTTTTGTGCCAATATTGACTCTTATTTTGAACGGTTCATAATTCCCTCTAGCTTAACTAAGGCCCCAGTTTCAGCTGAATAAAAACATTCCCAAAGCATGATGCTGCCACCACCATGCTTCACTGTGGGTATGGTGTTCTTTTGGTGATGTGCAGTGTTGTTTTTGCGCCAAACATATATTTTGGAATTATGGCCAAAAAGTTCAACCTTGGTTTCATCAGACCATAACACCTTTTCCCACATGCTTCTGCGAGACTTCAGATGTGTTTTTGCGAAATGTAGCCTGGCTTGGATGTTTTTCTTCGTAAGCAAAGGCTTTCGTGTTGCCACTCTACCCCATAGCCCAGACATATGAAGAATATGGGAGATTGTTTTCACATGTACCACATAGCCAGTACTTGCCAGATATTCTTGCAGCTCCTTTAATGTTGCTGTAGGCCTCTTGGTAGCCTCCTAGATCATTTTTCTTCTCGTCTTTTCATCAATTTTGGAGGGACGTCCATTACTTGGTAATGTCACTGTTGTGCCATATTTTCTCCACTTGATGATGACTGTCTTCACTGTGTTCCATAGTATATCTAATGCCTTGGAAATTCTTTTGTACCCTTCTCCTGACTGATACCTTTTAACAATGAGATCCCTCTGATGCTTTGGAAGCTCTCTGTGGACCGTGGCTTTTGCTGTGGGATGCGACTTAGAAAATTTCAGGAAACACCAACTAGAGCAGCTGAACTTTATTTGGGGTTAATCAGAGGCACTTTAAATGATGGCAGGTGTATGCTGATTAGGGCTGCAACAATTAATCAATGTTATCAATAGAATTCGATAACGGGATTCATTGTTATCGAATAATCGGCCGATTCATTGCTATGCGGGCGGTCAGGCGCTATGCCTGCGGGTCCTTGAACTTTAAATCACCACATCTTTATTACCTTACAATGAAGCTCCTGTAACAGGCAGAATAACCAATATATACCCCAACCAGGGAATGATTACTTAAAGAAGTAATTAACTGGCATAAGCCTATGGCATACTACCGCAATACAAAACCTACAAAAAATGCCAGACCGCTTATAATGAATTAATGCTTAATTACAAAATCACATATAATTCACAAACATGATTAAAAAGAAATATGCTGGCAGGAGATAAAAGAGAAAGACGACATCACTGGAGGAAACATAAAGCGGATACATGTCCATATATAATTACATTAATGCAATACATGGAAGAGTAAAGTGCTTAATGCAAACAATTCATCTATAATCAAAAGGACATCGGACAATTACCCATACTGCGTCTCCTCCAGGGGTTGGCGCCATCCTGACTGACACGGAGTGCTGTCCGCATATTTTGCGGCCCCATTGAAGTGAATGGGTCCGCACCCGAGCCGCAAAAACTGCGGCTCGGATGCGGATGCGAAAAACGGTTGTGTGCATGAGGCCTAATGCTGACTCCTATTTAACATGATTTTGAATGTGGGGGATTCAATCAGCACAACCTTATATGCAGGTGCACATCGCTATGGCGAAATACATATACAAAGAAAAAGACACAAATGCAATAGCACTCTGCAACCAGCATTCTGCCCTGCCTCTATGCTGGATGAGGCATTGGTGTACATTTTGGCCAAAGCGTAATAAGCCACTCACCACGTCAAGGTCGCCTCTATGGAGTGGTCCCTAACACTAGTTCCTACCTGTTTATGGGCCATGACAGCCACACAAAGTCCAGGGAATGCAGGTGCAGCATGCACGCCAAGCACACTCTGCTTTTAACCCCGTCCGGTGCCATTACAGCTTTCATCGGATCCAGGGATGCAAGTACCAACATGCATGCTGAGCCCACTATATACTTCTCCTGGAGCCAAATGGCTACTGGTAGGTGCTATATAAGCAGACTCAGTTTTATACTGACTTTAAAACCAGCCTCTAGGACAGATTGACTGGTCAGGTGTGCATGACTGCATGGAGATCGCCACGCCTCCAATATATACTACAAAGAAAAAATATGGGGGATTCAATCAGCACAACCCTATATGCAGGTGCACATCGCTATGGTGAAAATCATATACAAAGAAAAAGACACAAATGCAATAGCACTCTGCAACCAGCATTCTGCCCTGCCTCTATGCTGGATGAGGCATTGGTGTACATTTTGGCCAAAGCATAATAAGCCACTCACCACGTCAAGGTCGCCTCTATGGAGTGGTCCCTAACACTAGTTCCTACCTGTTCATGGGCTGTAATGGCACCGGACGGGGTTAAAAGCAGAGTGTGCCTGGCGTGCATGCTGCACCTGCATTCCCTGGACTTTGTGTGGCTGTCATGGCACATAAATAGGTAGGAACTAGTGTTAGGGACCACTCCATAGAGGCGACCTTCACGTGGTGAGTGGCTTATTACGCTTTGGCCAAAATGTACACCAATGCCTCATCCAGCATAGAGGCAGGGCAGAATGCTGGTTGCAGAGTGCTATTGCATTTGTGTCTTTTTCTTTGTATATGATTTTGAATGTGATTTCTTAATTCTGAACACAGCTACATCCCCAGTTATAAGAGGGTGTGCACACTTATGCAACCACATTATTTTAGTTTTTTTGTTTTGTTCCCTCCACCTAAAAAATTTCAGGTCCTTTTTCAATTGAGTGGTACAGTTTATAGGTCACATTAAAGGTGGAAAAAGTTCTGAAATGATTTATCTTTATCTAATTTTTTTACAGCACAGAAACCTGACATTTTAACAGGGGTGTATAGACTTTTCATATCCACTATATATATGAGGTGAGGGCCGGATGCGTTCAGGGTGCATTGCGGGAAACCCGCGCGAGTAGGCACGCGCGTGAAAAAAAAATTAATGTGGTACCCAGACCCGAACCCGGACTTCTTCACTGAAGTTCGGGTTCAGTGTTCTGTAGATTTTATTATTTTCCATTATAACATGTTATAATTATAACATGTTCCATTATAACATGTTCTACTAGAACATGTTATAATTGAACATGTTATAATTATAAGAATTCTAGAATTCTTTAATACAAAATGCAAAGTGAAATGTCATTTGAGGGTTAAAAAAATAATAAAAGCATTACTCACCTCATCCACTTGATCACGCAGCCGGGATCCTCTTCTTTGTTCCTCTTGAAGGACCTGCAAAAGGACCTTCGCGTAGGTCATGGCCGTAAATGTTGGCACCCCTGAAATTTTTCAATTGAAGTATTTCTCACAGAAAAGTATTGCAGTAACACATGTTTTGCTATACACATGTTTATTCCCTTTGTGTGTATTGGAACAAAACGAAAAAAAATGCAGGAAAAAAAGCAAATTGGATATAATGTCACACCAAACTCAAAAAATGGGCTGGACAAAATTATTGGCACCCTTAACTTAATATTTGGTTGCACACCCTTTGGAAAAAAATAACTGAAATCAGTCGCTTCCTATAACCATCACTAAGCTTCTGACACCTCTCACCCAGAATTTTGGACCACCCTTCCTTAGCAAACTGCTCCAGGTCTCTCTTATTGGAAGGGCGCCTTTTCCCAACAGCAATTTTAATATCTCTCCACAGGTGTTCAATGGGATTTAGATCTGGACTCATTGCTGGCCACTTCAGAACTCTCCAGCTCTTTGTTGCCATCCATTTCTGGGTGCTTTTTGACGTATGTTTGGAGTCATTGTCCTGCTGGAAGACCCAAGATCTCGGACGCAAACCCAGCTGTCTGACACTGAGCTCTACAGTGCAACCCAAAATCCGTTGGTAATCCTCAGATTTTATGATGCCTTGCACACATTCAAGGCACCCAGTGCCAGAGGCAGCAAAACAACCCCAAAACATCAAGTGACCTCCACCATATTTCACTGTAGGTACTGTGTTCTTTGCAGGCTTCATTCCATTTTCGGTAAACAGTAGAATGATGTGCTTTACCAAAAAGCTCTATCTTGGTCTCATCTGTCCACAAGACGTTTTCCCAGAAGGATTTTGGCTTACTCAAGTCCATTTTTGCAAAATGTAGTCTCTGTGTCAGCAGTGGGGTCCTCCTGGGTCTCCTGCCATAGTGTTTCATTTCATTTAAATGTCGACGGATAGTTCGCACTGACACTGATGCTCCCTGAGCCTGCAGGACAGCTTGAATATCTTTGGAACTTGTTTGGGGCTGCTTATCTACCATTCGGACTATCCTGTGTTGACACCTTTCATCAAATTTTATCTTCCGTCCACGCCCAGGGAGATTAGCTACAGTGCCATCGGTTGCAAACTTCTTGATAATGTTGCGCATTGTGGACAAAGGCAAATCTAAATCTCTGGAGATGGACTTGTAACCTTGAGATTGTTGATATTTTTCCACAATTTTGGTCCTCAGACAGTTCTCTTGTCCTCTTTCTGTTGTCCATTCTTAGTGTGGCGCACACAGATTCACAATGCAAAGACTAAGTGAAGTTTTCTCCTTTTTATCTGCTTTCATGTGTGATTTTTATATTGTCCACACACCTGCTACTTGCCCCAGGTGAGTTTAATGGAGCATCACATGCTTGAAACAATCTTATTTATCCACAATTTTGAAAGGGTGCCAATAATTTTGTCCAGCCCATTTTTGGAGTTTGGTGTGACATTATGTCCAATTAGCTTTTTTTCATCCCTTTTTTGGTTTTGTTCCAATACACACAAAAGGAATAAACATGTGTTTAGCAAAACGTGTTACTGCAATACTTTTCTGTGAGAAATACATCATTTATTTGTAACATTTCAGGGGTGCCAACATTTACGGCCATGACTGCGTGGGTCCGGCACCTGCTGAGCGCTGGTCAGTAGTGTCAATTACTGACAGCATCTGCACAGGTTTAGTGTTTTTTGTTTTTTTGTAAAATAAGAAATCAGTTAGTGCTAGCTAGTTATATACATATATATACAGTCCTGATCAAAAGTTTAAGACCACTTGAAAAATGGCTAAAAACTCATATTTAGCATGGCTGGATCTTAGCAAGGTTCCAAGTAGAGCTTCAACACGAACAAGAAGAAATGAGAGTGAGACAAAACATTTTTGAGCATTCAATTAATTGAAAATAACGATTAAACTGAAACAGGCTGTTTTTCAGCTGATCAAAAGTTTAGGACCACATGCCTTTAAAAGGCCAAATCAGTGCAAAGATGTAGATTCATTGTCATTTTCTGTCAGGTAGTCACACGTTGTGATTGCAAAGGCAAAAAAAACTCCCTTTTTGAACGTGGTCGGGTTGTTGAACTGTATAAGCAGGGTCTCTCACAGCGCGCCATCGCTGCTAAGGTGGGACGCAGTAAGACAGTCATTTGGAATTTTTTAAATGATCCTGAGGGTTATGGAACAAAAAAGTCAAGTGGAAGACCCCAAAAAAATGTATCAGCACTGAGCCGGAGGATCCAATTGGCTGTCCGTCAAGACACTGGACGATCCTCAACCCAAATTAAGGCCCTTACTGGTGCTGACTGCAGCCCCATAACCATCAGACGGCATCTGAGACTGAAGGGCTTCAAAATCAAGCCGCTGGCTATGTCCAGATGTTGCAGAGAGCATTCCTCATGACTGAGGGCCCTCGTCTGTGTGGTAACGACTGGGTATTTCAGCTGGACAAGGGACTTCTTCCAGAAGAATAACATTACTCTTTTGCCCCATCCTGCGTGTTCCCCTGATATAAATCCAATTGAGAACCTTTAGGGATGGATGGCAAGGGAAGTTTACAAAACTGGACAACAGTTCCAGACAGTAGATGGCCTTCATGCGGCCGTCTTCACCACTTGGAGAAATGTTCCCACTCACCTCATGGAAACGCTTGCATCAAGCATGCTGAAACGAATTTTTGAAGTGATAAACAATAACGGCGGAGCTACTCATTACTGAGTTCATGTTTGGAAGTTGAATTTCTGTTTTGGTGGGGGGTTTAGTTTTTTTTTGGAGGTGTGGTCCTAAACTTTTGATCACTTTCATTAAATTGAATGCTCAAAAAATGTTTTGTCTCACTCCCATTTCTTCTTGTTGCATGTTGAAGCTCTACTTGGAACCTTGTTAAGATCCAGCCATGCTAAATATGATTTTTAGCCACTTTTCAAGTGGTCTTAAAGTTTTGATCAGGACTGTATAAGTCAATTTTAGTTAGTACTAGTTTAGATTTTTGAACCCACACACATGCTGTCTGCGTGCGCAGGTCCTGCAACTGCTGAGCGACGGTCAGTGCCGTCAATTACTGACAGCGTCTGCTCATGTTTCAGTGCTTTATTATTATTTTTTTTGCCTTTTTTTTAGCTTTTCTTTTTCTAAATTTTCATCTTATTCTTTCACTTATCTTTTTCTCTTTTCTTTTTTTCTCTTTTTTTCTTTATCATAAATTTTATTTTTTATTTATTACAAGCCCCCTCATGTATTAAATCACTACATGCACCCCCCTGACACTTTTCATTTTACACACACCAATAAAAATAAAAATGTCCCGTCCATCCCAGAGAATGTACTCCGTTGAAGAGGCATACACCATCCTTGCCTCTGAAATAGGCGTCTGCAAATGAGGGAGAAGAGGATGCTACATTCCTCTACTCCTTCATCATCATCGTCATCCAGTGATGAGGGACCCTCAACGAGATGCTCCAGGAAAGATAAAGTAGCTCCCCCCTAGTGATCCCCTATGGACCACACCGCCTGAGGATTATGAGCCCCAAATTCCAGAGTTTGTGGGAAACTCTGGAATTCAGATTGACTGCACGGGCTTCACAGAAAGAGTTTTTTTCAAAATCTATACACCCAGCAGTTTATAGCTCAAAACCTGACATCCTCATTTGCTAGGTTGGACCCCAGTAAATGCAGCCGACATTATGACATTTTGGGAGCTGTTGCTGCATATGGGCCTGGTAAAAAAAAAACTAAATGAGACAATATTGGAGTTCAGATGTCTTGTACAACACTCCAACACGTGCCATGTCCCGCTCAAGATTTGAATCCATTTTGAAATTCCTACATTACAATGATAATGACCCATAATTTGACTGTCTATTCAAAATAAGACCCCTCCTGGAGCACCTCAACACCAAATTTACAGAGGTGTTCACCCCAGAAAAAGAAATTAGCATAGACGAGTCCCTTGTCCATTTTAAAGGAAGGGTTAAATTCCGCCAGTACCTGCCCAGCAAGCGGGCACGGTACAGAATTAAAATGTACAAGCTGTGTGAGAGTACCTTCGGGTACACCTACAGGTTCCGGGTTTATGAGGGGTAAGATTCCTGGATACAACCCCCTGAATGGCCCCCCGTCCTAGGAGTTACTGGGAAGATCGTGTGGGACTTACTGCACCCACTGCTGGATAAGAGTTACCACCTCTATGTGGATAACTATTACACCAGCATAACCCTATTCATGTCCCTAAAAGCCAGAGGTACTGTGGCTTGCGGCATAGTATGCAAAAATCAGAGAGGCCTAAAGCCAAGAAGAATTTGTATCATGACAGATATACTGTATATATATATATATCTATTTCATTTTTCTACTGCATTTAGCATAGCATGCTCCCATAGAGAGGCTGTGTGGGCAGAGCAGCTGCAATGTGAAAGTAAAAATCCCAGCATGCATCACAGCAAGCATCTTCAGATGAGTGATCACATGACATCTCTGCCGAACTGTAATACCATAGTAACAACAGCACCTTAGGTGTAATTTAATCAGTGCTTTAGCATACCTCCCAACTTTAGAATAGAAGGAAGAGGGACACGATGTGCCTAAGGCTACTTTCACACTCGTGTTTTTTGCGGATCGGTCATGGATCTGCAAAAACTGTTCCGTTACCATAATATAACCGCATGCATCCATCATGAACAGATCCGTTTGTATTATGTCTTCTATAACCATGACGGATCTGTTTTGAACACCATTGAAAGTCAATAGGGGACGGATCGGTTTTCTATTGTTCCAGAGAAAACGGATCCGTCCCCATTGACATACATCCGTTTGGCTCAGTTTCATCAGGTGGACACCAAAACGCTGCTTGTCCACCTCCAAAACAGAATGGTGACTGATCAGAGGCAAACTGATGCATTCTGAGGGGATCCTTTTCCATTCAGAATACATTAGGGCAAAATTGATCCATTTTGGACATACCTCCCCAGTACCAGGACCACCTCTGAAATCCGGGACTGTCCTGCCGGATACTGGAAGGAGGTATGACTTTAGGCCTCATGCACATGACCATAGCCTGCCTGTGCCTGTATTGTGGCCCGCGAACAGGGGGTCCGCAATATACAGGCACCAGCCGTGTGCGCACCGTATCAAGTGAATGGGTCTGAAATCTGAAAGATACAGTGTGGTGCGGAATTGAAACACAGATCGTAAACCTATGGAGTGCATCCATGGGTTTTCTGTCCATGTCTCCGCACCGCGAAAAAGTACTGTCGGATGCAGATTGCAGACCCTATTTAAGTGAATGGGTTCACGTCTGCAGACAGTGGACACACTGTCAGTGCCCATGCATTGCGCATTGCAATGTATATACACCCACACACACACATATATATATATATATATATATATATATACGCACATGTGTGTAAATATATGTATATAAATATATATATACATATGTGTATGTATATTCATGTATAAATATATATATATATATATCTACACATATTACATACATAAATACATACAAACCGTATTTTTTGCCCTATAAGACGCACTTTTTTTCCCCTGCATCTTATGGGGAGAATACTAATGAAGCTCTTCCATTATGGAAGCGCTTCCAAAGTTCCGGGGGATCGGGAAGTGGTGAAGGCTCTGTACTCACCACTTTCTGGTCCTCCGCTCAGCTAAAATCCATGTCTTGCCTCTAGAGCCCTGCTGTGCGCCCTTACAGCAGACTACAAGCACATATGGGGGGTTTGCAAAAAGGGGAAAAAATGGGGAACATATACTTGGTGCATTTTCTCCTTTAATCCCTTGTGAAAGTGAAAAATTGGGGTCTTCTAGTAATTTTTCATTTTTACAAATGTGTGCTTTGAAATCCTTTCTCTAGTATTTCTGCATTCTGTGAGACAATAGTTTGCTTAAAAGTACCCTTTCCACCACTTAAAATGTTCGTACGGGGGTGCTATTTCTGAAATGGGGTCCCTTCTTCGGATTTTTCATTTCTGGGGACCTCAGGACATTTATTTAATGCGACATTGCAGCTAAAATCCATGTCTCTTTATTCAGGCCTGCAAAAAACATATTTTGCACCTTGCCTCTAGAGCCCTGCTGTGCTCCCTTACAGCAGGCTACAAGCACATATGGGGTGTTTGCAAAAATGGGAGAAAATGGGGAACATATACTGGGGTGCATTTTTCGGGGTCTGCTAGTAATTTTTCATTTTTACAAATGTGTGCTTTGAAATCCTTTCTCTAGTATTTCTGCCTTCTGTGAGACACCTGTTTGCTTAAAAGTACCCTTTCCACCCCTTAAAATGTTTGTACAGCGGTGCTTTTTCCGAAATGGGGTCCCTTCTTGGGGTTTTTAATTTCTGGGCACCTCAGGAATTTATTTAATACGACATAGCACTTAAAATCCATGTCTGCCAATTCAGGACTGTCAGCAAAATTAATATTTTGCCATTTACCTGCTGTGCGCCCATACAGTAGGCTACAAGCACATATGGGGTGTTTCCTGAATAGGGAGAAAATGGGGAACACAACCTAGGTCTGCTAGTAATTTATTTATTTTCACAAATGTGTGATTTGAAATGCTTTCTCAAGTATTTCTGTCTTCTGGGAGACACCTGTTTGCTAAAAAGTACCCTTTCTACCACATAGGGACAGCCATACCTGACTTAGTGTTAACCAATAGACCTGACAGAACAACAGATGTGCAGGTTGGGGGACACATGGGAAATAGTGACCATAAAGTAATAACCTTCCAATAGTCATTCAAAAGAATTCTTTAGGGAGGAACAAAAGTACCAAACTTCAAAAAAGCTAAATTTAGCCAACTAAGAGAGGCCATAGGCCTAACTAACCGGGACAAAATCTTCAAAAATAAAAATACAGCCAAAAAATTTGATATTTTTAAAAGTATTCTAAAAGGTTAAAGAACAAGAAAAAACCAATGTGGATAATTAGAACTGTAAAGAAAAAAATAAATGACGAAAAGAAAGCATTTAAATCACTTAAACAGGAGGGTAGCGAGGAAGCACTAAAAAACTATAAGGAAAAAAATTGAATATGTAAAAAACAAATAAAAGCAGCCAAACTGGAGACCCAGAGATTAATTGCCAAAGAGAGCAAAACTAACCCTAAAATGTTCTACAATTATATAAATGGTAAAAAGTGTAAATCTGAAGGTGTCGGCCCTCTACAGAGTAATGAGGGGGGAGTTGCAGAGAGCGATGAGGAGAAAGCAAAGCTATTAAATATTTTTTTCTCCACTTTATTCACTGAGGAAAATAAACTGTCAGATAAAATGCAGAATGTAAAAGTTAATTCCCCATTAAAAGTACCCTGTCTGACCCAGGAAGGCGTCTTAAAAAGATTAAAATAGACAAATCACCAGGACCAGATGGCATACACATCCGTATCCTAAGAGAATTAAGTAATGTCATAGCCAGACCCTTATTTCTGATATTTAAAGGATAACTGTCGTATTTTTTTATTTTTTTTGAGTATTGGATTGTGGTGATTAATATCACCTTGGTGGCCCTATTTCAACTTTTCACTGTGTATTCAATTACCCCTTAATTCCAAATTTTTGTTCCCGGTACTGCCTACTTTTACCTGTGCTTAAAATTGGGTTGCTAGGCATGGTCCGTCTATCTGTTGATAGACGGAGCACGTAGCGTGCAGGGTCACATTACTGACAGCCAGGGACTGTAAGTAAATTATTAAAGCCAGGTCCTCCCCAGCAGCTGATAACAGTGCCTGGGCTGTGTGAACTTCTCCCTGTCCCTGCGCTTGGCAGGCGCTCCCTCACTCAGCAGAGCTGGAGAATGCAGAGTTGAAGCAGCGCAGACCAGGGAAGGGAGATCTGCCATCTGCTCAGTGTATAAATGAAAGCAACATGTGGTAAGAGGACCCATTTGTGGTGCAGGAGAATAACCCTTTAGGGGGAGGGCTCTGGTTACTGACACTTTTGGGGGGCTATTGTTACTGGCTAGTGAGGGCAGGCGGGATTAGCCTCAGGGTGAGGACAGTGGCGGCCATCTTAACTGAATAGTGAAGTTGCAGTTTTATGCAGACTGGTTGCTAAGGGCAGAATCTTATTAAATATGGGCTAAGTCAGTCTAATAGTAACTGGAATATCATGCTTTTAGTAACTACATATATGAAAATTGAAATTAGGGTCTAAATGTGACAGTTATCCTTTAAGGACGTTATATTGACAGGGAGTGTTCCTCAGGATTGGCGCATAGCAAATGTGGTGCCAATATTCAAGAAGGGTCTATAAACAGAGCCCGGAAACTATAGGCTGGTAAGTTTAACATCTGTCATGGGTAAACTGTTTGAAGGTTTTCTAAGAGCTGCTATCTTGAAGTACCTCAATGAAAATAAGCAAATAGCGCCATATCAGCACGGCTTCATGAGGGATCGGTCATGTCAAACTAATTTAATCAGTTTCTATGAGGAGATAAGTTCTAGACTTGACAGCGGCAAATCAATGGATGTAGTATATCTGGACTTCTCCAAAGCATTTGACACTGTACCGCATGAAAGGTTAGTATATAAAATGAGAATGCTTGGACTGGGGGAAAATGTCTGTCACAAATGGTAGGGATAAGTGCAGCCCTAAGCTCCACCCACACCACTATCCCTATGTACTTGCACGGTCCATCCTAACTGATGGTGTACAACTGGGTGGCGTTCCCTAGCTTAAGTACACGCGGGGGCTTGCAGGAAGGAAAACAAAACAGTTGAGAAAACAGCAAAGCTATGACAGAAGATACAGAAGCAAACACTTAGGCAGAACACAATATCAAGGTCAATACTCGCCGAGGTCAGAACCAGGAGATCAAGTCAGTACCAGGGGAAACACCAAAATCAGCGTCAAACACAATGCGAGGTCAGGAGTCAGGAGGTCACACAGTACAAAGGGGTAACACAGGATCAAGAGTCATATTCAAGCCGAGGTCGAGTTTACAAAGTCACACATGCAGGCAAACTCGCATCACGCACATGCAGGCAAACTCGTACACAAACATAGAAGAGGATTCTTTATGGTAAAAGCAAAGAGACTATGGAACTCTCTGCCTGAGAAGGTGATGATGGTGAATTCACTAATAGAGTTCAAGAGGGGCCTGGATGTATTTCTGCAGTGTAATAATATTACAGGCTACAGCTACTAGAGATGGGTCGTTGATCCAGGGAGTTATTCTGATTGCCTGATTGGAGTCGGAGAAGGTGATGATGGTGAATTCACTAATAGAGTTCAAGAGGGGCCTGGATGTATTTCTGCAGTGTAATAATATTACAGGCTACAGCTACTAGAGATGGGTCGTTGATCCAGGGAGTTATTCTGATTGCCTGATTGGAGTCGGATAGGAATTTTTTTGAAGCAAGCCATGATTAGGCTGAAAAAAAACAAAACAAACCCATCGAAGAGATAGCAAAAACATTAGGCGTGGTTAAAACAACTGTTTGGAACATTCTTAAAAAGAAGGAACGCATCGGTGAGCTCAGCAACACCAAAAGACCTGGAAGACCACGGAAAACAACTGTGGTGGATGACCGAAGAATTCTTTACCTGGTGAAGAAAACACACTTCATAACAGTTGGCCAGATCAAGAACACTCTCCAGGAGGTAGGTGTATGTGTGTCAAAGTCAACAATCAAGAGAAAACTTCACCACAGGGAATACAGAGGGTTCACCACAAAATGTAAACCATTGGTGAGCCTCAAAAACAGGAAGGCCAGATTACAGTTTGCCAAACGACATCTAAAAAAGCCTTCACAGTTCTGGAACAACATCCTATGGACAGATGAGACCAAGATCAACTTATACCAGAGTGATGGGAAGAGAAGAGTATGGAGAAGGAAAGGAACTGCTCATGATCCTAAGCATACCACCTCATCAGTGAAGCATGGTGGTGGTAGTGTCATGGCGTGGGTATGTATGGCTTCCAATGGAACTGGTTATCTTGTATTTATTGATGATGTGACTGCTGACAAAAGCAGCAGGATGAATTCTGAAGTGTTTCGGGCAATATTATCTGCTCATATTCAGCCAAATGCTTCAGAACTCATTGGATGGCGCTTCACAGTGCAGATGGACAATGACCCAAAGCATACTGCAAAAGCAACCAAAGAGTTTTTTAAGGGAAAGAAGTGAAATGTTATGCAATGACCAAGTCAATCACCTGACCTGAATCCGATTGAGCATGCATTTCACTTGCTGAAGACAAAACTGAAGGGAAAATGCCCCAAGAACAAGCAGGAACTGAAGACAGTTGCAGTAGAGGTCTGGCAGAGCATCACCCGGGATGAAACCCAGCGTCTGGGGATGTCTATGCGTTCCAGACTTCAGGCTGTAATTGACTGCAAAGGATTTGCAACCAAGTATTAAAAAGTGAAAGTTTTATTTAGGATTATTATTCTGTCCTATTACTTTTGGTCCCTTAACAAGTGGGAGGCACATATGCAAACTGCTGTAATTCCTACATCGTTACCTGATTTGGATGTAAATACCCTCAAATTAAAGCTGACAGTCTGCAGTTAAAGCACATCTTGTTTGTTTCATTTCAAATCCATTGTGCTGGTGTATAGAGCCCAAAATGTTAGAATTGTGTCGTTGTCCCAATATTTATGGACCTGACTGTATGTGACTGTGTATTGATAGAAGCCTTGGCAGTACTGTAGGTGGATTAGTAGCTGTGGTGGCAGTAGCAATACAGCATGGAATATGATGAACAAACTGGGGCATGATTGGGAAGTCAATAAATAGCCACTATTAGCAATGGCAGATTGTGGATCTATGCCACAATTTTGTGTGTAAGACAGCAAGTTTGCACCCTTTTGGCATCAAGAAAACAATCCATTAGTCATAATTTTTCATGATGCTAATGATACACTTATCAGCATGTAAGCAACCAAGCATGCCTGAGGACCTTTTTGTTTCAGGGTCAGTCACCCACTGAGACGATTGGTCATGGCAAGTGTCGTTGTTGTCGCCAGCATCATCAGTCTTGTCTTCCTGCATTACCACCATCCCATGTTACTTGAACATGAGTGTTTACTCTAATATAAATATCAGAGGGATGGCATAATTCATTCTGCTGTTGTCACTACTCACAAATCTGGTGGCCAATATGAAAGGTCTGAGTATGCAAAACTGAGCTGCCACACTGCCTGAGCTGAAGATAACACATGCTGTGGTAGTGATATGCATCCACATATTATCTCTCCCAAATGCAACGAAACAAAGATGTTCTTGCCATTGTCACTAATCACCTTGCCCTATTCTAGTAGGTGGGGAGGCATCCCCTGAGAAAATGTGTTACTTGATGCAAATTAACCCCTGATTTGCTGTGTGGATTCTCTTGCCCAGGCTTATGAGTTCTAAGATGCAATGACAATGGTTCAGTTTAGACATATATTAGGATTAAGCGGGATTGGAAGCAATGCTCTGCCTTATTTCTGTGTAGATGGATAAGAGCCTGTTGTGAAAAGTGTGAAAACCAGATCGGCACAAAATAGGACCATTGTTGTGGTGCTGTGTTGTGGATGCCGTGTAAAACCCTGACCCAGTGAACCCAGAAAAGCAAGTGCTCTCCGTGGCCGCAACAGCTGCTCCATGTGTACTAAGTGCCAACCACCTTGTCACACATTGTCAATTCCTTTGAGTTGCCCACATTCTTCACCCATTGAGAGTACAGGACAGGGACAGATGTCTATTTTTTTTTTAGCAATAATGGAACAATTTTTGGACGTTTTTTTTTTATCATTTTATCAATTTTGATGAAGACCTGAAAAAAAAAATTGAAAAAAATTGCAACTAGACACAGCCACTTAAAGATGGCATATGCTTATACAGGCTATTTAGACTTGCACTAGATTTATCGCAGTGGCTCAGGCTGGATGATAAATCTGGTGCAGGGATAGACACTTTTCTCCGACTTTATACCAAATACTGATTTGCTTACCTTAAAACAGATTTTTATGGCAGAATTGTGGCCCTAAATGGCAAAAGTGTAGAATCTAGAGAACCTAGCTGTGCCAAACTGCGACAAATAGCACATATTTGTAGCACTTTTCAGACAGATTTTTGGTGAGCGACATGCACATTAACCCCTGCAGGACCTTGCCCTTTTTAACCTTAAAGGGATTCTGTCATCAGATTTAACCCCTCTAACCTAAACATATGATCATGTCCAGACTAATAAGAAGAATCCTAAGCTGGCCTTATTAAACCTCACTGTGGCTTTATGGCTCTATTTGCCCAAAAAACAGGTTTTTATAACCTGTCAATCACTTACTTAAGGTGCCCAAGGGGATGTCCGTTAATACAGGGTGCCCGGCCGCACCCCTCGCCGTCTGGTGCCCAGCGCCGCCTTCCCTGTCTTCAGTGCCGCCTTCTACAGCTCAGCGCCGCCTCCGCAATCCTCCCCGTCCCTTTGCCAGATCCCGCGCCTGCACACTAGGCTCAGCCTGATGCGCCCGTGTGGACTCCTGGCAGCGGCTTCGTTGAACGAAGTGCGCATGCGCCGCCTGATGCGCACTTCGCTCAACCCTGATATGACCTGCAGATTGGCTGAGCCTAGTGCGCAGGCGTGGGATCTGGCAGTGGGACGGGGAGGATTGCGGAGCGGCGCTGAGCTGTAGATGGCGGCGCTGAAGACAGGGAAGGCGGCACTGGGCACCGGACGGCGAGGGGTGCGGCCGGGCACTCTGTATTAACGGACCTCCCCTTGGGCACCTTAAGTAAGTGATTGACAGGTTATAAAAACCCATAAACTACATCCCTCAATGTATTCAAACCTGATTTTACTAATTTTGTTAACCCTTTAGGTGTTCTACAATAATTAAATGAAAATGTAGCTGAAATATCAGAATTTCACTTCTTTGGCAGATTTTCTATTTTAATAAACAAAGTAACAAAGCAAGGGTTAACAGCTAAACAAAACTCTATACTTATTGCCCTGGTTCTGTAGTTTACAGAAACACCCCATATGTGGTCGTAAACTGTTGTACGGGCACACGGCGGTGAGCAGAAGGAAAGGAACGCCATATGGTTTTTGGAAGGCAGATTTCACTGGGATAATTTTAAGTTGCCATATCACATTTGAAGACCCCTGATGCACCCCTAGAGTAGAAACTCCCAAAAAAATGACCCCATCTTGGAAACTACTGAATAAGCTGACAGTTTTGTTGGTACTATTTTAGAGTACAAATCGGTGATCGACCGATTATCGGTTTTACCGATATTGTCGGCCGATATTCAGGATTTTCTAAGTTATCGGTATCGGCATCTAACCTTGCCGATAACGAATCGCGAACATAGATCGCGCTGATGTCAGCGCGATCCATGTTCCCTCAGCAGCACAGGGGAGAAGGACGCAGTGTCTCCCTCCCCCTGTGCCGCTACTGCCGCTGCCACCAGTGAGAGGGGAGAAGAGGAGGGGAGGGGCTGTGGCCACTGTACCACCAATGATGTTAACTCATTCATTCATTTAAATTCAACAGGAGGTGGGAACTGGCTGCAGAATCATATAGCCGCACCCAACCTCTATGACAAGTAGCTGCGATCCGCACCTGAGGGGTTAACTGCTGCGGATCGCAGCTACCGCTCATAGAGGTCGAGTGCGGCTATATGATTCTGCAGCTAGCACCCGCCTCCTGTATTTGAATTGATGGGCGAGTTATCTTCATTGGTGGCGCAGTGCGCCCCTAACAACCCCAGTATTAAAAACATTGGTGGCACAGTGCGCCTCCCCCAACCAAGCCCCCTAGTATTAGTCATTGGTGGCAGTGGCCACAGGGTCCCCACCTCATCGGTGGTGCAGTGGCATCTTTTGATCGGAGCCCCACAGTGTAAGCCTGGGGCTCCGATCGGTTACCATGGCAGCCAGGACACTACTGAAGCCCTGGCTGCCATAGTCAGCTCCCTGCTGCTGTGTGCGCAAAGCATAGGGCAGCAGGGAGAGTGTAAAGTCCTATTCACCCTAATAGAGCTCTATGTAAAGTGAGTTTTTTTTTATACAGTGTTCACCTGAGGGGTTAGATGATGTGATATTTTTATAGAGCAGTTCGTTGCGGACGTGGCGATGACTAACTAATATGTCTACTTTTTTATTTTTTTACATTTAACACAATAAATACACAACAAAAAAATGTTTTAGCGTGAGAAAGACCAGAGATGGTTGAAACGTTGCTATCTGTATGCAGCTTTTACTAATAAAGTAATTTTATTTTTCACCTGAATTGAAGAGTGCTGTCAATTTCTCAATATTTTGTTACTTGACGGGACCACTAGCCAGGATGCCCATCTGCGGGCACCATGTCATCATATTTTTTATTGCTGTTTGTCCCCAAATTGGGACCTGGAGTGCTGCTTACCCCATTTAGTCTGAGAGCCATAGTTTTATTTTTTGGGCAATTGTCTTAGGTAGAGGCAAATTTTTTGCGGGATGAGGTGACGTTTAGATTGGTACTATTCTGGGGGTGCATACGTCTTTTTGATCGCTTGGTGTTGCACTTTTAGTGACAATTTATTTATTTTTTAGCACAGTTTTTATTTCATTTTTTTACGGTGTTTACCTGAGGGGTTAGGTCATGTGGTATTTTTATAGAGCTGGTTAATACGGATGCAGCAATACTTAATATGCCTACATTTCTTATTTTCCTCATTTTTTTTACATTTTTTTAACTTTATTTTGGTAAAAGGACGCTTTTTTTTTTACTTGAAACAAAAAAAAAATTATTATTAAAAAACACTTTTTTTTCTCTTTTTTTACTTTTTAGATTTGTCCCACTGAGGGACTTCATATTTTCTGGGGTTTGATCCCTATTTCAATTCAGTACAATACATTATGGTTTGTACTGAATTGAACTGTCATCGTTTTACTGTCACGATGGGGACTGGGGAAAACTCCCCACCGTCCAATGTCTGAAATAAAGGAAAGCCACTAGGCCTGGAAGCCAGGATAAGGGAGAAGGTCACCTCCTATTGCCACACTCATCCTATCCTTGACCTCCTAACCGCATGAGCGAACCCAGATGGTAGGAGGGCTCATGCACTGGAACCTGGGTCCTACTGATCCTATCGGTCCCTACAATATGGAATTTCAGTAATCGGGCGATTTTTTCTTAGGAAGCAAAAAGAGAGAGCGCACCATAGGGTAGTAGGTTCACAGTTCGTGGAACAATTGTAGAAACTAAAAAGTGGAGGCTCATATAATGAAGTTGTGCTATGAATAGGCACAACTTTATCATGCTTTTGTAGATAAAATGTGTCCGGCACACAGGTATGCAGCCGTCGTGTCCAAAGGCTTCAGGAGATGAGGCCCAATCTTCTCAAAAGGAATTTGCAATGTATAGATATCAGGACCGCAGATTGGCGAAATAATACCTTACCAGGACACTTGGATGAATAAAGGATCTTCTTTATTGAGTATTCTTTTTTGCCAATTTTTAAATGAACGCTTTTCGGGGGTCTAGAGCCCCCTTCATCAGGTTGTGGATACACAAATTGAACACATAGCACCCATATGGTTTAAATGAGGCTTTTGAAATTAACCTCTACGCCACAGGAGCTAATATACCAATTTCATAACAGCTTCATTGCAGTATTATACATTTAAAAAGAAACCCCCTCCTCCTGGTCCAAATCCTTAAACAATAACATCACACTGTCCCATACCATTAAGTCCAGTAGGGGTCCCGATAAAAAAATAACTTTCGGGCCCTTATCCCATAACCACAACACAAAACACAGTCTAATTAGATCAATTTATTAATACATGTACTAGTCATAAAACCATTTAAAATAGATATAAAACATAACATAAATTATAATCACCAATGGGAATGCATATGTTGAGTTTCCACACTTAAAATGAAGTATTCAAATTGTCCAAGCAGTGTGGACTGCCACAGCAGGTAACTGAGCACAAATCCACTGTCACAGTGTCGATTCCAAAAATGTCAATCCTCAAATATGATTGTCAATCTTTATCCCATATATGGGACACATCAAGCACAAATAGATAGCCAAGGTATGATTAAGATAGTATTGTTTATCTCCTCCACAGGGCTGTCGGTGCAGTAGGATTAAACACAAGCTTAATGGCTATAGGTATCGATCATACCGTACGATGAAAGTCAATCCTTTGGGGAGGAATGGTATCTTACCTTCCTTCCTATTCACACAAACGGCTGACGGTGCAGGTTAATCGTGGACTCGGTCGCAAGCGGTGCAGGTTAATGCCGGCGTCACGCTCCACACTGTTCACGCTGCTAGTCCCGAACTAACGCGGGAGTTGGAGCGGGACTTGATGCGTCCGTGTGTGATAATCCTCCGGCTGGAACAAAGAAGTTACCTCTTCGGTCTGTGTTTGTTTGTTCCTATAAGGTTGACTGCGGCTGCAGTTGGAAGTAGCGTGGCCACGCTAAAAATCACGGAGGTGCTGCTCACAGGTGTCCGGCCCAGACGCGTTTCGGGAATTAGCCTTCCCTTCCTCAGTGGTGCCTTGACACCTGTGGACCTCCACCTTTTATATCCTGAATGTCACACCAAAACTGTGGATTCCTGGATTTCCATTTTGGAATGCGTTTTCCAATTTCTATGCATGCGGTATTCATGCGGTTTTATTGAGCATATATGCGTTTTCTGTGCTATACAATTCTGCTGTTACATATGGACTTAGAATAAGAAAGCATTTTGTTATATCTAATTGTTAAACAAAGATAAAACATCTTGGGCAATTATTTCATTAACAATAATGTCTTCTATAATATGTCATATTTATTTTTTATATTTATTTTTTATGTTACACAATTTTAAATGTTTTATGCAATTTTATGTATTTTATGTATTTATATTGAAATATTCATAGTTTAACATATATGTTCACCTTTGAGATGGTCAGAACAAGAGATGACAAATTGAACTGACCTGGATATTATAGAAGACATTATTGTTAATGAAATAATTGCCCAAGATGTTTTATCTTTGTTTAACAATTAGATATAACAAAATGCTTTCTTATTCTAAGTCCATATGTAACAGCAGAATTGTATAGCACAGAAAACGCATATATGCTCAATAAAACCGCATGAATACCGCATGCATAGAAATTGGAAAACGCATTCCAAAATGGAAATCCAGGAATCCACAGTTTTGGTGTGACATTCAGGATATAAAAGGTGGAGGTCCACAGGTGTCAAGGCACCACTGAGGAAGGGAAGGCTAATTCCCGAAACGCGTCTGGGCCGGACACCTGTGAGCAGCACCTCCGTGATTTTTAGCGTGGCCACGCTACTTCCAACTGCAGCCGCAGTCAACCTTATAGGAACAAACAAACACAGACCGAAGAGGTAACTTCTTTGTTCCAGCCGGAGGATTATCACACACGGACGCATCAAGTCCCGCTCCAACTCCCGCGTTAGTTCGGGACTAGCAGCGTGAACAGTGTGGAGCGTGACGCCGGCATTAACCTGCACCGCTTGCGACCGAGTCCACGATTAACCTGCACCGTCAGCCGTTTGTGTGAATAGGAAGGAAGGTAAGATACCATTCCTCCCCAAAGGATTGACTTTCATCGTACGGTATGATCGATACCTATAGCCATTAAGCTTGTGTTTAATCCTACTGCACCGACAGCCCTGTGGAGGAGATAAACAATACTATCTTAATCATACCTTGGCTATCTATTTGTGCTTGATGTGTCCCATATATGGGATAAAGATTGACAATCATATTTGAGGATTGACATTTTTGGAATCGACACTGTGACAGTGGATTTGTGCTCAGTTACCTGCTGTGGCAGTCCACACTGCTTGGACAATTTGAATACTTCATTTTAAGTGTGGAAACTCAACATATGCATTCCCATTGGTGATTATAATTTATGTTATGTTTTATATCTATTTTAAATGGTTTTATGACTAGTACATGTATTAATAAATTGATCTAATTAAATTTTATCAAGTCCAAGTGTTTGAGTGCTCACCCACTATCTTTTTATTTATTAACCATACAATTAGAGGGTGGGTGTCCCTCTATTTTGGGTTGGCAGCACCTGACTCCATAATCCGCTTGAAGTGAGCCACCATATTGTATTAATACAAAACACAGTCTGCCAAATAAAACTACATCACTGAGTGATATTAGTTTTTTCAGCTCATCCACATTACCACCCATAACCAAACATAGCACATATCTTCCCCCACTTATGTTTTCATATTTCTACAGTAAAATCACTGTCCATACTTGCTAAATTACTTTGCTATCCTCCCTTAATAACCACCTAGGATACTATCCCCTGATAAGTACAGTCGTGGCCAAAAGTTTTGAGAATGACACAAATATTAGTTTTCACAAAGTTTGCTGCTAAACTGCTTTAAGATCTTTGTTTCAGTTGTTTCTGTGATGTAGTGAAATATAATTACACGCAGTTTATACGTTTCAAAGGCTTTTATCGACAATTACATGACATTTATGCAAAGAGTCAGTATTTGCAGTGTTGGCCCTTCTTTTTCAGGACCTCTGCAATTCGACTGGGCATGCTCTCAATCAACTTCTGGGCCAATTCCTGACTGATAGCAACCCATTCTTTCATAATCACTTCTTGGAGTTTGTCAGAATTAGTGGGTTTTTGTTTGTCCACCCGCCTCTTGAGGATTGACCACAAGTTCTCAATGGGATTAAGATCTGGGGAGTTTCCAGGCCATGGACCCAAAATGTCAACGTTTTGGTCCCCGAGCCACTTAGTTATCACTTTTGCCTTATGACATGGTGCTCCATCGTGCTGGAAAATGCATTGTTCTTCACCAAACTGTTGTTGGATTGTTGGAAGAAGTTGCTGTTGGAGGGTGTTTTGGTACCATTCTTTATTCATGGCTGTGTTTTTGGGCAAAATTGTGAGTAGGCCCACTCCCTTGGATGAGAAACAACCCCACACATGAATGGTCCCAGGATGCTTTATTGTTGGCATGACACAGGACTGATGGTAGCGCTCACCTTTTCTTCTCCGGACAAGCCTTTTTCCAGATGCCCCAAACAATCGGAAAGAGGCTTCATCGGAGAATATGACTTTGCCCCAGTCCTCAGCAGTCCATTCACCATACTTTCTGCCGAAGATCAGTCTGTCCCTGATGTGTTTTTTTTGGGAGAGAAGTGGCTTCTTTACTGCCCTTCTTGACACCAGGCCATCTTCCAAAAGTCTTCGCCTCACTGTGCGTGCAGATGCGCTCACACCTGCCTGCTGCCATTCCTGAGCAAGCTCTGCTTTGGTGGCACTCCGATCCCGCAGCTGAATCCTCTTTAGGAGACGATCCTGGCGTTTGCTGGACTTTCTTGGACGCCCTGAAGCCTTCTTAACAAGAATTGAACCTCTTTCCTTGAAGTTCTTGATGATCCTATAAATTGTTGATTGAGATGCAATCTTAGTAGCCACAATATCCTTGCCTGTGAAGCCATTTTTATGCAATGCAATGATGGCTGCACGCGTTTCTTTGCAGGTCACCATGGTTAACAATGGAAGAACAATGATTTCAAGCATCACCCTCCTTTTAACATGTCAAGTCTGCTATTTTAACCCAATCAGCCTGACATAATGATCTCCAGCCTTGTGCTCGTCAACATTCTCACCTGAGTTAACAAGACGATTACTGAAATGATCTCAGCAGGTCCTTTAATGACAGCAATAAAATGCAGTGGAAAGTTTTTTTTGGGATTAAGTTAATTTTCATGGCAAAGAAGGACTATGCAATTCATCTGATCACTGTTCATAACATTCTGGAGTATATGCAAATTGCTATTATAAAAACTTAAGCAGCAACTTTTCCAATTTCCAATATTTATGTAATTCTCAAAACTTTTGGCCACGACTGTACACAACTCTTGCCAATATGAAATTTTTCCCACGACACCACCCATGATATGAACTCCGCCTATATATATAAAATTGCTTCTTGATAAGTTTATTCAAATGCTCTTTGATAAATACACTGGTGCCATGGCTTTTTTGCCATTGGCGTCTTTTTGTTTCATTTTTTTTCTTTTCTAGGCGTCCCATTTCTATTAGTAACACTGGTCAGGTGACCTATCCAGATCACCATGTGACCCGGAGGCTTCAGCCAGGAGCATTACAGTGTCTATTGCACCCTACGACCAAGTCACATGGTCACACCACACAGTGACCACTTGACAAAAAGACCTCCCCTGTCCAGCCCTACATGCCTGCCACCTCAGCGCGCAACACACCAGCCAGGGACACCATAGCTTCTAGCGTTCCCTAGCGACCATGTCACGTGGTCATATCAAGAAGCGACCACGTGACCGGAAGACTTCCTCTATCCAGCCATACTAGCGTCACTCTCTCCCTAGCAACCGCACTTGACCGCAGCCGCAATCACGTGACTACACGCCGCCAGCCCCATACCCCTACATCATTTCTTTTAAAAATAAAGATATTTGAATGAAAAGTACACTATTTGCCACATATTTTATTGTTATGTATTCCAAACAACATATATAAGTCTAGGATTATCTACTTTTTTTTATGCGAATACATTTTTATCATATGCAAATGAGGGGACACCCTGGGACAGCATTACTCCCACTGGGCTGTCCAGGGATGCTCCTTTGGTGTTTTTTTTAGGGTTTAAATACCTGTGGTACATGTTTTGTTATGTATAAAGCCATTTAAAAGAAAAAAAAGGTATAAAGCCATTTTAACCTGATGAAGGGGCTCCAAGTGTCCTGGTAAGGTATTATTGCACCAACCTGTGGTCCTGATATCTATACCCTGCAATATGGAAGTCAGGAATAAGATACGGCCGATTCATCCACGACACGGATAAATTGGAGTTTCCCACAGGCCTAGTAACAAGAAGGAGACAGCAAACAACAACAGAACGGCAGGTAAGTGTCCTGTGGCCAGATGACCACAGAAAACAGAACGACAAGATCACTTACCAGAAGCCACAGCCTGCGGTCTTGTAGTTCCCCCTCCGGGGAACCCCAGGGACCCCCTTCTGGAGGTACAACAAACAGGTCATGTCTAGCAACCATGTGGAATCATCCACACCATAGACAAACCACACATGGAACAAACAACTAGAAAAACATCAACCCATAAGTGCAGCACCACACATAACAACAATGAGGAAGGGTAGACATAGGCAAGGACCTCAATGTCCCACAAGGTGGCCCTCAAGGATAGGGCAGCTGGAAATGCCCAGAAAGGAGCATTGCATCCAGCCCCAATAAAGGCTGAAGTGAATCAGACCTCAGGCTCTCAACACCAAGACTATAAAAGCCAGGAGGCCACTTCCAGCTCCACCTAGCACACACCTTAATCCTGTGCTCACCAGAAGGGAAGGGAAACAGCCTTAAAGGGGAAGCGCACAGAAAATGTAAAAACAGCAACACGTTGCAACCGGCAACCAACATGCATGGCGAAAGTGTCACGGCAAACAACCTCCAAGCCGTGACACTTACACAGTAAGACACTAACAGTTGCCTAGGAGACCCAGCCCTCAGGCTGGATCTCATGGGCTTCCGTAACTGGCAGGCTCCGATGCCTGTGGAAGGCATCGGGGCTGCCATGGCAACCATCGGCCCCCTTTCAGTGCAGCGTGGGGAGCCGATGGAATCAGAGGGATCCCCTTCCCTCTGTAAACCTTGCACGTGCCGCAGTCAGCGCTGACCACAGCATGTGAAAGGGTTAATCAGCCGGCATCATCGCATACAGCGATGCCGGTGGATGCAACAAGGGCTCGGCTATCAGTAACAGCCGGGCGCTTACTGCGGATGAGGCGGGTGCAGTTCCTGCACCCGCCCAATCACATCACATACATGCACGTGGGAATGCTGTAAGGCACCACATTCCCCCACGTACAGATGTAGCAGGGTTAACAGACAAACTCTTAACTCAAATTTCTTAACTCATCGCGTTATCTTGAAACAAAAGCCATTGAAAAGCAATTGAAGGTGTTTGCTTAATGCATTTATTTTAGATAACATGTCACATAAAGCATGTGTGTTAAATCTTCTACATCTGTACATGTACATGATATTGTGGGAAGGGGTTAATAAGTGTTGAGCAAGGATATCGGTTGGTAATTCCCGCAATTAAGTGGGTCTTTATTAGTTTTGTGTAGGACTGTGACATGAGCCTCTAGGGCAGTGATGGCGAACCTTTTAGAGGTCGAGTGCCCAAACTGCCACCCAAAACCCACTTATTTATAGCAAAGTGCCAGCACGGCAATTTACCCTGAATACTACAGTCCAGTGTAGTATATCCTCTATGTACTTTATCATTTAGCTATAATAGCCTGCCTACATTCAGTGCGCTGCCTTTGCTGTTCATAGTGCGCCCTGCGCTGATAAATGGCTGGAAAAGTCTAAGGCATATTGGTAGACCATAGACTTTTTCCAGAGTGCGGGTGCCCACAGAGAGGGCTCTGAGTGCCGCCTCTGGCACCCGTGCCATAGGTTCGCCATCACTGCTCTAGGGCCTGGTTCGGAAGTGAACCCCCTTTGAGGAGGTAGTTGCATAATGTTGCAAAGTGAGGTATTAAAGTTTTGCGAAACCTTTTGTAGTACTGTATAGTGAAACCATCTGGACCTGGGCTTTTGCCAGACGGAATGGATGTCAATACTTGTGAGACTTCTTTTAAAGATATTGGGGCAGTCAGCTGGCCGGAGTGAGATGTACAGGGTAGGCCATTTATATGGATACACCTTAATAAAATGGGAATGGTTGGTGATATTAACTTCCTGTTTGTGGCACATTAGTATATGTGAGGGGGGAAACTTTTCAAGATGGGTGGTGACCATGGTGGCCATTTTGAATCCAACTTTTGTTTTTTCAATAGGAAGAGGGTCACGTGACACATCAAACTTATTGGGAATTTCACACGAAAAACAATGGTGTGCTTGGTTTTAACGTAACTTTATTCTTTCATGAGTTATTTACAAGTTTCTCTTTGTTTACAGCCATTGACATGTCGCCGAGGTTAACACGTGAGGAGCGGATAGAAATTGTGTTGATGTCTGGTGAACGCAGTAACCGGGTCATTGCAGCAGATTTCAATGCAAGACACCCTACGAGACCACCCATCTCCCATGCTACAGTTAGCAAACTGCTTGCTAAGTTTCGTGAAACTGGTTCAGTGTTGGATTTGCCAAAATGTGGACGCATGAAATCTGTCTCTAATGAAGAAACATCAGTGGCTGTCCTAGCTTCATTCAGCAAGAGCCCACAGCGTAGCACTCGCCGCATGTCACTGGAGAGTGGCATTAGTCGAACATCCCTTCGGTGGATATTAGCTACTCACAAATGGCACCCTTACAAACTCCAGCTACTGCAGCATCTCAACGAGGATGACCCAGATCGGCGCACTGAATTTGCAGAATGGGCAACAACAAAAATTGGAACAGGACTCTCAGTTTACACAGAAGATTTTGTTCAGTGATGAGGCAAACTTTTATGTGAATGGTGAAGTTAACAAACAAAACCACCGCTATTGGTCTGACACTAACCCACATTGGATAGATCCCTCCAAGACTGTTGGAACCAAAAAATTTATGGTATGGTGTGGTATATGGGGTGCAAAGATAGTGGGGCCATTCTTCATCAATGGAAACCTCAAGGCCACTGGATATGCGAAATTGCTACTTGATGATGTGTTTCCCTCTTTATGCACTGAAGCTGGCACGTTCCCTGAGTTTTTCCAGCAAGATGGTGCACCACCACATTATGGGTGTCAGGTCCGAGAATTCCTAGATGAACAGTTTCCTGGAAAGTGGATTGGTCGTCGTGGGCCAGTTGAATGGCCCCCAAGGTCTCCCGATCTGACCCCCTTAGACTTTTATCTTTGGGGTCATCTGAAGGCAATTGTCTATGCTGTGAAGATACGAGATGTGCAGCACCTGAAACTACGGATACTGGAAGCCTTTGCTAGCATTTCTCCTGCGGTGTTGCTATCAGTGTGTGAAGAGTGGGAGAAGAGGGTTGCATTGACAATCCAACACAATGGGCAGCACATTAAACACATTTTATAAGTGGTCAGAAACTTGTAAATAACTCATGAAAGAATAAAGTTACGTTAAAACCAAGCACACCATTGTTTTTCTTCGGAAATTCCCAATAAGTTTGATGTGTCACATGACCCTCTTCCTATTGAAAAAACAAAAGTTGGATTCAAAATGGCCGACTTCAAAATGGCCGCCATGGTCACCACCCATCTTGAAAAGTTTCCCCCTCACATATACTAATGTGCCACAAACAGGAAGTTAATATCACCAACCATTCCCATTTTATTAAGGTGTATCCATATAAATGGCCCACCCTGTATATAAGGCCAGGCACGCAATTCTGTAGATTTATTTAAAAACATGTTTCAATATTTTTTTTTATATACTACAATATTACAATATATGACAGGTCAACTACACAACTGTGATACATATAATTTCTTAAAAAATATTTTATAACTTTTTTTTGAATAAAAATAAAAAAATGTAACTTTAACAGAGTCCAATACAATGGACCTTAGGTCAGGCACACAACTTTGATACATGGAGTTTTCAGCAGATAATTTTCATTAATAAAAAAAAAAAAATACTTGCAGTCCAATTAAATAACAGCTGGCACTCTCGAGACAAATGACCACGTGGAAATACATCACCTCTCCCACCACCTGAGCTTTCCCTAGGTCTGACATACCATTTCAGTCTGCACTAACAGACCAATATGGCAGGTTATGTACATGAGTCTGTGCTAAATAGAATTTTTATAATAACATATTTTTAACCATAAAAAAAAAATGTCAGCAGCCAACCTATATGCCATCAGACCAGAGAATCTTGTTTTTCACAGTCTGATAGTCCCTAAGGTGCTTTCTTGCAAACTCTACGCAAGCTTTCATGTGTCTTTCACTGAGGAGAGGCTTTTTCTTTGCACACTCTAAAACCCAAATTGGTGGAGTGCTGCATGATGGTTGACCTTTTGGATGTTTCTCCGATCTGCACACAGGATCTTTGGAGCTCAGTCAGAGTGATCATTGGCTTCTTGGTTATCTCTTTTCTCCCCCAGTTGCCTTGTTTGGCAGGCAGCCAGCTCTTGGAATAGTTGTTCCAAATTTCTTCCAGTTAAGAATTTTGGAGACCACTGTGCTTTTGGGTACCTTTAATGCAGCAGGAAGTTTTTGCCCCCTTTTGAAGATCTGTTCCTGCACCGTCCTGTCTCTGAACTCTATAGACAGTTCTTTTTTCTTCATGGCTTGGTGTCTTGTCTGATATCCATTGTCAGCTGTATGACCTTACATAGGGTGTGTCTTTCCAAATCATGTCCAATCAGCAGAATTTGGCAGAGGTGGACTCCAATCAAGGCATAGAAACATCCTAAATATGATGAAGAGAATTAGGAGATGCTCAGAGCCGAATTTCAAGCATCATATCAAAGGGTCTGAATACTTATGTCCTTGAGATACTTGAGCTTTTCCTTTTTACTAAATTAATATAAATTTCTAAAATTCCCCCCACTTGCTGTCTTGCTATCCCGTGCGGACTTTGTTCTACTCTCCGTGTGTAAATGGAACTGTCCCTCAGCACTGTAAGAGTTAAAGAGGACCTTTCACCACAAAATGCAACAAACCTAAACACACCATATTCTAGAGCAGGAGAAGCTGCATGGATTGATATATAAAAACCTGTATTTTATATATTTATATCTTTACTTTTTACACATCCTGTGAATAGCTATTGGTACAGGAAAGAGGTGCTATCAGTGATTGATAGCATTGTTTGTATATGTGTGCATAAGAGATAGTTGTCAGTCACTGGTAACACCTCCTCTCTGTACTGATAGCCATTAGAAAAAGCAATGATATAAATGTACAAATTTAAAGTTTTACTGAATGTTTTCCCACAAAAATATATATCAATCTACTCAGCTTCACCTGCTCTATAACATGCTGCCTGCAAATTACACTACATTTTGTGGTGACATGCCCTTAGTGACCACCGTAAAAACACGTATCGGTGGTCACTAAGGGGCCTTAGGCTGGGCTGCCGCTTTTTTAAGGCGGCCCAGTCCAAGGGCTGCACGGGTCCCCCAAGGAGCGGGGACCCGGCTCTCAGAATGGCGGTCTCCCTCAGTCTCCCATCGGCACCCCGCAAATTCGATTTCAGGGTGCTGATGTGTTTGAAGTCTACCTGGCATCTGTTGTAGGCCCTGGTCCCGGCTGTAGTAATTTCCAGCAGGATGCTCCTCTCTGGCGTAGCCTGCTGGTCAATGTTAAAATAGCATTGCTATTAAAATGCAATGCATTATAGGGATAATGCATTGCATTTTAAAAGCAATCAAAATACTGTCTGTTATAGTCTAATTGTGGGACTATTAAGTGGTAAAAAAAACAACAAAAAAACATTTATTAAATTAAAAAATTCCATTAAAAAAATTACACATTTTTTCCATTGAAAATATGCTTTTTAATGGAAAAAAATTGCAAAAAAAAATCTTCCCCCATATATTTGGTATTGCCGCGTCCGTAATGACCCGGACTACATAAATATCACATATATTATCCCCTATGGTGATCGCCGTAAAAAAAATAAAAATAATACAGAATTGCTAATTTATTCTTAGTTGCCACCAGAAAAACATAATAACAAGTGAGCAAAAATCGCCATTTACTCCAAAATGATACCAATGAAAAATGCCAGTCGTCACGCAAAAATCAAGTCCTCATGCATTTCCATAGAAAGAAAAATAAAAAAGTTATGGGTCTTGGGAAGCAGCAATATAAAAACATTTTAAAAAAAAGGGCTTTATTGCAAAAAAGTTGTAACTTAAAAACGTAGTGGCAGTATTGCTGTTTTTCCCAGCAGCCACGTACACTTGGTGCTCCAGCAGTTAAGAGAGAATCTATTGTATGCCAAATTTGAGAAGTGTGTCTGGGAGAACACCATCTTTCTGTTTTTAGCCTACATCATACCCGACCAAGATGTACAGATGAATCCTGAAAAACTATCCACCATCTTCAATTGGCCTCAACCCACCGGCCTGTGGGCAATACAGTGCTTTCTGGTATATGCAAACTATTACAGACAATTCATTCCTCAGTTCTCCACACTGGCTTCATCTATCTCTGCCCTGACCGGGAAAGGAATAAATCCCAAAATTTGGACTGTAGAGGCCAAATGCTCTTTTCATACTCTCAAACAGAAAATTAGCAAAAGCTCCAGCACTCCATCATCCTCACGTGTCTAAACAGCGTGTCTAAGCAGTGGATGCATCCTGAATAGTTATGAGCGGCATAGGCAATATTCAAATTTGCGATATTTCACAAATTTGTGGCCGAATATTCGCCATAAATTCGAGAATTCGTGATCTCCAGTCATTGTTTACTTGTTGTAAAATTATTTTTATTGTTTTCTTCCAACTTAGACAATACACTAAGTCAACGAGTTGTTGCATAGTCATCACATCTTTGGGTACTTAGTGTTACAATTGAATATTCATAAAGCACAGTATCCGAGTGCAATTCCAAAGTACAATAATAGATCTCTGTGCAAATCTATAAAACATATCATTACATTACAATAACGTAAACAGTTATGAACAATAATGGGGGAGGACAAGGGGAAGGGGGGGGGGGTCCGGAAAAAGGGATTCGCAGGAGTGTGTAGTCAGAGGCTAGTTATGATAGAGCATACAATATTTTCTTAGGTACGGCACTTCTTAAGACAATTCACCTGGGGAAATACCCACACTCTATTTTCTCTATCCTTAGGTGTTGGAGAATTTCCTGTACTTTTTCCATGGCCCCATATACTTTCAAATAAAAAGTAGTACGGGAGTCCCAGTGTGCTATTTGTTCAAGGCGGTAGAACTGATCACATTTCTGTAACCAATGTGGCTTCGTGGGTGGATCTACAGATTTCCAATTCACTGCAATCAATAACCTAGCTGCTGCTAATAGAATGTTGCAAAGGGTACGGGTGTGTTTTGAGCACTGAACATCACTATAAATCCCAAAAAGGCACATTTTCAGGGATGTCGTAATAGTGATCTTAGTGAGGTCAGAAATGGTTTTACATATACTTTGCCAGAAAGGTTTTATCTTATCACAGGACCACCAAATGTGACCATGGGTACCTACTTCCCCCCGACACCTCCAGCACTCTGTAGTACAGTCAGGGCACATGCTGCCAAGGTGAAACAGAGTGTAGTACCATCGTGTTAAAATCTTATAACTGTTTTCCTGTAGTTTGGCACATCTGGACACCCTGGATGGATTTGATAATGCAATTCTGACTTCATTGGGGGTGAATGCAATGTTTAAGTCTTTTTCCCATCGGGCAATATAGGGTCGTGTGTCACAACCCATTAAAGATAACATAAGATTGTACAACTTTGAGATTTTGCCCTTTGGTTCTTTAATCTGTAAAGCCAACTGTTCAAAGGGAGAATGTTCTGGAGTATTGGATAATCCTATTAGGTGTTTTTTCATATAATTACTAAAATGCATCAAATGAAAGGTAGACAAACTGGTCATTAAAGGATTCTCCCTCAGGATCTCTAATGATGGAACGTCATTATCTGGGCATAGGTCTAGGGCTGGCGTTGACATAGTCTTTGCTCTCTCTGGTAGAGTCTCTTGGAAGTGGACCGTGGAGTTAAAGAACACATCTCTCACTTGCAATAGTGTTTGATAATTTGGAGAAAGCCGTGTCAACCAGTCTGACTCCTTCCACATGCGTAATGTGTAACCCGTGATGGGGCTTTGAAAGCTTACTGTTTTGTTTATTAGATGACGATCCAGAAAGAGCAAAGATCTAATCGGTAAAGGGGATATACTATTTTCTACCTCAATGTCTAATCTATTCCCGTGTGGTCTTAACCAATCTAGGCACCTAGAGCACACTATTGCCTTATGGTACGTGTAAAGATCCGGAACTCCGAGACCTCCCACATCAGTTCGCTGTATTATCTTTTTATATGGCAGTCTAGCTTTCTTACCCCCCCAAAGGAATCTTGAGATAATTTTTTGAAGTTTCACAAAAAAGTCTTTAGGGATCGGTATAGGCAGGGCTTGGAGGTAATAAAGAATAGTGGGCATGAGAATGAACTTAATTAAAACTCTACGGCCAAACCATGATATAAGGGGAATATTCCATGAGCCTATCATGTCTTCTAGCCTTTTAGGTAGTGTAAGGAAATTTTCCTTAAACAGGTGTGAAAATTCAGGAGTGAGTTTAACCCCCAAGAATGTTATTGAGTGAGAAGTCCACTGAAAAGGGGTGAGATTCTTTAGTTCATTCACCTCCGTTGTGGGGATCGACACATTCAAAACCGTGGATTTAGATATATTCACTGAGAAATTAGAAAGTTCATGGTATGTCCAGTCATTGTTTACTTGATTGCGAAAATCGGCAATGTAATATATTCGCAATAAATTTGCGATAAATTCACGATTAGAATATTCAACACTATTCGCGAATACGAATATATAGAGCACTATATTCTAAATATTCACAAATTCTCAAAGTGGCGAAATTTGCGATTAAAATTTGTGATTTGATTATTCACGCTCAACACTAATCCTCAAATGGAGCTGGAGCTATTCTAGCACAAAAAAACTCCACAGGGAAAACGATTACTTGTGGATATTTCTCAAAGACCTTCCCGAATGCTGAACGCAACTACTCCATTGGAGATAGAAGTTGATGTAATTTGCTGGATTTCTCCTCAGGCATGTTGGTCCTTGTTTTTTGCCCATTTTACTTTTCAGTTGCATTTCCATACAGCAGACAAGAAAATGAAAGCGGTTATCTTATTAAGATCCTTTGACTCATCAGATCAGGAGGAACCTCCTCAACATATTATAGACCCGACCTGCATCTCTTGCTACAGTACAAATTAAAGCCAGGAAAGACTTATATTACCTTAGGGGAGCATAAGAAAATTCTTCTTTGGGGTCATGGGTCCAGATTGGCAGGGCATCCTGCGGTGCAGAAGATGTTGCAGTTTTTTTCAATATACTATTGGTGGCCATCCCTCAGCTAAGATGTTCAAGACTATGTATCTGCCTGTCCAAACTGTGCCCAGGACAAGTCATCTTGGTAGAGGCCCAATTATTTATTAGGTACATTGCACACCTGTGCAATATTCATGCTGTCTAACCAGCACCTTGATATGCCACACCTGTGAGGTGGGATGGATTATCTCGGCAAAGGAGACGTGCTCACTAACACAGATTTGTGAACAATATTTGAGAGTAATGGGTCTTTTGTGTATGTAGAAAATGTTTCAGATCTTTGAGATCAGCTCATGCAAAATGGGAGCAAAACCGAAAGTGTTGCGTTAAAATTTTTGGTCAGTGTACTTGAAGAGAAAGGCAGATACGATACGAAGAGATGCTCCACAATTCTTACCTGCTGATTAGTTCGGGATGTCTTAAAAAAATATTTGCCTCAAGGTGCCATCTTTCAAATTTGATCCTCAATTTTTGGGACCTTTTGAGATTATATCTCGTCAATCCCGTGTGTTACAGGCTCCATCTGCCACCATTTCTCTGCATTTCCAATTCCTTTTATGTGTCTCTTCTCAGACCTCTGGTGTTAAACCGCCACTTCAAGTCTTCTGTTGCTGCTCCTGTCCCTGTTGGTGCTGAAGATGAATTTGAGGTCAGCAATATATTGATATGAAGAAGGTCAAAGGCAAGACCATTTATCTTGAGGATTGGAAGGGTTTTGTTCCTGAACAGAGGTCCTGGGAGCCTGCAGAGAACATCAATGCTACAGGCATCCTGAATAAATTCCTGGTACAAGCAGACCCTAAGAAGAGGGTGCGTAAGGAAGGTGGTACTTGTCATGCTGGTGGTCTGTGCCCACAGCTGTCTTACTGTCCTGGGCAGGCAATGATTTCTCTCTACTCTCCTAGTGTGAACTGGGACTAATGCCTAGTGAACTTCCTTTCAGCAGTGAATTAGTTCATTTTTTCCTGTTGATTAAGGAGCTGATCAACCTCCCTATATAGCTGAGTGGTGGATCAATCTCCTCGTCTGAGCTTTGAGGTTTTCTAGTCTCTAGTAACCAGGGAAGGTGCTTTCTTGTCTGAATACCAGTGTACAGTACCCTGCCTGTCTACCGATTCTGCTCCTTGCCGCCTGCCCCAACCTTGGAACTGTAAGCTAGAATACCCATGTACTCTGTCTGCCCAACCTTGGAATTGCTAATTGGAATATGCAAGTACTCAACTTGTCCTGACTTTGGACTGTGTTCAGACTATGTATTATAAATATAATTGAATAGTGGGATTACCTTAAAATTAACTTTTATTAGTGAATAGTTAAAATGTTAGGCCCATTAACTTACTTAAAGACTACATACATTCGTAGTCAAACGCCACCAATGAAAAAAAGGTGGAGAGGAGAAGCAGGTGTGAAATGTAAACACTTGCTTGGAGGGTGAGTTTATGAAATAAAGGGGCACAGATAAAGAGGGAGACAGATACTGGGTCTCTTCCCCTAATGTATCCCCTAGTTCTAACTCAATTTGTGCCCTCGCTGTATGTCCCTTAGTGTCCATTGCAGGCAATGACAGTGACTGCCCAGCTTCGTCAGAAATGCAAAGGTGTCACACAATCAAGGACATACACATCATCTAGTACCAAGCAAAAACATAATCCCGACGTGTTTCACTGGCAATCAACCAGGTCATCAGGGGACCTATATGCAAAACAAAACAAAGTATACACATATGCACATATGGAGAAGTGTCTACGGCGCCTCCAAGTGTGTTGGGGCCAGCCAGAGAAAGAGCAGTATTGTAAAACTGATAACTTAGCTTCTCAGTGTGCAGCGGTTCAGGGTCCACTCCTCCTGCGTATGGCAGCGATGGCAGTGAATGCCCGTACCGGCGTTCTTTTAAACCAGCGTGGGCCTAGATAGATCCGCCCTTCCAAGAGTCACATGATACTCCGATCACGTGAATCGTGACGTAGCTAGTCACGAGTGCGCCGCGTCACAACAAAAAGTCACATGACCGGGACTCGGACTGGAGGTGTGTCAGAACTGTCCGTCTCCTACAGTTCCGTACCAGTAGTTCAGATAGTGTTGGGGGGGCGGGGATATGGAGATCAGAGGTTGGGAGATGGGCTAGCTCAACCAACCGCTCACATCCACATAAACATAATGGCATAGAAAGCCAAATGAGGTGTATCGTTCCTATAGAATCATAGAGAAGCGCTACCCAGGTATTTAAAAAGCAAGGTATTTGGACAGGTAAGAATAAGATTAAAGCAATGAATAAGTATATTGCCCAATGGTCTCCGATGCAGCTGAATACATGCATCGGCAGACAATTTGACAGGGGGGACCTAGTTGGACCCTTTCTTAGAAAGAAAGAAAACTAGACAGGCAGATTGGTCCCTATAAGTAACATAGAGCCTGGACAATGCAGGCAATACATCCAACATATAGGGTCGGGGATGGAGTTTGAAGATGGCAGCTAATCTTCGACAGCTATCTTCAACAGCTGTCCTCATCAGCGAGAAGACCTAGTCTCCTCAATGAAGCACCCGAAAGACAGCTGTTCATTTAAACCATTTGGTTGTGCGGTCTTCAATTCAAATATCCACCAACTCTCCCTTTGCAGGATTTTCTTATCCCAATTGCCTCCTCTTTTCAACGGAGGAACAAGTTCAATGGCCATGAATGTCATGCCCTCAGTTCTCCCATTATGGCTAGCTTCGACATGTTTCGCCAGTGGGGTGTCTCGACCATTTCTGATGTCACCTAGATAGATGTTCTCCCACCCGTCTACAAAATTCCCGGGTGGTTTTGCCTATGTATTCTAGGACACAGTGACATGTTTCTTTATAGATAACTCCTCTTGATCTACAGTTGAGAAAGCACTTGATGGAATACATTTTGCCTGTTACATTACTGCAAAAGTCCCTACCCCTCAAAATGAAGGGGCAGGCCACACATCCACTGCAGCTAAAGCAGCCAGTTAGTGGTTTGAGCCATGTACCCATATTCCCACTGGTTTCGCTGAAGTGACTATGCACCAGACGATCCCGGAGTCTACGACCTTTACGATACGTGATTTGTGCATATGGTGCAACAATTTGTTTAATATCGGGGTCCAGAAGAAGGATACCCCAATGTTTTGCGATAACACTTCTCACTTCCCCTGCTGCACCATCGTAGGTACCAATCAGTCGTATGGTGTTCTCCGCAATTTTTGTTTTTTTGGGGTGTAAAAGTTCCGTTCGACTTTTTAGTCGGGCTCTTTGGTAGGCTTGCTTGAGGACAGAGTCAGGATAGCCCTTTTCTTTTAAGGTAATCCAACTATTCAATTATATTTCTAATATTTATGGGTGCCATATATATCACCATAATTTGACTGGTATCCATCCCAGTTAAGTGATCATTCAGACTATGTATTCTGCCTGATTCCTAGGTGCTTCGCACCAGTGTCTCTGACACCAGTGGGTCAGCAGCCAACTACACCAGGACTACTCCTGGCAGTAGTGGCCTGTTTGGTTCCCTGCGATGAAGTCCAGATTCCAGTACAGGGGTTAATGGGTGAATTCCAGGCAACTACCAGGGCAACTCCCTTAGGTTTAGCCCAAAGTCAAACTGGTTAGTTGGCACAGTGAGTTCACACCCACTGCCTGTTACAACCAGCAGATGACATGGCTTCCCAATCCATCACTGACTGAGGAAACTTAACACTGGACCTCAACCAACTTGGATTGTGTGCCTCTCCACTCTTCCTTGTCATATGCTGGAGGCCCAACGCAGACCCCCGGGACGTCTTGCAAACATGACACAGGCAGAAACAGACCAGGGACCAACAGAGTACATTATTACACATGTAATAAAAGAACATGACAGTAAAGCAGGTTAGCAATAGTGGTAGCACTACCACAGAACCAAGTGCATCGGCAGACCAGATGAAAAACACAGAGGGCGGAGAGCCAGTGAGCCCCCTTCTTCACAGAACGGTGGGGATGAACTGGGCCGAAAGCTCACTGGTCGTACCTCCAAGAAGGTCCCGGTACACTAGGCTGCTACCTGCAGGAAACCACACTGGTGCAAACACCAGCGGAACAAACAATAGAACTGGAACCCAAGCAAACACAGAACATGGAGCAGACAACAAACGGGAACCAGCACAGAAGCAGATGCCTGGACCCCAAGCGGAATGGAAGCATGGCAGTCTCAGGCAGAGCTGAACAGAGACTAGAGATCATCCCTCCGGAGAACCCAGGGGCCTTCTCATGATGGCAGGACACATATGGGACAGAACCAGAAGCAGTAATGTGAATTGACAAAACTGACCCATTCACACATGTTGAGACACTTTAATAATGATTATTTACAAATGGTCCGGAGGACCAGTGATTGTCTCTTAGTTGCATGTGCTACTAATTTCTCATCCTAAAACATAACATTTATTTCTTATTATAAAACCATTCCTCTAATTTTCATGTGATTAAAAAATATCAGCTGTGCCACCGTAGTGACTGCTAGTTGCCCTATAGAATGTACTGGCACTATTTGTTTGCAGTGCAATATGATCAGTGGGGGTGCGGATCAGTGTTGTCCCCACCCTTTTGACTAGAGCTCTTCTAGACAGTACAACTACTGTAATGCAGCCAGATCTAAGGTGCGCACACTGTTAAAAAACATTTCAGAAGCTGCCCCCTGACATGTTTCACCAACTCATTGGCGTCTTCAGGGGTTGCGGTCAGTCTGCTAGTGAAGGAGGGGACGGGACCAGATTTTAAAACCTCCCCTGTTGTGATGTCACTACCTCCTTGAACTAATTCGTAGCTACTTTGTTACCATGTTGCTACTATTGTCCTATAGGAACCTGGCTACGAACAGAAGCAGTAAGGCACTGCAGGCAAGACATGGAACAGACTATATCAGAAGCAGTAGGCACTGCCAGGCTGGACATAGGACAGGATAAGAAGCAGTTAGCACTGCCAGGCTATCAGACGCAGTTAGAGCACGGCTAGGCTAGACATGGAACAGAGTGGATCTAGACAGACAACAATTACAAAAAAACAGGCAAGACATGGACAAGGATAACAACATCAACATAGGACAGGTACAGAAGATCAGACAAAGCAACAACAACAACAACAACATACCAGGTGACACCACAAACAAGGGCAGATGGCAAAACCCCCTGGGTCAGCAGCAAGGGGCTACACCCAGTAAGGCACAGGACAGACTGACCTCCTGAGTGAGCAGCAAGGTACTACACCCAGCAAGCCACATCCAGGAACAGACCAGGGGAAGTTAGCCCCACCAGAACCAAACAGGGAGGGGATCCTGCATGAACATAGAAGTGAACACACAGGCTGCAGTACTAGATGTTGACCCTGGCAACTAGCAAACATAGTCCACCGCAGTCAGTACGCCAGAGCACAAACAACCCATGATACAAACAGAAATGCATCCATACTAAGGCTATGTTCACACACAAGACCGCAGCCAGCATGCATCACAGAACCAGCCTACATGGTTACACCCACAGCCAGAACACAAAGCGCATACAGCCAGCCTGCATGGCACGAGAGACAGGAACCACAAATATGCAGACACGGAAGCCACAAACACAGGCCACTGTATACACCCACTACCCCAGCCAGCATGCAGTCCTAAGCAACTAGCATACACAGGTGTCAGTCTGCAGTCAGTAAGCAAGAGAGCCTGCAGCCAGCCTCCACAGCAACAGTGACAATAACCGCACAGAGAAGCATACACGGGGTTTGCACACATTCACAGGCAGCAGTTCACATAAGACCCTGCAGCCAGCACGCAGCCCCAAGCAACCAGCATACATAGGTGTCAGCCTGCAGCCAGTACCCAAGAGGGCTTGCAGGCAGCCTACACGGCCACAACTTATGATTGACCTTGAAAATTTGAAAATATTGGCTGTGAAATTATGCATTTTTTTCCAGTTGCCATTCACTGAAATTCTTTTCCACCCTGACTAGTGATTAGTTGTTACAGGACTGTGTTCACATGATGTCAGTGTATTGAAAGATAAATAATATTTAAATTCTAGGTTTAATGGAACTAAAAGACTACATTGTAGCACCTCCGCAGGGACAATACTATGCAAGTGAAAACTGGGAATATGGAACTCTTATAAAATGCTAATAGGGAACATAAACATTCTTTATAAAATATACAAGTCACAAACACAAAATTCCTAACTAATACACTGCCAAAACAAAGTGTTCACATAGTGCCCAGGTAATCTCATATAGAAGGTGTTATCAGGATAGCATTTTACAGCATCCAGATAACCTCATATAGTAAGTAGTATCAAGAAAAAGACTAAATACACTAACTCCTCTCTTAATAACACTATAGCCGATATGTACTATTGTGATTATGCCAAAATTCTGACTTCGGCCTCATGCACACGACCGTATGTATTTTGCAGTCCGCAAAAAAATGGATCTGCAAAAAATAAGGATGAAGTCTGTGTGCATTCCGTATTTTGCGGAACGGAACAGCTGGCCCCTGATAGAACAGTACTATCCTTGTCCGTAATGCGGACAATAATAAGACATGTTCTATTTTTTTGGCGGAACGGAAATACGAACATACGGAAATGGAATGCACACGGAGAAACCTTCCTTTTTTTAATTTTTGCTGACCCATTGAAATGAATGGTTCTGTGCAAAAAAAATGGAACTGACAATGAAAGAAAATATGATTCTTGAAGCTTTGTCGCACACCGTTCGAGGCTTGCTGTGTTTACAATTGGGGTGGGAACCCTAAACAATAATCGATCACAGCAGATTATAATCAATGTAGGGTACTTTTATTGCATACGTAGGAAAACATGCGACAATTTGTGTGTGAACGTTTTCGGCAAATAGGCCTTCGTCAGACACTGAATCTACAATAGAACAAAATTGATCAAAATATAAAACAAAAACAAGTACAAGGACTGACGTAACAAGGAAACAGCTGTAAATATCAAAGAAGACTGTACTCCAGGGTTGTCATACATAAGCTATGATGCTAAATTACATCTCTATGGTAGTACTATGTATTCAGCATTATTACATCATAATGAAGATCAATTTTTGCTATGTATTCAATTTGCTGTGAAGGCTTATAGTACACTGCTCAAAAAAATAAAGGGAACACAAAAATAACACATCCTAGATCTGAATTAATTAAATATTCTTCTGAAATACTTTGTTCTTTACATAGTTGAATGTGCTGACAACAAAATCACACAAAAATAAAAAAATGGAAATCAAATTTTTCAACCCATGGAGGTCTGGATTTGGAGTCACACTCAAAATTAAAGTGGAAAAACACACTACAGGCTGATCCAACTTTGATGTAATGTTCTTAAAACAAGTCAAAATGAGGCTCAGTAGTGTGCGTGGCCTCCATGTGCCTGTATGACCTCCCTACAACGCTTGTGCATGCTCCTGATGAGGTGGCGGACGGTCTCCTGAGGGATCTCCTCCCAGACCTGGACTAAAGCATCTGCCAACTCCTGGACAGTCTGTGGTGCAACGTGACGTTGGTGGATAGAGCGAGACATGATGTCCCAGATGTGCTCAATTGGATTCAGGTCTGGGGAACGGGCGGGCCAGTCCATAGCATCAATGCCTTCGTCTTGCAGGAACTGCTGACACATTCCAGCCACATGAGGTCTAGCATTGTCTTGCATTAGGAAGAACCCAGGGCCAACCGCACCAGCATATGGTCTCACAAGCGGTCTAAGGATCTCATCTCGGTACCTAATGGCAGTCAGGCTACCTCTGGCGAGCACATGGAGGGCTGTGCGGCCCTCCAAAGAAATGCCACCCCACACCATTACTGACCCAATGCCAAACCGGTCATGCTGAGGCAGCAGAACGTTCTCCTTGGCGTCTCCAGACTCTGTCACGTCTGTCACATGTGCTCAGTGTGAACATGCTTTCATCTGTGAAGAGCACAGGGCGCCAGTGGCGAATTTGCCAATCTTGGTGTTCTCTGGCAAATGCCAAACGTCCTGCACGGTGTTGGTCTGTAAGCACAACCCCCACCTGTAGACGTCGGGCCCTCATATCACCCTCATGGAGTCTGTTTCTGACCGTTTGAGCAGACACATGCACATTTGTGGCCTGTTGGAGGTCATTTTGCGGTGCTCTGGCAGTGCTCCTCCTGTTCCTCCTTGCACAAAGGCGGAGGTAGCGGTCCTCCACGTCTCCTGATGTACTGGCCTGTCTCCTGGTAGCGCCTCCATGCTCTGGACACTACGCTGACAGACACAGCACACCTTCTTGCCACAGCTCACATTGATTTGCCATCCTGGATAAGCTGCACTACCTAAGCCACTTGTGTGGGTTGTAGACTCCGTCTCATGCTACCACTAGAGTGAAAGCACCGCCAGCATTCAAAAGTGACCAAAACATCAGCCAGGAAGCATAGGAACTGAGAAGTGGTCTGTGGTCACCACCTGCAGAACCACTCCTTTATTGGGGGTGTCTTGCTAATTGCCTATAATTTCCACCTGTTGTCTATCCCATTTGCACAACAGCATGTGAAATTGATTGTCACTCAGTGTTGCTTCCTAAGTGGACAGTTTGATTTCACAGAAGTGTGATTGACTTGGAGTTACATTGTGTTGTTTAAGTGTTCCCTTTATTTTTTTGAGCAGTGTATATATCCTCAATTTGATATGTTGGATTATCATTACTACCATAGAGATGTAATTTAGCATCATAGCTTATGTATGACAACCCTGGAGTACAGTCTTCTTTGATATTTACAGCTGTTTCCTCGTTACGTCAGTCCTTGTACTTGTTTTTGTTCTATATTTTGATCATTTTTGTCCTATTGTAATTTCAGTGTCTGACGAAGGCCTATGTGCCGAAAACTTTCACACACGAATTGTCGCATATTTTCCTACGTACTCAGCAATAAAAGTACCCTACATTGATTATAATCTGCTGTGATCGATTATTGTTCAATGATTGAAAATACGTTTGTGTGCATGAGCCCTTATTGTGACACAAAATCTGGCTCAATTCGTGATACAAGATGTCACATCTTATTTTAGACATATTTATAAAGTAAAGGAGGCAAGAAGAATATATCCACTGTGCCTCTCACATCAAAGGGCATGATTTAGTGGGAAAGGGGTGCAGACTGGTAGGAAAGGGATGTAGTTTAAGATTTGCCATATAGCACCAAAATTCAAACAATATTTGACACAAAATTCTGACTCAAAGTAACACAACCAATAGGAGGTAAAGTTAGTTGAAAGGGTCTAGCCATACACCAGATTTATCATACCAGGTGAGCCATTGTGATAAATATGGTATATCTTTATATAGTCTAAGTTTATGCCTTCTACATAAAGGATCAGCAACCTTCAGCACTCCAGCTGCTGTGACACTACAACTCCCAGCATTCACAGTTGCTCAGCTGTTCTTGTAATTCCTATAGAAGTAAAAAGTAAGAATTAGTCTTACCGGTAATTGTATTTCCAGGAGTCCGACATGACAGCTCCACATGGGGGATGTCTCCCCGCCCACTCTTGGGACAGGAAACAAAGAGAGGTTAAAAGTTCCCCCCATTCCACAACCCAGTGTTTTTTAAATTGTCACCCAATAATGGATATCTACCGAAACCCCTTTAACAAATATTAGTAAAATAATAACCTTAAAGGGAAATTAGGGAGGGAACTCCGGGTGTTGTCATGTCGGACTCCTGGAAATACAATTACCGGTAAGACTAATTCTTACTTTCCAGGATGTCCTCCATGACAGCACCACATGGAGTAATACCAGATTAATATGGAGACCTAGGGAGGGACTACGGCTTGGATAACTTTTCGTCCAAACCTCTGTTCATGATTTCCCCCAATATCTAATCTACAGTGTTTGCAAAAGGTATGAGAATTTGACCACCTAGCCGCCTTGCAAATCTGGTCAATAGAGGCTTTTGCGTGTTCTGCCTACGAAGCTGCAACTGCAGTGGTGGAATGGGCTCGGATATCTTGAGGACAGGATATTCCCTGCAAATGGTAGGAATCCCTAATTGTCGTTTTTATCCACCTGGCTAACGTTGTCTTAGAAGTTTTCTTGCCCTTGTTTCGGCCGGCAAATTGTATGAACAGATTAGCATCCTGCCTAAATCCACTGGTAGCTTCTAAATAGATCAGAAGAGAACGCCTGACATCTAACAAGTGAAAGATTTTTTTCCCTGTCATTTTTTGGATCCGCACAAAATGTAGGCAATATAATTTCTTGATTTAGATGCAATGTAGAAACTTACTATGGTAAGGAGGTTGGATCTAGTCTAAGTATGACCCTATCATTAAACATTTTAAGGTAAGGATCTCGAGTGGTTAAAGCTTGAATTTCACCTAACCTGCCGGCCGATGTTATCGCCACAAGAGAGGCAGTTTTTTGGGATAGATGTTTCAAAGAGCTATCTTGCATAGGTTCAAAGGGTTCCTTAATTAAACCATTGAGAACTATAGTTTGGTCCCAAGTTGGGACTGAGGATTTCAGAGTTGGCCTGATCCGTGTGGTTGCTTTTATAAACCTGCTTATCCATCTATTTTCTGCCAGAGAATAGTTTAGAAATCAGCTCATGGCTGCTATCTGGACTTTTAGGGTGCTTGGTCTAAAACCCCTATCAAAGCCATCTTGTAGAAAGTTCAGGATTTCCCCCAAATCTGGAAGCAGCGGACTTCCGTTTCTCAATGCTATCCATGAACAAATTTTTTTCCAAATTTTATTATAGATGGCAGCGGTTACTGGTTTATGGCCTTTTTGAAGGGTTGATACTACATTGTCTGAAAACCCTTGTAATTTTAATAAGTTCCTTTCAGAAGCCACATTGTTAACTTTAGCCTGCCTATTTCTGGACCCTGAGACAGCAGATCTGGTCTCAGGGGAAGCGTTATCGGATCTTCCAAGGCCAACGAGGTTAGGACAGGAAACCATGCTTGTTTCGGCCAGAACAAGGCTAATAAAATTATTTTTGATGACCCCATCCTGATTTTACTCAGAATAGCTGGAATTAGAGGGAAGGCGGGAAAAGCATAGGCCAGCTTCATATCCCATCTCTGGGACAAGGAGTCTACCGACATCGGATGGTCTGCTGGGGCCCGGGAGAAGAAGGAATTTGTTTAAGTATTTTTCTGAGTGGCAAAAAAGTCTATATCGGGATGTCCCCACTTTGTTGTCAAGTCCAGGTGTAACGGTCACGTCCACACACACACAGGGGGAAGGGTATGCAAAAGTACTAAACATTGAAAAACCCCAATACTTTTTTTGTTATCTCTGTATTTGTACTGAAAAATAATGGAATAGCTTTTCATTTAACCCCCCCCCCCTAAAAAAAACAATACAAGTTAATCAGTAAATTATACATAACCCAAAACGGTGCCATTAAATAATACAACTCATCCCACCGAACGTAAAAAGTTTTCGCTGTTGAAATAAAACTGTAACGGTCACGTCCACACACACACAGGGGGAAGGGTAGTGACCACTGCGCTCCACTCTCACCCCTGGCCCTGCCTACTTGCCTCACGAGTCCTGATGACAGGGGACAACTGGACGACAGTCCCTAACTTAGGATACGTGCAGGGAAGACAGACAAGACAAAATACGGAACATGAACGGACCGGGTCAGAACCAAGAGAGCTACGCAGTACAAAGGGTTAAGCAAAGAATGGTCAGGAGAAGCCGGGGTCAAATACCAGGAGAGTAGAGAAGTACAAGAGGAGTCCTAAGAGAGTAGTCAGGTGAGAGCCGAGGTCACAATACCAGGACGGATGCGCAGTACAGGAGGAGCAGGCAAAAGGATCGTCAGGGAACGGAATCAGGTGAGTATTCAGTAGTCCAACAAATAGCCAGGAACCTAGAAATTAAAAGGCAACCTGTGGCTAGCAGGCTGCCTGTATTTATAGTGGGGAGTGAGGGTCATGTGACGTGGCCAGCGTCACATGACCGACAGACCAACCAGTTGAGCACCGAGTGATCAGCTCGGCGCTCAAGGCAGACCTAGGAGCAGGGAGCCACCCAGCAGTAAAGCCGCCCTGGGAATGAGGTCAAACACAGATCCTCATTCCCAAAGCTAAGCATCAGTTCTGCGGGCAATGGGGGACCGAGTGCACCTTCGGAACCCCGTTACACCAGGAAAATCTGTTTGTTTAGGGACCATTAGCTTGGGTCTAGGTAATGCCTGCTGAGAAAATCTGCTGATTGATTTTTTGACTCTTTTTTAGGTGAACCGCTAAAATTGATAGGATTTTTTCCTCTGCCCAAGAAAAATCCTGCTGGAGAGACTCTGAAGTAGAGGATATCTTGTTCCCCTCTCATGTTTGAGAAACGCCACCGTCGTCATATTGTCCGACAAAATTCTTATGTGCTGACCCAGCAGAAGATCCTGATCCTGTTGCAGAGTCTCCCAAACTGCTCGGAGTTCTCGGTAGTTTGAGGATTTCCCTTTTATCTCTTGATCCCAAGTTCCATGGTAGCAATGATTTCCAATCTTTTCCCCCCATCCCTGCTGACTGGCATCTGTTGTTACAACGATATAGGGTCTTGGGTTCCAGGGAAATCCTTTTGACAGTTTGTCCATATTCTTCCACCATTCCAAAGATTTAAGAGCATCGTCTTTTATGAGAATTTTTTGATTTAGGGATTGATGGTTCCCATCCCAAACAGAGAATATCATCTTCTCAAGCGATCTTATGTGATACTAGCTCCATGGCACTGTCATGATACAAGCTGTCATCAGTCCTAGGACACTCATTGCCTCTCTGATCGTACAAACAGATTTCTTCTGAAAAATTCCTATTTTTTCTATCAGATTTTCCTGTCTTATCTCTGGAAGAAAGGATTTTTGCAATGTCGAATCTAATACAGTCCCTAAGAAAAAATTTCTGGTATCGTGTGTCAGATTAGATTTTCCCCAATTTTGGATCCAACCTAGGTCTTGTAGGAGAGAAATCACAGTCTGAGTATGATCGACTAACATCTGTATTGAGTCTGCAATTAGAAGAAAGTCGTCCAGATATGGTACGATTTTTATTCCCTTCACCCTGAGGAAAGCCACAATTTCTATTATTAATTTTGTGAATACCCGAATAGCCGATGATATTCCGAATGGAAGGCATTGGAATTGATAATGACTCACCCTGTCTTTTTCCCTTATTGCAAATCTTAAGTATTTCTGGGATTCGCTCTGGTAGACAGGGTAAGCAAATGCAGTACAGAGGCAAATTACCAGTTCTGAAATCAAACTTCAGTGTTTATTCACACACGAGACAAGTTCAAACAACATAACATCACTTGCAGTCTTGGTGTTAATTCACACACAATGGCAAGTTCATACAGCAAAAATTACCTTGTTGGCAGTTCTGCCTCCAGCAGTCCATAGCAGGCTTTAGGGGGCCTGTTTCCCCTACACACAGATCTCATCCCTCCAGCCTGGCACGAGCCTCAGATCCCAGCACAGACATTGCTACTGAGCCCAGCTGTCTTTTAAGGACAGCCAAGTGCTGCCAAAACCCAGACCGGCACTTAAAATCTAGTCCCCTGTTTGACCCCGCCTGACTGCAAATCAGCCCAGCAGCACAAGCTGGGAGGAAAATACCTGTTTTCCCAGACCATACCCTTCACTGTGTCACATAGTCCCCCACCCCCTTTGTTTAACCCTGAGGGTTGAACACTCGCCAGACAATGTACTCGGGACAGGGAATCTGCGCTTCCCTGTAACCGGCCTGACCTGTGTTCCATGGTAAATTTAAGGTTCTGTAGGGAAAGAAACCATCGGGTGACCCAGGCATTTCTGTCTTTGGCCTGGCTCATCCACTTGAGAGGGGAGTGGTCGGTCACCCAAGAAATAGTAGCGGAGAGACTCGAGTGCCCACTTGATAGCTAGGCACTCTCTCTCCACTATACTGTCCCTGGTCTCGGCTAGGGTGAGCTTACGGCTGAGGAAGACAACAGGATGCTCCTCCCCATTGACTTCCTGGAATAGTACAGCACCGAGAACTACTTGGGAGGCATCCGTTTGTACTATAAATTCCCGCTTGAAGTTGGGTGTCACGGAAACCGGGGACCCACACAGGGCCTACATCAAAGCAGATAACGCCTCTTCTGCCCGGTCATCCCAGTGAACCATCACTGACTTATGTCCCTTCAAGAGCCCTGTCAATGGCTCGGCTATCGTAGCAAAGTGGGGGACAAACCTCATGTAATAGCCCACCATCCCCAGGAACGACTTTACTTGCCTAGAGATGACAGGTCGGGGCCAATTCCGTATCGCCTTTATTTTGTTTACTTGGGGTTTGATGACTCCGCACCCAATTACATACCCTAGGTATTTAGTCTCCTCTAACGCTATCGCACACTTATTTGGGTTAGCTGTTAGTCCAGCCTTCCGAAGGGAGTCCACTACGGCCTGTACTTTGGGCAGGTGACTTTCCCAGTCGGTACTGTGAATGACAATATCATCCAGGTAAACCGAGGCATCCCGCGGATGTGGGCGAAGCACAATGTCCATTAGACGTTGAAAAGTGGCGGGGGCGCCATGAAGCCCAAAGGGTAACACCTTATACTGATACAGCCCCTCAGGTGTGATGAAGGCAGTTTTCTCTTTGGCAGCCTCCGTTAAGAGCACCTGCCAGTACCCTTTCGTGAGGTCCAAAACAGAAAAATACTGCGTCGATTAGCTCATCCACCTGGGGCATGGGATATATGAATTTAGATATCTCATTCAGCTTACGAAAATCATTACAAAACTGTAACGTCCCGTTCGGCTTGGGTATTAAGACTATAGGACTAGCCCACTCACTTTTAGACTCCTCAATGACGTCTAGTCGCAGCATTAGCTGCACCTCCTCCGAGATGGCCTGTCTCCGAGCACCCGGTATGGTTTTAACCGGACTTTTTCCTGAGGCTCAATAACAAAGTCATGTTGGATTGTGGAAGTGCATCTAGGGAGGTCCGAGAACACATCTGTGTTCCGACTAACGAACTCCCTGGGATCCTTATCCTATTTAGAGGAGAGGCTGTCAGCAATTTTTACTGTGGCAACCACTTTCCTTGTATCAGACAGAGGGGCTGGAACCTCTTCCTCTAGAAAACCGGATGGCGGGCTGTCTTCAGTATAGGACTCCCTATCTTTCCAAAGTTTTAGCAAATTAACATGTTAAACCTGCTCCGGCTTTCGCCGCCCTGGCTGGTGTACCTTGTAATTTACTTCTCCAACTTTCTCGAGTACCTCATAGTGCCCCTGCCACCTAGCCAGGAACTTGCTGTCCACGGTCGGTACCAAAACAAAAACCTGATCACCCGGGTTTAAAATCTGGACCCGAGCCTGCCGATTATAGACCCGACATTGTGCTTGCTGAGCTGCCTCCATTTGCTCCCTAACAAGAGGTAATACTGTCTCTATCCATTCTTGCATCTGGGTAACGTACTCAAGGACACTTTTATGCGGAGTGGGTTGCTGTTCCAATGCCTCTTTGGCTACGTCCAACAAAACACGAGGATGTCTGCCATATAACAGTTCGAAGGGAGAGAACCCAGTAGAGGCCTGGGGTACCTCTCGCACAGCGAACATGAGATAGGGCAGAAGAAGGTCCCAGTCCTTCCCATCTTTAGACACCACCCTTTTTAACATTTAAAAAAAAATGTTTTGTTAAACCTCTCTACCAGACCGCCCGTTTGTGTATGATAAACAGACATCCATAGCTCTTTTATGTGCAGTAACTTACAGCATTCCTTCATAACCTTGGACATAAAAGGGGTCCCCCGGGCTGTCAAAACCTCTTTCTGACAGACCGGGGGACCCTACACTCGGGAAAACATCTCCATTAACTCTTTAGCTATGAGTTTGGCTGATGTTTGTCGCAGTGGCACCGCCTCCGGTTACCGAGTGGCGTAGCCTAGGATGACTAAGATGTGTTAGTGCCCTCTGGCAGACTTCGGTACTGGGCCTATGAGATCCATAGCTATTCGCTCAAATGGAACCTCGATGATCGGGAGCGGTACTAGGGGACTATGGAAATGGGGCTGGGGCTAGTTACCTGGCAGGTCGGGCAAAACATACAAAACTCGTCCACCTCTCTGAATATACCGGGCCAGTAACACCGCTGTAGTATACGGTCCTGCATTCTCTGCATCCCCAGGTGACCCCAAGAATGTGTTGGTGGGCTAGTTCTAACACGAGTTTGTGATAAGCCTGGGGCACCACCAACTGTTCAACATTCTCACTCCGTAGTTGGTTTACCTGATACAACATATTCTGATGAACCACAAAACAGGGAAACACCGACTCGGCCCCAGGTTGTTGTGGTTCACCATCGATTAGTAATACATTCTCCCAGGCTTGGGATAGTGTTGGGTCTCTGTGTTGTGCTGTACCAAAATTATCCCTGGAGACATTGAGGTCTGCCAATTTAGGACCCGGCGGCAAGTCCTCCACGTCTCCAACCATCACACTTAGCGGGGTTGTCTCCCCCTCTTCCACTGAAGTGGCAGTCATCCCTACCTTCGGCCTCGGGTTCCCAGGGTTTTGGCCTCGAACCTGAGCATGGCCACTATGCTGGGGTTACCCCTGACTCATGGGTATCGGTAACTCTCATATCATGCCACATTGCCGGGATGCCCAGGAAGTCTCTCCCTATTATTAGTTCATAGTGTAGATTTGTGGCAACGGCCACCTCGTGGGTCCACCTGCCGGCCACTGTGGTTAGAGACACCAGACCGGTGGGGTAATCTTTTAAGTCTCCATGAATGCAAATCACCCTGACTTTCCGGCCAGTACACTCAGCGGGCCGCACCAGGGTAGTTCTTACCAGGGACACCAGAATCCAGAAGTCCAGCAGAGCCACTGCCAGAGTGTCTCCCACTTCCACCTGGCACAAGTGGTTATTGTCTAGAGTCTCTGGGGTACCTGTTGCACACAGCTTCCTGGCATATATCGACTAGCGGTAGCCATAGTTAGTATCAATGGGCTCGACCCGATGGGGACAGTCAGCTCTTACGTGGTCAGGCTCCTCACACCGCCAGCAGACTATCTGAGCCATATCCGCGGTGGGTACATCCCGGGCGGGTTTTATCGGCTCAAGTCTCCAGGGTCTGGGGTGGAGATTTCCGGGGTTTGACTATCCACGCCCTGAAAAAATAAAAATTTAGATTCCTGGTTGCCTCATACCGTTCTACCAGGTCCACCATTTCAAGGGCATTACCAGGAGACATCTGGCGGATCCAGTGCTGGAGAGGGTAGGGCAAAGCCCTCCAGAACAAATCGGCTAACAGACAGTCCAGCATAGCAGTGGGACTCAGCACGTCAGGCTTTAGCCATTTTTACAAAAGGTGAAACAAGTTATAATACTGGGGTCTCACGGGCTCAGCCGGGTTAAACTCCCACTGATGCACCCGCTGGGCCCAGACCAACACATTCACCCCAGTCTTGCCAGAATCTCACCCTTGACCTTCTCGTAATCTTGAAAATTGAAATGCACCTGCTGGGGTCCGGATGCCAGGAACAGAGCGACGACCTCAGCCCATTGATCACGGGGTAGTTTCTCCTTCACGGCCACCTTCTTGAACACCGCCAGATAGGTTTCAACTTCAGCTGAGGGGGTCATCTTGGGGATCGCCACACGGACCGCTTTCTGGGCATCGTGGATGCTCTGGGACGCTCCTGCCGCCTGTAAAGCCATCACATGTTGTAACAGCAGCTGGTTTGTTTCTTGCTGCTGCTTATTAGCCTCCCGCTGTTGCAGGTTAGCCTCCACGACGGCCTTCATTACTGCTTCAATTTTGCCGAGTGACATGGGTTGGAATTTAGCTGGTTTGATCCGGGACATACAACCGTGCCCGGAGAAAATGCAAAAACAAAAATACTTCGGCGTTTATGCCAGACTGACTGCGTTTGCCCACATCCTCCACCAGTTGTGGGGTTTCGCTCTGGTAGGCAGGGTAAGTGGACGCAGTACAGAGGCAAATTACCAGTTCTTAAATCAAACTTCAGTGTTTATTCACACATGAGACAAGTTCACACAACAAAATGTCACTTTGCAGTCTTGGTGGTAATTCACACACAATGGCAAGTTCATACAGCAAAAATCACCTTGTTAGCAGTTCTGCCTCCAGCAGTCCATAGCAGGCTTTAGGGGGCCTGTTTCCCCTACACACAGATCTCAGCCCTCCAGCCCGGCACAAGCCTCAGATCCCAGCACAGACATTGCTGCTGAGGCCAGCTGTCTTTTAAGGACAGCCAAGTGCTGCCAAAACCCAGACCGGCACTTAAAATCTAGTCCGCTGTTTGACCCCACCTGGCTGCAAATCAGCCCAGCAGCACAAGCTGGGAGGAAAATGCCTTTTTTCCCAGACCATACCCTTCACTGTGTCACATAGTCCCCCCACTTTGTTCAACCCTGAGGGGGTGAACACTCGCCAGACAATGTACTCGGGACTGGGAATTTGCGTTTCCCTGTAACCGGCCTGACCTGTGTTCCACTGTAAATTTAAGGTTCTGTAGGGAAAGGAACCATCGGGTGACCCGGGCATTTCTGTCTTTGGCCTGGCTCATCCACTTGAGAGGGGAGTGATCAGTCACCCAAGAAATAGTAGCGAAGAGACTCGAGTGCCCACTTGATAGCTAGGCACTCTCTCTCCACTATACTGTCCCTGGTCCCGGCTGGGGTGAGCTTAGGGCTGAGGAAGACAATGGGATTCTCCTCCCCATTGACTTCCTGGAATAGTACAGCACCGAGAAGGTGCAGTCAGGTGCTGGCAAAACCAGGTTCGGCACTTAAAATCCAGTCCGGTGTTTGACCCCACCTGGCTGCAAATTAGCCCAGCAGCACACGCTGGGAGGCAAATACCTGTTTTCCCAGACCATACACTTCATTGTGTCACAATATGTAACACATAAGGCTCCTGTGCCAACCAGGCTGTGACGGAGCAGGGCAGGCGGAGGCCCGACACAGAGGTCCGTCTTATGCTAATAGAAGACGAATGGCCCTTAGTAACGCTTATTTAACCCATTAACACAAAATGTCGTGCATGTACGGCGGGGGATGCTGTGCTAGAACACATTCTGCCGTACATGCGTGGCGGGCTGATCGGGCAGGTGCAGGAGCTGTGCCGGCCTGATTACTGCAGGGGTACTGCAGTCCCTGGTAGCCGGGCCCCTGCTGTATCCGCCGACATCGCTGTTTACATCGCTGTTTACCCCTTCTATGCTGACCGCGACATAGAAGTGGTTTGCGGCATTGAGTCCCCGCGCTGCTGTGGTGTGGGACCCGATGTGTGACGAGGCAGCCCCAATGCGTTGCAGGGGCTGCCCAATGCCTTGCACTGCATGGCGACCTGCCTTCTACGAGTGCCCAGGAGATCCAGCCTTAGGCTGGGTCTCCAAAGCAACCTATTAGTACATTACTCAGTGTAATCCACTAACAGGCAATGCATTACAATACAGATGTATTGTAATGCATTGCTGAGGGGATCAGACCCTCAAAAGTTGAAGTCCCAGAGTGGTACAGAAAGAAAGTTTAAAAAAAGAAGTAAAAAAAAAGGTTTTTCAACAAAATAAATAAAGTTTCAAGTTAAAAAAATAAAAACAATGCCACTTTCCCCTCATTTTATAATAAAAAATACATCCCAAAAAGTGTAATAGCAAGTGATTAAAAATTCATATGCACCCCAAAATTGTACCAATCAAGCCATCATCTCATCCCGCAAAAATTATACCCTACTTAAGACAGTCGCCCAAAAAAATAAAAAAAACTATGGCTCTTGTTTCAAAAATAATATTAGTGTATAAAAAATAAATAAAAAAAGTATACATATTCGGTATTGCCACATCCGTAACAACCTGCTCTATAAAAATATCACATGATTTAACCCCTGAGATGAACACCGTAAAAAAAATCTAATTAAAATGTTGTCAAAAAGCCATTTTGCCACCTTACATCACAAAAAGTGTAATAGCAAGCGATCAAAAAGTCATATGCACCCCAAAATAGTGCCAATTAAACTGTCACCTCATCCCGCAAAAAGGATACCCTACCTAAGACAGTCATTAAAATAAAAAAATATATATGACTTTCAGCAGTTTACAACCACATATGGGCGTATCTATAAACTACAGAATCAGGGCAATAAGTAGTTTCTAAAATGGGGTAACTTTTTTGGAGTTTCTACTCTAGGCGTGCATCAGGGGGGCTTCAAATGGGACATGGTGTCAAAAAAACAGTCCATCAAAATCTGCCTTCCAAAAACCATATGCCGTGTGGCCATACAGTAGTTTGCCAAAAAAGTGAAATTCTGAAATTTCATCTCCATTTTCCATTAATTCTTGTGGGACAGCTAAAGGGTTAACAAAGTTTATAAAATCAGTTTTGAATACCTTGAGGGGTGTAGTTTCAAAAATGGGGTAATTTTTGGGTGGTTTCTATTATGTAAGCCTCACAAAGTGACTTCAGACCTGAAATGGTCCTTAAAAAGTGGGTTTTGGAAATTTTCTGAAAAATGTCAAGATTTGCTTCTAAACTTCTAAGCCTTCTAACGTCCCCGAAAAATAAAATGGCATTTACAAAATGATCCAAACATGAAGTAGACATATGGGAAGTGTAAAGTAATAACTATTATATGAAGTATCACTATCTGTTTTAAAAGCAGAGAAATTAAAATTTGCAAAGTTGCAAATCTTTCCAGTTTTTTGGTAAATTTGGTATTTTTTTTATAAATAAAAAATATATTTTTTTTTTGTTGAATCTCTTTTTATTGATAAATAAAGGTAGACAAGAGAAATCACGGTGTACAATGACCAATAATAGTACAGTCACAATTCAAGATACATATAACAAGCAGGAGTTGAGCATCTGGAGGTAATCGGAACTAGACAAAGGCTAGGTGTCTAGCAGGTTCTTAAAGCTGAATGAAGCTGAATGGAGCAGATAAATGCTGTATAATGACCAGGGCGACATATATGTATCCTAATCAGCAAGTGTGTGTCAACTAAAATATAGTCGAATATCAAGCACACTGTGACAAACGGTAGAAAGGAAGAGAAAGAAGAAGAAGAGTAGAATAGAGGATGGGAAAGAGGTAAAAAAGGGAGGGGGGGTTGTCCTTTGTAATCAGGAGGTACAGTAAATGGAAGGAATGTCAAGCTGACTTGAAGCTCATGACGGCGAGAGAGATCTCAATATGCAAACCACTACTGTCATCAACGCTAGAGGCCATGAACAAAACCGGGAGAGAATGAGTCCAGATTAAACGGAGGAGGGTGGCGATCCTGGGATCTCTTAGTATAGACCTAAGGGAGAGTATGTTCTCCCCAGGGTGAGCTAATCTCAACTCTGATGTATGTGCTATATTCACGAGAACTTCCTATATGCTTTCCAGGGACCCCAAATCTTCAGGAAGGTTAAACAAGAATGAGTCTCCCAATGGGCTAATTCCTCAAAGCGATACAATTGATCTACTTTTTCTATCCACGCCGAGGTAGGGGGAGGGAAATCCTTTAGCCAATAGAAGGGTATGAGTAACCTAGCAGCTGTAATTAGCATAGTGGGAAGATTGCGTTTCGAAGGGGTAAAACTGACGGATGGGCACCAGAGTAGGACTAATTTGGGATCTAGTGTGATGGATAAGGAACATATTTGGTTGATCATCTCCTTAATTTCCAGCCAAAAGGCTTGGATGTGATGGCAGAACCACCAAATATGTGAAATTGAGCCCGTGCCAGACCTGCATCTCCAGCACTGTTCCGATATATTAGGATTGATACTATGAAGAAACTCTGGTGTCTTGTACCACCTGGAGAGCAGTTTGTACGAGTTTTCTTGAATTCTGATGCACCTATTAAAGCCGTGGGAGTTGGTTAATATAAATGCTTTCTCTGGATCAGAAAGAGTGATAGAAAGTTCTTTTTCCCAGGCTTGTATAAAACGAACAGCTGGGAGTTTATATGATAAGGCCGATTTGTACGAAAGGGAAAACAGATTTCTGGGAAGGGGATTTCTATCTAACAGTTGTTCAAGCCAAGATTTAGGGTTTTGGGGATTGTGGGGTACCGAGGCTGAGCTAATATCTCTGTGGAAATCGTGCAGGTGGAAAAAGGGTGATGCGCGGACTTTGGGAAGGGTTAATATGTCGTCCCAAGCTAGAGACCCATCCCTCGCTTGTATGTCTTTTAAGGTAAACGATGATAATAGGGGCCAAACTGCAGAGAGCTGAGTAATTTGAGGATGTGTGTGTAATTGTAGTAGATCTAAGGGCAGGTTCGGGGACGGGAATTGAATAGCGCGGTTGTCATAGAACTCGGTCCAAACCGCTAGTGCCCCTTTCAGAAGTGTAGGATGCGTTTTTTCTCTTCTAAAAGGTCTGATCCCCCAAAGAATGGCTTTATCAGAGATAGTTAACATTGATTTTTCCATTTCCGTGCAGAGACAGGGTTAGGAGATAGCAACTCTAGACATCTAGTTAGTTGCATAGCTTTATAATATAAGTGTATGTCTGGCAGACCAAAGCATCTGAATCTCTTCTCTCTAATCAGAGTAGCGTAGGCTATTCTAGGCGATTTGCTACCCCATAGAAAAAAGGACAATACCCTACGAGTCTCCACGAAAAAGGAATTTGGTAGCCAAATTGGGAGAACTTGGAGGAGATAAAGTAGCTTAGCACTATATATACCTTAAGAAAAAATTTCCGCCCCACCCAAGAAATAAAGGGAAGTTTTATGGACTTAAGATGGGACCGAATTGATTGTAGAAGAGGGGTATAATTAAGGGAAAGAAGGTTGGCAGAGATGTGAATCCCCAAAAACTGTATGCTTTTGGAGGCCCATGTAAAGGGGGTGGTCCGTTTAAGTGAGGTAGGTATGGAGGCGGGGCATGATATATTTAAGGCCATCGACTTGTTGTAATTAATTAAAAAATTAGACACATATCCAAAGTCTCGAAATATGGATATTAATCTGGGAAACACGATTAAAGGGTTGGAGGTCATAACTAGGAGATCATCGGCGAATGCTGCGGTCAGGTGTGTATGGCAGGCGCCTATTTTAATTCCCTGGATTTCGGGATCTTGCCTGATCTTGGAAAGCAAAGTTTCCATTACTAAAACAAATAAAGCTGGTGATAATGGACAACCTTGTCGCGTGCCATTTGAGATATGAAACGGTGGCGACAAGGTGCCATTCATTTTCACCCTCGCCGATGGCGTAGAATATAGAGTAGAGACCGCCTGGATGAACTGAGAAGAGAGGCCGAAGGCTGACCGAGTCGCCGCCATGTATTGCCAGTTGACTCTGTCAAAAGCCTTTTCTGCGTCTGTGCTCAGCAAAGCCATTGGAGTATGTGTGGTTTGGGCATGAGCTATTAATCGCAACAAGCGTACCGTGTTCTCTTTTCCCTGCCAACTTTTAACAAAACCTACTTGCTCCTTGTTTATTACGGTGGGCAGGACTGTCTGAATGCGTTGGGCTAGGATTTTAGCCCACCATTTAATATCAGTGTTGAGCAAGGATATCGGTCGGTAATTCCCGCAATTAAGTGGGTCTTTATTAGTTTTGTGTAGGATTGTGACATGAGCCTCTAGGGCCTGGTTCGGAAGTGAACCCCCTTTGAGGAGGTAGTTGCATAATGTTGCAAAGTGAGGTATTAAAGTTTTGCGAAACGTTTTGTAGTACTGTATAGTGAAACCATCTGGACCTGGGCTTTTGCCAGACGGAATGGATGTCAATACTTGTGAGACTTCTTTTAAAGATATTGGGGCAGTCAGCTGGCCGGAATGAGATGTACAGGGTGGGCCATTTATATGGATACACCTTAATAAAATGGGAATGGTTGGTGATATTAACTTCCTGTTTGTGGCACATTAGTATATGTGAGGGGGGAAACTTTTCAAGATGGGTGGTGACGATGGCGGCCATTTTGAAGTCGGCCATTTTGAATCCAACTTTTGTTTTTTCAATAGGAAGAGGGTCATGTGACACATCAAACTTATTGGGAATTTCACAAGAAAAACAATGGTGTGCTGTGCTTGGTTTTAACGTAACTTTATTCTTTCATGAGTTATTTACAAGTTTATGACCACTTATAAAATGTGTTTAATGTGCTGCCCATTGTGTTGGATTGTCAATGCAACCCTCTTCTCCCACTCTTCACACACTGATAGCAACACCGCAGGAGAAATGCTAGCACAGGCTTCCAGTATCCGTAGTTTCAGGTGCTGCACATCTCGTATCTTCACAGCATAGACAATTGCCTTCAGATGACCCCAAAGATAAAAGTCTAAGGGGGTCAGATCGGGAGACCTTGGGGGCCATTCAACTGGACCACGACGACAAATCCACTTTCCAGGAAACTGTTAATCTAGGAATGCTCGGACCTGACACCCATAATGTGGTGGTGCACCATCTTGCTGGAAAAACTCAGGGAACATGCCAGCTTCAGTGCATAAAGAGGGAGACACATCATCATGTAGCAATTTTGCATATCCAGTGGCCTTGAGGTTTCCATTGATGAAGAATGGCCCCACTATCTTTGTACCCCATATACCACACCATACCATAAATTTTTTTGTTCCAACAGTCTTGGAGGGATCTATCCAATGTGGGTTAGTGTCAGACCAATAGCGGTGGTTTTGTTTGTTAACTTCACCATTCACATAAAAGTTTGCCTCATCACTGAACAAAATCTTCTGCGTAAACTGAGGGTCCTGTTCCAATTTTTGTTTTGCCCATTCTGAAAATTCAGTGCGCCGATCTGGGTCATTCTCGTTGAGATGCTGCAGTAGCTGGAGTTTGTAAGGGTGCCATTTGTGAGTAGCTAATATCCGCCGAAGGGATGTTCGACTAATGCCACTCTCCAGTGACGTGCGGCGAGTGCTACGCTGTGGGCTCTTGCTGAATGAAGCTAGGACAGCCACTGATGTTTCTTCATTAGAGAATTACAGATTTCATGCGTCCACATTTTGGCAAATCCAACACTGAACCAGTTTCACGAAACTTACCAAGCAGTTTGCTAACTGTAGCATGGGAGATGGGTGGTCTCATAGGTCTTGCATTGAAATCTGCTGCAATGACCCGGTTACTGCGTTCACCAGACATCAACACAATTTCTATCCGCTCCTCACGTGTTAACCTCGGCGACATGTCAATGGCTGTAAACAAAGAGAAACTTGTAAATAACTCATGAAAGAATACAGTTACGTTAAAACCAAGCAAACCATTGTTTTCTTGTGAAATTCCCAATAATTTTGATGTGTCACATGACCCTCTTCCTATTGAAAAAAACAAAAGTTGGATTCAAAATGGCCGACTTCAAAATGGCCGCCATGGTCACCACCCATCTTGAAAAGTTTCCCCCCTCACATATACTAATGTGCCACAAACAGGAAGTTAATATCACCAACCATTCCCATTTTATTAAGGTGTATCCATATAAATGGCCCACCCTTTTAGATATTTTGGGCAATTTAAGAGAGGAGAGGAATGCTTCAGTTGCTCCTGTCAATGAGAAGGGGGGATTTGTAGGGAGGGGAGAGGAGGCGGATAAGTTGTACAAGTCTGCATAAAAGTTTTGGAATGCCCGAGCTATCTCAGGGGTGGACTTATGTAGCACGCCCGAGGAGTCTTTGATAGCTGAAATGAATGAATCGGAGTGTTGTTTCTTCAGCATAGCAGACATGAGTTTATTTCCTCTATCACCATGGGCATATGCTCGAAATCTAGACCTGAGAAGGATTTTTGCCAAAGTGATATTTAACAGGTTCTTAAGCTCTATACGGAGTTGTGCCAGCTTTTGGGCTTTTTCTCTGGTCGTAGTTTGTTTGTAGGAAACTTCAACTTGAGAAATTTGTGACAAGAGGGCATCTAGAGCTGCTGTGCGCTGTTTTTTAATTTTTGAGCCCAGAGCTATAAGCTCTCCCCTTATGACAGACTTGTGAGCCTCCCAGACTATAGATGGGGAAATTGAGTCTGAGGAGTTAAGGGTGAAATATTCCGTGAGGGATTTAGTAATTTGCGTGATATGTGGTTGGTCTGCTATTAAGGTCTCGTTTAGACGCCAACTCCGCTCCCTTTTGGGTAGATTTTTTAATAAAATATGAAGATATATTGGAGCGTGATCCGATAGCATAACATTACCAATACTAGCCCCAGTGACCAATGCCACATGAGGAGATGATAGGAACAGGTAGTCAAGCCTGGAGAAAGTGGATTTGGCGTGAGAGTAATATATATAGTCTATGCACGTGGGATTGAGAGTTCTCCAAACATCTGTCACCCCCAATTCATGTAGACTGACTTTCAGTCTGCCTAACAATTTATGTGAAATCTGCGAGCGCTTAGAGAAAGAGTCTAAGTCTGGCGTTAGTGACAGGTTAAAGTCCCCTCCCAGGACAACCATGCCCTCTTTAACCACCTCCGGACCGCTGTACGCACAGACGCGTCCTGGAGGTGGTTGATTCATTCCGAGTGGACGCGCCGGCGCGTCCTCTCGCGATGGCCGAGATTTCCTGTGAACGCGCGCACACAGGTGCGCGCGCTCACAGGAACGGAAGGTAAGAAAGTGGATCTCCAGCCTGCCAGCGGCGATCGTTCGCTGGCAGGCTGGAGATGTGATTTTTTTAACCCCTAACAGGTATATTAGACGCTGTTATGATAACAGCGTCTAATATACCTGCTACCTGGTCCTCTGGTGGTCCCCTTTGTTTGGATCGACCACCAGAGGACACAGGTAGCTCAGTAATATGTTGCACCAAGCACCACACTACACTACCCCCCCCCCGTCACTTATTAACCCCTTATTCACCCTTGATCACCCCTGATCACCCCATATAGACTCCCTGATCACCCCCCTGTCATTGATTACCCCCCTGTCATTGATCACACCCCTGTAAAGCTCCATTCAGACGTCCGCATGATTTTTACGGATCCACTGATAGATGGATCGGATCCGCAAAACGCACACGGACGTCTGAATGGAGCCTTACAGGGGCATGATCAATGACTGTGGTGATCACCCCATATAGACTCCCTGATCACCCCCCTGTCATTGATTACACCCCTGTCATTGATCACCCCCCTGTAAAGCTCCATTCAGACGTCCGCATGATTTTTACGGATCCACTGATAGATGGATCGGATCCGCAAAACGCACACGGACGTCTGAATGGAGCCTTACAGGGGCATGATCAATGACTGTGGTGATCACCCCATATAGACTCCCTGATCACCCCCCTGTCATTGATTACCCCCCTGTCATTGATCACCCCCCTGTAAAGCTCCATTCAGACGTCCGCATGATTTTTACGGATCCACTGATAGATGGATCGGATCCGCAAAACGCACATGGACGTCTGAATGGAGCCTTACAGGGGCATGATCAATGACTGTGGTGATCACCCCATATAGACTCCCTGATCACCCCCCTGTCATTGATTACCCCCCTGTCATTGATCACCCCCCTGTAAAGCTCCATTCAGATGTCCGCATGATTTTTACGGATCCACTGATAGATGGATCAGATCCGCAAAACGCATACGGACGTCTGAATGAAGCCTTACAGGGGCGTGATCAATGACTGTGGTGATCACCCCATATAGACTCCCTGATCACCCCCCTGTCATTGATTACCCCCCTGTCATTGATCAACCCCCTGTAAAGCTCCATTCAGACGTCCGCATGATTTTTACGGATCCACTGATAGATGGATCGGATCCGCAAAACGCACACGGACGTCTGAATGGAGCCTTACAGGGGCATTATCAATGACTGTGGTGATCACCCCATATAGACTCCCTGATCACCCCCCTGTCATTGATTACCCCCCTGTCATTGATCAACCCCCTGTAAAGCTCCATTCAGATGTCCGCATGATTTTTACGAATCCACTGATAGATGGATCGGATCCGCAAAACGCACACGGACGTCTGAATGTAGCCTTACAGGGGTGTGATCAATAACTGTGGTGATCACCCCATATAGACTCCCTGATCACCCCCCTGTCATTGATCACCCCCCTGTCATTGATCACCCCCCTGTCATTGATCACCCCCCCTGTCATTGATCACCCTCTGTAAGGCTCCATTCAGACATTTTTTTGGCCCAAGTTAGCGGAATTTTTTTTTTTTTTCTTACAAAGTCTCATATTCCACTAACTTGTGTCAAAAAATTAAATCTCACATGAACTCACCATACCCCTCACGGAATCCAAATGCGTAAAAATTTTTAGACATTTATATTCCAGAGTTCTTCTCACGCTTTAGGGCCCCTAGAATGCCAGGGCAGTATAAATACCCCATATGTGACCCCATTTCGGAAAGAAGACACCCCCAGGTATTCCATGAGGGGAATATTGAGTCCATGAAAGATTGAAATTTTTGTCCCAAGTTAGCGGAAAGGGAGACTTTGTGAGAAAAAAATAAATAAAATCAATTTCCGCTAACTTGTGCCAAAAAAAAAAAAATTTCTATGAACTCGCCATGCCCCTCATTGAATACCTTGGGGTGTCTTCTTTCCAAAATGGGGTCACATGTGGGGTATTTATACTGCCCTGGCATTCTAGGGGCCCTAAAGCGTGAGAAGAAGTCTGAGATCCAAATGTCTAAAAATGCCCTCATAAAAGGAATGTGGGCCCCTTTGCGCATTTAGGCTGCAAAAAAGTGTCACACATCTGGTATCGCCGTACTCAGGAGAAGTTGGGAAATGTGTTCTGGGGTGTCATTTTACATATACCCATGCTGGGTGAGAGAAATATCTTGGCAAAAGACAACTTTTCCCATTTATTTATACAAAGTTGGCATTTGACCAAGATATTTATCTCACCCAGCAAGGGTATATGTGAAATGACACCCCAAAACACATTCCCCAACTTCTCCCGAGTACGGCGATACCAGATGTGTGACACTTTTTTGCAGCCTAGGTGGGCAAAGGGGCCCACATTCCAAAGAGCACCTTTCGGATTTCACAGGTCATTTACCTACTTACCACACATTAGGGCCCCTGGAAAATGCCAGGGCACTATAACTACCCCACAAGTGACCCCATTTTGGAAAGAAGACACCCCAAGGTATTCCGTAAGGGGCATGGCGAGTTCCTAGAATTTTATATTTTTTGTCACAAGTTAGTGGAAAATGATGATTATTTTTTTTTTATTTTTTTTTTTTTACAAAGTCTCATATTCCACTAACTTGTGACAAAAAATAAAAACTTCCATGAACTCACTATGCCCATCAGCGAATACCTTGGGGTGTCTTCTTTCCAAAATGGGGTCACTTGTGGGGTAGTTATACTGCCCTGGCATTCTAGGGGCCCAAACTCCTTACCACACATTTGGGCCCCTAGAATGCCAGGGCAGTATAACTACCCCACAAGTGACCCCATTTTGGAAAGAAGAGACCCCAAGGTATTTCGTGATGGGCATAGTGAGTTCATAGAACTTTTTATTTTTTGTCACAAGTTAGTGGAATATGAGACTTTGTAAGAAAAAAAAAAAAAAAAAAAAATCATAATTTTCCGCTAACTTGTGACAAAAAATAAAAAGTTCTATGAACTCACTATGCCCATCAGCGAATACCTTAGGGTGTCTACTTTCCGAAATGGGGTCATTTGTGGGGTGTTTGTACTGTCTGGGCATTGTAGAACCTCAGGAAACATGACAGGTGCTCAGAAAGTCAGAGCTGCTTCAAAAAGCGGAAATTCACATTTTTGTACCATAGTTTGTAAACGCTATAACTTTTACCCAAACCATTTTTTTTTTACCCAAACATTTTTTTTTTATCAAAGACATGTATAACAATAAATTTAGAGCAAAATTTATATATGGATCTCTTTTTTTTTGCAAAATTTTACAACTGAAAGTGAAAAATGTCATTTTTTTGCAAAAAAATCGTTAAATTTTGATTAATAACAAAAAAAGTAAAAATGTCAGCAGCAATGAAATACCACCAAATGAAAGCTCTATTAGTGAGAAGAAAAGGAGGTAAAATTCATTTGGGTGGTAAGTTGCATGACCGAGCAATAAACGGTGAAAGTAGTGTAGGTCAGAAGTGTAAAAAGTGGCCTGGTCTTTCAGGGTGTTTAAGCACTGGGGGCTGAGGTGGTTAAATTGCGCTAAGAGCTTAAGTGTGTTGCGCAGCCATTGTGCTTGCCCTCTATTGGGGGCGTAAACGTTTGCAAGTGTTAGCGTGTTATCAGCTATGGTGCCTTTCACAAATAGATATCGACCTTCAGGGTCAGCAACAGTAGAGATATGTCTAAATGGAAGTTGCCTACCTATAGCAATGCTAACTCTCTTGCTGGAAGAGGCATAAGTTCTGTGGAACCACTGGGAAAATTGTCTAGCTGGTATATTGGGTATCTTACCCGTCTTAAAATGGAATTCCTGCAGAAAAGCGATGGAGGTCTTGGCTTTACATAGGAGAGAGAGAATGTGGGATGTCTTCCTTAGTTCGTTCAGACCTCTAACGTTCAACGATGATACTACAATAGATGTCATAGTTGTAAGTGTGTAAGTAGTAAAGTGATACCATGAGATCCTTCCAATAATAGCAAAAGGACAGGGAAAGGAGGAGAGGGGTTAAGGAGTGACAAAAAGGTTTGGTTGACAGTACAGGAAAAGTGGTATGGAAAGCATAACACATAATAAAGCATTAACATTCGTCTTGCAAGACTCCTGAGGGGAAGATTGGTACCTCTGATTGACCCACAGCCAGAGGAGGTCTCAGGAGGGCTCAAAATAAACCATCAGGAAAAGAAGGTTCCTAGAACTAGGTAAAATGCTGGCAGTAAACCCTAAATCATAGGGGAACATGTAACTAAAATGGCAAACACGCCATAAAGTTGGTTAATGAAAATGGCGTAGGGGAAGCGCCCATAAGAGCGAATCACTAAGATAGCCCAGAGAGCTCTACATCAGGGCTCTCACTACAGGTCTGACCTTTTCAGATACGACTACCCCATCTCTGTAGATCCTGAAGAGGGGATTCAGGTCAACAACAGGTTGACATATAATCCACTGAGCCACCTAGGCAAATATATGCTAAAGGTGTAAGCAAGTGAAAGGGGAGGCTACAGGTAACAATAAGCCCCCTCTCCAAAACGAATCATATTTTGATAACAAGAAAGAAATGTGGGGGTTCCTCTTAGAACACAACATAGACAGATGATCAACGTCCTCTTCTGGTTTTATCTGCTTTCCCTGGCGTAACCTTTTGCCAGGCATCAGGATGAGGCAGCACAGGTAGAGGGATGTTGTGATCAGCAGTAAGCCAGGAAGGTATATCAATAGGAGTAATGCCTAAAATGTCCCAGGCTGGTTTCAGGTCAGAAGGGGAGCGAATGATGATTTGTTTCCCGTTCCTAGTGAAGGATAAACCGAATGGTATAGCCAGCGGAACGGAGTAGATGTAGACCTCAACACATCCAGCAACGGGCGCAGGGCACGGCGCTTTGCAAGGGTGAAGGGCGCCAGGTCTTGGAAGAAAAGGATAGGGCTACCTTCATACCGGATCTGCGCCTCCTCTCTAGCTGCCTTCAGGAGAGCTGCCGTGTCTATGTAGCTCAAAAGTCCACAGATGACATCACGCGGCGGCTAGTTGGGTTTCGGTGCAGGTCTCAGGGCCCTGTGGATTCTTTCAATAACAATACTCTCTGCCCTGTCTTGGCCTAGCAGAGAAGCAAAGATCTTGCGCGCTGCTGACTGGAGTGATTCAGGCGCGAATAATTCAGGAAGACCGCGGATGCGCAGGTTCCGTCTTCTGCTGCGGTTCTCCTGGTCTTCTAAGCGTAGGTATGCCTCGTTGAGCAGGTCTGTGTGGGCTTTGAGCATATCACCTACTTTTTCCCTGTGAGTCAAGATCACCTCCTGTGTATTCTCCAGAGCAACCACTCTGTGGCCTTGGTGTCTCAGATCCTCCTTAATGTCTGCCAAATCTTTCTTTAATGGCGATAGAGCCGATTCTAAGACAGCCCGGAGGGTAGATTCTGAGATGGGGGAGGTCCGACGGCGAGGTCCTGCTTCAGATGCATCAGAGATGCTGCCGGTCTCCGAGAGGTCCTCCATATCTGAGTGCTGAGCGCCATCTTGGCTGCACCGACGCTTGTGATTTAAGCTTTAGTTTTCAGATATTTGTCCATGTCAGGCTGCTTTAACCGCCTCCGGACCGCCGAATGCAGGGACGCGTCCTGGAGGCGGTCGATTCATTCCTCCTGGACGCATATACGCATTCTCTCGCAAGACGCAAGATTTCGGTCAGAGCCGGCCCGCGAATGCGCATCGCGGGCCGGCAAAAGTTAGAGGAGTATTTCGTCAGCAACCTGCCAGCCAATGATCGTTGCTGGCAGGTTGCTGATTTTTAAAAAATCGAATCACAAGCCATCTAACACCTTATATTTGTAAATATAAGTGTTAAATGGCTTCTCTGCTCATCTGCTGGTCCTTTTGGTCGGTTGGATCCAGCAGAGGAGCAGACATCACTGTGAGTACCCAGCAAACACCACACTTAGCCCCAGATCACCCTCCATCACCCCCATCACCCGAATTAACCCCTTGATCGCCCCTGTCAATCACCTAGTGAAAAGTGTAAACTGTCACTTTTTTTTTTTCACTGGTATTGACTGTTAGGTTTAGGATAGTTTAGGTCCCTTTGGTAGGTAGTTAGCGTCAGTTAGCGCCCAGCCCACCGCACCGCAGTCACTTATTCGCTGATTAGCGTATCGCTAATCAGCTTTTGTACTTTTATAGTATCTGTAAGTGATCAAAACTGATCACAGTCAGATCTATAATTGTATTAGTGTCACCTTAGTTCGCCCTCCACCCAAAACGCAGTGTTTGCCCGATCAGGCCTGATCGGTCGCCCACACGTGCGTTCATCCACGCCCGCCACACCGCAGTGACAAAAGGTTTGATATTTTTTATCAACCACAGCGGCCTCCGGTACTTCGCTAGCCTCCCATTTGTAAGACAGGCTTGCTTTTTTTCTTGGGTAGTCTCAAGGAATACCCCTAAATTTAGTAGTCCAAATGTCAAACAGGGGGTATTCTTCTGAAGAGGCCTACAGGATTCTGACCCAGTCGGATGAGGAATGGGAACCATCATCTGATGAATCTAGCGGGTCAGAATATGAACCTGTAGAGAGCAGTGGCAGTCTGACCCAAAGTTCGGACGAGGAGGTTGAGGTCCCTGATAGCACCAGGCGTACCAGGCCCCGTGTCGCTAGACCACAGGTTGTGCAGGATCCGTTTCAAGGGCAGCAGAGTGGGGCTGGCGCTGTTGGATTACGTGGTGAGGCATACACCAGCAGCGCAGCCCATCCTGGACCTAGTACCAGCACTGCCGTACAACCTGGTGAAGTGGCGAGCACCAGAAGGGCAGTTGAAGCTGGTACGGTGGCACGTGCAATAGTTACCCCGTCGCAGCCACCGCAAAGACAGGCCCGTAGAGCCCCTAGAGTCCCTGAGGTGCTGGCAAATCCTGATTGGCAGTCCCCAACTTCAGCCGCACCTGTAGTTCCCCCTTTCACCGCCCAGTCTGGAGTTTGGGTTGAGACAGCTCAGATCGGTTCGGCCCTGGGATTTTTTGAGCTGTTCTTGACTGCGGAGCTCTTGGACTTAGTTGTGGCAGAAACAAATCGGTATGCCACTCAATTTATATCCGCCAACCCGGGAAGCTTTTATGCCCAGCCTTTTTGGTGGAAACCAGTCCAAGTTTCTGAATTTAAAATTTTTCTGGGCCTTCTCCTGAACATGGATCTTACCAAAAAGCATGAATTGCGGTCATATTGGTCCACGAACCCGATTCATCACATGCCCATGTTCTCTGCTGCTATGTCCAGGACACGTTTTGAGACCATCCTGCATTTCCTGCACTTTAGCGACAACAGCACCTCTCGTCCCAGATGCCACCCAGCTTTTGACCGGCTCCACAAAATTCGGCCCCTCATAGACCACTTCAACCAGAAATTTCCAGATTTGTATAACCCTGAGCAAAACATCTGCGTAGACGAGTCCCTAATACATATTACCGGGCGCCTTGGCTTCAAACAATACATCCCAAGCAAGCGCGCCCGGTATGGGGTCAAATTATAACTTTTACCCAAACCATTTTTTTTTTACCCAAACATTTTTTTTTTATCAAAGACATGTATAACAATAAATTTAGAGCAAAATTTATATATGGATCTCGTTTTTTTTGCAAAATTTTACAACTGAAAGTGAAAAATTTCATTTTTTTGCAAAGAAATCGTTAAATTTCGATTAATAACAAAAAAAGTAAAAATGTCAGCAGCAATGAAATACCACCAAATGAAAGCTCTATTAGTGAGAAGAAAAGGAGGTAAAATTCATTTGGGTGGTAAGTTGCATGACCGAGCAATAAACGGTCAAAGTAGTGTAGGTCAGAAGTGTATGGCCTGGTCATTAAGGGTGTTTAAGCTAAGGGGGCTGAAGTGGTTAAACGATTTGGTGTCGAGTCTGCCTGTTCCTTAGGCTTGTCTTTGCCGAGTTTCCCCATATTTGCTTATATGTAGCGCTAGTTATAGGGTATAACTGCCAGCTCGGATAAGGAGCTCAGTTTCAAGTGGCCATTCAGCAGCACGGCCAGGCTCCGCCCCAAAAAATGAAATATTTTGATTCAAATTTACCACTGTCATGAAGTACAATATTTGACGAGAAAACAATCTCAGAATGGCTTGGATAAGTAAAAGCGTTTTAAAGTTATCAACACATAAAGTGACACACTTCACCTTTTCATACTTACCTGCTGCCAGCGCGCCGTTCACTTCCTGGTTCTGGCTGGGGGCGGGCTTCATCTTACGGGACAGTCTTATACACAATATATCGGACTGTTGCACAGTATCATGTACCCTATAGTCTTCTCTGTGATCTCTGGAAAGTGTTCTCCATACGGGAAAATAGACCTCTGGTCCAGGGTACTTACATAGAAAAATGAATAGCCTAAAGGCTAAAGAAAACCCTGCTTCTGACCCTTATGATAAATCATAACTTACATTTGATACCTAAACACCAAAAGGAAAAAAGAATTTTCAAAACCTGCTGTTTCTCTAGATGACCTTATGTTGATAGTAGTGTTAATAGAGTCTCAAGAGTCTATAAAAGCAGGTACCCTACTTGTATAAGCATTTGAGACTCAGTTTTTCTATGTAAGTACCCTGGACCAGAGGTCTATTTTCCCGTATGGAGAACACTTTCCTGAGATCACAGAGAAGACTATAGGGTCCATGATACTGTGCAACAGTCCGATATATTGTGTATAAGACTGTTCCGTAACTGCCTCCTGTACATTCGTCCCAGACCCCACCCAGTGCCACCAGACCACTACTGCTCCCTGCCACAACTACCAGACGTCCCTGTTCAATTCTTATTGCATTGAGTTTTGCATAGTCTACAGCTCCGATCCCTATGTGACATATTTGGTGCTTAAAGAAAGGTAGGGGTTTAGTCTTCTGAGAGATATATTTAAAATGGTCAAAATTTGCTATATATGCATGGAAGACATTATAGAGGAGACTGGTAATGGTTTCCCTGCATGAATAGTAATCCCTTAATGTTATATAAGCCTACGTATTTTTTTATATATATATATATATATATATATTTGTGGTCATGGCTACGGCCAAGAGATATCTGAAGAACCCTAGGGAGAGAAACAACGGGAACAACCTAACCGAGCTAGGCGTGTCTTAGCTGACCTGACTAAATGGCTTGTTGTGTGCCCTAAGCCATGATCGTGGGTAGGCCTGTAAGTGGGCATACCCTGTGGAAATGAGAAGATAAGGGAGGGAGGTTGAGGCACCTGAGAACACACGCCTGTGAGTGAGGCTGTGGCTCGTATATGAAGAGCCTCCGCCCCTCCCACAAATGCAGGCTGACTAATCAGTCTTACCAACTTGTGGTCATGGCTACGGCCAAGAGATATCCGAAGAACCCTAGGGAGAGAAACAACGGGAACAACCTAACCGAGCTAGGCGTGTCTTTGCTGACCTGACTAAATGGCTTGTTGTGTGCCCTAAGCCATGATCGTGGGTAGGCCTGTAAGTGGGCAAAAACCAAGCCAAGTAGGGTAGAAAAGGAACTCTAATGGCATGTGCAAACTAATCCCCAAGCCAACTGCAAGGCGTCAGGGATCTAGAGCGAAAAATTTGGGGTGTATGAGGCAAGGCCATAAGGAGACCTACAACCCATCTTGTCGATGACAAGGCCAGAGACATGATGCTCAATATTGCGGATGCTGCCCCAAAGCGGAATGGAGGACCGGGAATACGTTGTGAAATGGATCATGAAAACCAACTGAACCTAAAAGTTCTAAAGTTTTGGTTCTAGGGAGTACTGGCAATGCCCTAGCCTCAGGAGATCGTGGGACCAAAACCTAACTGCCTAGTCTATGCAGGAATGAGGGCCAAAAAGAACTATGTAGATAGGAAGAGAATCCTTGAATAGTTCCCCAGACAACAGCTATCTGCTAGCCGTGGTCCGCGCGTTGTTGTACTGTGTGCCCCTGAGAATTGTTTTAACGCTTGAGACGTGAAGACCGACCTACTATCTGAATCTTCTACTGTGAGGAAATGCTGAACCTTGTCCAAAACACGATTTAACGTGGTTGTAGAGAGTCTGAGGTTAGTGCGGCAAGAAGCTACGAAGCCATAATATACAAGATTCTGTCTATGACCTCCCATGAGTGAGGGAATGCAATTGCAATGAAGCTACCGGCGAAAATGAATTCCTAGTCGTGGTAAAAAGGCAAAGACTTTGCGCGGGGACCTGGTTGACAAGATATGGTCGACTACGATCAGAGACTGAAATGCTAGAGGGAATTACCCTACTTGTTCCTCCTCTGGCAGGACCTGAACGAAAGCATGAACAATTAAAGCAAGACTAAATATCTGCGTAAGACATGGGGCCGAAGCAGTCATCGGGCCCCCGAAGCCATGGGGCCGAAGCCGTCATCGGGCCCCCGAAGCCATGGGGCCGAAGCAGTCGTCGGGCCCCCGAAGCCATGGGGCAGAGTTTTTTTTTTGTTTGTTTTTTAAATCAAGAAATTATGACTATAATAAGTGACCTGAATAAGGTGCAGGTGAAATTAAACCATGAGCCTGACTGATGTGGCAGGCGATACCTAAGATAAACTACGTGGCCTGAATAACATGCAAGGCGAAATATCATTAGGAACGAGACCTGACCGACGTGGAAGGTGACTCCCAACATGAATTCAACTGCATGACCTGAAAAGACGAATGGAAACGTGACAGAAAATGGAGATAATAACGGACATTAACTAAAATGAAACCTAAATAACAAAGGTTGGCAAGCAGATAAAGATGTGAGTCATTCAAAACCAAAAGCATAGCTGCACAGGTGGACAGACAACCATTGGTCGGACCCCTGAAGCCATGGGGCCGAAGCAACCACCAGGGGCCTATGGGGCCGGGCAGCCACCGGGGTGCGAACTTTAGAATTGAGGACGGCTGGGGAAAAGATTGGGGCTTAACCCGACGGGTAAAGACATGGGGTAAAGCCTCTTAATGAAATGAGGCTGAAATGAACCGCAAGTACTAATCTGTAAAATATAAATGAACAAAAGAAAACTTCTGAAAGGTGTGCCATGGAAAATAGTATCAGATGGCCGTATGACCTACCAATGTCGATGACAATTGTGAAATCCTCTAAGCCAAGAGCCACTCCAGCGAGTCCCTTATGGCGGGAGCCATGCGTGCGAGTCCCTTATGGCGGGAGCCATGCGTGCGAGTCCCTTATGGCGGGAGCCATGCGTGCGAGTCCCTTATGGCGGGAGCCATGCGTGCGAGTCCCTTATGGCGGGAGCCATGCGTGCGAGTCCCTTATGGCGGGAGCCATGCGTGCGAGTCTCTTATGGTGCGAGCCATGCGTGCGAGTCCCTTATGGTGGGAGCCATGCGTGCGAGTCCCTTATGGCGGGAGCCATGCGTGCGAGTCCCTTATGGCGGGAGCCATGCGTGCGAGTCCCTTATGGCGGGAGCCATGCGTGCGAGTCCCTTATGGCGGGAGCCATGCGTGCGAGTCTCTTATGGCGGGAGCCATGCGTGCAAGTCTCTTATGGCGGGAGCCATGCGTGCGAGACTCTTATGGCGGGAGCCATGCGTGCGAGTCTCATATGGCAGAAGCCATGCGTGCGAGACTCTTATGGCGGAAAAATGTATCAGATGGCCGTGCGAACTACAAGTGTTAGTGCCAATCGTGAGGTCCTATAAGCGAACAGCTACTCGGGCGAGCCTCTTATGTTTTTTTTTTGGTTTTTTTTTAAACCACTTATGCAGCACCAGAATGCTTTGGGGACTCGCATAGCCATGACCCCCTCCAACAGCAAACCTAGGACACTAACCAGCCTACAACCATGTCGTACCCCTAACAAACAAAACAAAACATGAAAAACGGTCAAGGGGCCCCCGGAGCCATGAGGCCGGATCAATCATAGGGCCCCCAAAGCCAGAGGCCCCCGAAGCCAGAGGGATGACGTTGCGGTGACGATAAGTAATTCAAACGTAAGCCGGACCTGATAGGATATGCAGAGGCTTGAATGATTGGATTGGCTAGAAGGTGGCCTAAGGAACATAACTGCCAACAGGCGTTGAAAATATAGACATTAGAAATCCGAAGCACGTGCATACATAACACTAACCACCGCGAACCATAAACGTAAACATGAAATTGAAACAGAGATGGGAGAAAAACAAGAGCCTGAGTCATTGCAAGTTCGCTAAGAGAAGTCTCTTATCATGACAAACAAATGAACAGCTTGTGAAAACATAGCAGGAAACTTACTCCTATTGGCCGACTGACCTCCGCTGAGGAGCTGTTTGGTGAACTGGGGCAGGAGACCAATCTAAGTAAATACGAACCAGAAGTAAAAGGAGACCAGTCTGAGTGAATATGAACCAGGATTAAAGAACCAGAGCGGTGGGTGCAGACTGCCCCGGTGAGACTATTGAGTAAAACCATGACGTAGTGTAACGGTCGCGTACACACACACACAGGGGGGAGGGAAGTGACCACTGCGCTCCACCCTTATCCCTGGCCCTGCCTACTTGCCTCGCGAGTCCTAATGACAGGGGACAACTGGACGGCAATCCCTAACTTGGAATAAGTGCAGGGATGACAGACAGACAAACAACAGGACGTGAACGGACCGAGTCAATACCAGGAAAGCTACAAAGTACAAATGGAGCAAGCAGAGAATTGTCAGGAGAAGCCGGGGTCATAAATACCAGGAGAGACGTGAAGTACCAAAGGAGTCAGCAGAGGAACGTCAGGAGGAGGCCGGGGTCAGAATACCAGGATAGCAGCAAAGTACACAAGGAGCAGGCAGAGAATGGTCAGGAATTCAGCAGGAGGTAAGTACGCCAGGAAAGACCAAATCACAGGTGGAACCTAAATTAACAGGCAACCTGTGGCCAGCAGGCTGCCTGTATTTATAGTGGGGAGTGAGGGTCATGTGACGTGGCCAGCGTCACATGACCGACAGACCAACCAGTCGAGCACCGAGTGATCAACTCGGCGCTCAAGGCAGACTAGGAGCAGGGAGCCACCCAGCTAGTAAAGCCACCCTGGGAATGAGGTCAAACACAGATCCTCATTCCCAAAGCTAAGCAACAGGTCTGCGGGTAATGGGGGACCGAGTGCACCTTTGGAACCCCGTTACAGTACCCCCCCCTTTTATGAGGGGCCACCGGACCCAAGACTTCAGGCGATGGCTTTTCAGGGTGTTCTAAATGAAATTTTCGAACAAGTCTAGGAGCATGAACCTCCCTGGCAGGTACCCAAGATCTCTCTTCAGGTCCATACCCCTTCCAGTGAATCAGGTACTGCAAGGAATTACGCACCTTCCTGACATCCACTATTTTAGACACCACATACTCGACAGCATCATTAACAAGAACCGGCGGAGGTGAGGCTTTTGATGGTACTACCGGTTCAAAATATTTTTTAAGTAGAGACTTATGGAACACATTATGAATGTGGACTGACTCGGGCAGCTCCAACCTAAAAGATACCGGGTTAATCACCTCTGTGATCTTATATGGTCCAATAAAACGAGGAGCAAACTTTTTAGAATCTACCTTTAGAGAGAGATTCTTGGAGGACAATCATACCTTATCCCCAACCTGAAAATTTACCCCCCTTGAACGTCTCCTATCGGCCTTGAGTTTCTGAGAACTTTGAGCCTTTTCTAAGTTCGATTGAACCCGGGCCCAAACTGTGCACAGATCAGAGGAGAGCCTATCCGCCTCAGGGTTAGAGGAGACGGATGACTCAGAATGAAAACGGGGATGGAAACCATGGTTACAAAAGAAAGGTGAAACCCCAGCAGAAGAATTGACACGGTTATTCAAAGCAAATTCAGCCAATGGAAGAAATTTCACCCATAATTGCTGGTCATCAGCAACATACGACCTCAAGAATTGTTCGACAGACTGATTAAGGCGTTCAGTCTGCCCATTACTCTCAGGGTGGTAGGCAGAGGAAAAAGACAATGAAATTTAACATTTTTGACAGAAGGCCCTCCAGAATTTGGACAAAAACTGCACACCCCTGTCAGAAACAATATTTTCTGGGATACCATGCAATCGAACAAATTCTTTCACAAAAATAGACGCCAGGGTTTTGGCATTCGGGAGTTTAGACAGGGGAATGAAATGGACCATCTTGCTAAACCTATCGACCACTACCCAAACTACAGTCTTACCCTCCGCCGGCGGTAGGTCAGTTATAAAGTCCATCGAGATATGGGACCAGGGTCTACTGGGAATGGGTAGGGGTCGTAGGTTACCAGCAGGGCGAGTCCTAGGTGTCTTGGACCTGGCACAAACCTCACAGGCTGACACGTAGGACTTGACATCCCTAGTTAGAGTGGGCCACCAATAAGATCTAGAAACCAGATCCTTAGTGCCCTCAACACCCGGATGTCCACAAAAGGCAGAATCGTGACACTCACCCAACAGCTGGAGACGAAATTGTACGGGAACAAACAACTTATCTGTTGGGGTGGATACTGGTGCCAGATGTTGTTCAGACCTAATGCGAGCCGAGATATCCTGGGTAAGAGCTGCTAAGAAGATTTTTGCTGGTAGGATGGATTCAGGTGGTACCTCAGTAGGTTGAAAAGCCTGGAAGCTCCGAGAAAATGCGTCCGCCTTCACATTTTTACTTCCCGGCCTGAACGTGATGGAAAAATCAAAACAAGTAAAAAACAGAGCCCACCTGGCTTGACGGGGATTCAACCTCTTAGCAGACTCGAGAAACATAAGGTTTTCTATGGTCAGTGACAACAGTTACAGAATGCCTTGCCCCCTCCAGAAAATGCCTCCACTCCTCAAATGCCCATTTAATGGCCAGCAGCTCCCTATTCCCTATGTCGTAGTTTCTCTCCGTGGGAGAGAATTTCCTGGAGAAGAAGGCACATGGTCTCAGATTAGTGAGGTTAGCAGGACCTTGTGAAAGGACTGCTCCTGCGCCGTCCTTGGACGCTTCCACCTCCACAATAAAAGGTTTCTCCTGATCAGGCTGGATCAGATTGGGAGCGCTACTGAATGCCTTTTTTAATTTTTCAAATGAAAAAATGGCCTCAGTAGACCAATTCTCCAAATCCGCCCCTTTCTTAGTAAGGTCGGTCAACGGTTTAGCAATTACGGAAAAATTCATAATAAATTTACGATAGTAATTGGCGAAACCTAAGAACCGTTGTAAGGCCTTTAAGGATGAAGGTCTTACCCATTCCTTAATTGCTAGTACCTTACCAGGATCCATCTTGAAGGCGTGAGGAGTCAGAACATGCCCTAGAAACAGAATCTCCTGTACACCAAAGACACATTTCTCTTGTTTAGCGGATAGCTGGTTCTCCCTCAACACCTCTAATACTTGTTTAACATGAGACACATGGGATTCGAAGTCAGGAGAGAATATCAAAATGTCGTCAAGATAGACAATAACAAATTTACCTAAGAACTCCCTAAGAATGTCATTCATGAAGTTTTGGAACACAGCTGGGGCATTGCTGAGTCCAAAAGGCATCACCTGATATTCAAAGTGTCCTACCGGAGTATTGAACGCTGTCTTCCATTCGTCTCCCTCCTTGATTCGGATTAGATTGTATGCCCCTTTCAGGTCAATTTTGTAAAACCAGGTTGCCCCCAGAACCTGGTTAAATAAATCCGGAATCAATGGGAGGGAGTATCTATTCTGGACAGTGATTTTATTTAATCTCCGGTAATCGACACATGGCCTAAGACCACCATCTTTTTTCTTAACGAAGAAAAACCCCGCCCCCATAGGAGAGACAAAAGGTCTAATATGCCATTTACCAAGGCTCTCCTTAATATAATCTTCCATGGCCTTGCGTTGGGGCATAGAAAGATGATAAATTTGTCCTTTAGGAAACTTGGCCCCCTCTACTAGCTCTATGGTACAATCATAAGGTCTATGGGGGGGTAGAACCTCCGGGGTTGGTGATGAGAATACATCAGAATATTCTTTAACAACAGTGGGTAAAGTATCAGACTTAACTGAGACCCCAGCCTGTACCAAGGACAAGCACGAGTCACACGTTGGTCCCCATCTCACCAACTCCCCATTGGACCAATCTATAGTGGGGTTATGTAGTCGGACCCAAGGCAACCCTAGTACCACCTCAGCCGGTAGGTTCTCCAGGACTAGAAGCGAACATCTCTCTGAGTGGCACACACCCACGGTTAGAGAAATCTCTGAGGTACATAAGCTCACTGTACCACCAATAAGAAGAGTAGCATCAATAGCCATGACATGGATAGGAGTTGGTAAGGCAAACATAGGAATACCCAATCTTACAGCATACTCAGTGTCAATAAAGCTAGCCGCTAAGCCAGAAACAATAAAGGCCTTACCCGGCCATTTATCTACTCCCAGAGAAATTGTAATGGGTACCGAAAGCTTACATTTAGAAAATTCAGGGTGTACCTGGTCTTTAGGTTGCCTTGCCTTAGGAGACTTGACAGAGAGGACCTTCTTAGGACACTATAAAATAGAAGGAAAAATGGATTGCGCTGCAGGAGAGTATACTAAAAATTATTAAAGTCACAAAGTTATTTATATTTTCTTCCTATGTAAATCTTCGGTCAAAAGGATTCATCCATATACATCAAACACAAACTGGAACGTAGAATTCTGAAATAAAATGGAGACCGCACAATGGTGTAGTAACTTCTTAAAGAGTGCAACCTAAGCACAGGTTATACTCACAGGACTCAGATGGTAATAAGCATAAAGGACTCAGATGGTAATAAGGATCTTTAGCCGTTTACACAGGTACAAGCCGGATCTCCAAGTGAGAACCACTTAGGTAAGATGTCAAAACTTTACACTCCTCAAAGTCTCGGAAGAAAGATGTCAACCAATGGTAAAGTACATCCCACAATGTTGAATAAAAAAGGGTTTATTATACTCACAAAGAACGCAAGTTTTGGAGCAATTTAAAACAAGTACAAAGTGCACTTTGTACTTGTTTTAAATTGCTCCAAAACTTGCGTTCTTTGTGAGTATAATAAAGTTTGCAACTCTCCTTAAAAGAAAGAAACTTCTTCCGGTCTCCAGAAAAGGGTTCTGGAAGCTTAATCTGGGGCTCAAAATGTGGACTGGAGAACCTTGCACTAACTCAAAAGAACTGAGTTTTTCCCCTAATTCCTGCACCCTCTGCATCAGATTAGAGACATGGTCAGTCAGGATCACCAGAGGATTCATAATACAGTGGTTATTGGGCCTGTTAATCTGTAACGGTCGCGTACACACACACATAGGGGGGAGGGAAGTGACCACTGCGCTTCACTCTTACCCCTGGCCCTGCCTACTTGCCTCGCGAGTCCTAATGACAGGGGACAACTGGACGGCAATCCCTAACTTGGAATAAGTGCAGGGATGACAGACAGACAAACAACAGGACGTGAACGGACCGAGTCAATACCAGGAAAGCTTCAAAGTACAAATGGAGCAAGCAGAGAATTGTCAGGAGAAGCCGGGGTCATAAATACCAGGAGAGACGTGAAGTACCAAAGGAGTCAGCAGAGGAACGTCAGGAGGAGGCCGGGGTCAGAATACCAGGATAGCAGCAAAGTACACAAGGAGCAGGCAGAGGATCGTCAGGAATTAAGCAGGAGGTAAGTACGCCAGGAAAGACCGAATCACAGGTGGAACCTAAATTAACAGGCAACCTGTGGCCAGCAGGCTGCCTGTATTCATAGTGGGGAGTGAGGGTCATGTGACGTGGCCAGCGTCACATGACCGACAGACCAACCAGTCGAGCACCGAGTGATCAGCTCGGCGCTCAAGGCAGACTAGGAGCAGGGAGCCACCCAGCTAGTAAAGCCGCCCTGGGAATGAAGTCAAACACAGATCCTCATTCCCAAAGCTAAGCAACAGGTCTGCGGGTAATGGGGGACCGAGTGCACCTTCGGAACCCCGTTACACGTAGCAATGAACAGGAGAATGCAGCTTTGAGTGGAAGCAGAGTACAACACATGATGTAACAACAAATGGGTGAATGTAGCTTTGGATGTGAGTGGTACCTAAAAAACATGGTATGGGCGCAGCTCCGAGTATGGGTAGCGCATGAAAAGCATGGTATAAGCAGACGTATGAATGCAATTTGAAAGTGAGCAAAGTATTGCTGCTTTTCCAAGGCTGCTAGTTCAAGTGCTGCTGTAGAAGTGCATTGGAGATATTCAGGAGGTAATATGGAGGTGGATACAATCTAAACAAGTAAGATTTGTTTGTTTAAAATCTTTCCCCTCTTTACAATGGCAGATCTGGTTCTGTGCAGGAATTGTTGTGCTTTTATTTCAGGTTCCACTCTTCAAAGGTTTGGATACTGTCTGATCTGTAGACAGCTCTCCATAATGCAGCAGGAAAATACCTTTTTGAAATATGAGATTTTTAAATTAACCACTAAACAAACTCAGGCTAAGAACATTGCAATGCCACTGCCACAGAGGCCCCCTAGAAATGGAAGATGGGTTACTGTAGGTTCAGGTAGACTGAGAGTTGTGGATAGAAGGCATGTCCCACAGTCTGTGGCTCTCCATAATTCATTTGCAGCACTTTCAGAGTGCAACATGGAGGATGGCTCAAGCACAGTGGGTGAGAAACAATCATCTCCCATGCCTAAAGTATGCAAGACTGCAGACAAAGACAAAAAGGAGAAGGTGAGGATTGATAGTAAGCAGCTGTTGGTGGGCGATTCCATCATAAGAGGTGTGAAGTTTGAGGAGAATGGTGTTGTGAGATGTCTCCCTGGTGCTACCGCTAGCAGGGATAGACAACGGATCCTAAATATTGTTAGGCAAGCAAAGCAGGAAAGGGAAGTGGATGTTATTCTCCACCTTGGGACAAACGATCTGGCTTGCAATTAGGTTTCAAAGGTGAAAGAAGCTTTTCATACACTTGGAAAGGATATACGGGAGGTTGCATCAACTGTTTCATTCTCTGCAGTTTTGCCTGTGCATAACCTTCAGCATGACAGGAAGATGCGCATTAAGGAATTCAATGTATGGCTTGGTGAATGGTGTCTGAACCAAGGGTTTGGCTTTGTGTCTCATGATAGCTCTTGTTGGAATGGAAAAGAACTGTACAAGAAAGATGGTTTGCATCTTTCTCTCAAGGGAACGAATGTCCTCGGTGAACAGTTCCAAGTATTTGCTAAGAAGCATTTAAACTAGGAAAGGGGGGCAAAAGAGTGATAATCCAGCAGTCCAACTGCCCCCCGGAACAATGCCAGAAGAGGCCAGTAGCACAAAGGTTAAGAAATGACAAGCTCAGAGTCTTGTCTACAAATGCTCGCAGTCTAGGGAATAAGATCAATGAGCTTGAGGCAATAATGGCATCTGAGAATATAGATGTAGTGGCTGTTACTGAGACGTGGTTCAAGGGGAGTAATGACTGGGATATATCAATACCAGGGTTCTCTCTATACAGGAAAGACAGAGAGGGCAAGAAGGGGGGAGGGGTGGCCCTGTATGTGAAAGATAGCATAAAATCGAATTTGATACTAGTTAGCGAGAACAATTTAGAGTCAGTTTGGGTTACCTTGCAGCTTGATAATTATAAGGTAACTCGTGTAGGTGTTATATATAGACCACCTACCCAAGTCAAGAATTAGATGATCTACTAGTTGAGGAAATAGCTAAAATGACATTGAAGGGGGAAGTTATCATTATGGGAGACTTCAATCTTCCAGATGTAAACTGGAAAACCAAAATAGCTAGTTCTGCCAAGAGTACAGATATTCTAAATTCCCTACTGGGATTATCTCTACAGCAAGTAGTGGAGGAGCCAACCCGGAAGGAGGCCATTTTAGATTTAGTATTCACAAATGGGAATTTGGTATCTGATATTACTGTAGGAGAAAGCTTGGGATCTAATGATCACCAGTCAGTGTGGTTTACTATCACTGAGTCACACCACACAAAAACAAAAGTTTTCGATTTTAGAAAAACTGACTTTTCTAAAATTAGATTAGTAGTATACGAGTCCCTATCAGACTGGAACAGTTTCATTGGAGTCCAGGAGAAATGGGACTACTTAAAAGTGGCACTATTGAAGGCAACAGAAGATTGCATTAGGCTTGTCAGTAAAAGCAAAAAAAGGAAGAGACCACTGTGGTACTCAGCAGAAGTGGCCAAAATCATTAAAAACAAAAAGATAGCATTTAGGAATTATAAAACAAAACGAGGATGACAGACAAATTTATAAGATTAGGCAGAGAGAGGCCAAACAAGTTATAAGAGCTTCTAAAGCACAGGCAGAAGAGAAATTAGCTCAGTCAGGAAAAAAAGGCGATAAGGCATTCTTCAGATACATAAATGAAAAAAGGAAACTAAAACAAGGAATTACCAAATTAAAAACTAAAGAAGGAAGGTATATGGAAGAAGATAAAGAACTAGCTGACTGCCTCAATGAATACTTCTGTTCAGTTTTTACAAAGGAAAATGAAGGAGAAGGACCTCAGTTGGGAAAGAAGACTAATGAATCTTTTGACGCATGTGTCTTTACAAAGGAAGAGGTTCTAAGTCAACTGTCTAAAATTAATACAAATAAGTCACAGGGGCCTGATGGGATACACCCAAAGCTATTAAAAGAGCTCAGCGGTGAACTAGCAAAACCATTAACAGATTTATTTAACCAATCACTGGCAACAGGAGTCGGCCCAGAAGATTGGAAATTAGCAAATGTTGTGCCCATTCACAAGAAAGGTAGTAGGGAGGAATCGGGCAACTATAGGCCAGTAAGCCTGACATCAATAGTGGGGAAATTAATGGAAACCATACTTAAGGAGAGGATTGTGGAACATCTAAAATCCCATGGATTGAAAGATGAAAAACAGCATGGGTTTACTTCAGGGAGATCATGTCAAACTAATCTTATTGATTTTTTTGATTGGGTGACTAAAATAATAGATGGAGGAGGTGCAGTAGACATCGCTTATCTAGACTTTAGTAAGGCTTTTGATACTGTCCCACATAGAAGGCTTATCAATAAAGTGCAGTCATTGGGCTGGGACTCCCATATTGTTGAATTGATTAGGCAGTGGCTGAGGGACAGGCAACAGAGGGTTGTAGTCAATGGAGTATATTCAGACCAAGGTCTTGTTACCAGTGGGGTACCTCAGGGATCTGTTCTGTGACCCATATTGTTTAATATCTTTGTCAGCGAAATTGCAGAAGGCCTCAATGGTAAGGTGTGTCTTTTTGCTGATGACACAAAGATTTGTAACAGGGTTGATGTTCCTGGAGGAATACACCAAATGGAAAAGGACTTAGGAAAACTAGATGTCACGGCCATGGCTATGACCGTGACTCCTGAACCGCATGCGGTTGTCAGCGGTTTTCATTGGTGTTCAATCACAGGTGAGGGCTGTGGTATTGGCCTCACCTGTGGTTGCCGCTGGCAACAGTATGTATGTGGCAGCGTAGCAGGCTGAGCTGTGCCATGCAGCTCGCTACGCTGCGCATGCGGTTTTGTGTGTGATGTGTGGATGTGTGCACTGTGTTTTATGTTATTGTGTGCACGTCCCCTTTAAGTGGTGTTTTCCCTTCCCTGGTGTTGGAAGGGTTAATCCCCTTCCTAGTGTGTGTGATCACTGGGTGTGTCCGACTGTGGGGTGTGGCTTCTTGGCCTATAAAGCCTCATTGCTTTTGTAGGCCTGCAGGTTGCTTCAGCCATGCTTAGCTGAGAGCAGCCTCATGTATTTGTTACCTGCCAGTAAGAGCCACCCCTGTGGTCATAAACCTTAATGTCATAACCATATTGTGCTTTAGTTATTTCCAGTTATGTGTGATGTCCGTGTGATGTTTTATATGTGATTTTGTGCAGCTATGGATCTGGGTCCCTGTGTAGGGATGCGCTTGTGTTCTGCACCCTGCTAACACAGGGATCCAGTCAGCAAGGCTGTGGCAGGTAGGTGGAACTCTTTGTTCACCTGCCATATCCATAGAGCTGTTTATGTCTCCCCTTTTCCTGCAGCTTGGCCGTTGAGACTCCTGCTCCTCCGTGTCTAGGAGGAGTGGGCTTGTCTTACTCAGCTCCTAGGTGAGGGTCATCTTGAGGGCTAGCAGGGACTTTTAGGTTCCGGAGCATGGGCCCTCCTACCATCAAGGTTGGCTCATGTAGCTAGGAGCCAGGGTCAGGTTAGGGATGCGTTTAGGAGGTGACCTGCTCCCTAATCCTGTCTTCATGGCCAAGCAGCCGTAACATCACCGGGCTCCACACGGCTGAGGATTTCCCCCATCCTCAGCCGTGACAGTATGACCACAGTCGCTTCTTACGTGGCGCTCCCTCGAAAGAGGGTAAAGCATGCACTGCTGTCTACGGATGGGGTGCATGCGCGTTCTCCGGAGGGAGAGCGTTATGGGGCTTTCACCATTTACGGCGCGGTGAGTGGCATTCCCAGCTCACCGTTGTCCGTGTTGGTGTCCCCTTGTTGTTTGTCTTTCCCCTCCCCCCCTCTCATTGTTTCTTATGCCTCACCAACTTTCCCCTTTTGTTGTTGGGAGGGGCTTTGAGGGGTGGGAGTATGCATCCCTCGAAAGAGGGTGAAGCATGTACCGCCCTCTGCGGAAGGGTTACATGCGCGCTCTTCGGAGGGAGAGCGTTCTGGGGGTTTCGCCTCTTAGGGCGCGGTGAGTGGCGTTTCCCCGCCATCCCTTCACCGTTGCCTCGTTTGGCGTCCCCCTGATTTTATTACACGTGGTGTGTGTTTGGTATGCGGTATGCATACCTTCGAAAGAGGGTGCAGCATGCAGTGCCATATCCTTGTGGCCTGCATGCGCGTTCTCCGGAGGGAGAGCGTTCCTGGGGGTTCTCCGTTAACGGCACGGTTGGTGGCTTATTCCCCGCCACCTTACCTTCCGTGTCCGTGTTGGGGATCCCTCGTCCCTCTCCATGTTCCCATCTCTGGTCGTTTGCTGGCAGCACTCCGTAGGTGGTCCGGCTGCTTGCTGGTTAGGAGTGTCTGCTGGCAGCGACTGGAGTGGGGACGTGAGTGGAGAGTCCCCTCGTCCATCTCTCAGTGGTTCTTTTCTCTTTGTTGCTGGTGCGGGCTGCAGTCCTCGTCGGACTGGCTAGTGTGAGCCGGGAGAGGATGCAGCTGACAGCGACCCCTTTTTAGAACCGGCACTGAGAGTGGACGTCCCCTTCTCCTATCCCCTTGTCTGAGTCCCTCACGTGTCTTTTTTTGGTGGGGGGGCTTTGAGGGGTGGGAGTGTCACGGCCATGGCTATGATCGTGACTCCTGAACCGCATGCGGTTGTCAGCGGTTTTCATTGGTGTTCAATCACAGGTGAGGGCTGTGGTATTGGCCTCACCTGTGGTTGCCGCTGGCAACAGTATGTATGTGGCAGCGTAGCAGGCTGAGCTGTGCCATGCAGCTCGCTACGCTGCGCATGCGGTTTTGTGTGTGATGTGTGGATGTGTGCACTGTGTTTTATGTTATTGTGTGCACGTCCCCTTTAAGTGGTGTTTTCCCTTCCCTGGTGTTGGAAGGGTTAATCCCCTTCCTAGTGTGTGTGATCACTGGGTGTGTCCGACTGTGGGGTGTGGCTTCTTGGCCTATAAAGCCTCATTGCTTTTGTAGGCCTGCAGGTTGCTTCAGCCATGCTTAGCTGAGAGCAGCCTCATGTATTTGTTACCTGCCAGTAAGAGCCACCCCTGTGGTCATAAACCTTAATGTCATAACCATATTGTGCTTTAGTTATTTCCAGTTATGTGTGATGTCCGTGTGATGTTTTATATGTGATTTTGTGCAGCTATGGATCTGGGTCCCTGTGTAGGGATGCGCTTGTGTTCTGCACCCTGCTAACACAGGGATCCAGTCAGCAAGGCTGTGGCAGGTAGGTGGAACTCTTTGTTCACCTGCCATATCCATAGAGCTGTTTATGTCTCCCCTTTTCCTGCAGCTTGGCCGTTGAGACTCCTGCTCCTCCGTGTCTAGGAGGAGTGGGCTTGTCTTACTCAGCTCCTAGGTGAGGGTCATCTTGAGGGCTAGCAGGGACTTTTAGGTTCCGGAGCATGGGCCCTCCTACCATCAAGGTTGGCTCATGTAGCTAGGAGCCAGGGTCAGGTTAGGGATGCGTTTAGGAGGTGACCTGCTCCCTAATCCTGTCTTCATGGCCAAGCAGCCGTAACATCACCGGGCTCCACACGGCTGAGGATTTCCCCCATCCTCAGCCGTGACACTAGAGGAATGTTCAAAAATCTGGCACCTAAAATTTAATGTTGATAAGTGCAAGATAATGCACCTGGGACGTAAAAACCCAAGAGCAGAATATAAAATCAGTGATACAGTCCTAACCTCAGTATCTGAGGAAAGGGATTTAGGGATCATTATTTCAGAAGACTTAAAGGTAGGCAGACAATGTCACAGAGCAGCAGGAAATGCTAGCAGAATGCTTGGGTGTATAGGAAGAGGAATTACCAGTAGAAAGAGGGAGGTGTTCATGCCGCTCTACAGAGCACTAGTGAGACCTCATTTGGAGTATTGTGCTCAGTACTGGAGGCCATATCTCCAGAAGGATATTGATACTTTGGAGAGAGTTCAGAGAAGAGCTACTAAACTGGTACATGGATTGCAGGCTAAAACTTACCAGGAAAGATTAAAGGACCTTAACATGTATAGCTTGGAAGAAAGACGAGACAGAGGGGATATGATAGAAACTTTTAAATACATAAAGGGAATCAACAAGGTAAAAGAGGAAAGAATATTTAAAAGAAGAAAAACTGCTACAAGAGGACATAGTTTTAAATTAGAGGGGCAAAGGTTTAAAAGTAATATCAGGAAGTATTACTTTACTGAGAGAGTAGTGGATGCATGGAATAGCCTTCCTGCAGAAGTGGTAGCTGCAAATACAGTGGAGGAGTTTAAGCATGCATTGGATAGGCATAAGGCCATCCTTCATATAAGATAAAGCCAGGGGCTATTCATAGTATATAGTATATTGGGCAGACTAGATGGGCCAAATGGTTCTTATCTGCCGACACATTCTATGTTTCTATGTTTCTATTGACGTGATGCGAAAGCAGACACGTGAACGCAGCTCTAGTAGTGAATGGAGTATAGGACAAGATGTAAAAGCAGACATGCGGACGCAGCTTTGGATGTGCACGGAATATTAACGTGATGTGACAGCAGAAATGGAAAGCGGCTTTGGTGAGTGGGGTATACGACCTGGTGTAGCAGTATAAGTGTGAACACAACTCTGGGTATAAGCAGAGCATGAAATTTGGTATAACAGCAGCTCTGGTTGTGAACGGAGCATAACATAGGTGTAACAGCGACATGAATGCAGTTCTTGAAATGGGCCTGGAAAGAACCTGTAGTAGTATAGGACGTGTGAACGCAGCTCTGGGTGCGAGTAGAGTAAACCCGATATACTGATAGAGTGGGGTATGGCAGAGACTTATTCTAACAACAAAACATGACATATAGCGTAGTATCAGCAGCGGCTGAACCTGACGGTCCAGTTGTCACCCAACATTTAGCTTGTCCTGGGCGATCCAGGTAACAAGACAAATGACATAGCATGGTATCTGCAGTAGCTGAACCTGGGCGATCCAGGTGACATACAACATTTAACTTGGCCTGGGCGATCCAGGTGACATACAACATTTAACTCGGCCTGGGCGATCCAGGTGACATACAACATTTAACGTGGCTTGGACGATCCAGGTGACATACATTTAACTCGGCCTGGGCGATCCAGGTGACATACAACATTTAACGTGGCCTGGACGATCCAGGTGACATACAACATTTAACTCGGCCTGGGCGATCCAGGTAACAAGACAAAAACATATAGTATCAGCCGTTGCTGAACCTGGACGGACAAGGTAACATGCGGCCTGTGCACCTGAGAACACACGCCTGTGAGTGAGGCTGTGGCTCGTATATGAAGAGCCTCCGCCCCTCCCACAAATGCAGGCTGACTAATCAGCCTTACCAACATTTTGCCTTCACTCTGCGGTCCAGCTCACCCCAAACCATCTCGATTGGGTTCAGGTCCGATGACTGTGGAGGCCAGGTCATCTGGCACAGCACCCCATCACTCTCCTTCATGGTCAAATAGCCCTTACTTTCAAAGTTTTCCCAATTTTCCGGCTGACTGACTGACCTTCATTTCTTAAAGTAATGATGGCCACTCGTTTTTCTTTACTTAGCTGCTTTTTTCTTGCCATAATACAAATTCTAACAGTCTATTCAGTAGGACTATCAGCTGTGTATCCACCTGACTTCTCCTCAACGCAACTGATGGTCCCAACCCCATTTATAAGGCAAGAAATCCCACTTATTAAACCTGACAGGGCACACCTGTGAAGTGAAAACCATTTCAGGGGACTACCTCTTGAAGCTCATCAAGAGAATGCCAAGAGTGTGCAAAGCAGTAATCAAAGCAAAAGGTGGCTACTTTGAAGAACCTAGACTATGACATATTTTCAGTTGTTTCACACTTGTTTGCTATGTATATAATTCCACGTGTGTTAATTCATAGTTTTGATGCCTTCAGTGTGAATCTACAATTTTCATAGTCATGAAAATAAAGAAAACTCTTTGAATGAGAAGGTGTGTCCAAACTTTTGGTCTGTACTGTATATATATGAATAACTACAATTTTCGTACTCCTCCTCGGCCAAAAATACTCCTCAAAAATGGTCAGAGGAGTATTTTACTCTTCTGGAAAAAATGTAGTGCGACCTCTGGTCACCGTGTTCATCTTGCTTCTCCTCCTTGCAGCCCCAGAGAAGGCTTTCAGTGCAGTCCTCTCAGTCTTCACTGTCCCTTCCGAGTGGGGCACCTTGCACTTTCCTACGAAGTGGCAAGAGACCCCACAACGCCCTATGGCTTGTGCGAGAGCAGTCAGCATCTGTACTGCCCCAAGAAGGAGGTTCAGGAGGAGGCATATAAGTTGGCTTTGAAGTAATTAGTTATTTGCAGATAGAACCATTGCTAAATCTGAAAAATTGCCTGGTAAAGAAGGGGGGGGGGGAGTAAACACTCTGGTAATGAAGCAATCAAGTTTATTATTATTATCATTATTATTATTATTATTATTATTATTATTATTATTATTATGTGTGTGATTGTGGGCAGACTGTTAGTAATTCCCTGGAATGTCAAGAGGAAGGAAACTTCAGGAGACCTGATTGTACTATCTAACAATAGTAGAAGCAACATATCAAAAACTTCTCAGAGTGGCAAGGCAGTTCTGTCCTTTTCCGTCACATTCAGCCGTCCTCATGAACTATTTCTCAATCAAATAGCAAGAGCAGACTCAAGTTGAAACAAGCTACAATTTACGCAATACATCTTATGTATATGAGGCTCTTTAACAGTCTGGTACACATTAAAGTCAGCTTAGCTAACATGAGAGGGAAGACTGCACTATTTAGACATTATTATGTGCACCACCGCACAGCTATTATTGGTGAGTAGAATTTATCTCATTTATCTTTAAAACTGCCTGTGAAAGATTCTCTTTCCGGTAAACATACAGTTTAAAATTACTTCTCGAACTGAACAGAAAGAGCAGCTGACGTTCTCCATATAATGTAATTAAGATCTCTTGAAAAATACCATTAGTGCTGAGTGGTCTGTGCAACACCCACTTAAAAATCTTTTCCAGATTTCATCACATTAGTAAGTCATAGAGTCCTGTCACCTGGAATCCCCATATGCTTGCTTCCATCACATCAGTGCATTCAAGATAAAATGCATTCCAGTGTATTACATCTCACAAGAGATCATAACCAGGAAATACAGCTGCTCCTGTCCTCTTAATAAAAGTAAGACTATAGAGTAGACAAAGATCAGGTCTTACATAAAATATTTTTTTTCACATTTAGCTGAATAACGCCATATCAGCATGGCTTCGTGAGGGATCGGTCATGCCAAACTAATTTAATCAGTTTCTATGAGGAGGTAAGTTCTAGACTTGACAGCGGCGAATCAATGGATGTCGTATATCTGGACTTCTCCAAAGCATATGACACTGTACCACATAAAAGGTTAGTATATAAAATGAGAATGCTCGGACTGGGAGAAAACATCTGTATGTGGGTAAGTAACTGGCTGAGTGATAGAAAACAGAGGGTGGTTATTAACGGTACACACTCAGATTGGGTCACTGTCACTAGTGGAGTACCTCAGGGGTCAGTCTTGGGCCCTATTCTCTTCAATATATTTATTAATGATCTTGTAGAAGGCTTGCATAGTAAAGTATAAATTTTCGCAGATGACACTAAACTGTGTAAAGTAATTAACACTGAAGAGGACAGTATACTACTACAGAGGGATCTGGATAAATTGGAGGCTTGGGCAGATAAGTGGTAGATGAGGTTTAACACTGACAAATGTAAAGTTATGCACATGGGAAGGAATAATGCAAGTCACCCGTACATACTAAATGATAAAACACTCGGTAACACTGACATGGAAAAGGATCTAGGAATTTTAATAAACAACAAACAAAGCTGCAAAAAACAGTGTCAGGCAGCTGCTGCCAAGGCCAATAAGATAATGGGTTGCATCAGAAAGAGCATAGATGCCCGTGATAAGAACATAGTCCTACCACTTTACAAATCGCTAGTCAGACCACACATGGAGTACTGTGTACAGTTCTGGGCTCCTGTAAACAAGTCAGACATAGCAGAGCTGGAGAAGGTCCAGAGGAGGGCAACTAAAGTAATAACTGGAATGGGGCAACTACAGTACCCTGAAAGATTATCAAAATTAGGGTTATTCACTTTAGAAAAAAGACGACTGAGGGGAGATCTAATTACTATGTATAAATATATCAGGGGTCAGTACAGAGATCTATTCCATCATCTATTTATCCCCAGGACTGTGACTGTGACGAGGGGACATCCTCTGCGTCTGGAGGAAAGAAGGTTTGTACACAAATATAGAAGAGGATTCCTTACGGTAAGAGCAGTGAGACTATGGAACGCTCTGCTTGAGGAGGTGGTGATGGTGAGTACAATAAAGGAATTCAAGAGGGGCCTGGATGTATTTTTGGAGCGTAATAATATTACAGGCTATAGCTACTAGAGAGGGGTCGTTGATCCAGGGAGTTATTCTGATTGCATGATTGGAGTCGGGAAGGAATTTTTTATTCTCCTAAAGTGGGGAAAATTGGCTTCTACCTCACAGGGTTTAATTTTTTTTGCTTTCCTCTGGATCAACTTGCAGGATAACAGGCCGAACTGGATGGACGAATGTCTTTTTTCGGCCTTATGTTACTATGTTAGCTGAAGATTTATATTATTCTAGACTGTAACTTAACCATGAAAACTTGTGAATATGCCTTTATGTCCAGTGAGGTAAACATCACAGTGTTTTATAACTGTTTTTTAACTCCTCAACATTTAATTTGCAATATCAAGAAGAAAAAATCATGGAATGATGTAAATCACAGGATCGATAGGGAATTAATGATATGCAAGTAATAAAAACAAAATATTCAAAACATCTTGATTTATTCAGTATCGAGTATGAGCACTTATATGCCGTGGCACGCTATCAGTGAGGTTATGTTCTGCCACACTGAATTCACTTGGGCTTGTAACTTATCAATCCGCTGCTGGCAGCTCTTTTTGCAATTGCAAACTAATGATATCCCAGATATTCTTGATGGGAGAAAGGTCTGGAGACACTACAGGCCATGGTAACACATTTAGACCTCACAGGCTGCTCACAGTAGCATGAGGAACATGTGGTCTGGCGTTGTCTTGTTCAACAAGACTCCTGGGAAGCTTTAAAGAAATGGTAATACCACTGGTTCCACAACCAAATTAATGTGATGCCAAGCTGTTAGTGTGCCTGAAATGAAGACTAGAGGGGTCCGGGGGATACCGTATGTTATACCACTATCATTGCATCCAAGACAGAGGTGGAACTTATTGCTGAAGAGGACAGACCTGTATTCCAGCATCGATTGCTGTGCACCTTGATAGCCTTTCATAGTGGTGTTGTGAGGTCAATGGAACACCTATGAAATTATATCTGGTTTGTAGCCCAGTATTGTTCATGCCCCTTGTGATGGTTTGTGTAGACATTGTTTGCCGCCTTAGATTTTGGAAGTGGCATCCAATTTCACTTGCAGTACATACAGATCACTGTGTGCCATGCGTCCATGCAGAGGTTTGCTTATGTGCACCTCATGCTGCCATTTCAGTTTGCTGTTCTCCCAGTGTTCACATCTACTAGCAGGAGATATCGCACAATTATTTCACATGACTTGATCCAATTTTCAAGTTTCATGCAGCTTAAAAATTTGCTTTCAATCTGGATTTTATGCCCCTCTCATGTGCCACAGATTGAAGCTAGGTGCTTGAAAATTTAATAATTTGCAGATCTTAGCGACACCTGCTACTTCAATGATTTACAGTACTTCACGGCTTTTCCTTTTTGTGTTTAAATTTCAGTGTTGAATAGTGATTTTCCCACAGTACAGACATCCCCTATTCATAGGATATGGGAGAAGTATCTGATTATTGAGGGTCCAACTGCTGGAACCCCCACTGTTCATAAGAAGGGGAGACGCATTCCTCCAAATGACTGGAGTCATAACTTGAAAATGCTCACTGTTGCCTCAATCACTCAATCACTGTTTCTGAGACAAACATTAAAAATGCAAGTTCTTAACTCAAAACATCAGTGTTTATTCACACTTGAGGCAATTGCACAAAACAGCACGTAACTTTGCAGTTTTGGTGTTAATTCCCACACAATAAAAAGTTCATATAACACAAATCACATTGCTGGCAGTTCTGCCTCCAGTAGTACACAGCAAGCTTTAGGGGGCCTGTTTCCCCAGCATGCGGCTCTAAGCCCTCCAGCACGGCACAACGCCTCAGATCCTAAAAACAGAGACATCTCTGCTGAGCCCAGCTGCCTATTTAAGGACAGCCAGGTGCTGCCAAAACCCGGACCCCACTTAAACTCCGGTCCGGTATTTTACCTCACCTGGCTGGAAACCAGCCCAGCCGCCCATGCTGGGAGGAAAATATCTGCCTTGCCAGACACAACCCCTCACTGTGTCACAGTACATAAAATCCACTCAGGTGTTTTTTATACTAGTCATCACTGTGTGGGAGCCATTGAGACAGGAATCCTGGAATTCTGAATCTATATTAGCACATGAAGTAGTCTCTTCTTCAGATCAATTGAAGTATCTGGTCTGATGATGGGAATTTGTTTAACTACTTCAGTAATTTAATCTTTAATTCTGATGATGACAGCACTGATATACAGGTGAAACTCAAAAAATTTGAATATCGTACAAAGTTCATTTATTTCAGTAATGCAACTTTAAAGAGGACCTTTCACCGATTCTTACCCTATGAACTAACTATACAGACATGTAGAGCGGCGCCCGGGGATCTCACTGCACTTACTATTATCCCCGGGCGCCGCTCCGTTCTCCCGTTATGCCCTCCGGTATCTCCGCTCACTAAGTTATAGTAGGCGGAGATACCAGTCCCTAAGTTATGGTAGGCGGAGTCTGCCCTAGCGCTGGCCAATCGCAGCGCAGAGCTCACAGCCTGGTAGGTTATTTTCTCCCAGGCTGTGAGCTCTGCAATGCGATTGGCCAGCGCTAGGGCAGACTCCGCCTACCATAACTTAGGGAACGGAGATACCGGAGGGCATAGCAGGAGAACGGAGCGGCGCCTGGGGATAATAGTAAGTGCAGAGAGATCCCCGGGCGCCGCTCCACATGTCTGTATACTTAGTTCATAGGGTAAGAATCAGTGAAAGGTCCTCTTTAAAGGTGAAACTAACATATGAGATAGACTCATTACAGGCAAAGCGAGATATTTCAAGCCTTTTTTTGTTAGCCTCAGATATTTCAAGCCCTTTTTTGTTATAATTTGGATGATTATGGCTTACAGCTTATGAAAACCCCAAAGTCACAATTTTGAGGTACCCATTGCTCAGGGGATATGGACTTATTAGCTTACTAGAGTGTGACACTTTGAGCCTAGAATATTGAACCTTTTCACAAAATTCTAATTTTAAGCTGCATTAATGCAACTCCCTTTAATTTGCATTACTGAAATAAATGGATTTTTCGAGTTTCACCTGTAGATGGAATTTGCTATTTCTACAATTAGTGTAAACAGAATGTCACAAAATAAAAAAAAACTGAGATTAAAGTTTTATGAATGTCATAAAATACGTATTTACTGTATTTAAAAAAATACATAGGCCTCATGCACACGTCCGTTTTTTTTTTTAAGGTCTGCAAAAACGGGGTCCGTAGGTCTGTGGTCCGTGTCAGTTTTTTCTTCCGTGGGTCTTCCTTGATTTTTGGAGGATCCACGGACATGAAGAAAAAGTCGTTTTGGTGTCCGCCTGGCCGTGCGGAGCCAAACGGATCCGTCCTGACTTACAATGCAAGTCAATGGGGACGGATCCGTTTGACGTTGACACAATATGGTGCAATTGCAAATGGATCCATCCCCCATTGACTTTCAATGTAAAGTCAGGAATCCCTATTATACCATCGGATCAGAGTTTTCTCCAATCCGATGGTATATTTTAACTTGAAGCGTCCCCATCACCATGGGAACGCCTCTATGTTAGAATATACCATCGGATTTGAGTTAGATCATGAAAACTCATATCCGACAGTATATTCTAACACAGAGAAGTTCCCATAGTGATGGGGAGGCTTCAAGTTAGAATATACTGCGAACTGTGTACATGACTGCCCCCTGCTGCCTGGCAGCACCCGATCTCTTACAGGGGGCTGTGATCCGCACAATTAACCCCTCAGGTGCCACACCTGAGGGGTTAATTGTGCGTATCATAGCCCCCTGTAAGAGATCAGGTGCTGCCAGGCTGGAGGGGGCACATTACTGTACATTCATTGGTGGCCAGTGGGCCCCCCCTCCCTCCCCTGTATTACTGTACATTCATTGGTGGCCAGTGCGGCCCCCCTCCCTCCCCTGTATTACTGTACATTCATTGGTGGCCAGTGGGCCCCACCTCCCTCCCCCCCTAATTAAAATCCCCCCCCATCATTGGTGGCAGCGGAGAGTTCCAATCGGAGTCCCAGTTTAATCGCTGGGACTCCGATCGGTAACCATGGCAACCAGGACGCTACTGCAGTTCTGGTTGCCATGGTTACTTAGCAATTTTAGAAGCATTATACTTACCTTCGCTGTCTGTGACCGGCCGGGCGCTCCTCCTACTGGTAAGTGAAAGGTCTGTGTGGCGCATTGCTTATAGCACATACCTGTCACTTACCAGCAGGAGGATCACAGACATCGCAGGTAAGTATAATGCTTCTAAAAATTGCTAAGTAACCATGGCAACCAGGACTGCAGTAGCGTCCTGGTTGCCATGGTTACCGATCGGAGCCCCAGCGATTTAATTGGGACTCCGATCGGAACTCTCCGCTGCCACCAATGATAGAAGGGGGATTTTAATTAGGAGGGGGAGGGAGGGGGGGCCGCACTGGCCACCAATGAATGTACAGTAATACAGGGGAGGGAGGGGGGGCTGCACTGGCCACCAATGAATGTAATATATATAGAACATACTGCGATTTTCACGCAACTCAAAAGTGATGTGTGAAAACCACCGCTCATGTACACAGACCCATTTAAATGAATGGTTCCGGATTACGTGCGGACGCAATGTGTTTGCATCACGCATTGCACCCGCGTGGAATTCTTGCTTGTGTGAAAGGGGCCTTAAGGTCAGGATTTTGACTTCACCATTCCAAAAATTTAAACTTTATTCTTCTTTAACCATTCTTGGGTAGAAAAACGGAATTTAGACTTATTGGAGGACATTTATCAAGTCTTGATCCCTGTGTACTGGACTAAGATGTGCCTAATGTATTAAGAGAAAGATGCCTGTTAATAAACTAAGTGCATCTCTGGTACTTCATGTGCCAGAAACTCAAATCTATGCCAACCAGGGGCTGACTTCCAGTTTCTGCCTTAAGTTATATTAAACCGGGCTGGCAGTGATGAGCTCTACCTCTCCTGTTAAGCCCCGCCCCTTTCTTAACACTCCAGAAAAGGCACAGTATGTATGTAGCAAGCAGCCAGATGATCTGGACTGTCATCCAGCTGCTTGTCTTCTTGTATAGCTGGCACAGTGCTGCGGAGCAGCCTCCTGACCTCTGCTCTCACTACATGCATCCGTCTTCCAGGGAGCTCTCCTGCTGCCCACCCGTGTTCCAGAAGCTGAGTGGAGCGCGGAGTTTGCTGTGGGAGAATGTGATGACAGGGCAGGAGAAGAGAAGCAGAAGGCTTTTTTTCAAATAAAGCTACAAAAATGTGTCCAACCAGGCCAGTCTCCAAGTCCCTAAATTAGGTAGGTATTTACAGATAACAAAATAAAATGCTCATGTTTTTACTGTTCCCTCTCTGAAATTTACAACTCCCAGCATGCCCTATCAGATGCGGACCTTCAGGACCTGCTGAGAGTTGTAGTTTTCCTCACTGCAAAATGCCATACTCCTAGGCCTATTCACACCATTTATACCATGAAGCTGCTGGCTATGGCTTCTGCTGCTATATACACCGCATTGAATGGAGCTAAGGGCTCTTTCACACTTGCGTTGTTCTGTTCCGGCATAGAGTTCCGTCGTCGGGGCTCTATGCCGGAAGAATCCTGATCAGGATTCTCCCCATGCATTCTGAATGGAGAGAAATCCGTTCAGGATGCATCAGGATGTCTTCAGTTCCGGAACGGAACGTTTTTTGGCCGGAGAAAACACTGCAGCATGCTGCGCTTTTTTGCTCCGGTCAAAAATCCTGAACACTTGCCGCAAGGCCGGATCCGGAATTAGTGCCCATTGAAAGGCATTAATCCGGATCCGGCCTTAAGCTAAATTTCATTTTGGCGCATTACCGGATCCGACGTTTAGCTTTTTCTGAATGGTTACCATGGCTGCCAGGACGCTAAAGTCCTGGTCACCATGGTAAAGTGTAGTGGGGAGCGGGGGAGCAGTATACTTACCGTCCGTGCGGCTCCCGGGGCGCTTCAGAGTGACGTCAGGGCGCCCCGCGCGCATGGATGACGTGTCGCATGGATCACGTCATCCATGCGCATGGGGCGCTCTGACGTCATTCTGGAGCGCCCCGGGAGCCGCACGGTCGGTAAGTATACTGCTCCCCCGCTCCCCACTACTACTATGGCAGCCAGGACTTTAATAGCGTCCCGGGTGCCATAGTAACACTGAACGCATTTTGAAGACGGATATGTCTTCAAATGCTTTCAGTTCACTTGCGGTGTTACGGATCCGGCGGGCACCTCCGGCAAATGGAGTGCACGACGGATCCGGACAACGCAAGTGTGAAAAAGGCCTAAGCCATGAAAGGACACATCAAAAGTGGACATGTCTGTTCTTAGGACAGTTGCAGGTTTAACCCCTTAAGGACAGGGCCATTTTCAGTTTTTTCATTAGTTATTTACTCCCAGCCCTCCCAGAGTCATATCATTAAAAATTTTTCATTCACATAGCTGTATTACAGCTTGTTTTTTGCAGGATAAGGCTACTTTCACACTAGCGTCGGGGCTCCGCTTGTGAGCTCCGTTTGAAGGCTCTCACAAGCGGCCCCGAACGCATCCGTCCAGCTACCAATGCATTCTGAGTGGACGCGGATCTGCTCAGAATGCATCAGTCTGGCAGCGTTCAGCCTCCGCTCCTCTCAGCATGCGGACACCCGAACGCTGCTTGCAGCGTTCGGGTGTCCGCCTGGCCGTGCGGAGGCAAACGGATCCGTCCAGACTTACAATGTAAGTCAATGGGGACGGATCCGTTTGAAGTTGACACAATATGGCTCAATTTTCAAACGGATCCGTCCCCCATTGACTTTCAATGTAAAGTCTGGACGGATCCGTCTGAACAACTTTCACACTTAGAATTTTTTCTAAACTATAATGCAGACGGATCCGTTCTGAACGGATCCAAACGTCTGCATTATAGGAGAGGATCCGTCTGTGCAGACAGCAGACGGATCCTCTCTGAACGCTAGTGTGAAAGTAGCCTAAGTTGTACTTTTTAACTGCACTATTTACAGTTGCATACAATGTAGTGGGAAATAGATTTTTTTTTTTAAATGGCGTAGAATTATTGAAAAAACAAAAACAAAGTTCCACTACAGTTTTACAAGTTTTGTTTTCAAAGCATTTTCTATGTCGTAAAACTGACTTGTTACTTTCATTCTCTGGGTCAGTATGAACTCATCTATTTCACATATGCTTAGATTTAGAAACTTTGAAAAAACAACTTTTTGGCACCATTAACCTTTTTGTTTTTATGTCTATTGAGCTGTGTTAGGGCTCATTTTTTGCTGCACAATCTGGTTTTTTATTGATACCATGTTGGAGTGTGTACGACTGCTCACTTTTTATTCAGTTTTCTTTAAACATTTATTTTTATTTTTTTACACTTTTTAATAATTCCCCTAGGGAACTTGAACAAGAAATTATTAGATTGCTTCTGACATAGACTCCAATTCATTAGCATTGTTGTCTATCAGAGTTTCAGGCAGGGTCTTCTTGCGAACATACAGATGCGTCCTCTCTTAGGGTACTTGCACACTAGCGTTAGTGTGATCCGGCAGGCAGTTCCGTCGTCGGAGCTGCCTGACGGATCCGCCCATCAGTGTGACAACTGACAGCATTTGTAGATGGATCCAGGTGCCGATCCGTCTACAAATGCATTGCAAGAACGGATCCGTCTCTCCGCTTGTCATGCGGATGGACGGATCCGTCTTGCAGTCTTTTTCACAGTTTTCCCGGTCTGCGCATGCACAGACCGGAAGGACAGATCCATCCTTCAGTTGTTTTGCAATGCCGGCACTAATGCAAGTCAATGGGATTTAATGCCGGATCCATTCAGAATGCATTGGGATATGCCTGATCAGTTCTTTTCCGGCATAGAGCCCTTTTGACGGAACTCTATGCCTGAAAAGAATAACGCTAGTGTGAAAGTACCTGATCTCCAAACTGGAAGTGCTGTAAATCCTGACAGCAAAACAACATCATATCTTAAGACTGTAACTAAACTCTAAAAAGCTGCAATACACATCACAACCACTGGGCGGTGAGTGCTCCACATTTAGCTTATTGTGCAAGCTGCAGAGAAGCTAGCCTCAAATATACTGTATATTTCTAATACCTTTCCCATCCATTTCTGTAGGCAGGTCTGCTTCAAATCCTCATCCAGAAAACGTTGTGTATTTAGCCTTTGTGCATTCACATGACTATATTGTTGGTCTGCATCCAATCCACATTCATTTCAATGGGGGCAAAAAAGATGTTGACAACATGTGCTGCCTGCATCTGAATGTCTGTTCTGTGGACCCCCCAAGAATATAGAACCTGTCCTATTCTTGTATGTTTGGCAGGGGGAATTCTCCATTGGCAATACAGGGCGGTAAATATACAGTCAGGTCCATAAATATTGGGACATCGACACAATTCTAACATTTTTGGCTCTATACACCACCACAATAAATTTAAGATGAAACGAACTAGATGTGCTCAACTGCAGACTGCCAGCTTTAATTTGAGGGTATTTACATCAAAATCAGGTGAATGGTGTAGGAATTACAACAGTTTGCATATGTGCCTTCCACTTGTTAAGGAACCAAAAGTAATGGGACATAATAATAATCATAAATCAAACTTTCCCTTTTTAATACTTGGTTGCAAATCCTTTGCAGTCAAATACAGCCTGATGTCTGGAATGCATAGACATCACCAGACGCTGGGTTTCATCCCTGGTGATGCTTTGTCAGGCCTCTATTGCAACTGTCTTCAGTTCCTGCTTGTTCTTGGGGCATTTTCCCTTCAGTTTTGTCTTCAGCAAGTGAAATGCATGCTCAATCGGATTCAGGTCAGGTGATTGACTTGGCCATTGAATAACATTCCACTTCTTTCCCTTAAAAAACTCTTTGGTTGCTTTTGCAGTATGCTTTGGGTCATTGTCCATCTGCACTGTGAAGCGCTGTCCAATGAGTTCTGAAGCATTTGGCTGAATATGAGCAGATAATATTTCCCGAAACTTTTCAGAATTCATCCTGCTGCTTTTGTCAGTAGTCACATCATCAATAAATTCAAGAGAACCAGTTCCATTGGCAGCCATACATGCCCACGCCAGGACACTACCACCACCATGTTTCACTGATGAGGTGGTATGCTTAGGATCATGAGCAGTTACTTTCCTTCTCCATACTCTTCTCTTCCCATCACTCTGGTACAAGTTGATCTTGGTCTTATCTGTCCATAGGATGTTGTTCCAGAACTGTGAAGGCTTTTTTAGATGTCGTTTGGCAAACTCTAATCTGGCCTTCCTGTTTTTGAGGCTCACTAATGGTTTACATCTTGTGGTGAACCCTCTATATTCACTCTGGTGAAGTATTCTCTTGATTGTTGACTTTGACACACATACACCTACCTCCTGGAGAGTGTTCTTGATCTGGCCAACTGTTGTGAAGGGTGTTTTCTTCACCAGGGAAAGAATTCTTCGGTCATCTACCACAGTTGTTTTCCGTTGTCTTCCGGGTCTTCTGGTGTTGCTGAGCTCACCGGTGCGTTCCTTCTTTTTAAGAATGTTCCAAACATGTGTTTTGGCTACACTAAATGTTTTTTACTATCTCTCTGATGGGTTTGTTTTGTTTTTTTCAGCCTAATGATGGTTTGCTTCACTGATAGTGACAGCTCTTTGGATCTCATCTTGAGAGTTGACAGCAACAGATTCCAAATGCAAATAGCACACTTGAAATGAACTCTGGACCTTTTATCTGCTCATTGTAATTGGGATAATGAGGGAATAACAAACACCTGGCCATGGAACAGCTGAGAAGCTAATTGTCCCATTACTTTTGGTTCCTTAACAAGTGGGAGGCACATATGCAAACTGTTGTAATTCCTACACCGTTCACCTGATTTTGATGTAAATACCCTCAAATTAAAGCTGACAGTCTGCAGTTAAAGCACATCTTGTTTGTTTCATTTCTTATCCATTGTGGTGGTGTATAGAGCCAAAAATGTTAGAATTGTGTCAATGTCCCAATATTTATGGACCTGACTGTATATTTATTGGCAAAGCACATATACTGGCACAACTGGTGGAAACAGAGGAGCATTAAAGGGCTTCTACCACCAGATTTGGTCCTATTTAGATGACTGACACTAGCGATGTGCTAGTATCAGCAGTCCATAACAGTGTTCTTACTTATCATCTGTCTGCTGCCGTTCACCTTAAAAACTTACTTTTATAGATATGCTAATGAGCCTCTAGGTGCTATGTGGGCGTCATTAGCACCTAGAGGACTCCGTCCACTAACCATTTCAGCCGCCCATCGCGTCCCTCCAGCCCGCCCTGCTCCTGTTGATTGACGTGAAACTTCTCAGTATCTCGTACCAATTCCCGCGCCTGCGCCGTGCACTTCTGTATTCTCCCGGCGCTGGCTTCCTCACTGCGCCTGCGCCAACTACGTTACAGTGAGGAAGCCGGCACCAGGAGCGCGGCATTCACTCACTGCGCCTGCGCCGAATACAGAAGCGCACGGCGCAGGCGCGGGAATTGGTACGAGATACTGAGAAGTTTCACGTCAATCAACAGGAGTGGGGCGGGCTGGAGGGACGCGATGGGTGGCTGAAATGGTTAGTGGACGGAGCCCTCTAGGTGCTAATGACGCCCACATAGCACCTAGAGGCTAATTAGCATATCTATAAAAGTAAGTTTTTAAGGTGAACGGCAGCAGACAGATGATAAGTAAGAACACTGTTATGGACTGCTGACACTAGCACATCGCTAGTGTCAGTCAGCTAAATAGGACCAAATCTGGTGGTAGAAGCCCTTTAAACACTGGAGCCATTAAATAAATAAATATACAGTACAGACCAAAAGTTTGGACACACCTTCTCATTCAAAGAGTTTTCTTTATTTTCATGACTATGAAAATTGTAGATTCACACTGAAGGCATCAAAACTATGAATTAACACATGTGGAATTATATACATAGCAAACAAGTGTGAAACAACTGAAAATATGTCATATTCTAGGTTCTTCAAAGTAGCCACCTTTTGCTTTGATTACTGCTTTCCACACTCTTGGCATTCTCTTGATGAGCTTCAATAGGTAGTCCCCTGAAATGGTTTTCACTTCATAGGTGTGCCCTGTCAGGTTTAATAAGTGGGATTTCTTGCCTTATAAATGGGGTTGGGACCATCAGTGGCATTGAGGAGAAGTCAGGTGGATACACAGCTGATAGTCCTACTGAATAGACTGTTAGAATTTGTATTATGGCAAGAAAAAAGCAGCTAAGTAAAGAAAAACGAGTGGCCATCATTACTTTAAGAAATGAAGGTCAGTCAGTCAGCCGAAAAATTGGGAAAACTTCAAAAGTAAGGGCTATTTGACCATGAAGGAGAGTGATGGGGTGCTGCGCCAGATGACCTGGCCTCCACAGTCACCGGACCTGAACCCAATCGAGATGGTTTGGGGTGAGCTGGACCGCAGAGTGAAGGCAAAAGGGCCAACAAGTGCTAAGCATCTCTGGGAACTCCTTCAAGACTGTTGGAAGACCATTTCAGGGGACTACCTCTTGAAGCTCATCAAGAGAATGCCAAGAGTGTGAAAAGCAGTAATCAAAGCAAAAGGTGGCTACTTTGAAGAACCTAGAATATGACATATTTTCAGTTGTTTCACACTTGTTTGTTATGTATATAATTCCACATGTGTTAATTCATAGTTTTGATGCCTTCATAGTCATGAAAATAAAGAAAACTCTTTGAATGAGAAGGTGTGTCCAAACTTTTGGTCTGTACTGTATATATATATATATATATACAGTGGCGGAAATAATTATTTGACCCCTCACTGATTTTGTAAGTTTGTCCAATGACAAAGAAATGAAAAGTCTCAGAACAGTATCATTTCAATGGTAGGTTTATTGTAACAGTGGCAGATAGCACATCAAAAGGAAAATCGAAAAAATAACTTTAAATAAAAGATAGCAACTGATTTGCATTTCATTGAGTGAAATAAGTATTTGAACCCCTACCAACCATTAAGAGTTCTGGCTCCCACAGAGTGGTTAGACACTTCTACTCAATTAGTCACCCTCATTAAGGACACCTGTCTTAACTAGTCACCTGTATAAAAGACACCTGTCCACAGAATCAATCAATCAAGCAGACTCCAAACTCTCCAACATGGGAAAGACCAAAGAGCTGTCCAAGGATGTCAGAGACAAAATTGTAGACCTGCACAAGGCTGGAATGGGCTACAAAACCATTAGCAAGAAGCTGGGAGAGAAGGTGACAACTGTTGGTGCGATTGTTCGAAAATGGAAGGAGCACAAAATGACCATCAATCGACCTCGCTCTGGGGCTCCACGCAAGATCTCACCTCGTGGGGTGTCAATGGTTCTGAGAAAGGTGAAAAAGCATCCTAGAACTACACGGGAGGAGTTAGTTAATGACCTCAAATTAGCAGGGACCACAGTCACCAAGAAAACCATTGGAAACACATTACACCGCAATGGATTAAAATCTTGCAGGGCTCGCAAGGTCCCCCTGCTCAGGAAGGCACATGTGCAGGCCCGTCTGAAGTTTGCCAATGAACACCTGAATGATTCAGAGAGTGACTGGGAGAAGGTGCTGTGGTCTGATGAGACCAAAATAGAGCTCTTTGGCATTAACTCAACTCGCTGTGTTTGGAGGAAGAAAAATGCTGCCTATGACCCCCAAAACACCGTCCCCACCGTCAAGCATGGGGGTGGAAACATTTTGCTTTGGGGGTGTTTTTCTGCTAAGGGCACAGGACAACTTATTCGCATAAACGGGAAAATGGACGGAGCCATGTATCGTGAAATCCTGAGCGACAACCTCCTTCCCTCTGCCAGGAAACTGAAAATGGGTCGTGGATGGGTGTTCCAGCACGACAATGACCCAAAACATACAGCAAAGGCAACAAAGGAGTGGCTCAAGAAGAAGCACATTAAGGTCATGGAGTGGCCTAGTCAGTCTCCGGACCTTAATCCAATCGAAAACCTATGGAGGGAGCTCAAGCTCAGAGTTGCACAGAGACAGCCTCGAAACCTTAGGGATTTAGAGATGATCTGCAAACAAAGAGGAGTGGACCAACATTCCTCCTAAAATGTGCGCAAACTTGGTCATCAATTACAAGAAACGTTTGACCTCTGTGCTTGCAAACAAGGGTTTTTCCACCAAGTATTAAGTCTTTTTTTGTTAGAGGGTTCAAATACTTATTTCACTCAATGAAATGCAAATCAGTTGCTATCTTTTATTTAAAGTTATTTTTTCGATTTTCCTTTTGATGTGCTATCTGCCACTGTTACAATAAACCTACCATTGAAATGATACTGTTCTGAGACTTTTCATTTCTTTGTCATTGGACAAACTTACAAAATCAGTGAGGGGTCAAATAATTATTTCCGCCACTGTATATATATATTGTGGCAATGTGAACATTGAGGTGTTGTTTCCCCAGGTTCCAGTCCGGGACTTGAGGCATGCTCATGTCCAGGGATCCTATTTAAGGGCTGTTTCACACCAGCGAGTCCATTGCGGGAATCACGCTCCGTGTGTGAGTGTGATCCTCCGCTCTGGACTTGGAGGAGTGCACGGCATTATCATGATTTATAATGCTATGTGTCTCTGCATGGCCTTTTTCCCACAGAATCATAGTGACATAAAGCTGTCAGTATGATTCTGTAGAAATAAGGTCAAGCAGAGACACATAGCATTATAAATCATGATAATGCCGTGCGCTCCTGCAAGTCCAGAGCGGAGGATCACACTCACACACGGAGCGTGATTCCCGCAATGGACTCGCTCGTGTGAACCAGCCCTAATCCTGCTACTGGATCTTGAGTGTGTCTCACTCTGGAGTGTCTTGTGAAGCAGAGTCCTGGTGAGGCTCTGTGTGAGTGATCTCAGCCGGGTGGGCTGAGGGGCCACAAGGCTAGGCTATAGCCTGAACTTTGGGAGACGCGGTGACGAGGTATTGAAGTGTCACAGCCCAGAGGTTGCTGGACTGAATGGCTGAGGAAAGCCGCATTTGTGTTCCATGTGTGAACAGGGCTCTCTAGGTGAGTCAGGGATCCACTTGTGTTTAGTTAGAGCCTAGCCGAGCAAGGGTTTGTTATTTTGTGTGGATGTCACACGTGATAAGTTGAAGCTGCGACTTCTTAACCTGTGCTTTGCTAAAGTGTCTGAAATAAAGAGTTTGGACATTATAATCATGTCTGCGAAGATATCTGTGAGTGTGACCCCCTGAAAAGAGACGATCCCTTACAATATATATAAGTAGGAAAAAGGAAGCATATATATATATAATATATATACATACAGTTGATATTAAAAATCTATACACACCTGTTAAAATGTCAGGTTTCTGTGATGTAAAAAAAAATGAGACAAAGATAAATCATTTCAGAACTTTTTCCACCTTTTAATGTGACCTATAAACTGTACAACTCAATTGAAAAACAAACTGAAATCTTTTAGGTAGAGGGAAGAAAGAATATAAAAATAAAAAATTATGGTTGCATAAGTTTGCACACCCTTAAACTAATACTTTGTTGAAGCACCTTTTGATTTTATTACAGCACTCAGCCTTTTTGGGTATGAGTCTATCAGCATGGCACATTTTGACTTTGAAAGATTTGCCCACTCTTCTTTGCAAAAACACTCCAAATCTGTCAGATTGCGAGGGCATCTCCTGTGCACAGCCCTCTTCAGATCACCCCACAGACTTTCAATCGGATTCAGGTCTGGGCTCTGGCTGGGCCATTCGAAAACTTTTAATCTTCTTCTGGTGAAGCCATTCCTTTGTTGATTTGGATGTATGCTTTGGGTCGTTGTCATGCTGAAAGATGAAGTTCCTCTTCATGTTCAGCTTTCTAGCAGAAGCCTGAAGGTTTTGTGCCAATATTGACTGGTATTTGGAACTGTTCATAATTCCCTCTACCTAAAGGGATTAACCCCTTCTATGCCATGGTTCGCGCTGACCACGACATAGAAGTGGTTTGCGGCGGGTGAATCAGCGCATCAAGTCCCCGCGCTGCTGTGGCGGGGACCCGATGCGTGACAAGAGAGCCTGATGCCGTGCAGAGGCTGCCCAATGCCCTGCACGGCATCGGGACCTGCCTTTTACGGGTGCCGAGGAGATCCAGCCTCAGACTGGGTCTCCTAGGCAACCTGTTTGTGTACTACTCACTATAGTACACGAACAGGCAATGGATTGCAATACAGATGTATTGTTATGCATTGCGGAGGGGATCAGACCCCCAAAAGTTGAAGTTCCAGAGTGGGACAGAAATAAAATAAAAAGTTAAAAAAAGTGTTTTGAATAAAAAAAATTAAGTTTCAAGTAAAAAAAAAACGCCCCTTTCCCACTGATTTTATACAAAAAAATAGGAAAAAAATGAAAAAATGCACATATTAGGAATCCCGGCGTCCGTGCCGACCGGCTCTATAAATATATCACATGATCTACCCTGTCCGATAGACACCATAAAAAAATTAAAACTGTGTAAAAAAAAGCCATTTTTGTCACCTTACATCACTAAAAGTGCAACACCAGGCGATCAAAAAAGCGTATCCCCCCAAAAATAGTACCAATCTACTGTCACCTTATCCCGTAAATAATGAACCCCTACATAGGACAATCGCTCAAAATTTTTTTAAAAAACTATGGCTCTCAGACTATGGAGACACAAAAACATATTTTTTTTTGTTTCAAAAATGCTTTTATTGTGTTAAATGTGAAAAAAAGATACATTTTTTTGTTTCAAAAATGATATTAGTGTATAAAACTTAAATAAATAAAAAAAAGTATACATATTAGGTATCGCCACGTCCGAGTTTTCTTCTCTTCTTTTCATCAATTTTGGAGGGACATCCAGTTCTTGGTAATGTCACTGTTGTGCCATATTTTCTCCACTTGATGATGACTGTCTTCACTGTGTTCCATGGTATATCTAATGCCTTGGAAATTCTTTTGTACCCTTCTCCTGACTGATACCTTTTAACAATGAGATCCCTCTGATGCTTTGGAAGCTCTCTGTGGACCATGGCTTTTAGTGTGGGATGCGACTAAGAAAATTTCAGGAAAGACCAACTAGAGCAGCTGAACTTTATTTGGGGTTAATCAGAGTCACTTTAAATGATGGCAGGTGTATGCTGACTCCTATTTAACATTATTTTGAATGTGATTGCTTAATTCTGAACATAACTACATCCCCAGTTATAAGTGGGTGTGCACACTTATACAACCACATTATTTTAGTTTTTTTTATATCCACTGTGTATATGTGTATATATATGTGTATATTTATATGTGTATATATATATATATATATATATATATACATATACACACACAGACAGACACTTCAGGGGGCATTATAAAACAGGGCACAGTACAGGGGAGCTATAACTGCAGAGGGCATTACTTATCATCTGTCTGCTGCCGTTCACCTTAAAAACGTACTTTTATAGAAATGCTAATGAGCCTCTAGGTGCTATGTGGGCGTCATTAGCACCTAGAGGACTCCGTCCACTAACCATTTCAGCCGCCCATGGCGTCCCTCCAGCCCGCCCTGCTCCTGTTGATTGACGTGAAACTTCTCAGTATCTCGTACCAATTCCCGCGCCTGCGCCGTGCACTTCTGTATTCTCCCGGCGCTGGCTTCCTCACTGCGCCTGCGCCAGCTACGTTACAGTGAGGAAGCCGGCACCAGGAGCGCGGCATTCACTCACTGCGCCTGCGCCGAATACAGAAGCGCACGGCGCAGGCGCGGGCATTGGTACGAGATACTGAGAAGTTTCACGTCAATCAACAGGAGTGGGGCGGGCTGGAGGGACGCGATGGGTGGCTGAAATGGTTAGTGGACGGAGCCCTCTAGGTGCTAATGACGCCCACATAGCACCTAGAGGCTAATTAGCATATCTATAAAAGTAAGTTTTTAAGGTGAACGGCAGCAGACAGATGATAAGTAAGAACACTGTTATGGACTGCTGACACTAGCACATCGCTAGTGTCAGTCAGCTAAATAGGACCAAATCTGGTGGTAGAAGCCCTTTAAACACTGGAGCCATTAAATAAATAAATATACAGTACAGACCAAAAGTTTGGACACACCTTCTCATTCAAAGAGTTTTCTTTATTTTCATGACTATGAAAATTGTAGATTCACACTGAAGGCATCAAAACTATGAATTAACACATGTGGAATTATATACATAACAAACAAGTGTGAAACAACTGAAAATATGTCATAATCTAGGTTCTTCAAAGTAGCCACCTTTTGCTTTGATTACTGCTTTCCACACTCTTGGCATTCTCTTGATGAGCTTCAATAGGTAGTCCCCTGAAATGGTTTTCACTTCATAGGTGTGCCCTGTCAGGTTTAATAAGTGGGATTTCTTGCCTTATAAATGGGGTTGGGACCATCAGTTGCGTTGAGGAGAAGTCAGGTGGATACACAGCTGATAGTCCTACTGAATAGACTGTTAGAATTTGTATTATGGCAAGAAAAAAGCAGCTAAGTAAAGAAAAACGAGTGGCCATCATTACTTTAAGAAATCAAGGCCAGTCAGTCAGCCGAAAAATTGGGAAAACTTTGAAAGTAAGGGCTATTTGACCATGAAGGAGAGTGATGGGGTGCTGCGCCAGATGACCTGGCCTCCACAGTCACCGGACCTGAACCCAATCGAGATGGTTTGGGGTGAGCTGGACCGCAGAGTGAAGGCAAAAGGGCCAACAATTGCTAAGCATCTCTGGGAACTCCTTCAAGACTGTTGGAAGACCATTTCAGGGGACTACCTCTTGAAGCTCATCAAGAGAATGCCAAGAGTGTGCAAAGCAGTAATCAAAGCAAAAGGTGGCTACTTTGAAGAACCTAGAATATGACACATTTTCAGTTGTTTCACACTTGTTTGTTATGTATATAATTCCACATGTGTTAATTCATAGTTTTGATGCCTTCATAGTCATGAAAATAAAGAAAACTCTTTGAATGAGAAGGTGTGTCCAAACTTTTGGTCTGTACTGTATATATATATATATATATATTGTGGCAATGTGAACATTGAGGTGTTGTTTCCCCAGGTTCCAGTCCAGGACTTGAGGCATGCTCATGTCCAGGGATCCTATTTAAGGGCTGTTTCACACCAGCGAGTCCATTGCGGGAATCACGCTCCGTGTGTGAGTGTGATCCTCCGCTCTGGACTTGGAGGAGCGCACGGCATTATCATGATTTATAATGCTATGTGTCTCTGCATGGCCTTTTTCCCACAGAATCATAGTGACATAAAGCTGTCAGTATGATTCTGTAGAAATAAGGTCAAGCAGAGACACATAGCATTATAAATCATGATAATGCCGTGCGCTCCTGCAAGTCCAGAGCGGAGGATCACACTCACACACGGAGCGTGATTCCCGCAATGGACTCGCTCGTGTGAACCAGCCCTAATCCTGCTACTGGATCTTGAGTGTGTCTCACTCTGGAGTGTCTTGTGAAGCAGAGTCCTGGTGAGGCTCTGTGTGAGTGATCTCAGCCGGGTGGGCTGAGGGGCCACAAGGCTAGGCTATAGCCTGAACTTTGGGAGACGCGGTGACGAGGTATTGAAGTGTCACAGCCCAGAGGTTGCTGGACTGAATGGCTGAGGAAAGCCGCATTTGTGTTCCATGTGTGAACAGGGCTCTCTAGGTGAGTCAGGGATCCACTTGTGTTTAGTTAGAGCCTAGCCGAGCAAGGGTTTGTTATTTTGTGTGGATGTCACACGTGATAAGTTGAAGCTGCGACTTCTTAACCTGTGCTTTGCTAAAGTGTCTGAAATAAAGAGTTTGGACATTATAATCATGTCTGCGAAGATATCTGTGAGTGTGACCCCCTGAAAAGAGACGATCCCTTACAATATATATAAGTAGGAAAAAGGAAGCATATATATATATAATATATATACATACAGTTGATATTAAAAATCTATACACACTTGTTAAAATGTCAGGTTTCTGTGATGTAAAAAAAAATGAGACAAAGATAAATCATTTCAGAACTTTTTCCACCTTTTAATGTGACCTATAAACTGTACAACTCAATTGAAAAACAAACTGAAATCTTTTAGGTAGAGGGAAGAAAGAATATAAAAATAAAAAAATATGGTTGCATAAGTTTGCACACCCTTAAACTAATACTTTGTTGAAGCACCTTTTGATTTTATTACAGCACTCAGCCTTTTTGGGTATGAGTCTATCAGCATGGCACATTTTGACTTTGAAAGATTTGCCCACTCTTCTTTGCAAAAACACTCCAAATCTGTCAGATTGCGAGGGCATCTCCTGTGCACAGCCCTCTTCAGATCACCCCACAGACTTTCAATCGGATTCAGGTCTGGGCTCTGGCTGGGCCATTCGAAAACTTTTAATCTTCTTCTGGTGAAGCCATTCCTTTGTTGATTTGGATGTATGCTTTGGGTCGTTGTCATGCTGAAAAATGAAGTTCCTCTTCATGTTCAGCTTTCTAGCAGAAGCCTGAAGGTTTTGTGCCAATATTGACTGGTATTTGGAACTGTTCATAATTCCCTCTAGCTTAACTAAGGCCCCAGTTCCAGCTGAAGAAAACAGCCCCAAGGCATGATGCTGCCACCACCATGCTTCACTGTGGTATGGTGTTCTTTTGGTGCTGTGCAGTGTTGTTCTTGCGCCAAACATATCTTTTGGAATTATGGCCAAAAAGTTCAACCTTGGTTTCATCAGACCATAACGCCTTTTCCCACATCCTTTTGGGAGACTTTAGACGTGTTTTTGCAAAATGTAGCCTGGCTTGGATGTTTTTACTTCGTAAGAAAAGGCTTTCATGTTGCCACTCTACCCCATAGCCCAGACATATGAAGAATACGGGAGATTGTTGTCACATGTACCACACAGCCAGTACTTGCCAGATATTCCTGCAGCTCCTTTAACCCCTTAACGCAGAACACCATGCATGTACGGTGGGGGATACATTGCCAGAATGCATTCTGCCGTACATGCACAGCAGGATGATCGGGTGGGCACCGGAGTGGTGCGCGCTCGATCACTGCAGGGGACCGGCAGTCCCTGATAGCCGGACTACTGCTGTATCCACCGGCATCGCTGTAAACAGCGATGCCGGCGGTTTAACCCCTTCTATGCCATGGTTCGCGCTGACCACGACATAGAAGTGGTTTGCGGCGGGTGAATCAGCGCATCAAGTCCCCGCGCTGCTGTGGCGGGGACCCGATGCGTGACAAGAGAGCCTGATGCCGTGCAGAGGCTGCCCAATGCCCTGCACGGCATCGGGACCTGCCTTTTACGGGTGCCGAGGAGATCCAGCCTCAGTCTGGGTCTCCTAGGCAACCTGTTTGTGTACTACTCACAATAGTACACGAACAGGCAATGGATTGCAATACAGATGTATTGTTATGCATTGCGGAGGGGATCAGACCCCCAAAAGTTGAAGTTCCAGAGTGGGACAGAAATAAAATAAAAAGTTCAAAAAAGTGTTTTGAATAAAAAAAATTAAGTTTCAAGTAAAAAAAAACGCCCCTTTCCCACTGATTTTATACAAAAAAATAGGAAAAAAATGAAAAAACGCACATATTAGGAATCCTGGCGTCCGTGCCGACCGGCTCTATAAATATATCACATGATCTACCATGTCCGATAGACACCATAAAAAAATTAAAACTGTGTAAAAAAAAAGCCATTTTTGTCACCTTACATCACTAAAAGTGCAACACCAGGCGATCAAAAAAGCGTATCCCCCCAAAAATAGTACCAATCTTATCCCGTAAATAATGAACCCCTACATAGGACAATCGCTCAAAAATTTTTTAAAAAACTATGGCTCTCAGACTATGGAGACACAAAAACATATTTTTTTTTGTTTCAAAAATGCTTTTATTGTGTTAAATGTGAAAAAAAGATACATTTTTTTGTTTCAAAAATGATATTAGTGTATAAAACTTAAATAAATAAAAAAAAGTATACATATTAGGTATCGCCGTGTCCGAGTTTTCTTCTCTTCTTTTCATCAATTTTGGAGGGACATCCAGTTCTTGGTAATGTCACTGTTGTGCCATATTTTCTCCACTTGATGATGACTGTCTTCGCTGTGTTCCATGGTATGTCTAATGCCTTGGAAATTCTTTTGTACCCTTCTCCTGACTGATACCTTTTAACAATGAGATCCCTCTGATGCTTTGGAAGCTCTCTGTGGACCATGGCTTTTAGTGTGGGATGCGACTAAGAAAATTTCAGGAAAGACCAACTAGAGCAGCTGAACTTTATGTGGGGTTAATCAGAGGCACTTTAAATGATGGCAGGTGTATGCTGACTCCTATTTAACATTATTTTGAATGTGATTGCTTAATTCTGAACATAACTACATCCCCAGTTATAAGAGGGTGTGCACACTTATACAACCACATTATTTTAGTTTTTTTTATATCCACTGTGTATATGTGTATATATATGTGTATATATATATGTGTATATATATATATATATATATATATATATATATATATATATATATATATATATACATATACACACACAGACAGACACTTCAGGGGGCATTATAAAACAGGGCACAGTACAGGGGAGCTATAACTGCAGAGGGCATTAGAACTACATGGGGACCTGCAGGGGCATTATAAATACTCATGGTACTATGGTGATATTATTACTTGGGAATCATTGTGTTGCTCGTTATTGAAGGAGACCACTGCTATTACATGTAGCGATCTCCTTCATACTATTGGTAGGCAGGCAGTATCGTACATGATAGGATTAGATACAGAGTTCAGCAGGCAGTATCACACATGATAGGATTAGATACACAGCTCAGCAGACAGTATCACACATGATATGATTAGATACAGAACTGAACATGCAGTGTCACACATGATAGGATTAGATACACATACACAGCTCAGCAGACAATCAATAATCAATAAGTATTTAAAATGTCATGCAAAAATTGCGGTATATACTGACACCCAATGTGTCTGAATTGTATTATGTACATTTGTAATATGTAATGGGACTGTTAAAAGTATATAATAATCTCTGCATAATGCTGTGGTTGGTGTGTGTTATTTTGAATATAATAAATATAATACTAGACTAGCACTGTATACTGACACCAAGTGTATCTAAATCATAGTATACGGCATATAGAATTGTAGTGAACAATGGCACAGGTCAAAATATATGGTAATCTTTGCACAGTAAAAAAAAAAAAAGAGCACCCGTTGGTGGGATTTGTTTAAGGCAAAGTGATCCGTCTTACAAATGCATTGCAAGAACATATCCGTCTCTCCGTATGTCATCCTCCTGTCACCTCCTGTCATCCCACTAGTGATCCTTCTCCCCTTCCTCCTATCACCTCACTAGTAACCCTGCTCCCACCTCCTCCTATCACCCCACTAGTAATCCTGCTCCCACCTCCTCCTATCACCCCACTAGTGATCCTTCTCCCCTTCCTCCTATCACCTCACTAGTAACCCTGCTCCCACCTCCTCCTGTCACCCCACTATAAACCCTGCTCCCCTCCTCCTGTCACCCCACTAGTGACCCTGCTCCCACCTCCTCCTATCACCCCACTAGTGATCCTTCTCCCCTTCCTCCTATCACCTCACTAGTAACCCTGCTCCCACCTCCTCCTGTCACCCCACTATAAACCCTGCTCCCACCTCCTCCTATCACCCCACTAGTGATCCTGCTCCCACCTCCTCCTATCACCCCACTAGTGATCCTTCTCCCCTTCCTCCTATCACCTCACTAGTAACCCTGCTCCCACCTCCTCCTGTCACCCCACTAGTGATCCTGCTCCCCCCTCCTCCTGTCACCCCACTAGTGACCCTGCTCTCCCCTCCTCCTGTCACCCCACTAGTGACCCTGCTCTCCCCTCCTCCTGTCACCCCACTATAAACCCTGCTCCCCTCCTCCTGTCACCCCACTAGTGATCCTGCTCCCCCCTTTTCCTGTCACCCCACTAGTGACCCTGCTCCCCCTCCTCCTATCACCCCACTAGTGACCCTGCTCCCCCTTCTCCTGTCACCCCACTAGTGACCCTGCTCCCCCTCCTCCTGTCACCCCACTAGTGATCCTGACCCTCCTTCTCCTATCACCCCACTAGTGACCCTGCTCCCCCTTCTCATAACCCCCCACTAGTGACCCTGCTTCCCCTCCTCCTGTCACCCCACTAGTGATCCTGCTCCCTCTCGTTCTGTCACCCAACTAGTGATCCTGCTCCCCCTCGTTCTGTCACCCGACTAGTGATCCTGCTCCCCCTCGTTCTGTCACCCCACTAGTGACCATGCTCCCCCCTCCTCCTGTCACCCCACTAGTGACCCTGCTTCCCCTTCTCCTGTCACCCGACTAGTGACCCTGCTTCCCCTCCTCCTGTCACCCGACTAGTGATCCTGCTCCTCCTCGTTCTGTCACCCGACTAGTGATCCTGCTCCCCCTCGTTCTGTCACCCGACTAGTGATCCTGCTCCCCCCTCCTCCTGTCACCCCACTAGTGACCATGCTCCCCCCTCCTCCTGTCACCCCACTAGTGGTCCTGCTACCCCTCATCCTGTCACCCCACAGGTCAGATGCTGAACAGACTCCACCGACTATGATGGGATCAGTTTCCATTCGGGATCCTGTCTTTTTACCGGACACAAAAGTGCTGCATATAAGGCTTTTTTGTCTGGTCTTTCGACAGAATCTGCAACAGAGGCTCCAAACACAGCCTCCAAAGCAGATTTGAACAAGTGTAGGCCTACGTATTATGTATTTGAATTACCGCAACTTTCATACTCAAAAATGGTCAGAGGAGTCTTTATACTCTTCGGCAAAAAACGTGCAAACCATGACACTACCACCTCCATTTTTCACAGATGGGATGAGGTTTTTATGCTGGAATGCAGGGTTTTCTTTTCTCCAAACATAACGCTTCTCATTTAAAACAAAAAAGTTTAATTTTGGTCTTGTCCATCCACAAAACATTTTTCCGATAGCCTTCTGGCTTGTCCAGGTGATGGTTAACAAACTGCAAATGGGCAGCAAAGTTCTTTTTTTTTTTTTGGAGAGCCATTAGTCGCTATCACATGACTATCACATGCCTTGATCTTACTGTGATCTTTGTTGATCGACCAATCCTGGGGAGGGTAATAGTTGTCTTGAATTTCCTTTGTTTGTACAAAATCTGTCTTTTTATTGGGGGAGTACATACTCTTTAGAGAGGGTTTGTAACCTTTTCCAGCCTGATAAGCATCAACAACTCTTCTTCTGAGGTTCTCAGAAATGTCCTTTGTACACACCATGATACACTTCCACAAATGTGTTGTGAAGATCAGACTGAGAGATTCCTGATACTTAAACAAAACAGGTAACATACATAGTATATAAGGTCGAAAAAAGACATTTGTCCATCCAGTTCAGCCTGTTATCCTGCAAGTTGATCCAGAGGAAGGCAAAAAAAAAAAAACTGTAAGGTAGAAGCCAATTTTCCCCCAAAAATTCCTTCCTGACTCCAATCAGGCAATCAGACTAACTCCCTGGATCAACGACCCCTCTCTAGTAGCTATAGCCTGTAATATTATTACGCTCCAGAAATACATCCAGGCCCCTCTTGAATTCCTTTATTGTACTCACCATCACCACCTCCTCAGGCAGAGAGTTCCATAGTCTCACTGCTCTTACCGTAAAGAATCCTTTTCTATGTTTGTGTAGAAACCTTCTTTCCTCCAGACGCAGATGATGTCCCGTCGTCACAGTCCTGGGGATAAATAGATGATGGTATAGATCTCTGTACTGACCCCTGATATATTTATACATATTAATTAGATCTCCCCTCAGTCGTCTTTTTTCTAAAGTGAATAACCCTCATTTTGATAATCTTTCAGGGTACTGTTGTTGCCCCATTCCAGTTATTACTTTAGTTGCCCTCCTCTGGACCCTCTCCAACTCTGCTATGTCTGCCTTGTTTACAGGAACCCAGAACTGTACACAGTACTCCATGTGTGGTCTGACTAGCGATTTGTAAAGTGGTAGGACTATGTTCATATCATGGGCATCTATGCCCCTTTTGATGCAACCCATTATCTTATTGGCCTTGGCAGCAGCTGCCTGACACTGTTTTTTGCAGCTTAGTTTGCTGTTTATTAAAATTCCTAGATCCTTTTCCATGTCAGTGTTACCGAGTGTTTTACCATTTAGTATGTACGGATGACTTGCATTATTCCTTCCCATGTGCATAACCTTACATTTGTCAGTGTTAAACCTCATCTGCCACTTATCTGCCCAAGCCTCCAATCTATCCAGATCCCTCTGTAGTAGTTTACTGTCCTCTTCAGTGTTAACTACTTTACACAGTTTAGTGTCATCTGCAAAAAATGATATTTTACTATGCCTTCTACAAGATCATTAATTAATATATTGAAGAGAATAGGGTCCAATACTGACCCCTGAGGTACTCCACTAGTGACAGTGACCCAATCTGAGTATGTACCGTTAATAACCACCCTCTGTTTTCTATCATTGAGCCAGTTACTTACCCACATACAGACGTTTTCTCCCAGTCCGAGCATTCTCATTTTATATACTAACCTTTTATGTGGTAGAGTGTCAAATGCTTTGGAGAAGTCCAGATATACGACATCCATTAATTTGCCGCTGTCAAGTCTAGAACTTACCTCCTCATAGAAACTGATTAAATTAGTTTGGCATGACCTATCCCTCACGAAGCCATGCTGATATGGCGTTATTTGCTTATTTCCGTTGAGATGCTCTAAGATAGCATCTCTCAGAAAACCTTCAAACAGTTTACCTACAACAGATGTTAAACTTACCGGCCTATAGTTTCCAGGCTCTGTTTTTGGACTCTTTTAAATATTAGCACCACATTTGCCATGCGCCAATCCTGTGGGACATTCCCTGTCAGTATAGAGTCCGCAAATATCAGAAATAAGGGTCTGGCTATGACATTACTTAATTCCCTTAGGATATGGGGGTGTATGCCATCCGGTCCTGGCGATTTGTCTATTTTAATCTTTTTAAGTTGCTGATGTACTTCTTCCTGGGTCAGACAGGACACTTTTAATGGGGAATTTATTTTTACATTCTGCATGTCATCTGATTATCTGTTTATTTTTCTCAGTTAATACATTGGAGAAAAAAATATTGAACAGCTTTGCGTTCTCCTCGTCGCTCTCTGCGACTCCTCCCTCATTACTCTTTAAAAGGTCGACACCTTCAGATTTATACTTTTTAACATTTATATAATTGAAGAACATTTTAGGGTTAGTTTTACTCTCTTTGGCAATTAATCCCTCGGTCTCTATTTTGGCCGCTTTTATTTGTTTTTTACATGTTCTATTTTTTTCCTTATAGTTTTTCAGTGCTTCCGTGCTACCCTCCTGTTTTAGTGATTTATATGCTTTCTTTTTGTCATTTATTGCTTTCTTTACATTTCTATATATCCACATTGGTTTCTTTTTGTTCCTTAACCTTTTATTCCCATACGGTATGTACCTCTCACAATGAGATTTTAGGATGCTTTTAAAGATATCCCATTTTGTGGCTGTATTTTTATTTTTGAGGACTTTGTCCCAGTTAGTTAGGCCTATGGCCTCTCTTAGGCCGAATGCACACGGCCGTGTTCCACGGCCGAGAGCGGTCCGTGGTATTCCGGGCTGGATTCCTGTTCAGAGCAGGAGCTCACGGCGTCATTGGTTGCTATGACGCCGTGCGCTTCATGCCGCCGCTGCTGTACAGTAATACACTCGTATAGATCATACGAGTGTATTATTGTAGTGCAGCTGCGGCATGAAGCGCACGGCGTCATAGCAACCAATGACGCCGTGCGCTCCTGCTCTGAACAGGAATCCAGCATCCAGCCCGCCATACCACGGACCGCTCTCGGCCGCGGAACACAGCCGTGTGCATTCGGCCTTAGTTGGCTAAATTTAGCTTTTTGGAAGTTTGGTATTTTTGTTCCTCCCTGTAGAAACGCTCTTTTGAATGATAATTGGAAGGTTATTACTTTATGGTCACTATTTCCCAGGTGTCCCCCAACCTGCACGTCAGTTGTTCTGTCAGGCCTATTGGTTAATACTAAGTCCAGTATGGCCGTCCCTCTAGTCGGGTCCTGAACCAGTTGGGAGAGGTAATTGTCTTTGGTTATTGCTAAGAACCTGTTTCCTTTATGAGATATACAAGTTTCAGTTTCCCAGTCTATCTCTGGGTAGTTGAAGTCCCCCATAATAACCACCTCATTATGATTTGCCGCATTGTCTATCTCGTTTAGTAGTAGATTTTCTGTGGACTGTATATTAGGTGGTTTATAGTAAACTCCTATTAGTAATTTATTGTTGTTTTTAGCTCCATGTATCTCTACCCACAGTGACTCCACATGTTCATGTCCCTCACTTATATCTTCACGGAGTGTGGGCTTTAGACAAGACTTTACATAAAGGCTGCCTTTCTTGTGTGGCCCGTGGTACAGGCAGTATTTTGGAAAATACTACCTTTGAGGTCCTTGCCCTAAGCTTTTGACCTAAATCCCTGAAATCATTTTTAAGGATTCTCCACCTACCTCTAACTTTGTCATTGGTTCCGATATGGACCATGACCGCTGGATCTTCTGCAGCCCCTCCCAGTAATCTGTCAACCTGATCCGCGATGTGTTGAACTCTAGCGCCAGCAAGACAGCACACTGTTCGGTGATCACGGTATTTGTGACAGATTTCCCTATCTGTTCCACTAATAATGGAGTCTCCCACTACCAGCACCTGTCTGGCCTGCCCTGCTCTCCTGGTTCCCTGCTTACTGGAGCTGACATTCCCCTGACTGGCAGAGGAAGTGTCCGGCTGCAGCAGTGCTGTCCCTGGACTGACATCCCCCTCATTTGCCAAACGTGCAAACTTGTTGGGGTGTGTCAGATCAGGGCTAGCCTCCCTGGCACTCTTCCCTCTACCCCGCTTTTTAACTGTTACCCAGCTAGCTACCTCACTTTCCTCAGCCTCCTCTCTGTCACCCTCCCCCTCATCTACCATAAAGAGTGCTTGCTCGGTGAGAAGCAAACTCTTTTGCAAATTGTCAATGCCTCTTAGTGTTGCAACTTGCCCGTTTAGAGACTCGATTTGCGATTCCAAACGGGTAATTTGATCACATCTTGAACAAAGATATACACCCTTGAACGGCTGTTCCAGGACTGCATACATCATTCAAGATGTGCTCTGGACTGCGTTGTAAATTGTGCAACACATAATAAATGGGGATTATAACAGTAAAAAAGTAAAACAGTAAATATGATTTAGAATTAGACCCTGTCTGCTGTAGTTGAAAGACTACCTAGAATTAAGCCAACACACAAGGAAATTATATCCAACCTTAGTTTCCTGCTCCTTGTCTAGAACTCCTTTTCTTTAACTGCACTTAATAAGAAGCCCACTTAGTAGAGCAAGCCTCAGGAAGAGCAAGGTCACACACTCTTACCCGATTGTCATCTCATTTGTATAATTTGATTATCTTTATCTTCTTTGAAGACTTACGTAAAAATCTCATGTAGTTTTAGGTCATATTTATGCAGAAATACATAACATTCTGAAGGGTTCACAAAGTTTTAAGCACCACTGTGTAATATACAGGTCACAACCAGCACACATAGGAGTGATTGGTATTTATTTTGTAATAACAGGCATTTTATAAATGTAAAGGAAGAGCTTGTATTTTAATAGATACAACATGTTGCTTGCCTAGTGCCTTCCTATCTGAAGCGGAACATTTGTTGGTGGACATTGATCACTGAGCCCCACTTTATTTTTATTATTTCATAGTGCCAACAAATTCCACTGTCAGTCCCTGTCACCAATGGGGCTCGTAATCTCGCCTACTCATTATGCCTATTCAGTATTTGTAGACAGCAGTAGTCAAGAGATAATAACTGGCTGCCTGTACTCATATTGCCTGTACACATATTGCACATCACTCATGCATGTGACATGGCTGGATTTGTCCAAGCTCATAGTGATCTGACCGTGCTAAATGACATTTCAGTGCAAAGAAATAACAGCATTACATTTTGGGATTACTAAAAGCTCAACAAAGCCCCTGTTCTGCGAGGCATCTGTACGCCATCTTTAACATAAAGAAAATCAGCTGTATAGCATTATGCAACCATTCAGATTATAGTTATGTTGACTTCTTATGTGACCTGAGCTTATTTTGAAGGGGTTATAAAGTTTTATTTAAAGGGGTTTTCAAGGATTAACTACATCATCATCCACTACTTTCTTTACGTCACTGATGTCACCCTAACCAGTCTCAGGGCCATGTGCCTGACCGCTCGCAACACCAGCTCCCACGCGACTCTCATCTTCGCTAGTTGCCCGCCTACCGGAGGAAGCAGAGGATCTCTCCTCCTCACCAGTCTGTCGGACATACTCTACTGTACCATTAACTGCAAGGATAAAAGAGCAATAGTTTCAGGCCACAATTTTGCACCAACTCCACAACTAGTGATTGACACATCGAATTAAGTGTAAAAGAATTTGACCAGCTTAACCACTTCAGCCCCCATAGCTTAAACACCCTTAATGACCAGGCCACTTTTTACACTTCTGACCTACCCTACTTTCACCGTTTATTGCTCGGTCATGCAACTTACCACCCAAATGAATTTTACCTCCTTTTCTTCTCACTAATAGAGCTTTCATTTGGTGGCATTTCATTGCTGCTGACATTTTTACTTTTTTTGTTTATTAATCGAAATTTAACGATTTTTTTGCAAAAAAATGAAATTTTTCACTTTCAGTTGTAAAATTTTGCCAAAAAAACGACATCCATATATAAATTTTTCTCTAAATTTATTGTTCTACATGTCTTTGATAAAAAAAAATGTTTGGGTAAAAAAAAAATGGTTTGGGTAAAAGTTATAGCGTTTACAAACTATGGTACAAAAATGGGAATTTCCGCTTTTTGAAGCAGCTCTGACTTTCTGAGCACCTGTCATGTTTCCTGAGGTTCTACAATGGCCAGACAGTACAAACACCCCACAAATGACCCCATTTCGGAAAGTAGACACCCTAAGGTATTCGCTGATGGGCATAGTGAGTTCATAGAACTTTTTATTTTTTGTCACAAGTCAGCGGAAAATGATGATTTTTATTTTTTTATTTTTTTTTCTTACAAAGTCTCATATTCCACTAACTTGTGACAAAAAATAAAAACTTCTATGAACTCACTATGCCCATCAGCGAATACCTTGGGTGTCTTCTTTCCAAAATGGGGTCACTTGTGGGGTAGTTATACTGCCCTGGCATTCTAGGGGCCCAAATGTGTGGTAAGTTGTCACTACCAGAGCTTTGGGACGTTCTCACAGCTCTGTTTCTCCACCCCTGTGATGATGTCACTACTAGAGCTGGGAGGAGTTCTCACTACTCTGTTTACTTTTGGTTTCTTTCACCACAGCTGTTTTTCATGTGTTTGATTTCCCTCTCTTTATATACCCCCTCCTCCTATGATAGGATGTGGATTATAGTTCTCACTTCAGTTGTAGCTCTTGCTTTAGTTTCTTCACTTGTAGCTATCAGTTCACTGGACCTGTGTTCTGCTGCAGCTAGCACTCCGGATATTGCCAGCCTGTCCTTGGATCCGTCTTCTCTGCGGCTGCAACACCTCCAGCTAAGTGTGCAGACATTGTTGTGTTCCTGTTTATTTTCTGACTGGATCTGAGGTGGCCACGGTTCCCTCCATATACTGAGTAGGGCACTGGTGGCCGTGCCCCTTCCACTATTGTAGGGGTTACAGGGGTCATTAGTCTTAGGCACGTGGGCATGCCTCGTTCCGCCATTTGGATCCGGGCATGTGCTTTAGCAGAATAGGGAGAGCGTTGAGGGTCGGACAGGGGTCACCCTTTATCCTCCCTAGTTCTGGGTCCAGTCAGTAGCTCTGTACTGTGTAGTTCTATTGTTGCTCACAAACATCCGTGACATTATAATCCACCAAAACCGTCCTTTTTTGACATGGATCCGCTTTCTGACCTGTTTGACCGCATGCAGGGTCTTTCTTTGGAAGTAGCGGATCTCCGTCAATCTATGACCCAGCTTCAAGCATTGGGCCCTGCTCCGGCTCATGGAGTCTGTTGCGAGCCAAAGGTCTCACTTCCGGAGACGTTCTCCGGGGGCAGTGAGAATTTTGTTCGTTTCAGAGAGGCATGCAAACTCCATTTTTGCTTGTGTCCTCACTCTTCTGGTAATCAGGAGCAGAGGGTGAGGATTGTCATTTCCCTGCTCAGGGGTAATGCTCAGACTTGGGCTTTTTCGCTGCCATCAGGGGATCCCTCCCTTCGATCCGTGGAAGGATTTTTTGTGGCCCTGGGGCAGATTTATGATGACCCGGATCGTGTTGCTCTGGCCGAATCTAACCTACGTGTTTTATGCCAGAACAAACGGTCTGCGGAGCTTTATTGTTCTGAATTTCGGAGATGGGCAGCTGATTCGGGTTGGAATGATGCTGCACTCCGGAGTCAGTTCTGTCATGGTCTCTCGGAGAGATTAAAGGATGCGTTTGCTTTCCATGAGAGACCAACGTCCTTAGAGTCTGCCATGTCATTGGCGGTACGCCTTGACAGGCGTCTAAGAGAAAGAAACGAGACCTCTCTGTCCAGCCATTGTCAGTCTAGGGGCAGTGGTGCGGACTCATTCAGTGTGCAGGGGCCTCATCCTGTCTCGCTCCCCTCTGAGGAGGAGCCCATGCAGCTAGGTCGACTTGCCCCTGATAAAAGAGGATTTAGTCCTCAGAGTATGGTCTGTTTTTGTTGTGGGGGCATAGGTCATTTGGCAAATGTTTGTCCGTCTAGGAGATTCTTGAACCGTACTAAGAGCGATAATAAGAGAAAAATCTCAAAAGGTAAATCATCAAGTTCTGCTACTTTGGGCAAAGTTGATGTAGGATTTGATGCTTTTCCTCTGACCTGCAGTTCCCGTTTTCTCCTGTCTGCCAGGGTGGCGCTAGAGAGCAAAGTCATTTCTTGTGAGATTTTTGTCGATAGTGGAGCGGCCGTCAATCTTATTGACACTCAATTTGTAGCCATGCATGGTTTTCAGGTTTGCACATTAGATAAAGATATACCTGTTTTTGCTATTGACTCTGCTCCACTCTCACAGAGATCTCTAAAGGGCATTGTTCACAATATCCGGCTAGCTGTAGGTGACACTCATGTGGAGGATATATCTTGTTTTGTCCTTAACGGATTGCCGTCTCCTCTAGTTTTGGGGTTACCCTGGCTCACTAGACATAACCCCACTATTGATTGGCAAGGAAGGCAAATAAATGAGTGGAGTGATTTTTGTAGAGAGAATTGTCTCACAGCGACTTTTGCAGAGGTGTCTACTAAAACGCTGCCATCATTTCTCTCTGATTTCTCGGACGTGTTTTCCGAGAGCGGTGTTCAGGAGCTACCTCCTCACCGGGAGTTTGACTGTCCCATTAACCTCATTCCCGGCGCCAAGCTGCCAAAAGCACGCCTCTACAATCTTTCACAACCAGAAAGAATCGCTATGCGAACTTACATCTCCGAGAGTCTCGAAAAGGGGCATATTCGTCCCTCAAAGTCACCTGTGGCCGCGGGTTTTTTTTTTGTTAAAAAGAAAGATGGCTCTCTGAGACCTTGCCTAGATTTTAGGGAGCTGAACCGTATCACGATTCGCGATCCCTATCCCCTTCCTCTGATCCCGGACCTCTTCAATCAAATTGTTGGGGCCAAGGTGTTTTCCAAATTGGATTTGAGAGGCGCGTACAACCTGGTCAGGGTCAGAGAGGGGGATGAATGGAAAACGGCCTTTAATACCCCTGACGGGCATTTCGAGAATCTCGTTATGCCTTTCGGCCTGATGAATGCTCCGGCCGTCTTTCAGCATTTTGTTAATAGTATTTTCTATCATTTAATGGGGAAATTTGTATTGGTGTATCTTGATGATATTTTGATTTTTTCCCCTGATGTTCAGACCCATCAGGATCATCTTTTTCAGGTTCTGCAGATTCTGCGGGAAAATAAATTGTACGCCAAGCTGGAAAAATGTATTTTTATGGTATCGGAGATTCAATTTCTGGGTTTTCTCCTCTCTGCTTCTGGTTTTCGCATGGATCCCGAGAAGGTCCGTGCTGTACTTGAGTGGGAGCTTCCTGAGAATCAGAAGGCATTGATGCGCTTTCTGGGTTTTGCGAACTATTACAGAAAGTTCATTTTGAATTATTCCTCTGTTGTCAAACCCCTCACTGACATGACAAAAAAGGGGGCGGATTTTTCCTCTTGGTCGGAGGAGGCGCTTACAGCCTTTTCTAAGATTAAAGAGAATTTTGCGTCTGCTCCCGTCTTGGTGCATCCCGATGTTTCCTTACCTTTTATTGTTGAGGTGGATGCTTCCGAGGTGGGTGTGGGTGCGGTTTTGTCCCAGGGCCCTTCCCCTGCCAAGTGGCGACCCTGTGCCTTTTTCTCTAAAAAACTCTCCCCGGCAGAGAGAAACTATGATGTGGGAGATAGGGAGTTGTTGGCCATCAAGTTGGCTTTCGAGAAATGCCGCCATTGGTTGGAGGGGGCCAGGCACCCTATCACCGTTTTTACCGACCATAAGAATCTGGCATACTTGGAGTCGGCCAGGCGTATGAATCCGAGACAGGCCAGATTGTCTCTGTTCTTCTCCAGATTCAATTTTGTTGTTACATTCCGACCTGGGATAAAAAATGTGAAGGCTGATGCTCTCTCTCGCTGTTTTCCGGGAGGAGGAAACTCAGAGGACCCGGGTCCCATTTTGGCGGAGGGGGTAGTTGTTTCTGCTCTATATTCCGATTTGGAGGCCGAGGTCCAGGCTGCCCAGACTGAGACACCTGCCCGTTGTCCTTCTGGGAAGTTGTTCGTGCCTCCTGAGCTACGTCACAAACTCTTTAAGGAGCATCATGATACGGTTCTTGCTGGTCACCCCGGGAGTAGAGCCACGGTAGATCTCATTGCTCGGAGATTTTGGTGGCCGGCTCTTCGTAAGTCGGTGGAGGGTTTTGTGGCTGCTTGTGAGACGTGCGCTCGCGCTAAGGTCCCTCGTTCACGGCCTTCAGGTTCCCTTCTCCCGTTACCCATTCCTTCCCGTCCTTGGACACACCTGTCCATGGACTTTATCACGGATCTTCCTCGTTCCTCGGGGAAGTCGTGATCCTGGTGGTGGTGGACCGTTTTAGCAAGATGGCTCATTTCGTACCTTTCCCTGGTTTACCCAATGCTAAAACGTTGGCGCAAGCTTTTGTCGACCATATTGTTAAATTGCACGGCATTCCCTCTGATATTGTTTCCGATAGAGGCACGCAGTTTGTGTCCAGGTTCTGGAAGGCTTTCTGTTCTCGCCTGGGGGTTCGGCTGTCCTTCTCTTCTGCTTTTCATCCGCAGTCGAATGGTCAGACTGAGCGCCTCAATCAGAATCTGGAGACATATTTGCGCTGTTTTGTGGCAGAGAACCAGGAGGATTGGTGTTCATTTCTCCCTCTTGATGAGTTTGCTCTGAACAACCGTCGTCAGGAATCTTCTGATAAGTCACCATTCTTTGGTGCATATGGGTTCCATCCGCAGTTTGGGACATTCTCGGGAGGGGCTCTTTCTGGTTTACCTGAGGAGGAGAGATTTTCCTCGTCTTTGTCTACGATTTGGCAAAAGATTCAGAGTAATCTTAAAAAGATGAGTGAGAGGTATAGGCGTGTGGCTGATAAGAGACGTGTGCCTGGTCCGGACCTGAATGTGGGTGATCTGGTGTGGTTGTCTACTAGAAACATTAAGTTGAAGGTTCCCTCCTGGAAATTGGGTCCCAAGTTTATTGGGCCTTATAAAATCTTGTCAGTCATCAATCCTGTTGCCTTCCGTCTTGATCTTCCACGGGTTTGGAAGATACATAATGTATTTCACAGATCTCTCTTAAAACCATATGTCCAGCCCACGGTACCCTCCTCTTTGCCTCCTCCTCCGATTTTGGTTGATGGCAATCTGGAGTTTGAGGTTTCCAGAATTGTGGACTCTCGCATGGTCCGCGGTTCTCTTCAGTACCTCGTTCATTGGAAGGGTTATGGTCCTGAGGAGAGGATGTGGGTTCCGGTGTCGGACATTAAAGCCACTCGCCTCATCAGGGCATTTCATAGGGCTCATCCTGAGAAGGTGGGTCCTGGGTGTCCGGAGTCCACCCGTAGAGGGGGGGGGTACTGTCACTACCAGAGCTTTGGGACATTCTCACAGCTCTGTTTCTCCACCCCTGTGATGATGTCACTACTAGAGCTGGGAGGAGTTCTCACTACTCTGTTTACTTTTGGTTTCTTTCACCACAGCTGTTTTTCATGTGTTTGATTTCCCTCTCTTTATATACCCCCTCCTCCTATGATAGGATGTGGATTATAGTTCTCACTTCAGTTGTAGCTCTTGCTTTAGTTTCTTCACTTGTAGCTATCAGTTCACTGGACCTGTGTTCTGCTGCAGCTAGCACTCCGGATATTGCCAGCCTGTCCTTGGATCCGTCTTCTCTGCGGCTGCAACACCTCCAGCTAAGTGTGCAGACATTGTTGTGTTCCTGTTTATTTTCTGACTGGATCTGAGGTGGCCACGGTTCCCTCCATATACTGAGTAGGGCACTGGTGGCCGTGCCCCTTCCACTATTGTAGGGGTTACAGGGGTCATTAGTCTTAGGCACGTGGGCATGCCTCGTTCCGCCATTTGGATCCGGGCATGTGCTTTAGCAGAATAGGGAGAGCGTTGAGGGTCGGACAGGGGTCACCCTTTATCCTCCCTAGTTCTGGGTCCAGTCAGTAGCTCTGTACTGTGTAGTTCTATTGTTGCTCACAAACATCCGTGACATAAGTAGTTTGAAATCAAAATCTGTAAAAAATGGCCGGTGAAATCCGAAAGGTGCTCTTTGGAATGTGGGCCCCTTTGCCCACCTAGGCTGCAAAAAAGTGTCACACATGTGGTATCTCCGTACTCAGGAGAAGTTGGGCAATGTGTTTTGGGGTGTCATTTTACATATACCCATGCTGGGTGAGATAAATATCTTGGTCAAATGCCAACTTTGTATAAAAAAATGGGAAAAGTTGTCTTTTGCCAAGATATTTCTCTCACCCAGCATGGGTATATGTAAAATGACACCCCAAAACACATTGCCCAACTTCTCCTGAGTACAGCGATACCACATGTGTGACACTTTTTTGCAGCCTAGGTGGGCAAAGGGGCCCACATTCCAAAGAGCACCTTTCGGATTTCACCGGCCATTTTTTACAGATTTTGATTTCAAACCACTTCTCACGCATTCGGCCCCTAAAATGCCAGGGCAGTATAACTACCCCACAAGTGACCCCATTTTGGAAAGAAGTCACCCCAAGGTATTTCGTGATGGGCATAGTGAGTTCATGGAAGTTTTTATTTTTTGTCACAAGTTAGTGGAATATGAGACTTTGTAAGGAAAAATAAAATAAAAAAATCATCATTTTCCGCTAACTTGTGACAAAAAATATAAAATTCTAGGAACTCGCCATGCCCCTCACGGAATATCTTGGGGTGTCTTCTTTCCAAAATGGGGTCACTTGTAGGGTAGTTATACTGCCCTGGCATTTTCCAGGGGCCCTCATGTGTGGTAAGTAGGTAAATGACCTGTGAAATCCTAAAGGTGCTCTTTGGAATGTGGGCCCCTTTGCCCACCTAGGCTGCAAAAAAGTGTCACACATGTGGTATCTCCGTACTCAGGAGAAGTTGGGCAATGTGTTTTGGGGTGTCATTTTACATATACCCATGCTGGGTGAGATAAATATCTTGGTCAAATGCCAACTTTGTATAAAAAAATGGGAAAAGTTGTCTTTTGCCAAGATATTTCTCTCACCCAGCATGGGTATATGTAAAATGACACCCCAAAACACATTGCCCAACTTCTCCTGAGTACAGCGATACCACATGTGTGACACTTTTTTGCAGCCTAGGTGGGCAAAGGGGCCCACATTCCAAAGAGCACCTTTCGGATTTCACCGGCCATTTTTTACAGATTTTGATTTCAAACCACTTCGCACGCATTTGGGCCCCTAAAATGCCAGGGCAGTATAACTACCCCACAAGTGACCCCATTTTGGAAAGAAGACACCCCAAGGTATTTCGTGATGGGCATAGTGAGTTCATGGAAGTTTTTATTTTTTGTCACAAGTTAGTGGAATATGAGACTTTGTAAGGAAAAAAAAATAAAAAAATCATCATTTTCCGCTAACTTGTGACAAAAAATATAAAATTCTAGGAACTCGCCATGCCCCTCACGGAATACCTTGGGGTGTCTTCTTTCCAAAATGGGGTCACTTGTGGGGTAGTTATACTGCCCTGGAATTTTCCAGGGGCCCTAATGTGTGGTAAGTAGGTAAATGACCTGTGAAATCCTAAAGGTGCTCTTTGGAATGTGGGCCCCTTTGCCCACCTAGGCTGCAAAAAAGTGTCACACATGTGGTATTGCCGTACTCAGGAGAAGTTGGGCAATGTGTTTTGGGGTGTCTTTTTACATATACTCATGCTGGGTGAGAGAAATATCTCGGCAAAAGACAACTTTTCCCATTTTTTATACAAAGTTGGCATTTGACCAAGATATTTATCTCACCCAGCATGGGTATATGTAAAATGACACCCCAAAACACATTGCCCAACTTCTCCTGAGTAGAGCGATAGCACATGTGTGACACTTTTTTGCAGCCTAGATGCGCAAAGGGGCCCACATTCATTTTATGAGGGCATTTTCAGACATTTGGATCCCAGACTTCTTCTCACGCTTTAGGGCCCCTAGAATGCCAGGGCAGTATAAATACCCCACATGTGACCCCATTTTGGAAAGAAGACACCCCAAGGTATTCAATGAGGGGCATGGCGAGTTCATAGAAATTTTTTTTTTTTGGCACAAGTTAGCGGAAATTTATATTTTTTTTTTTTCTCACAAAGTCTCCCTTTCCGCTAACTTGGGACAAAAATTTCAATCTTTCATGGACTCAATATGCCCCTCACGGAATACCTTGGGGTGTCTTCTTTCCGAAATGGGGTCACATGTGGGGTATTTATACTGCCCTGGCATTCTAGGGGCCCTAAAGCGTGAGAAGAAGTCTGGAATATAAATGTCTAAAAAATTTTACGCATTTGGATTCCGTGAGGGGTATGGGGAGTTCATGCGATATTTTATTTTTTGACACAAGTTAGTGGAATATGAGACTTTGTAAGAAAAAAAAAAAAAATTTCCGCTAACTTGGGCCCAAAAAATGTCTGAATGGAGCCTTACAGGGGGGTGATCAATGACAGGGGGGTGATCAGGGAGTCTATATGGGGTGATCACCCCCCTGTAAGGCTCCATTCAGATGTCCGTATGTGTTTTGCGGATCCGATCCATGTATCAGTGGATCCGTAAAAATCATACGGACATCTGAATGCAGCCTTACAGGGGGGTGATCAATGACAGGGGGGTGATCAATGACAGGGGTGTGATCAATGACAGGGGGGTGATCAGGGAGTCTATATGGGGTGATCACCCCCCTGTAAGGCTCCATTCAGATGTCCGTATGTGTTTTGCGGATCCGATCCATGTATCAGTGGATCCGTAAAAATCATACGGACATCTGAATGCAGCCTTACAGGGGGGTGATCAATGACAGGGGGGTGATCAATGACAGGGGGGTGATCAATGACAGGGGGGTGATCAGGGAGTCTATATGGGGTGATCACCCCCTTGTAAGGCTCCATTCAGATGTCCATATGTGTTTTGCGGATCCGATCCATGTATCAGTGGATCCGTAAAAATCATACGGACATCTGAATGCAGCCTTACAGGGGGGTGATCAATGACAGGGGGGTGATCAGGAAGTCTATATGGGGTGATCACCCCCCTGTAAGGCTCCATTCAGATGTCCGTATGTGTTTTGCGGATCTGATCCATGTATCAGTGGATCCGTAAAAATCATACGGACATCTGAATGCAGCCTTACAGGGGGGTGATCAATGACAGGGGGGTGATCAGGGAGTCTATATGGGGTGATCACCCCCCTGTAAGGCTCCATTCAGATGTCCGTATGTGTTTTGCGGATCCGATCCATGTATCCGTGGATCCGTAAAAATCATACGAACATCTGAATGCAGCCTTACAGGGGGGTGATCAATGACAGGGGGGTGATCAGGGAGTCTATATGGGGTGATCAGGGGTGATCAGGGGTTCATAAGGGGTTAATAAGTGACGGGGGGTGTAGTGTAGTGTAGTGGTGTTTGGTGCTACTTTACTGAGCTACCTGTGTCCTCTGGTGGTCGATCCAAACAAAGGGGACCACCAGAGGACCAGGTAGCAGGTATATTAGACGCTGTTATCAAAACAGCGTCTAATATACCTGTTAGGGGTTAAAAAAAATCACATCTCCAGCCTGCCAACGAACGATCGCCGCTGGCAGGCTGGAGATCCACTCGCTTACCTTCCGTTCCTGTGAGCGCGCGCGCCTGTGTGCGCGCGTTCACAGGAGATCTCGCGTCTCGCTTTTAATATATTTTTCTATTCAATAGATATATTGTTATTTCTTGCAATTTAGTAGTGTTCATGATTTTAATTATTATTTTTGTGACTCTAATCTTATACCTCTATGTCCTGTATTATTCCTGCTACAAATAAACTTGTAGCAGTCTGCAGTAAAGGTACTTTTGAATGCACACTGTCGTTGCCCGGCATAAAGTGAGCACCCCGCATCACGGATATGGACCCATTCACTTGTTCTATTTTTTTACGGTGCGGACGGATCACTGACCTATTCAAGTTGAATGAGTCTCGATCGGTCCCGGCCGCCGCATGGATGTTGCCCGTGCATTGGGGACCACAAATTGCGGTTCCCAATGCACGGAAAGGCCACACAATGGTCGTCTGCATGAGGCCTTTCCAGTAACTCGTGTGTCTGATTGGTCCAATTAGCGCCGCTGGTGTCAGACTGTGCAGGTACACAACCCCAACTAGTAACACCCATCTGTACCATTACTGTAAGCTGCTTGCAATTCATTCATAAACTTCTAGTAGAAATAACAAAGGAATGGCACAACATAATAAGGTCATTTATCAAACTAGTGTAAAGTAGAACTGGCTTAGTTGCCTATAGCAACCAGTTAGATTCCACCTTTCATTGTTGGCAGCTTCTTTGGAAAATGAAAGGTGGAATCTGATTGGTTGTTATGGGCAACTGAGCCAGTTCTACTTTACACCAGTTTGATAAATGACCCAAAATATTCCAGAATTGTTATTACAAGGAGAATGCAAGAGGTGACCGATCCTGACGTAAATAGGGGAAGTAATTTTATAGTAAGACTTCATATAAGACTTCATATAAGTGACAGGGTGTTTATTATGTAACTAATAGTTTGTAGGGTAAAAATGAACATCCCATATGTTTTTACTAGTGCTGTTGAGATGTCCATGACATTCAATGGCACCAGTAGACAATTCTTTGTTTCTTAATCTAAAGAAGATATGAATCTAGAAATGTGAAGTGTGGGCTTATGTAACAATTCTTAAGCGTACTCCTCTATCAGAAGTTCTCAAGCTTCATTGAAGTGAATGATATATTAGAAGGATTATCGTGCTTCCAGTCAGAACACTTGCAAGTGAAACTGTATTTGAGAGTAAGAAACCTTAATATTTATGTAGCTTCGATAACACCAGAGCTTCTGTTTTGGATGGTGTGTGCTGAGTAAACTGACTCCACAAACTGTTCCTGATGAATGGACACATCCTTTTAAAGGAATATTTTCTCATGTTATGATGAATAGCTTCCTAGTTATGTCAGTTTTCTCATGCACAATTCTTTTAGAGCACGTTTTCTCACCCTTTCTACTTAGTCAAAGAAATTTAAACAAAGTCTCAGCAAAGCTATGGTGCATCACATTAAGAAGGTGTACTCTGCTGGTAGCATATTACTCTGTCACGTTGCCACTAGGGTTAACTCATGCATAATACAATCACAAATAATGAAATGCAATAGATATGAAAAGCAACACAAAAAACAGGTAATGTGGATGTTCACAGTCACATCTGAAACCCCGCCCATGTGCAGGGACCAACAGCCGCATGATCTTAAAGGGGTTGTCCAGTATTAAAATACTGATAGCCTATCCTCAGGGTAGGCTATCAATATCAGATCAGAAGGGGTCGGAGGCCCCGCACCCCCGCCAATAAGCTGTTACCCTTGCAGCTCTGGCGCTGGACATCGATGCCAGAACTACACAACTCTATCCATTGCGTAGTTGACGGAGCTGGTAACTGCACTGCTCCTCCCATCCCAATACACAATGGACAGAGATGTTTACTTTTCTAAATATCTGACAATTACACAGAAGGCATATAGAGCAACACCTGGAATAACCAAAAGACAAGGGGGATGGTATAAAAAAAACTTACCTTGGGGCTTTGTTCTCAGTGCACAGCCACCCAACGTATCAGAAATAAGGGTACTGAAATCTGCTGTGTCAATCTCTCACCAGACAAAATCCGATTGAAGAGTATCAATATAAATGAAGAAAAGAGACTTCTCGTGGGCGCTGCTTGCCGAAGAAACTTTCAACTGTGTACTCTTGGTATCGTGATGCTTGAGGAAGGGGCTGGTCCAGCCCTGAAATGCATTGTCATTTTACACAAATAAACGAATATACCAAGACTACGCATTTCAAAGCTTCTTCAGCAAGCAGCACTCACAAAAAGTCTCCTTTTTCTTAATTTCCATTGAGAGATGTGTAACTGACAGATATGTGTGTAGTACCGACTTCTAATGCTAGACCTACAAGGTTATAGCTGATAGGTGGGGATGTTTGATGTCTGACCACACCATTCTGATATTGATGCCTCTACTGAAGATGAAGCATGAATATTAAAATCCTGGACAACCCCTTTAAAGGTAATACTTTTGTTTTACTAGCAAACTCATGCACACAATCTATTACTGCCCTTAATACCCCCAATACAGATCTCAATTAGTACTCCCAAGACAATTATTAATTACTTATTAATGCCATCATTTAATGTCCAAATAATGCTGCCAGTGCTCATTACAATTAGTGTGGCTACAGTAACACACTGCATACACTACAGGCACACACCATGCTCATCTACACACAGTCACACACTGCATACACTACAGGCACACACCATGCTCATCTACACACAGTCACACACTGCATACACTACAGGCACACACCATGCTCATCTACACACAGTCACACACTGCATACACTACAGGCACACACCATGCTCATCTACACACAGTCACACACTGCATACACTACAGGCACACACCATGCTCATCTACACACAGTCACACACTGCATACACTACAGGCACACACCATGCTCATCTACACACAGTCACACACTGCATACACTACAGGCACACACCATGCTCATCTACACACAGTCACACACTGCATACACTACAGGCACACACCATGCTCATCTACACACAGTCACACACTGCATACACTACAGGCACACACCATGCTCATCTACACACAGTCACACACTGCATACACTACAGGCACACACCATGCTCATCTACACACAGTCACACACTGCATACACTACAGGCACACACCATGCTCATCTACACACAGTCACACACTGCATACACTACAGGCACACACCATGCTCATCTACACACAGTCACACACTGCATACACTACAGGCACACACCATGCTCATCTACACACAGTCACACACTGCATACACTACAGGCACACACCATGCTCATCTACACACAGTCACACACTGCATACACTACAGGCACACACCATGCTCATCTACACACAGTCACACACTGCATACACTACAGGCACACACCATGCTCATCTACACACAGTCACACACTGCATACACTACAGGCACACACCATGCTCATCTACACACAGTCACACACTGCATACACTACAGGCACACACCATGCTCATCTACACACAGTCACACACTGCATACACTACAGGCACACACCATGCTCATCTACACACAGTCACACACTGCATACACTACAGGCACACACCATGCTCATCTACACACAGTCACACACTGCATACACTACAGGCACACACCATGCTCATCTACACACAGTCACACACTGCATACACTACAGGCACACACCATGCTCATCTACACACAGTCACACACTGCATACACTACAGGCACACACCATGCTCATCTACACACAGTCACAGCACATACTCTACACAGCTGTAGATGCTCCAGGCAGAAAGGGGGAGATTTATCATCTCCCTTGCGCCAGAAAAGTGGCTTTAAAAAGTTGCAAGCTGTGTGTTATTTTTACACCACCAACACCACTTCCAAAATGAAGCATGGCAAGGGTAGGAAAGGTGCGTGGCCAAAAACAGAGACAAATTTATCTTCATTCACGCCAGTGTTCTGGTGCATATGAAGCCAGAAGTCTCCGGGGCCCAAAAACCCTTGTGCGGCATAAGAAGACACTAGTATTATAGAAAGTGCATGCTGGTGAACTTACACCTCTGGCTGGAGGGAAAGGGTTAGATCAAGAATTTGGCACGGCGGGGAGGGGTTGCCATTTTTATTTTTGCCTCAGGCACCACAAAAGCTATGGGTTTCCCTGTTCACTGGCCACAAAGCACTTAGAGAAGAGGGACCTAAACCAGGGCCCAGGAGCCTTTATCTACGCCCCTGTATACAATCTACTATACGATCTATATAATCTATATATACACTCTACACATGGAGGCTCATTCATATATTACGGTCAAGACAAATTAATTTAGTATGGTCTATAGAAAGTATGGCGAAGGGAAATATAGTGCTCACTGAATCACAAAGTCGATAGCAGTATGGTGAAGGCAGGGGAAAATTCTAAGCAATGAGCTGCACATTTGCCATGAGGAGGTATGGTGTTGTTGGGAAGGGGGGGGGGGGGTGCTGGCATCTTGATTCTTGAATGAATCGGTGACAGTGTATTTTTGAACTGGTGCTTTTGGAACAGCTGACTTGCAGCTTCCTCCCCTGCACTTTATGTCAAACTAAGTCAGTTGTTGTCCTGGAATACTGCCATTTTTTGCCATTATTCCTCTCTATTATATATGGTACGCACTTTTTATACTGTACACGGTGCGATGATAATGAGTCTGAACATGGTCTCTTAACATAACATCGCGGTGTGGTGGGGTGTAATCCACCTGTCTACAGCGCAATGTAGTTATCTGCCGTCCATTTGAATTAAGAGGGGTTAACTGTGTGTTGTCGTATTCTATGTCTCTTATGTCATGTCCAGTTCCCAGCCACTGACCTGGTACTTTTTACCCTGACCTATATTTAACAAGTTTCTATGCATTCTGACCATCTGCCCATTTTTAGACGAGTCTGTGGGCTGGTATGTGTATCCGCATTTGGGCTGCTTTCGCACTGGCGTTCGGGGTTCTGCTTGTGAGTTTTGCTTTTGGGGCTGTCGCGGGCGGCCCCGAGCGGATCCGTGGACCCCCGGTTTTTTTTCTGGGTGGATACGGATCCGCTCGGAGTGCAGCGGTTTGGCTCCGCCTGGTCTCCATTCCGCTCGGCAGGCGGACGCCCGGGCGCAATTTCTAGCGTTCGGGTGTACGCCTGGTTGCGCGGAGCCAGACGGATCCGTCCGGGCCTGCAGTGTGGGTCGGTGGGCGCGGATCCGTTTGAAGTTGACACAATGTGGCACGATTTCGAGCGGGTCCGTCTCCCGCTGGCTTTTCGGTGTGGGGTCTGGACGGGTCCGTCTGGTTAATTTGCACACTTGGAACTCCTCTGAACCATGGTGCAGACGGATCTGTCTTTGAGCGGATCCCTATGTCTGCATTGTGGGAGCGGATCCGTCTGTGCATCCACTAGACTGATCCGCTCTGAGCGCGGGCGTGGGAGCAGCCTCAAATGTGCCGCCGCGGTCATGTGGCGCATCGCGTGACCGCTCCGTCACTAAGGCTTGCCTGCGTTGCTGGGGTGGGGCGTCCACCACTGCTTGTGGTGCTGCAGTGGGGGCGTTGCCTCAGCGACGCTCGTGACATTGCGGTCGCGTGCTGTCATGTGATCACCGCATAACTAGTCCTCCGCCCCTTGGAGTCTGAGGCCTCATGTTCTGTTGATGCTGCTGTCATTCAGATGTTTGGCCGCACCTACTGCACTGCCCTCGGCTCCTCCTCCGTATGACTACATGGGCTACTGATTGGTTTTCCTGGGATGGTCAGAGTGTGTCGTATGATGCACTTCTGACACTGCGGTCATGTGCTTGCTCACATGCTCGCTCTGTCATCTTAGTCCTGCCTCCATTAGGTGCTTTTGGTTCTATTGATTGGCCCTTAGGTACTGGGGCTCCAATTCCATTGGTGCTGATGTCATTCAGGTCCTGCAATTTTAATTTTCCTCTACACACCTGTGTGGGCACTATATAGGGGAGATGTTTTTATGTGTTTCCGTATCCCCGGAAGAAGCCAGATCTACTGGCGAAACGGCGTTGGGTCAGGAGTCGGCCGAGAGATCTTTGCACCAGTCAGGGTATGTTTATACTTTGTCCTTTTCATTCCAACCTCAATCTCCACAATTGCCTCCTTTGCACTTTGTTTGGGGCGTTGCTGCTATGAGGTTTTGAGATATGCTTTTTCAGCTAGCATTCTTTTTTCCCTGTTATTTCGTGCACTGATCTCCCGGCCTCTCCTTGGGTCCTGCTACTCATCTGTGTGTCCCGCCTTGTGCTGCCTGTTTTATTATATATGTATGTATTGTTTATATGTTTATATATACTTACAATAAAGTTTTTTGGATCTTCATACATATGTAAGTTAGTTTTATTCATTTTTTTGGTGATTATCATGACTCCTTGGGGGTCCGATGTTTTTGATATTATTTTGTCCGGTTAATATTGGTTGACCCTGTCTATATAGAAAAGAGGAAGTAGTACAGACTGATTAGTGCTCTTCATCGGCACATTCTCAGTCTTCCCTGCAGAGTAGTACTGTCGTCCTGCTCGGCCAAGTAAACCAGCCAGTTTAGTCCATAAAGACATACAGGCATACCTCCTTGATGTGTTCCCCCTACATCAAACAACTTTCCTGTTCCTGCAGTTCCTGACTAGGCCCCCTCCCTACACTAAGAGCAAGGTGCTCATTGGTTGAAGCACACATCTGTCACAAGTTACAAGCTATTCCTGTGTACTTTTCTATAATTAGGTGATCTCTTCACTGTATAAATGGCTGCCTGGACATAGAGCAACTGCAAGAAACAAGTTTTTTTTATTACATTTCACCCCCTTATATTTGAAGTTGAATGTGCCCCCTTAAATTTGAAGTGAAATTTTGCCCTAGGAAAGTTCCTACTTTTGCCAGTTCTTCATCCTAGCCTTACATTAAACTTTTCAAAATGCATCAAATAGGCCCTGGCTCTACAGAATATAGGAAAATGGTTTGAGTAAAATTAAATCAAAGTAAAATAGGCTTGTGCTGTGCTTTACCATGTGAATGGAGAAGTGCATGCAGCAGACCATTTTCTGCAGTCTCTTCTCTGCCTGAATCAATGTTCAAATAAGCCACTATGTTGGTTACCACCAATCTATGGAATACTCCACTATGAATCCTGGACTCTCTTGAAATTTGGTACACAAGTACCCCTTTTCAAATGCTGGGCAGAGAGTAAAACAGTGGCATGTGGAACAGCCCATAAAAAGAGAAATACTTCTGAAAAACCATTCTATCTGAGCCAGTCTCAGCAGGTTGGTCAGAGCTAGTAGCTACGCAAAGAAAGGGTCCTTTCTTAAATTGTAAGGACAAAAAAATACATTTTAGTGCTTACATTAATGAATAATGATAGCAGCTCCTTGTCGTAGTGTGTGGCATATTATATTTTATGCCAACCCTATGTATACCGTCATGTAAGAAAATTAGAAATTTATGGGGAATTTGATCTCTTAGATCAAATGCTCAAACTGTACATTGCCATGAACATGTCCAAAAAAAGAAATTAATATACCTTATCCAAATAGACCTGCTTCAAATACCAGGAAAAGCTTTGCAAGAAAATCTTCTCTTTGGAAGCAAGGCCGAGCTATGGGAAGTTCTGTCTCTTCAAGTGATGACCACAGGATAGTTCCAGGATAGCAATTGCATAGTGAAGTCCTAGCTACAGCAAAAAACACCGTCCCCTACAAAAGGTGTCTTGTCATCACCAAAAATGGATGTGAAGACACAATATACCAGTGTGGCACATGACCATGTAAGTTCTGTGACCAAGTATTAGCCTATACAAGCCCGTGTTCCTCATGAATAATTTTAGGTGCATCAGATTTTGCATACCACTGTCATAATGTAGTATTTGCTGTCCTATCATTTATTCTACTTCAGTGTATAAAGCAAATATTGTTTAAAGGTAGGTTATAATTATAAAAAAAAATAATCTTCTTCTTTGTCCTTTGCAGCACGTAAGCTGAAGAAATTAGGGAACCTCAAAGCTCAGGAGGAGTTGGAGGGATCCCCTGGACAAGGAGAAGGCAGAGAAATTACACCTAACATGTCCCTCACACAGCTTGAAGGGTATAGCTGTCAACCCATCTTCCTCAATGTGCTGGAGGCCATAGAGCCTGTTGTGGTGTGTGCCGGACATGACAACAATCAGCCGGACAGCTTTGCTGTGCTCCTTAGCAGCCTGAATGAACTGGGTGAAAGGCAACTAGTACATGTGGTGAAGTGGGCAAAGGCGTTGCCAGGTAAGCTTTTGTTTCTTTTTGTGATGTGAAATTCAGCTGAGCCAATGTCCTTTGAAGCCTAAACACAGAATTGCAAAATATGCACCTTATTTTTGTTTATTGTGTCCTGTAGCAGTGGAGCTGCTAGAGTGGTATATTGAAATTATAAAATGGTGTATCACCCAGAGAAAGCTGAATGATGGCAAGAAGGTCTTGGTAAATAGGGTTTCCCTCTCTGTGCATCAGCTAGACTGATAATGATGTGTAATTAGCAGCTAGTTAAGGAGCTCAGTGAAATTTGGGCTGAACTATTTCGGCAGGGCTCCCAGTCTGGGGAAGAAGCAGGCTGCACCAAGGCCTGTGGGAGCCAGGACCCTCCGATCACATGTGTGGTATGCACTGTAATTTGTATTATTGAGTAGACCCAAGTCTTGCTAGTGAGGGAAACTAGTGGCCAGGCGACCTAGGATTTTGTTTGCTGCCATGTTTGAAAGTACACTGACTGCTGTGAAAGCAATAATCAAACTGGTTGCAGCCAGTTTGCAGTTTGCACCCAAATCTTGGTGTTGTAGTGGTTTCTTGAAGTGTTCCAACTCTCTAAGCTGAGAAGACAGTGATCCCAGAGAGCTGAGTGACCCCAAGTTGTTACAGTCCATTTAACCACTTCCAGACTAGGCCCCCCCCCCCCCCCCCCCACTTCCCATCCTGACCAGGCCTAATTTTGGAAATCTGACCTTTCAAATTATGTGGTAATAAGCTATTATAAGGCTTAGAATTTTAGTAGCAATTTTAACCCCTTAAGGACTCAGCCCTATTTCACCTTAAGGACTTGGCCATTTTTTGCAAATCTGACCAGTGTCACTTTAAGTGCTGATAACTTTAAAACGCTTTGACTTATCTAGGCCATTCTGAGATTGTTTGTTTTTTTTTGTCACATATTGTACTTCATGACACTGGTAAAATGAAGTAAAAAAAAATCATTTTTATTTATAAAAAAAATACCAAATTTACCAAAAATTTGTAAAAAATTGCAATTTTCCAAGTTTTGATTTCTCTACTTTTATAATACATAGTAATACCTCCAAAAATAGTTATTACTTTACATTCCCCATATGTCTAATTCATGTTTGGATCATTTTGGGAATGATATTTTATTTTTTTGGGATGTTACAAGGCTTAGAAGTTTAGAAGCAAATCTTGAATTTTTTCTGAAATTTTCAAAAACCCCATTTTTAGGGACCAGTTCAGGTCTGAAGTCACTTTGCGAGGCTTCCATAATAGAAACCACCCAAAAATGACCCCATTCTAGAAACTACACCCCTCAAGGTATTCAAAACTGATTTTACAAACTTTGATAACCCTTTAGGTGTTCCACAAGAATTAATGGAAAATAGAGATACAATTTAAAAATTTCCCTTTTTTGGCAGATTTTCCATTTTTATATTTTTTTTTCCAGTTACAAAGCAAGGGTTAACAGCCAAACCAAACTCAATATTTATGACCCTGATTCTGTAGTTTACAGAAACACCCCATATGTGGTCGTAAACTACTGTACGGGCACACGGCAGGGCGCAGAAGGAAAGTAATGCCATACGGTTTTTGGAAGGCAGATTTTGCTGGACTGGTTTTTTTGACACCATGTCCCATTTGAAGCCCCCCTGATGCACCCCTAGAGTAGAAACTCCATAAAAGTGACCCCATCTAAGAAACTACACCGCTCAAGGCATTCAAAACAGATTTTAAAAGCTTTATTTACCCTTTAGGTGTTCCACAAGAATTAATGGAAAATAGATATGCAATTTCAAAATTTCACTTTTTTGGCAGATTTTCCATTTTAATATTTTTTCTTTACTTTTACAAAGCAAAGATTAACAGCCAAAGAAAACTCAATATTTATGGCCCTGATTCTGTAGTTTACAGAAACACCCCATATGTGGTTGTAAACTACTGTACGGGCACACGGAAAGGAAAGGAATGCCATACGGCAGAAGGAAAGGAATGCCATACGGTTTTTGGAAGGCAGATTTTGCTGGACTGGTTTTTTTTACACCATGTCCCATTTGAAGCCCCTGATGCAACCCTAGAGTAGAAACTCCATAAAAGTGACCCCATCTAAGAAACTACACCACTCAAGGTATTCAAAACAGATTTTACAAACGTCGTTAACCCTTTAGGTATTCCACAAGAGTTATTGGCAAATGGAGATGAAATTTCAGAATTTAAATTTTTTGGCAAATTTTCCATTTTAATCCATTTTTCCCAGTAACAAAGCAAGGGTTAACAGCCAAACAAAACTCAATATTTATGTCTCTTATTCTGTAGTTTACAGAAACACCCTATATGTGGTCATAAACAGCTGTACGGGCACACGGCAGGGCGCAGAAGGAAAAGAATGCCATACGGTTTTTAGAAGGCAGATTTTGGACTGTTTTTTTTTTGCACCATGTCCCATTTTAAGCCCCCCTGATGCACCCCGAGAGTAGAAACTCCAAAAAAGTAGGCCCATTTTAGAAACTACAGGATAGGGTGGCAGTATTGTTGGTACTAGTTTAGGGTACATATGATTTTTGGTTGTTCTATATTACACTTTGTGTGAGGCAAGATAACAAGAAATAGCTGTTTTGGCACCGTTTTTATTTTTTGTTATTTACAACATTCATATGACAGGTTAGATCATGTGATATTTTTATAGACCAGGTTGTCACGGATACGGCAATACCTAATATGTATACTTTTTTTTTATTTATGTAAGTTTTACACAATGATTTCTTTTTTGAACCAAAAAAAATCATTTTTAGTGTTTCCATAGTCTGAGAGCCATAATTTTTTCAGTTTTTGGGCGATTACCTTGGGTAGGGTAAGATTTTTGCAGGATGAGATGACGGTTTTATTGGCACTATTTTGGGGTGCGTGTGACTTATTGATCGCTTGCTATTACACTTTTTGTGATGTAAGGTGACAAAAAATGGTTTATTTAGCACAGTTTTTATTTGAAATTTTTTACGGTGTTCATCTGAGGGGTTAGGTCATGTGATATTTTTATAGTGCCGGTCGATACGGACGCGGCGATACCTAATATGTATACTTTTTTTTTATTTATGTAAGTTTTACACAATAATATCATTTTTGAAACAAAAAAAAAATCATGTTTTAGTGTCTCCATATTCGGAGAGCAATAGTTTTTTCAGTTTTTGGGCGTTATCTTAGGTAGGGTCTCATTTTTTGCGGGATGAGATGGCTGTTTGATTGGCACTATTTTGGGGTGGATATGTCTATTTGATTGCTTGCTATTACACTTTTTGTGATGTAAGGTGACAAAAAATGGTTTATTTAGCATTTTATTTTTTATTTTTTTACGGTGTTCATCTGAGGGGTTAGGTCATGTGATATTTTTATAGAGTCGGGCGATACAAACACGGCGATACCAAATGTGTGCTTTTTTTTATTTATGTACGTTTTACACAAACAGCTTTTTTTAAAACAAAAAAAATGATGTCTCCATATTCTGAGCCATAGTTTTTTTATTTTTTGGGCGATTGTCTCAGGTAGGGGCTCATTTTTTGCGGTATAAGGTGATGGTTAGATTGGTACCATTTTGGTGGGCAAACGTCTTTTTGATCGCCTGCTGTTGTACTTTTTGTGATGTAAGGTGACAAAAATGGTTTATTTAGCACAGTTTTAATTTTTTAATTTTTACAGTGTTCATCTGAGGGGTTAGGTCATGTGATCTATTTATAGAGCCGGTCAATACGGACTCGGCGATACCTAATATGTATACTCCTTCCCCCCCCCCCCCTATTTTTTACTTTATTTGGGGAAAATGCCGTTTTTGTTTATTTTTACTTGAAACTTTTAATTTTTGGGGGGGAAAACTTTATTTTTTCAACTTTTTTTTTCACTTTATTTTTTGTCCCACTTTGGGACTTGAACTTTTGGGGGTATATTCCTTTACAATGCATTCCAATACTACTGTATTGGAATGCATTGGCTGTATGAGTAATACTGTGTGTATTACTCATACAGCTTCCGGGGCCTGTGAGATCCAGGGGGCTGGATCTCACAGGCTTTTCACCGGAAGGCAGCGCAGATGTCTCAGGAAGGCATCGCGCTGCCTTCCATGCCATCGGGTCCCCCCCACAGCCCCATGGGGACCCGATGGCACCACCACCGCACCAGGTAAAAGCCACAAACCGCAGGACCTCCCCGCGCATTTAGCCGAGGTCCCTGCTCAATGATTTGGGCAGGCACCTTGTTCCGATCACCGCCCGCCGGGCGGTGGTGATCGGAACAACACATGACGTACCGGTACGTCATGGGTCCTTAAGGACTCGGGAACCATGCCGTACCAGTAAGTCTTGGGTCCCTAAGGGGTTAAAAGATCAAATAACAATATCCAAAATCAAAATTTTTAGGGACCAATTTGGTTAGAAAGTTACTTTGAATGGTTTATAGAATAGAAACCATCCATAAAAGAGTTAATAATTTTTATTTTTTTTCAGAATTACCATTTTTAGCAATTTTTCCCTGTAACACAGCAAGGCTTAACAGCAAAAAAAATCTTAATATTTATAACTCTGATTCTGCAGTTTACAGCAGTTTACAGACAAAACCCATATGTGGTCTTAAATTGCTGTATGGAAACAGCAAGGCTCAGAAAGGAAGGAGCGTCATATGACTTTTGGAGGGCAGATTTTGATGGAATGGTTATAGGGTTTTATACGGGTGTATCACATATGAAGAGACCCTGAGGTACCCATACAGTGGAAACTCCCCAAAAGTGACTTTATTTTGGAACTTAAGTTCACAGGGAATTTTTTAAGGGATATAGCGAGCACTTTGACCCAACAGGCATTTCATAGAATTTAGAAACACTTGGCTGTGAAAATGAAAGATTTCATTTTTTACAATAAAATGGTCCTTTTAATTTTTCATTTTCACAAGGGCTACCAGGAGAAAACCACCCCATAATTTGTTATCCATTTTCTGCTAAATATTACTTTAGCCTGAGATTGTTCATTCTTACATATGGTAATAGGAAAAAATGCACCCCAAAGTTGTTACATAATCTTTTACATCTATGAAAATGCCCCCTTTATGCTCATAAACAGATTTTTGGGCACACTGCAAGGTTTAGAAGAGAAACAGCACCTTGTGCATTTGAGTCCTAGTCTGGAGATTTATACTAATAATAATATTAAAATGTATTTATTTACCACCAACATATTCTGAAGCGCTTTACAATCAGGGGGTTCAAGTACTAACAGTCATAAAAAACATAGCAGCAAACAAGTCAGCAATTAAAACAAGGGGAATGAGGGCGCTGCTCGCAAGATCTTACAGTCTATGAGGAGATAGGGAAATAGATATATGGCTGCATGATCCAGTCACCAGCAGATATATGTAGTGCTTCTGAGTGCATGGGATGTGATGGATACTGATGAATCAGGTTCAGAAGAATGATTCTGAAGGAAGGTCGGTGGTGGTAAATGAAGGAGACTTAGATCAGGGGATGTGCTAACCTAAAAAGATGTGCGCCTAAAACTGTGGATGTTATGAATTAACCTAATTGTTTGGGGTAGGGCATTCCAGAGAAGTGCAGCATGAGAGAAGTCTTGGTTCGGAATAAGAAGTTTGGATTATAGTGGATGTTAGTTGTAACTTATTATCACAGGTAGGATGGTAGACAGAAATGAGGGAAGATAAGTAGGGGGGTGCATGTGGGTTAGAATGAGGACTTTGTATTGAATCCTGTACTGTATGGGTAACGAGTGCAATGACTAGCACAGGGCAGAGGCATCAGAGAAGTGGTTAGATAGATACAGTGGATATAAAAATTCTACACACCCCTGTTAAAATGTCAGGTTTCTGTGCTGCAAAAAAAATGTGACAAAGATAAATCATTTCAGAACTTTTTCCACCTTTAATGTACACTATAAACTGTACCACTCAATTGAAAAACAAACTGAAATCTTTTAGGTGGAGGGAAAAAAACGAAAAAAAAATTTAAATAATGTGGTTGCATAAGTGTGCACACCCTCTTATAACTAGGGATGTAGCTGTGTTCAGAATTAAGCAATCACATTCAAAATCATGTTAAACAGGAGTCAGCATACACCTTCTGTAACGGTCACGTCCACACACACACAGGGGGAAGGATAGTGACCACTGCGCTCCACCCTCACCCCTGGCCCTGCCTACTTGCCTCATGAGTCCTGATGACAGGGGACAACTAGACGACAGTCCCTAACTTAGGATACGTGCAGGGAAGACAGACAAGACAAAATACGGAACATGAACGGACCGGGTCAGAACCAAGAGAGCTACGCAGTACAAAGTTAAGCAAAGAATGGTCAGGAGAAGCCGGGGTCAAATACCAGGAGAGTAGAGAAGTACAAGAGGAGTCCTAAGAGAGTAGTCAGGTGGAAGCAGAGGTCACAATACCAGGACGGATGCGCATTACAGGAGGAGCAGGCAAAGGATCGTCAGGGAACAGAATCAGGTGAGTATTCAGTAGTCCAACAAATAGCCAGGAACCTAGAAATTAACAGGCAACCTGTGGCTAGCATGCTGCCTGTATTTATAGTGGGGAGTGAGGGTCATGTGACGTGGCCAGCGTCACATGACCGACAGACCAACCAGTTGAGCACCGAGTGATCAGCTCGGCGCTCAAGGCAGACTTAGGAGCAGGAAGCCACACAGCAGTAAAGCCGCCCTGGGAATGAGGTCAAACACAGATCCTCATTCCCAAAGCTAAGCAACAGTTCTGCGGGCGAGTGCACCTTCGGAACCCCGTTACACCTTCCCTCAGTTAAAGTGCCTCTGATTAACCCCAAATAAAGTTCGGCTGCTCTAATTGGTCTTTCCTGAAATTTTCTTAGTCGCATCCCTCAGCAAAAGCCATGGTCCACAGAGAACTTCCAAAGCATCAGAGAGATCTCATTGTTAAAAGGTATCAGTCAGGAGAAGGGTACAAAAGAATTTCCAAGGCATTAGATATACCATGGAACACAGTGAAGACAGTCATCATCAAGTGGAGAAAATATGGCACGACAGTGACATTACCAAGAACTGGACGTCCCTCCAAAATTTATGAAAAGACGAGAAGAAAACTGGTCTGGGAGGCTACCAAGAGGCCTACAGCAACATTAAAGAACCTGCAGTAATATCTGGCAAGTACTGGCTGTGTGGTACATGTGACAACAATCTCCCATTCTTCAAATGTCTGGACTATGGGGTAGAGTGGCAAGACGAAAGCCTTTTATTACGAAGAAAAACGTCCAAGTCAGGCTACATTTTGCAAAAACACATCTGAAGTCTCCCAAAAGCATGTGGGAAAAGGTGTTATGGTCTGATGAAACCAAGGTTGAACTTTCTGGCCATAATTCCAAAAGATATGTTTGGCGCAAAAACAACACTGCACATCACCAAAAGAACACCATACTCTCAGTGAAGCATGGTGGTGGCAGCATCATGCTTTGGGGCTGTTTTTCTTCAGCTGGAATTGGGGCCTTAGTTAAACTAGAGGTAATTATGAACAGTTCCAAATACCAGTCAATATTGGCACAAAACCTTCAGGCTTCTGCTAGAAAGCTGAACATGAAGAGGAACTTCACCTTTTCAGCATGACAACGACCCAAAGCATACATCCAAATAAACAAAAGAATGGCTTCACCAGAAGAAGATTAGTTTTTGAATGGCCCAGCCAGAGCCCAGACCTGAAACCGATTGAAAATCTGTGGGGTGATCTGAAGAGGGCTGTGCACAGGAGATGCCCTCGCAATCTGACAGATTTGGAGTGTTTTTGCGAAGAAGAGTGGGCAAATCTTGCCAAGTCAAAATGTGCCATGCTGATAGACTCATACCCAGAAAGACTAAGTGCTCTAATAAACAAAGTATTAGTTTAAGGGTGTGCACACTTATGCAACCATATTATTTTATTTTTATATTTTTTCTTCCCTCCACCTAAAAGATTTCAGTTTCTTTTTCAATTGAGTTGTACAGTTTATAGGTCACATTAAAGGTAGAAAAAGTTCTGAAATGATTTATCTTTGTCTAATTTTTTTAACAGGGGTGACATTTTAACAGGGGTGTGTAGACCTTTTATATCCACCGTATGTAGATGAGCCTGGCTGCTGCATTCATGATTGACTGGAGAGGGGAGAGTCTGGTGATACAGCTTTGGCTGACAACTGAGGCCCTCTGGTGAAGTAAAAAAAAGAAACCCTGAAGAAGTGACCCCATTTTAGAAACCAGACCCATCATAGAATTTTTCAAAGGATGTGGTGAGCATTTTGATCCCACAGGTGTTTTGCAAAAATTAATGCACAGCAGATGGTGCAAAGTGCAAATTGCAATTTTTCCACAGATATGCCATTTCAGTGCCAAATTAGTGTGAAAGTCAGCCAACTTATTATTATACTGTGTTTCCTGGTTTTAGAAAAACCATACATGTGACCTTAATTTTTTGCTTGGACATATGACAGGGCTCAGTAAAAGAGCACCATGTGCACTTGAGGCCCGATGGGGTAATTTATGCAGCTTGTAATGACAACCATAGAGGCTCTGGGGTGAAATAATGAATGGAACCTCTGAGAAGTGACCTCATTTTGGAAACTACACCCCTCAAGGTATTAAGAGATGGAGTAACTATTTTGGCACTGCAGATCAGAAATGAATGCACAAAGGACCATGCAAAATGAAAATTTTTCCACAGATATAGCATTTCAGTGACCCACATGCTGTGCCCAGTTTGTTCTGAGATACACCACACCCTTTAATTTGTTATGCAGTATTCACATGTCAGTGTTTTGGTCAGTGATTTCCACCAGTGATGGTCAGCCAAAACTAGAATTAGAGCCTCCACAGACATAAGGTATAAAGGAAAGATCTGCACCTGTTCTTAAGTACCGTATTTTTCGCCCCATAAGACGCACTTGCATCTTATGGGGCGAATGCTGACATTCGTACATCGCTGGATGCGATGTACGAGCGAGCGGGGGCCGGGGGAGGGACTGGGAGGAGGAGCTGGGGGCCGGAATAGCGGCAGGGCGGTGCAGTCAGTGTAGTATAGCCCCGCCCCGCCGCTCCGGTATAGTAATATTAAATGTCTTATTCAATTAAAATGTATTACATATGCCCCCTCACTCCTAAATTCCTAATAGTACCTTATATCCTATTCCTAATAGGTTCTGTACAATGCCGGCAGCCGGCAGGCAGGCGGGGCGGGCAGCAGCGTAACTCCCTGATGTCACGTGCCTGCTCCGCCTACTTTATGAATGAAGCGGGCGGCGCAGGCAAGTGACGTCAGTGAGTGACGCGCCGGCCGCCCGGCATGCCTGTCAGCATTGTACAGAACCTATTAGGAATGGGATGTAAGGTACTATTAGGAATTTAGGAGTGAGGGGGCATATGTAGTAAATTTTTATTGAATAAGACATCTTATATTTGTATACTGGGGGGGGGCGGGGGGGGGCTGATCCGTGGATAGCACAGTTAAGGGGTGGGGCTGGGGGGTCTGTGGATGGCACTGTTATGGGCTGGGGGGTCTGTGGATGGCACTGTTATGGGGTGGGGGGGTCTGTGGATGGCACATATATAACAGTGCCAGCCACAGATCTCACCTGTAACAGTGCCATCCATAGATCCCCCCTGTAACAGTGCCATCCATAGATCCCCCCCTGTAACAGTGCCAGCCACAGATCCCCCCCCCTGTAACAGTGCCAGCCACAGATCCCCCCCTGTAACAGTGCCAGCCACAGATCCCCCTGTAAGTGTCCGTCATCCACAAATCCCCCCTGTAACAGTGTCCGTCATCCACAAATCCCCCCTGTAACAGTGTCTGTCATCCACAGATCCCCCCATAACAGTGTCCGTCATCCACAGATCCCCCCCATAACAGTGTCCGTCATCCACAGATCCCCCCATAACAGTGTCCGTCATCCACAGATCCCCCATAACAGTGTCCTTCACAGATCCCCAGTAATAGTACCATCCACAGACCACCATTAGTTCCAAACCCACCAAAAGCACACCTTTTGGTTCAAAAGATTTTTTTTCTTATTTTCCTCCCTTATAGGGCGAAAAATACGGTACCTAATTTTGGCTGAAAATCACTGATGAGTACTGACTGTGATGCATTAGGCAGGTTCTACTGCATGCGGAAGTGCAGTAAATGAGGAAGTAAGCTGTTTGGTTATGCTGCTGCAGTAAGCCGGATTGGGACAGATGCACACTGGCGCAATATTAATAGTTTTTAGTTTGTGACGCCAATTGCAGCTTGCGCAGGTACTGTAACAGGGCCCTTTAAGATGTAATAGCTCACGTACCAAGTGAGGAATGCCAGAGGGGGATAATGTCTCTGTATAGTAGGTATTGTGTCAACGGTGTCTCCTACCTTGGTACGGCTGGACTCCTGTATCCTGGCTCACTTGCAATAAAATGAGTGTGGTCAGTAGGAGTAATTGAGGAATGAATGCAATCCAGACAGGAAATATAATCCAACTCGTCTTTACTTAATGCAGATGTGAATCCTTACAAGATACAGCAATAGTCTGGGGTCCCAGCAGGTATTGGCAATGTATGGCATGGGTTAATGCCTCTTCTGCTCCTATACTATATACCTGGAGAATCTGGCAGGTATTTATCTTCTGCTTTGTCTGTCTTCTGCTTGATATGGGCCTGACTAGCTAAGGAGGAATTTGGCTTCTCCTGGACTTTGGATTAAACACTCACAGTTTTGCTCGCAGTGTATGATGGCTTCTTCCTGGAGATCTTTAGATCTGGAGGTGGCTGCTTGCTTGTCAACCAGCACTGAGGTAGATGACTCAGGCTGGGAAGAGGATCTTTGGGCCTCAACCGAGGCTGGATCCTTGGTTGGGATCCCTGTAACTGGGAGCTCCTACCAACACAGCCTTCCCCAAGAGGGGGGCTGGTACACACTGGATCTAACTGGTTTCTTCCCTCCCTTGCTGCAGGACGTGGGACCAGCCCACTTCTGCTCCTAGAAGAGGGGGAGCTAAACACTGGAATGAACTATTCCAGTCTAGCTATGCTAAACTGAACTAAACACATTGCTGCCACCTGCTGGTGTACATGGAAATTACAGCATAATATATGAAACAGGCATAGAAAATACATATAATGGAAAATGCAATGTTAGACTACACAAGATGACAATACATATGCACCTGACATGTTGTAGCAGGGAGAAAGAGTTTAGTGACATACTCCAGGATGTTACACTGCGGGGCTATGCATATTTTTTTTTCTCTCTCAACGGAGCTGTGTGAGTGCTTTTTTTTAAATCAGATAGTTTTTATTAAACAGCTTTTTCTAAATTATACAAACAATAAGGACTTTTTCTTTACAGATAGTAATACAGCAGATCATATAAACGACATACAGAGCCATTATTTAACCCCCCAAAAAAGGAAATAACCCTCCCAATCCCTCCCACCCCCTAGCGAAGAGACGGTCTGCCATTTATAACAGCCATATCACATTTCATCATATTGTCCATCTGACAGTCAGTAAAAACATATCTCTCCCATGTACGTGTGCAGGGCCTCTCCATAACCATACCACTTAGTCAGGGCTCCCGAATCATTCATTAGTGGGGCATGAAGTGCCTTTTGCACTGTGGCATTAGAAGAATTTTGAGATCTCTGACTTTTAGTCTAACCAGACTTTCTATTACTCTGTAATTCCTCTAGCGCCGTTCTGAGGAAACAGTAGGTTTAAAGAGCACACCAAATGCTTGAAATAACTTCTTTATTAACGTCAACTTTTCTTCATATATATAACACTGCTGCCTCCGCAGCAGATAGTCCATGTACAAAACACGTGTTTAAAAGATATCACAAAATGGCAGTATGCCAATCTTGTCTTCAACATAAAATTGTGTATATATGTCTCTCTTGAGTATCTGTACTCTCACTTTAAGTTATTTAAGCACTTTATGATCTCTCTGAGAGGTATATCTGAGGTCTAACTAATAGTTCACTTGCACTATGCAGTTAGCAGTGACTATTTGCAGATTGGTTGAGTATGATCTGGTATGGTTGTATGCAATTTGGATTTCAATATGGAATCTGAATGCTCGCAATTGTATAGTTGCAAATTAATTTGTACTTGAATTTGGTGGAACTGTAAGTAAACACACATATAACTGGTTCAGTATACAGTTCTAATCACAATACTAACAATATGAACATTATAAAACTTTGGCCTCTTGTTCCCATAAAAGCTCTCAGTGGAGTGAATGTCTCTTCAGCTCCCGTCTCATAATGGTTCTAGCAGCAGGAGCTGGGGGAATTCCCAGACAGGAATTCTGTGAGGCTGGCTGTAATTGGTGAGAACTCTTGCTGTGTGAGAAGCTGGCTGTGATTGGTCTAGACTTCTGCCTAGCAACAACAGATTTACACTATGCTTTCAGTTGTTTTTGCTGTGTCACTGAGCTTACCTTATACCATAAAATGAATCTTAAAGGAATATTATCTTTTTCTGCTTCTGTGAACACAAAATATAAATGTTATATGACATCCAAAACATGATGTCACATGATGTCTTCTTTTGTCTCACATAAACATAGGAACTGTATTAAGGCTATTGGCAGGTATAGCTGTATACACATATAAGGCTATACTAGCAACCTAGGATAAGTCTTAGCTGGCCGGCTACAATTAGTCCAACCTGGCTCGATTCTTGTCATATCCGACTCCTACACAAATAAGGGTTTCCAGTCACTCAGCCCTGTCTTCCCCCCCCTACCAACATAGACAGACCCATGGGAGGAGTACTCTGACCCCACGTAGAACCTCCGATCGCTAACCATGGCAACCAGGATGCTACTGCAGTCCTGGTTGCCATGGTTACTTAGCAACTTTTAGAAGCATTATACTTACCTGCGAGCTGCGATGTCTGTGACCGGCCGGGCGCTCCTCCTACTGGTAAGTGAAAGGTCTGTGCGGCGCATTGCTTATAGCACAGACCTGTCACTTACCAGTAGGAGGAGCGCCGTCCGGTCACAGACATCGCAGCTCGCAGGTAAATATAATGCTTCTAAAAATTGCTAAGTAACCATGGCAACCAGGACTGCAGCAGCGTCCTGGTTGCCATGGTTACCGATCGGAGCCCCAGCGATTAAACTGGGACTCCGATTGGAACTCTCCACTGCCACCAATGATGGGGGGAACGTGATTTTAACTAGGGGGGGGGGAGATGTGAGGCCGCACTGGCCACCAATGATGGGGGATTCGGAACGTGATTTTAACTAGGGGGGGGAGATGTGAGGCCGCACTGGCCACCAATGATGGGGGATTCGGAACGTGATTTTAACTAGGGGGGGGGAGATGTGAGGCCGCACTGGCCACCAATGATGGGGGATTCGGAACGTGATTTTAACTGGGGGGGGGAGAGAGGGGAGGCCGCACTGGCCACCAATGAATATAATATTGGGGAGGGAGGGGGTCTTCCCCCTCCTGCCTGGCAGCACCTGATCTCTTACAGGGGGCTATGATACGCACAATTAACCCTTTAGGTGCGGCACCTGAGGGGTTAATTGTGCGGATCACAGCCCCCTGTAAGAGATCGGGTGCTGCCAGGCAGCAGGGGGCAGTCATGTACACAGTTCGTAGTATATTCTAACTTGAAGCGTCCCCATCACTATGGGAACGCCTCTGTGTTAGAATATACTGTCGGATCTGAGTTTTCACGAAGTGAAAACTCATATTTGAAAGCTTTTATGCAGACGGATCTGTGATCCGTCTGTGTGAAAGTTGCCAACGGCCACGGACCCATTGACTTGAATGGGTCCGTGAACCGTTGTCCGTCAAAAAAATAGGACAGGTCATATTTTTTTGATGGACAGGAAACACGGATCACGGCCGCGGAAGAACAACGGTGCATTTTCCGAGTTTTCAACGGACCCATTAAAAGTCAATGGGTCCGCAGAAAATCACGGAAAACGGAACGGTCGTGTGCATGAGGCCTTAAGGCGTTTCTAGACTTTGTTTTATGCTGGCTAACCCTCTGGATATACAGCCCTCTTATGAATGCCTTACAGGCCTCCCATACAACTCCCATAGGTGCCGATCCCGCATTGGTAGCAAAGAATTCCTGCAATTCAACCGTGATTTCCTCCCAACTGTCCAACAGCTGCAGCCAAAAGGGGTGAGCTTCCATGTACAGACACCAAAGGGGTTCCTGACACCAAATTTGAGAACCACCTGTATAGGGGAATGATCGGACTGGCTCCTGGACAGATACGTAGTGTCCGCCACAAAGAACAATAGGTCTGATGACCCTATAGCCAAGTCAATCCTGGAGAGAGAGTGATATGAGTTAGAGAAGCAGGAGAATTGACGCGCCTCTAGGTTTCTCACACGCCAGATATCAGACATATCTAAAAGCTTAGCAAATACTGTCACCATTTGCCCCTGCTGAGTCTGTCACCCCCAACCTATCCAACCGCGGTGAGGGGCATATGTTAAAGTCACCTATTAAAAGTATCGGGCATGGGGAGCTCGTCTCTGCAAAAGCCATTGCCTCCTTTAGGATATTGCGTGAGTGCTTTTTTATGTGGAATAAGTTGGGTTATATATGTCTTTTTGATGGCTTTTTATTTAGCAGGATGAAGAAATGGCAGCAATTTCTATCATTTCTATAATTCTCCCCATCCTTGAGTCCCAACTCCTGCTGCTCTCTGTTCTCCTCAATACCCCCAAATACTATCCTGAAGAAATAATAGTGCCCCCCATAGTAATAGTGCTCCTCAATGTCACACCAATAGTAATCCCATTTAGCGTGCCCTCATTAGTAATAATGCCCCCAACAGTGATAATGCTCCACAAGAGTGACTCCATTAGTAGAAGAGCCCTCCAGTATTAACAATGCCTTCACAGAGCTCCCAGTAGAAAGAAGGACCCCGTATTGTTCCCCCAGTGGTAATAAAGCTCTCTACAGCCCCCAATGTATAACACTCTTATAGAGCCCCTTGTAGCAATCGGAGCCCCTATAATGTCCCCTGTATTTATAATCCCCCCTGCAGTGCCCACTATAGTTATAATTCTTCCTGCAGTACCCTCAGAAATTATAATGCCCCAGCCATTCCAACATACAGACCCATGTAAATAACATCATTTTCCTCCCTCCACCATACAGTCCCGTGTAAATAACATCACACCATCACTCTTGCCTCCTCCAACACACAGTCCCATGTACAAAACATCATTCCCTCCCTTCAGCCTCATCCAAAACACAGTCCCATGTTAGAAACATCACTCCTTGCCAAACCGCTTCCATCATATAGTCCCATATATGCACGCTAATGTAAAAAAAAAAGGCAGTTAAAAGCAGACACACTGTCAGCTTTTTCATGACCATTTTCTTGCCATCTGGCTGTTAAAACTGGATTAATTTCATTGGCTTATCCCAATCCTCCATAATGGCCCCAATTGTAAATAATGCCCCAATATTGGCCACCAGCATAAATAATGTCCCCTATAGTGGCCCCCAACAGTAATAATGTCCCTCATAGTGGCCCCAGCATAAATAATGTCCACCATAGTGGCCCCATAAGTAACAATGTCCCCCGTAGTGGCCCTGTCACGACCATGACTATGACCGTGACTCCTCAACCGCATGCGGTTGTCAGCGGTTTAGTTTGATTGTCAATCACAGGTGAGGGCTGTGGTATTTGCCTCACCTGTGGTTGCCGCTGGCAACGGTATGTTGTGGCAGCATAGCACTTTGAGCTGTATTGTGGCAGCTTACTATGTTGTGCATGCGGTTGCACCTAGCAATCTTTCTGTTAGGTGTGTGTGTATGTATGTCTGTGTACACTCTGTGTTTTGTGTGGTGTGCACTTACATCTTCCCCTCACTGTGGTTGCCCGTGGCAACGTTTGGTTGTTGTGTGTACATGTGGTGGCAGTGTCCCGGCCTTCGGGCTGACTCCCTGGACATGAGTGCCACCCATGTCGTTGCCTGCGGCAACAGCCACAGTGTATGTGTTGTTTGGACACTTCTCCTTTTAAGTGTGTGTTTCCCTTCTTTGGTGCTGGAAGGGTTAACTCCCTTCCCAGTGTGTTTGTGTTTCACTGGGTGTGTCCGACTGTGGGGTGTGGCTTCTTGGCCTATATAGCCTCACTGTTTTCCCAGGGCTGCAGGTTGCTTCAGCCATGCTTAGCTGTAGCAGCCTCCTGTGTTTTATACCTGCCAGTGAGAGCCACCCCTGTGGTCATAACCATAATGTCACATTTAAGTTTGTCTAGTTATGTGTGATGTCTATTTGATGTTTCCTTGTGATTTTGTGCAGCTATGGATCTGGGTCCCTGTGTGGGGATGCGTGTTGATCTGCACCCTGCCAGCACAGGGATCCAGTCAGCAAGGCTGTGGCAGGTAGGTGGAACTCCTTGTTCACCTGCCATATCCATAGAGCTGTTTATGTTTCCCCTTTTCCAGCAGCTTGGCCAGTGAGACTCCTGCTCCTCCGTGCCTAGGAGGAGTGGGTTGTCTTACCCTGCTCCTTAGCCCAGGGACCGGACGGAGGGTAAGTCAGGGCTCCTAGGTTCCTGCGCATGGGTCCTCCTACCTTTAAGGTCGGCCCATGCAGATAGGAGTTAGGGTCAGGTTAGGGATGCTGTAGGAGGTGACCTGCTCCCTAATCCTGTCTTCCTGGCCAAGCAGCCTAACATCATCTACCATCGCACGGCTGAGGATTTCCCCCATCCTTAGCCGTGACAGGCCCCCAGCATAAATAATTGCCCCCATAATGGCACCTAGCATTAATATTGTCCTCCAAAGTGGCCCCTGGCATTAATAATGTCCATAATAGTGGCCCCCAGCGTTAAAGAGGACCTTTCATAGGTCCAGACATTATCAAATAACTAGTGGGTTGTGTAGGTCATAGTGAAGGGATGTAAGATCGCTTACTAGTTTCTCTGTGCAGCGTTCTGTTCGCCCACTGTGCCCCCCTTTTAATTCTCCCGCCTGGTATGTAAATTAATATAATCGGTACAGGGAGGAGGAGACGGCCCTGTTTCTTAATGGGCGTCTCCTTCTTCCTGGCTGTGAGCTGTCCGATCACAGCGAAGAGCGTCACAGCCAGGGAGAAAAAAAAAGCTAACCTTCTCCCTGGCTGTGACGCTCTCCGCTGTGATTGAGAAACAGGGCCTTCTTCTCCTCCCTTTACCGATAATTTTTATTTACATACCAGGCGGGTAAAGTAAAAGGGGGGCACAGCGGGCAAACGCATCAACGCACAGAGAAACTAGTAAGCGATCTAACATCCCATCACTATGCCCTACACAACCCATTAGTTATTTGATAATGTCTGACCCATGAAAGGTCCTCTTTAATAATATGCCCCATAGTGGCCCCCAGCATTGATAATGTGGCCCACAGCATTTTCTTTTCACTGAAAAAAAAAAAAAAAAACATACCTCATCCATTTTCCCGTGTGGAGACACGTGCTCCTCACTGGATGCAGCAGGACCTGACATGATCATGTGATGTCATCACGCTGGGAGTGCAGGTCCTGCTGCATCCAATGAGGAGTCAGTGTCCAGGTGCATTGGATGAGGTGAGTATTTTGTTAAATAATTTTAACTCCTAAATTGTCATTTCTACCCACTGTACCTATTTTTTTATATGCCATTACACGGGGGCACTGCTGTTGAAATGCCCGTTAAAAACGGTGCCATTGATTTCACAGCCAAAAATAGCACATGTCCTGTGTTCTGACCGCCGCTATTCACTGGCCGTAAAAAAAAACAAAAAAAAAACAGCCACATGGACTGCAACTGGTTATAAAAATGCCCGTGTGATAGACGCTACTTAAACTGCCTAAATAACATCACTCCCCTCCCTTCAGCCCTTCCAATATACAGTCCTATGTAAATAACATCACTCCTCTCCCTTCAGCCCCTCCAATATACAGTCATGGCCAAAAGTTTTGAGAATTACATAAATATTGGAAAAGTTGCTGCTTAAGTTTTTAAAATATAGCAATTTGCATATACTCCAGAATGTTATGAAGAGTGATCAGATGAATTGCATAGTCCTTCTTTGCCATAAAAATTAACTTAATCCCAAAAAAAACTTTCCACTGCATTTTATTGCTGTCATTAAAGGACCTGCTGAGATCATTTCAGTAATCGTCTTGTTAACTCAGGTCAGAATGTTGACGAGCACAAGGCTGGAGATCATTATGTCAGGCTGATTGGGTTAAAATGGCAGACTTGTCATGTTAAAAGGAGGGTAATGCTTGAAATCATTGTTCCTCCATTGTTAACCATGGTGATCTGCAAAGAAACGCGTGCAGCCATCATTGCGTTGCATAAAAATGGCTTCACAGGCAAGGATATTGTGGCTACTAAGATTGCACCTCAATCAACAATTTATAGGATCATCAAGAACTTCAAGGAAAGAGGTTCAATTCTTGTTAAGAAGGCTTCAGGACGTCCAAGAAAGTCCAGCAAGCACCAGGATCATCTCCTAAAGAGGATTCAGCTGCGGGATTGGAGTGCCACCAGTGCAGAGCTTGCTCAGGAATGGCAGCAGGCAGGTGTGAGCGCATCTGCACGCACAGTGAGGCGAAGACTTTTGGAAGATGGCCTGGTGTCAAGAAGGGCAGCAAAGAAGCCACTTCTCTCCAAAACAAACATCAGGGACAGATTGATCTTCTGCAGAAAGTATGGTGAATGGACTGCTGAGGACTGGGGCAAAGTCATATTCTCTGATGAAGCCTCTTTCCGATTGTTTGGGGCATCTGGAAAAAGGCTTGTCCGGAGAAGAAAAGGTGAGCGCTACCATCAGTCCTGTGTCATGCCAACAGTAAAGCATCCTGAGACCATTCATGTGTGGGGGTTGCTTCTCATCCAAGGGAGTGGGCTCACTCACAATTTTGCCCAAAAACACAGCCATGAATAAAGAATGGTACCAAAACACCCTCCAACAGCAACTTCTTCCAACAATCCAACAACAGTTTGGTGAAGAACAATGCATTTTACAGCACGATGGAGCACCGTTCCATAAGGCAAAAGTGATAACTAAGTGGCTCGGGGACCAAAACGTTGACATTTTGGGTCCATGGCCTGGAAACTCCCCAGATCTTAATCCCATTGAGAACTTGTGGTCAATCCTCAAGAGGCGGGTGGACAAACAAAAACCCACTAATTCTGACAAACTCCAAGAAGTGATTATGAAAGAATGGGTTGCTATCAGTCAGGAATTGGCCCAAAAGTTGATTGAGAGCATGCCCAGTCGAATTGCAGAGGTCCTGAAAAAGAAGGGCCAACACTGCAAATACTGACTCTTTGCATAAATGTCATGTAATTGTCGATAAAAGCCTTTGAAACTTATGAAGTGCGTGTAATTATATTTCACTACATCACAGAAACAACTGAAACAAAGATCTAAAAGCAGTTTAGCAGCAAACTTTGTGAAAACTAATATTTGTGTCATTCTCAAAACTTTTAGCCACGACTGTACAGTCCCATGTAAATAACATCACACCCTTTCAATATACAGTCCCATGTAAATAACATCCCTCCTTTCAGCCCTAACTTACAGTCCCATGTAGATAACATCAGTTCCTCAACCAAGCAGGGAGGTGGTGTGAGAGGAGAACTACAACTCCCAGCATTCCTCTGGCTTTTACACCGAATCTATCCCTCACTTACCTGTCCTCATGTGACAGAAGCCATCATAGGGTCTTCTCCACTAGTTCTTCCCTTCGAAGCTTAGCTTATCCCCCTCCCGCACTGATCACATGACTGTAACATAATCGCAGGTCCTTCTCCACCACCCAGCTCTGCCTCTAGCACAGATCACTTGACTGTGATGTCCTCAGGTCCCTCAGCTCCTGCAGTGTGTCCTGGTCAGTAGTCATCCTTGTTTTTTCATTAGAAGGCAGTACATTCGGGCCTGTCAGTGCACCTAGATGTTTCCATAAATTGTGACAAAGGAGACATAGCCTAATATGCAACATTTTGCAGCAAAATTGTATCTCGATTCTGTATTAAAATCTTATCTAAAACTAAGGCTACTTTCACACTAGCTTTTTAGTTTTCCGGTATTGAGATCCATCATAGGGGCTCAATACCTGAAAAAATGCTTCAGTTTTGTCCTCATTCATTGTCAATGGGGACAAAACTGAACTGAACAGAACGGTATGCTCCAAAATGCATTCTGTTCCGTTTAGTTGCATTCCTAGACCGGAGAGCAAACCGCAACATGTTGTTGTAGTTTGCTTTCCGTCCTGGGAATGCGAAGCAAGGCATGACCCCCAATGCAAGTCAATGGGGACAGATCCTTTTTCTCTGACACAATCTGGCACAATAGAAAACGGATCCGTCCCCCATTGACTTTCAACGGAGTTCATGACAGATCCGTCTTGGCTATGTTAAAGATAATACAACTGGATCCGTTCATAACGGATGCAGATGGTTGTATTATCAGTAACTGAAGCGTTTTTGCTGAACATTGCCGGATCCAGTAAAAACTCTAGTGTGAAAGTAGCCTGAGCGAATAATTGGTATAGAGTTAGACAAAAGTGTCTATTGATGCACCACATTTATAATCCTGCCTGTATGCATTGTACAGATAATTTTTGTTGATTTTGTAAGTGATACTAAGTCATATCTGGCCATGACTTATGGACCAGTGACGTACATGTACGGAGCTGCACCCGCCCGATCTGCTGCAGGGGTCCGGCAGTCACTGATAGCTGGACCCCTGCTGTATGCACCGGCATCTGTGAAAATACAGATGCTGGCGCAAAAACCCTTGCACTGCCGCGGTCAGCGCTGATCACAGCATGTGCAAGATCATGCCAGGTGCGGGGTGGCCATTGGGTCCCCGCGCTGCTGTGACGGGGACCTGATGGCAGGGAAGGCAACCCGAGGCATTGTGGCTGCCTTCCATGACAGCCTGTGAGATCCAGCCCCTTGGCTGGAAGCTGTAGCTGTATTACACTGTGTATTACACTTACAGCCAATGCATTACAATGCAGAAGTATTGTAATGCATTGTAAAGGGGGTCAGACCCCCAAAAGTTGAAGTCCCAGAATGGGACAAAGAAAGAAGTAAAAAATATAGTTTTACAAAAAATTTTAAAGATTCAAGTAAAAAAAAAGTGTACTTTTCCCAAAATAAAGTTAAAAAAATTTGTAAAAAATAGGGAAAAAAAGAAAAGTAGACATATTAGGTATCGCTGTGTCTGTATCAACCGGCTCTATAAAAATATCACATGACCTAACCCCTCAGGTGAACACCGTCAAAAAAATAAAATAAAAACTGTGCTAAAAAAAAAAAAATTTTGTCACCTTACATCACAGGTTTAACACCAAGCGATCAAAAAGGCGTATGCCCCCCAAAATAGTACCAATCTAACCTTCACCTCATCCCGCAAAAAATGAGCCCCTAGCTAAGACAATCGCCCCAAAAAAAAAACATGGTTCTCAGACTATGGAGACACTAAAACATGATTTTTTTTGTTTCAAAAATGCTTTTATTGTGTTAAATGTAAAATATATATTTTTTTAAGTAGACACATTAGGTATCGCCGGGTCCGTAACAATCTGCTCTACAATCAATCCGTCAACTCATCCCGCAAAAATGATACCCTACCGAAGACAATCGCCCAAAAAAATAATAATAATATGGCTCTCAGACTATGGAGAACTGAACTAAAACATGACTATGGAGAACTGAACTAAAACATGATTTATTTATTTTTGTTTCAAAAATGATATATTGTGTAAAACTTAAATAAATAAAAGAAAGTTTACATATTAGTCAAATAGTCATATGCACCTAAAATAGTACCAATCAAACTGTCATCTCATACTGAAAAAAAATAAGCCTCTACATAAGACAGTCGCCCAAAAAAAAAAAAATACTATGGCTTTCAGAATATGGAGACACTAAACAATAATTTAAAAAAAAATGTTTTATTATGTAAAATGAAAAAAAAAGATAGTCATATTTGGTATTGTTGCGTCTGTAACAACCTGCTATATAGAAATACCACATGATCTAACCTGTCAGATGAACATTGTAAATGGCAAAAAATAAGAACAATGCCAAAACAGTTATTTTTTGTTACCTTGTCTCACAATAAGTGTAATATAGAGCAACAAAAAATCATATGTACCCTAAAATAGTACCAACAAAACTGCCACCTTATCCCGTAGTTTCCAAAATAGGGTCACTTTTATGGAGTTACTACTCTAGTGGTGCATCAGGAGGTCTTTCAATGTGACATGGCAACTTAAAATGATCCTAGTGAAATCTGCCCTCCAAAAACCATATGGCATTACTTTCATTCTGCGCCCTGCCATGTGCCCGTACAGAAGTTTACGACCACATATGGGGTGATTCTGTAAACTACAGAATCAGGGTCATAATTATTGAGTTTTGTTTGGCTGTTAACCCTTGCTTTGTTACTGGAAAAAAATGGATTAAAATGGAAAATCTGCCCAAAAAGTGGAATTCTGAAATTTCATCTCGATTTTTCATTAATTCTTGTGGAACACCTAAAGAGTTAACAAAGTTTGTAAAATCAGTTTTGAATACCTTGAGGGGTGTAGTTTCTAAAATGGGGCCATTTATGGCTGGTTTCTTTTACTTAAGCCTCACAAAGTGACTTCAGACCTGAACTGGTCCTTAAAAAGTGGGTTACGGAAATTTTCTGAAAATTTTTAAGATTTGCTTATAAACTTCTAAGCCTTCTAACGTCCCAAAAAAAGAAAATGTAATTTACAAAATGATCCAAACATGAAGTAGACATATGGGAAATGTTAAGTAATAACTATTTTAGGAGGTGTCACTATCTCTTTTAAAAGCACGGAAATTGAAATTTTGAAAGTTACAAAATTTACCAAAGTTGGAAAAATTAGCATTTTTTTTATAAATAAAATGAAATATTTTGACTCCAATTTACCACTGTTATGAAGTACAATATGTGACGAGAAAACATTCTCAGAATGGCTTGGATAAGTAAAAGTGTTTTAAAGTTATCACCACATAAAGTGACACGTCAGATTTGCAAAAAATGGCCTGGTCCTTAAGGTGGAAAATGGCAGGGTCATAAAGGGGTTAAGATATTAGGTGATATACTTATGGGGAGTATTATCAAACTGGTTTAAATTAAAACTCGGTTAGTTGCCCATAGCAACTAATCAGTTCCCACCTTTTCAATTCTCACAGCTCTTTTGAAAAATGAAAGGTGGAATCTGATTGGTTGCTATGGGAAACTAAGCCAGTTCTACTTCCAGTTTGATAAATCTACTCCTTAGTTTCTCCAGGTCTCACTCAAAGTTTAGTGCAATATATATATATATATATATATATATATATATATATATATATATATATATATATATATATATATTCACCTAAAGAATTATTAGGAACACCTGTTCTATTTCTCATTAATGCAATTATCTAGTCAACCAATCACATGGCAGTTGCTTGAATGCATTTAGGGGTGTGGTCCTGGTCAAGACAATCTCCTGAACTCCAAACTGAATGTCAGAATGGGAAAGAAAGGTGATTTAAGCAATTTTGAGCGTGGCATGGTTGTTGGTGCCAGACGGGCCGGTCTGAGTATTTCACAATCTGCTCAGTTACTGGGATTTTCACGCGCAACCATTTCTAGGGTTTACAAAGAATGGTGTGAAAAGGGAAAAACATCCAGTATGCGGCAGTCCTGTGGGCAAAAATGCCTTGTTGATGCTAGAGGTCAGAGGAGAATGGGCCGACTGATTCAAGCTGATAGAAGAGCAACATTAACTGAAATAACCACTCGTTACAACCGAGGTATGCAGCAAAGCATTTGTGAAGCCACAAAACGCACAACCTTGAGGCGGATGGGCTACAACAGCAGAAGACCCCGCCGGGTACCACTCATCTCCACTACAAATAGGAAAAAGAGGCTACAATTTGCACGAGATTACCAAAATTGGACTGTTGAAGACTGGAAAAATGTTGCCTGGTCTGATGAGTCTCGATTTCTGTTGAGACATTCAAATGGTAGAGTCCGAATTTGGCGTAAACAGAATGAGAACATGTATCCATCATGCCTTGTTACCACTGTGCAGGCTGGTGGTGGTGGTGTAATGGTGCGGGGGATGTTTTCTGGGCACACCTTAGTGCCAATTGGGCATTGTTTAAATGCCACGGGCTACCTGAGCATTGTTTCAGACCATGTCCATCCCTTCATGACCACCATGTACCCATCCTCTGAAGGCTACTTCCAGCAAGATAATGCACCATGTCCCAAAGCTCGAATCATTTCAAATTGGTTTCTTGAACATGACAATGAGTTCACTGTATTAAAATGGCCCCCACAATCACCAGATCTCAACCCAATAGAGCATCTTTGGGATGTGGTGGAACGAGTGCTTCGTGCCCTGGATGTGCATCCCTCAAATCTCCATCAACTGCAAGATGCTATCCTATCAATATGGGCCAACATTTCTAAAGAATGCTATCAGCACCTTGTTGAATCAATGCCACGTAGAATTAAGGCAGTTTTGAAGGCAAAAGGGGGTCCAACACCGTATTAGTATGGTGTTCCTAATAATTCTTTAGGTGAGTGTACAGTCGTGGCCTAAAGTTTTGAGAATGACACAAATATTAGTTTTCACAAGGCTTTTATCGACAATTACATGACATTTATGCAAAGAGTCAGTATTTGCAGTGTTGGCCCTTCTTTTTCAGGACCTCTGCAATTCGACTGGGCATGCTCTCAATCAACTTCTGGGACAATTCCTGACTGAAACCAACCCATTCTTTCATAAATCACTTCTTGGTGTTTGTCAGAATTAGTGGGTTTTTGTTTGTCCACCCGCCTCTTGAGGATTGACCACAAGTTCTCAATGGGATTAAGATCTGAGGAGTTTCCAGACCATGGACCCAAAATGTCAACGTTTTGGTCCCCGAGCCACTTAGTTATCACTTTTGCCTTATGGCACGGTGCTCCATCGTGCTAGAAAATGCATTGTTCTTCACCAAACTGTTGTTGGATTGTTGGAAGAAGTTGCTGTTGGAGGGTGTTTTGGTACCATTCTTTATTCATGGCTGTGTTTTTGGGCAAAATTGTGAGTAAGCCCACTCCCTTGGATGAGAAGCAACCCCACACATGAATGGTCTCAGGATGCTTTACTGTTGGCATGACACAGGACTGCCCCAACAATCGGAAAGAGGCTTCAGCGGAGAATATGACTTTGCCCCAGTCCACAGCAGTCCATTCACCATACTTTCTGCAGAAGATCAATCTGTCCTGATGTTTTTTTTTTTAGAGAAGTGGCTTCTTTGCTGCCCTTCTTGACACAAGGCCATCCTTCAAAAGTCTTCGCCTCACTGTGCGTGCAGATGCGCTCACACCTGCCTGCTGCCATTCCTGAGCAAGCTCTGCACTGGTGGCACTCCGATCCCGCAGCTGAATCCTCTTTAGGAGACGATCCTGGCGCTTGCTGGACTTTCTTGGACGCCCTGAAGACTTCTTATCAAGAATTGAACCTCTTTCCTTGAAGTTCTTGATGATCCTATAAATTGTTGATTGAGGTGCAATCTTAATAGCCACAATATCCTTGCCTGTGAAGCCATTTTTATGCAGCGTAATGATGTCTGCACGCGTTTCTTTGCAGGTCACCATGGTTAACAATGGAAGAACAATGATTTCAAGCATCACCCTCCTTTTAACATGTCAAGTCTGCCATTTTAACCCAATCAGCCTGACATAATGATCTCCAGCCTTGTGCTCGTCAACATTCTCACCTGAGTTAACAAGACGATTATTGAAATGATCTCAGCAGGTCCTTTAATGACAGCAATGAAATGCAGTGGAAAGTTTTTTGGGGATTAAGTTAATTTTCATGGCAAAGAAGGACTATGCAATTCATCTGATCACTCTTCATAACATTCTGGAGTATATGCAAATTGCTGTTATAAAAACTTAAGCAGCAACTTTTCCAATTTCCAATATTTATGTAATTCTCAAAACTTTTGGCCACGACTGTATAATGCTTTAAAAATTGTGTGTTTATAGAATAGAATAGAATAAAATAGATAATTTATAGAAGTGCTCAATCCTCCTGGCACTTCATGTAATCCCAGGCAGATTCTGTTTAGATATGGAACTCCTTGTTAATTCTTTTCACAGAAAGCTCTTATTGAATAATTAATAATAATATTTATTTATATTGCACTAACATAGCAGCGTTTTACAATCAGAAGTTTCATGTGCAAGCAGAATCTTACATTTACATAGCAACAAACAAGTCAACAATTAAAACAAAAATAATCTGTGAGGAGATAGGGTTGGGCAATATCAAAAATATTCCCACGATAACTATATTAAGAAATTTATCGCGATAACGATATATATCGCGATAAATACCCATTTAGAAGAAAAAAACACTTGGGGCCACAAGGAGACATTATACTGTATGAGGGCAGCCACAAGGAGACATTATACTGTATGGGGGCAACCACAAGGAGATGTTACACTGTATGGGGGCAGCCACAAGGAGACGTTATACTGTATGGGGGCAGCCACAAGGAGACGTTATACTGTATGGGGCGGCCACAAGGAGACGTTATACTGTATGGGGGCAGCTACAAGGAGACGTTATACTGTATGGGGGCAGCCACAAGGAGACGTTATACTGTATGGGGGCAGCCACAAGGAGACGTTACACTGTATGGGGCAGCCACAAGGAGACGTTATACTGTATGGGGGCAGCCACAAGGAGACGTTACACTGTATGGGGCAGCCACAAGGAGACGTTACACTGTATGGGGGCAGCCACAAGGAGACGTTACACCTTATGCCCCATCCACAAGGAGACGTTATACTGTATATGGGGCAGCCATAAGGAGACGTTATACTGTATATGGGGGCAGCCACAAGGAGACATTATACTGTATGGGGGCAGCCACAAGGAGACGTTACACTGTATGGGGCAGCCACAAGGAGACGTTACACTGTATAGGGGCAGCCACAAGGAGACGTTACACCTTATGGGGGCATCCACAAGGAGACGTTATACTGTATATGGGGCAGCCATAAGGAGACGTTATACTGTATATGGGGGCAGCCACAAGGAGACATTATACTGTATGGGGGCAGCCACAAGGAGACGTTATACTGTATGGGGGCAGCCACAAGGAGACGTTACACTGTATGGGGGCAGCCACAAGGAGACGTTACACCTTTTGGGGGCAGCCACAAGGAGACGTTATACTGTATATGGGGCAGCCATATGGAGACGTTATACTGTATATGGGGGCAGCCACAAGGAGACATTATACTGTATGGGGGCAGCCACAAGGAGACGTTATACTGTATGGGGGCAGCCACAAGGAGACGTTATACTGTATATGGGGCAGCCACAAGGAGACGTTATACTGTATGGGGGCAGCCACAAGGAGACGTTATATTGTATGGGGGCAGCCACAAGGAGACGTTATACTGTATGGGGGCAGCCACAAGGAGACGTTATACTGTATGGGGGCAGCCACAAGGAGACGTTATACTGTATGGGGGCAGCCACAAGGAGACGTTATACTATATATGGGGGCAGCCACAAGGAGACGTTGTACTGTATGGGGGCCACAAGGAGATAATATACCGTATGGGGGCCACAAGGACATATTATACTGTATGGGGGCCACAATGACATATTATACTGTATGGGGGCCACAAGGAGACATTATAAACTGAATGGGCAGGCAGTGGGGCACAAGGAGACATTATATACTGCATGGGCAGGCAGTGGGCCACAAGAGTCACTATACTGCATTGGGCCACCAGGAGACATGATACTCTCTGGACTCAGGAACTATACTGTAAGGGGGCCACAAGGTGACATTATATTGTATGGGACAACAATTTGTAACCCCTCCACCATCAGTATAATAATGTCTTGTGGCTCCCATACAGTAATGTCGTCTTGTTGCTCCTGTATGGATGCCATCACCATGTGCAGTGCAGCTTGCAGGCAGGGCCAGGGCCGCAGAAGACATAGACAGTACAACCTTTATTTCTGACCCCTGGGCCGTTAGGGTCTCTCACTCCTCTTCTCCCACCATGGCTAGGACACGGACTGCTGAATGACTTTGCGCGCTTTGCTCCTGTGCTCGGCCAGTCGGCAGAGACATGAATATGGGAGCGAGGTGGAGTCGGGGGTGGCCGCTGCAGGAACTTATATGTTATGTATGCACGATGCAGGGGCGGGCTGTCACAGATTTAGGAGCGGCCAGCATGCATATGACCGCTCCTATGACGTCACCAAATACCGCGGTTATTTTGAAACGGGGATATTGCCCTATCGCAGTTTCTTAATATCGCGGTATATCGTGGACACCGGTTTACCGCTCAACCCTATGAGGAGATAGGTGTGACACAACAGGTAAAAGTGCTTGTTTTGTACAGTGGTCCTGCCATTTTAACAAAAAAGGGGGGTAGATATAAAGTCACATGGGCTAGTCACTATCTGATGTCTGTAATGCTTCTGAGTGCATGGGGTGTGGTGGATAGGGTTTGATAATGAACCAGGTTCAGAAGAACAATGTTTTAGCAAGCACCAAAGCATGTGGATGTTGTGAATTAACCCCTTCTACCCTGGGCCAGTTTTCACCCTTCTGCCCAGGTCATTTTTTACAAATCTGACGTGTCACTTTATGTGGTAATAGCTTTGGAATACTTTTATTTATCCAAGCCATTCTGATATTTTCTCGTGACACATTGTACTTCATAATAAATTTGAGTCAATATATTTCACCTTTATTTATGAAAAAATCCCAAATTTACCAAAAATAAAAAAAAATTGCAAATTTCAAAATTTCGATTTCTCTATTTTAAAAACAGACGGTGATACCTCATAAAATATTTGTTACTTAACATTCCCCATATGTCAACTTCATGTTGGTATCAGTTTGTAAATGTCATTTTATTTTTTTAGGGCATTAGAAAGCTTAGAAGTTTAGAAGCAATTCTTACAATTTTTAAGAAAATTTCCAAAACCCACTTTTTAAGGACTAGTTCAGGTCTGAAGTCACTTTGTGCGGCTTACATAGTGAAGACCCCCCTGTAAATGACCCCATTGTAGAAATTACACCCCTCAAACTACTCAAAACTGATTTTACAAACTTTTGTTAACCCTTTATGTGTTTCACAAGAATTAAAGGAAAATAGAGATGAAATTTCACATTTTTGGAAGATTTTCCATTTTAATCCATTTTTTTTCTTTAACACATCCGAGGGTTAACAGCCAAACAAAACTCAATATTTATTACCCTGTGTGACATAGCAAGGGGTTTTGTTTGGGAAGGCAGGTATTTTCCTCCCAACATGGGCGGCTGGGCTGATTTCCAGCCAGGTGAGATCAAATACCGGACCGGAGTTTAAGTGCCAGTCCAGGTTTTGGCAGCATCTAGCTGTCCTTTAAATAGGCAGCTGGGCTCAGAATCAAGGTCTCTGTTTTGGAATCTGAGGCATGGTGCCGTGCTAGAGGGTTGAGAGCCGCATGTGGAGAAACAGGCTCCCTAAACGCTGTTGTGGACCGCTGAAAAAACCTGCTAACAAGGTGACTGTTTTGTGCTTTGGACTTTCCTTTGTATAAACGAACACTAAGACTGAAAAATGTAGCTTTTTTTTTTTTTCTCCTGTGTGAATAAACACTGAAGTCTTGTTTTACAAACTGTTTCTTTTGCCTCCGTTCTGCGTCCACTTACCCTGCCTACCAGAGCGAATCCTCACACCTGATTCTGCGGTTTACAGAAACACCCCACATATGATCGTAAACTGATGTAAGGGCACATGGCAGGGTGCAGAAGCAAAGGAACGCTATATGGTTTTTGGAAGGCAGATTTTGCTGGACTGGTTTTTAGATGCCATGTCCCATTTGAAGCCCCCCTGATGCACCCTTACAGTAGAAACTCCCAAAAAGTGACCCCATTTTGGAAACTAGGGGATAAGCTGCCAGTTTTATTGGTACCATTTTTGGGTACATATGATTTTTTGATCGTTCATTATTACACTTTATGGGGCAAGGTTACCAAAAAATTTTGAATTTTGGCACAGTATTTATTTATTTTTACAGCGTTCACCTGAGGGGTTAGTTCATGTGATATTTTAATAGAGCAGATTGTTAGGGATGTGGCAATACCTAATATGTATACTTTTTCTTATTTATTTAAGTTTCACACAATAATAGCATTTTTAAAACCAAAAAATGATGTTTTAGGGTCTCCATAGTCTGAGAGCCATGGCTTTTTTATTTTTTGACCGATTGTCTTAGGTAGGATCTCATTTTTTGCGGGATGAGGTGACTGTTTTATTGGTACCATTTTGGGGGACATACACCATACATTCCTGAGTCAGACAGGGCACTTTTAATGGGGAATTTACTTTTTATATTCTGCATTTCATATGACAGTTTATTTTCCTCAGTGAATACAGTGGTGAAAAAAATATTTAACAGCTTTGCTTTCTCCTCATCGCTCTCTGCAACTCCCCCCTCATTACTTTGTAAAGGGCCAACCCGTTCAGATTTATACTTTTTACCATTTATAGAATTGAAGAACATTTTAGGGTTAGTTTTACTATCTTTGGTAATTAATCTCTCGGTCTCTAGTTTGGCTGCTTTTATTTGTCTTTTGCATATTTTTTTTTTTTCCTTAAAGTTTTTCAATGCTTCCTCACTACCCTCCTGTTTTAGTGATTTAAATACTTTCTTTTTGTCATTTATTGCTTTCTTTACAATTCTATTTATCCACATTGTTTTTTTTTTTTTACTTGTTCCTTAACCCCTTAACGCCCAGTGCCGTACATATACGGCGCTGGCCGGGTCTTTAAATATGGCGCCTGCTCCTGAGTAGAGCGGGCGCCATAGCCGCGGATGGCCGCCTGCTTCTTACAGCAGACACCCGTGGCTCATGTCCGCAACTAGCAGTAATGCCGCATGCGGACATTTAACCCCTCAAATGCCGCGGTCAATCCTGACCACTGCATCTGAGCGCGTGAAACACCGGAAGTACGAGCTTCCGGTGATGCTCCAGCTATCCCGAGCGGCGTTTGAAGGATCCGGAGCATGTTTGCAGCAGCCCCTGTCTTTGGGAATGACAGGAGGCTGCTGCATAGTATTTCCTATGGAGCCCTTGCCTGTAATAGGGCTCCATAGGAAAGTAGTAAAATCATCATAGATTCCAATGCAAGTGTATCTGTCACGGATGGTGTTGCAGAAAGCTGGAACTTATAACTAAACATCCGACTGGCTTGATCCCAAACTAAGGAGCATATGGATGAGCCCTATAAAACCCGTAGAGCTCTCCCTGACTGCTATGCCCAGGCAAAGGTCTTTATGGTAGACGATTGCATGCCCGCGTACCTCATACTGTGTGACACCTGAAAACCCTATAATAGTGAGGGGACACGGCCACCGGCTCCCTGCACTTAATACCCTGCACTTAATACGGACGGAGTCACCTTGAATCAAGCCAGCAAGGAAACACAAATAAAGGAAAAACACTTATCTGAGAAATCAGCAGTAGCAGCCTCCAACAGTGAACAACTCATCCAGGAAGAAGTATAAATCGCAAAGTGAGGCAGTATGGGAGGGAATATAAAGGGAGACAATTAGTGTAAATAGGTGACAGCTGGGAGAAGGAAAGAAGATGACAAAGTGAAACCAAAACAAAGAACGTCATGCAAGAGCCAGAGAAGAACGCCTAACAGACCTTCTCACAGGACTGGCGGTGACAGCATCAGAGTATATGATAATAGCAATCTAATGATTGCATGTTATAGTTCCCTATGGGAACTATATAAAAGTGTAAAAAAAATTCTAATCACCCCCCTTTTCCGAAAATAAAAGAAATAAAACATTTTTATAAATGCACATCATGTGTGTTGTGATGTGCAAAAATTCCCATAGTATAAAAATATATTCCCCATACAGCAAACAGCAGAACTGAAAAAGCGTCCAAATGTCCGATCAGTTTCTACAAAAAAATTATATAAAAAGTGATCAAAACATCATACACACCCCAGAATGGTATCAATGAAAAGTTAAGATTGCCCCTATACAGCTCCATGCACTTAATTACAAAATAGTTATAGGGGTCAAAATATGGCAACAAAAAAATAAAACTGATTTTTTTCCCACTTTTTATTTTTTTTATCACTATCAAAACACAAGAAAAACTATACAGACAAGGTATCGCTGGATTCGTACTGACCTGTAGAATAAAAGTAACCAGTCAGTTTCATCATACATCAAACATTGTAAATAAAAAAAACTTAAAACTGTGGTGGAATTGCTTTTAATTTTTTTTGCAATTTCACCCCATTTGGAATTTTTTGCCTGCTTACCACTACATCATATGCAATTTTAAATGGTGGCGTCATAAAGTAAAACTTGTCCCGCAAAAAACAAGCCCTCATATGGCTGTGACCAGACAAATAAAAAAGTTATGGCTCTGGGAAGGCTGGGAGCGCAAAACAAAAATGCTAAAAAAATTCCAGGCCTGAAAGAAAGGGTTAACCTTTTATTCCCATAAGATATGTACCTCTCACAATTAGATTTTAGGATGGTTTTAAAAAATATCCCAATTTGTGGCAGTTTTTTTATTTTGAGGACTTTGACCCAGTTAGTTAGCCTATGACATCTCTAAATTTTTAAGTTTTGTATTTTTGTTCCTCCCTGAAGAATCTCTTTTGAATGATAATTGGAATGTTATTACTTTATGGTCACTATTTCCCAGGTGTCCCCCAACTTGCACATCTGTTGTTCTGTCAGGTCTATTGGTTAATACTAAGTCCAGTGTGGCCGTCCCTCTAGTCATGTCCTAAACCAGTTGGGAAAGGTAATTGTCTTTGGTTATTGCCAAGGACCTGTTTCCTTTATGAGATGTACAGGTTTCAGTTTCCCAGTCTATATCTGGGTAGTTGCAGTCCCCCATAACGATGACCTCATCATGATTTGCCTCCTCATCTATCTCGTTTAGAAGTAGATTTTCTGTGGACTCGGGTAAATTAGGTGGTTTATAATAAACTCCTATTAGTATTTTATTATTATTTTTGCCTCCATGTATTTCTACCCACAATGACTCCACATGTTCATGTCCCTCACTTAAATATTCCCGGAGTGTGGGATTTAGAAAGGACTTAACATAAAAGCAAATCCCTTCCCCTCTCCAGTTCTGGCGACTGTAACTCTGTACGTTAACCGCCCAGTGATAGCTCTCATCCAGCCATGTCTCAGTTATTCCCACTATATCATAGTCCTCCTCACAGATCACTAATTCCAGTTCACCAGTTTTATTAGTCAGGCTTCTGGAATTAGTATACCTACAATTAAGAGGTTTATGTATATTTTTTACCCTACACCTTTCCTTCTGAACTGTTCTAGTCCCTCCTTCCATTCCTCCTCCAGTTCCATTACCTTCCGTCACTATCTTCCCCTCCTATAACGTAATTACCATCCCCCCAGTCACTAATTTAAACACTTCTCCAACCTTCTAGCCATCTTCTCCCCCAAAACAGTTGCCCCTTCCCCATTGAGATGCAGCCCATCCCTACGATAGAGCCTGTAGCCAACAGAGAAGTCAGCTCAGTTCTCCAGGAACCTAAACCTCTCCTTCCTACACCAGTTCTTGAACCACTTGTTAACCTCCCTAATCTCCTGCTGCCTTTCTTGTGTGGCTCATGATACAGGCAATTTTTCGAAAAACACTACCTTTGAGGTCCTTGCCCTAAGCTTGTGACCTAAATCCTCTGACTGGCAGAGGAAGTGTCCGGCTGCAGCAGTGCTCTCTGTGAACTGACATCCCCTCATCTGCCAACCTTTCAAACTTGTTTGAGTGTGTCAGATCAGGGCTAGCCCCCCTGGCAATCTTCCCTCTACCTTGCTTTTTAACTTTTATCCAGCTAGCTACCTCACTTTCCTGATCCTCCATACTACCACCATTCTCCACATCTACCCCATAGAGTGCCTGCTTAGTGAGCAGCAAACTCTGCTCCAAATTACCAACGCTTCTCAGTGTTGAAACTCGCCCAGTTTGATACTCAATGTGCGATTTCAAACAGGTAATTTGCTTACATTTTGAACAAAGATATGCACCCTCAAACAGCTGTTCCAGGACCGCATACATTAGACAAGATGTGCACTGGACTGCGCTGTCAATAATGGAACTCATACTAAATGGGGATTACACAAGAAAAGAGAAAAAATACAATACAGTGCAGTGATAAGAAACTGACTTACTGTAGTCCCCTCCGAAAGTCCCTGAATCTGAAGTCACTTAATCTAAGGTCACACACTTAATACAAACACACACGCTCACAAACTCGCATTGTTTGTCTGCTTGTATAAGTGCAACTCCAAAACAGCTGCAAACCAGACTGCTTTTTTTCCTCTGGATCCAAAACTGCCCTCAAGACTGGCTATTTAACTTCTCCTAATTAGATAGCCAAACCCTAATTACTCACCTGTGCAACACCCTGGAGAAGGAAGAGAAAAACAAATAATGTAATCACAGAATACTCTCAACTGCTATGCAATAAACCTGGCAGCAAAAGCAAGTCACAGTGTATAAACTAGACTACACTGCTCTGACTTGGTATAGAATACAATAAAGTCAGGCACAGCCACTCAGCAATGCACACAAATAATTTAGCTCTAACAGATACATTCACACGTAATCTAAAGTCACCCACTTAATACAAACACACACTTGAAATCAAACACTCGAACACTCACAAACTTGCGTTGTTTGTCTGCTTGTATAAGTGCAGCTCCAGGTAGTGCAGGCAGTTGTGCATAGTTTTTCTTCCTTCGGGTTTAAGACCAGAAGTTACATTCTGTCCAAGGGAATATAAGTATACGTATCCATTCATTTCAATGAGTCCTTAAAAAAATGGAAGGTACTCCGTGTGCATTCCGTTTACGTATTTCTGTATTTCCATTCCGCAAAAAAATAGAACATGTCCTATTATTGTCCGCATTACGGACAATTATAGTACTGTTCTATTAGGGGCCAGCTGTTCTGCAAAATACGGAATGCACACTAATGTCATTTGTATTTTTTGCGGATCTGTTTTTTGCAGACCGCAAAATACATACGGTCGTGTGCAAGAGGCCTTAGTCCAAGAATATACTGGTAGAAAATGTAAACATTCCATTACAGCCCTAGTGTCAGGAAATGCTCACAACTGCTTAACAATGATTAGCGGCAGGGGCAATATTCGAATTCGCAATATTTCGCTAATATTTGGGCGAATATTCGTCATATATTCGCGAATTTGTGATCTCGTCATTATTTTCTTGATTGCGAAAATCGGCAATCGTAAAATTTGCAATAAAAAATTTGCAATACGAAAATTTGCAATCAGCACTACTCCTAAATTCTGAGATATTGCAGAATTCTCATTGGCCCACAAGCAAGAAGCAGTGAGGGATCATGGGTACTGATCAAAAATATCTAATATTCGCGATTACGAAGATATAGCACTATATTCTAGATATTAGCGAATTCTCAAAGTGCCAATATTCGCGATAAAAATGTGCGATTAGAATATTCGTGATGAACACTACTGCTTAAATAACTTGCCAAAAATCACATGTAAATGCAGGTAACCCATTGAGACCAGAATCACGCAGTGCAGTTTTGACACATTTTGACACCAAACCCAGAAGTGGGTTCTAAATGGACAAAACACATAAACATAAGACTTTCACCTGGTTAACAAGACTCATCATAAACTGCACTGTCAACATGTTTGTAGTTTTAACTCCTTAAAAGGGTTGTCCGAGTTATTTTTTTGTTCTTTCTATGTTCCTAACTGGGCAAATATAACAGCTTTCCAATTAACTCACTTTATCTCCAGTGGCTGGTTTCTCAGATTTCACTGAGCGTCACATGACCTGTGATGTCAGCTTCTCTCCTTGTCCTGATAAAGGTCGGTTACAAGCCTGTAAACAAGACGTCACTGTGCTGGCCACGCCCCCCTTCACTGCCGTCTACTCTCAGCTAGGATTCTTAACCCCTTCAGCTGCACAGACTGGGTATCTGAAGCAGTGACAATTCTGGGCACTGGAGCTGAAGGACTAGAGAGAGCATTGCACAAGAAGGTAGGGGGATCCTGTGTTTATTAGCAGTGTCATTATACAGCTGGGACTTGTAGTTTTACACATACAACAAGCTGCAGAGTCTCCCAGCAGGCAGACATGTCACTCAGGGCAGCTCTTGTATTCACTCCCTTAGCAGTGTCATTATACAGCTGGGACTTGTAGTCCTACACATACAACATGCTGCAGAGTCTCCCAGCAGAAAGACATGTCACTCAGGGCAGCTCTTGTATCCACTTCCTTAGCAGTGTCATTATACAGCTGGGACTTGTAGTTCTACACATACAACAAGCTGCAGAGTCTCCCAGCAGGCAGACATGTCACTCAGGGCAGCTCTTGTATTCACTCCCTTAGCAGTGTCATTATACAGCTGGGACTTGTAGTCCTACACATACAACATGCTGCAGAGTCTCCCAGCAGAAAGACATGTCACTCAGGGCAGCTCTTGTATCCACTCACTTAGCAGTGCAGGGGGGAGGGGCAGAGATTGTTTTTATTGCATGTAAACAAAGGGAAACAAAATCACAGAAATATAGTGGCAAATATGGGGGAGCTGCTCAAACCCCAAACACTGTAGCGTGTTTTTCATTGGGGGAGCAGTCCCACCGCATGTGGACCACAGCAAACGACTATCCCCAGCAAAAAAATTCATACAATGGAGGATGTCGGCACGGTCCACATGCACCACAAAGGCATCCGACACAAACCGAAGCATTGTGCGGATGAAAATATAATTATATAAATCACAGAAATAAATGCACCAAACGGATATGCCACTGACTATACTAGCTAGTCATACAAGCAGATATTAAAAGCTGAAACTTTTGCCAATATATTCCTGTCAGGAACATATCGGAGCCCATCATGCACCACGTCACGGTCTCTCAGCATGGCAAGGGTCCTACCACTACGCTAACTATGGTGTGAGCAAGGTCTGAAGGTGATGAAATCCAGCTCACAGCCAAGCTTCCACACAACCGCACACACCATAGTTAGCGTAGTGGTAGGACCCTTGCCATGCTGAGTGACCGTGACGTGGTGCATGATGGGCTCCGATATGTTCCTGACAGGAATATATTGGCAAAAGTCTCAGCTTTTAATATCTGCTTGTATGACTAGCTAGTATAGTCAGTGGCATATCCGTTTGGTGCATTTTTTTTCTGTGATTTATATGATTATATTTTCATCCGCACAATGCTTCGGTTTGTGTAGGATGCCTTTTGTGGTGCATGTGGACCGCACCGGCATCCTCCATTGTATGCAGTTTTTTGCTGGGGATAGTCGTTTGCTGCGGTCCACATGCGGTGGGACTGCTCCCCCAATGAAAAACACGCTACAGTGTTTGGGGTTTGAGCAGATCCCCCATATTTGCCACTCTATTTCTGTGATTTTGTTTTATATGTAGTGTATGTGCCTTTACCTGGCATTTAAACATTCTTTTGCACCTGGTAACTTCCATCACATGGTCTGATATGGGTGTGGCTTACAGTCTGGCTTTGTTCACATTGCACTGGCTGTCCTGCTAGGCGTTTGTGTGGAAGCTTGGCTGTGAGCTGGATTACATCACCTTCAGACCTTGTTCACACCATAGGTAGCTTAGGCTACTTTCACACTAGCGTTCGGAGCGGGTCCGTCTGATGTTTCATCAGACGGATCCGCTCCTATAATGCAGACGTTTGCATCCGTTCAGAACGGATCCGTCTGCATTATAACTTAGAAAAATTTTCAAGTGTGAAAGTAGCCTGAACGGATCCGTCCAGACTTTACATTGAAAGTCAATGGGGGACGGATCCGTTTGAAGATTGAGCCATATAGTGTCATCTTCAAACGGATCTGTCCCCATTGACTTACATTGTAAGTTTGGACGGATCCGCTTGCCTTCGCACGGCCAGGCGGACACCCGAACGCTGCAAGCAGCGTTCAGGTGTCCGCCTGCTGAGCGGAGCGGAGGCTGAACGCCGCCAGACTTATGCATTCTGAGCGGATCCGCGTCCACTCAGAATGCATTAGGGCTGGACGGATGCGTTCGGGGCCGCTTGTGAGCCCCTTCAAATGGAGCTCACAAGCGGAGCCCCGAACGCTAGTGTGAAAGTAGCCTTAGTGGTAGGACCCCTTGCCATGCTGAGTGACCGTGACGTGGTGCATGATGGGCTCCGATATGTTCCTGACAGGAATATATTGGCAAAAGTCTCAGCTTTTAATATCTGCTTGTATGACTAGCTAGTATAGTCAGTGTCATATCCGTTTGGTGCATTTTTTTTCTGTGATGCATGTAAACAAAGGGCCAGAAAAGGACCAGGGAAATGAGGAAATATATATATATATTTTTTTGCATAAAACTTGCTTAGCTCAGTTATATATTGCTGCCCATCAGATTTTCAGTGCTATATTATATTTTTCTCATAGCTCGGACAACCCCTTTTACCGCCTCCGGACCGCTGGATCTACAACCTGCCAGCGGCGATCGTTCGCTGGCAGGCTGTAGATGCGATTTTTTTTTTAACCCCTAACAGGTATATTAGACTCTGTTTTGATAACAGCGTCTAATATACCTGCTACCTGGTCCTCTGGTGGTCCCTTTTGCTTGGATCGACCACCAGAGGTCACAGGCAGCTCTGTAATAAGTAGCACCAAACACCACACTACACTACACCCCCCCTGTCACTTATTAACCCTTTATTAACCCCTGATCACCCCATATAGACTCCCTGATCACCCCCCTGTCATTGATCACCCCCCTGTAAGGCCCCATTCAGACGTCCGTATGTGTTTTACGGATCCATGGATCTGATCCGCAAAACACATACGGACGTCTGAATGGAGCCTTACAGGGGGGTGATCAATGACAGGGTTGTGATCACCCCATATAGACTCCCTGATCACCCCTTTGTCATTGATCACCCCCCTGTCATTGATCACCCCCCTGTAAGGCTCCATTCAGACGTCCGTATGTGTTTTACGGATCCATGGATCGGATCCGCAAAACGCATACGGACGTCTGAATGGTGCCTTACAGGGGGGTGATCAATGACAGGGGGGTGATCACCCCATATAGACTCCCTGATCACCCCCCTGTCATTGATCACCCCCCTGTAAGGCTCCATTCAGACGTCCGTATGTGTTTTACTGATCCACGGATCCATGGATCGGATCCGCAAAACACATACAGACGTCTGAATGGAGCCTTACAGGGGGGTGATCAATGACAGGGGGGTGATCAGGGAGTCTATATGGGGTGATCACCCCCCTGTCATTGATCCCCCCCCTGTAAGACTCCATTCAGACGTTCGTATGTGTTTTGCGGACCCGTGGATCCGCAAAACATGGACACCGCGGATCCGCAAAACACATACGGACGTCTGAATGGAACCTTACAGGGGGGTGATCAATGACATGGTGGTGATCACCCCATATAGACTCCCTGATCACCCCCCTGTCATTGATCACCCCCCTGTAAGGCTCCATTCAGAATTTTTTTTGGCACAAGTTAGCGGAAATAGATTTTTTTGTTTTTTCTTACAAAGTTTCATATTCCCCTAACTTGTGACAAAAAATAAAATCTCACATGAACTCACCATACCCGTCACGGAATCCAAATGCGTAATTTTTTTTAGACCTTTATGTTCCAGACTTCTTATCACACTTTAGGGCCCCTAAAATGCCAGGGCACTATAAATACCCCACATGTGACCCCATTTCGGAAATAAGACACCCCAAGGTATTCTCTTAGGGGCATATTGAGTCCATGAAAGATTGAACTTTTTGTCCCAAGTTAGCGGAAAGGGAGACTTTGTGAGAAAAAAAAAAAATCAATTTCCGCTAACTTGTGCCAAAAAAAAAAATCTTCTATGAACTCGCCATGCCCCTCATTGAATACTTTGGGGTGTCTTCTTTTTAAAATGGGGTCACATGTGGGGTATTTATACTGCCCTGGCATTTTAGGGGCCCTAAAGCTTGGAAGAAGTCTGGGATCCAAATGTCAAAAAATGCCCTCCTAAAAGGAATTTGGGCCCCTTTGCGCATCTAGGCTGCAAAAAAGTGTCACACATGTGGTATTGCCGTACTCAGGAGAAGTTGGGCAATGTGTTTTGGGGTGTCATTTTACATATACCCATGCTGGGTGAGATAAATATCTCGGTCAAATGCCAACTTTGTATAAAAAAATGGGAAAAGTTGTCTTTTAGGGCTCATTCAGACGGCCGTATGCTGTCCGCAAAAATACTGAATGCTATCCGTTTTTTTGCGGATCCGCAAAAAAACGGATCTGCAAAAAAACGGATAGCATTCAGTATTTTTGCGGACCCATAGACTTCAATGGGGCCATGTCCTGATTTTCACGGACAAGTATAGGACATGTTTCATTTTTTTTGCGGATCCGCAAAAAAACGGATAGCATTCAGTATTTTTGCGGACAGCATACGGCCGTCTGAATGAGCCCTTAGAGAGATATTTCTCTCACCCAGCATGGGTATATGTAAAAAGACACCCCAAAACACCGTACGGCGATACCACATGTGTGACACTTTTTTGCAGCCTAGGTGGACAAAGGGGCCAACATTCCAAAGAGCACCTTTAGGATTTCACAGGGCATTTTTTACACATTTTGATTTCAAACTACTTCTCACGCATTAGGTCCCCTAAAATGCCAGGGCAGTATAAATACCCCACAAGTGACCCCATTTTGGAAAGAAGACACCCCAAGGTATTCCGTGAGGGGCATGGCGAGTTCCTAGAATTTTTTATTTTTTTTCACAAGTTAGCGGAAAATGATTTATTTTTTTTTTCTTACAAAGTCTCATATTCCACTAACTTGTGACAAAAAATAAAAACTTCCATGAACTCACTATGCCCATCACGAAATACCTTAGGGTGTCTACTTTCCGAAATGGGGTCATTTGTGGGGTGTTTCTAATGTCTGGGCATTGTAGAACCTCAGGAAACATGACAGGTGCTCAGAAAGTCAGAGCTGCTTCAAAAAGCGGAAATTCACATTTTTGTACCATAGTTTGTAAACACTAACTTTTACCCAAACCAATAAATATACACTTATTTTTTTTTTTTATCAAAGACATGTAGAACAATAAATTTAGAGAAAAATGTATATAGAAATGTAGTTTTATTTGAAAAATTTTACAACTGAAAGTGAAAAATTTCATTTTTTTGCTAAACTTTAGGTAAATTTCGATTAATAACAAAAAAAGTAAAAATGTCAGCAGCAATGAAATACCACCAAATGAAAGCTCTATTAGTGAGAAGAAAAGGAGGTAAAATTCATTTGGGTGGTAAGTTGCATGACCGAGCAAAAAAACCGTGAAAGTAGTGTAGTGCAGAATTGTAAAGTGGTCTGGTCATTAAGGGTGTTTAAAGGGCTTCTGTCAGCCCACTAAACCGTTTTTTTTTGTTTACTATCAATCCCTACACTGCGAGCTCTGCATACATAAGTTAAATAATCATTTTTGTTCAGTAGAATTTAATAAAAAGCGATTTTTAAAATATGCAAATTACCTTGCTACCAGCAAGTAGGGTGGCTACTTGCTGGTAGCAGCCGCATCCTCCGACCCTAATGACGCCCCCTCCGCATTGTGATTGACAGGGCCAGGGAACGGAATCGTTCTCTGCTGGCCCTGCCTGTTAGCATTCAAAATCTGGCGCCTGCGCTGCGGCCGTACGTATCTTCAATCCGCGCAGGCGCACTGAGAGGCGGCCGCTCTCTCCTCAATTCGCCTGCGCCGGGTGTAGATGTGACGTCATCGGCGCAGGCGCATTGAGGATGGAGCGGCCGAGCGAGTGGCTGTCTCTCAGTGCGCCTGCGCAGATTAAAGATAGGTACGGCCGCGGCGCAGGCGCCAGATTTTGAATGCTAACAGGCAGGGCCAGCAGAGAACGATTCCGTTCCCTGGCCCTGTCAATCACAGTGCGGAGGGGGCGTCATTAGGGTCGGAGGATGCGGCTGCTACCAGCAAGTAGCCGCCCTACTTGCTGGTAGCAAGGTAATTTGCATATTTTAAAAATCGCTTTTTATCAAATTCTACTGAACAAAAATGATTATTTAACTTATGTATGCAGAGCTCGCAGTATAGGGATTATTAGTAAAAAAAACAAAAAAAAAACGGTTTAGTGGGCTGACAGAAGCCCTTTAAGCTAGGGGGGCTGAGGTGGTTAAGGACCTTGCCATTTTTCAGCTTAAGGACCAGGCCTTTTTTTTTTGGAAACTTGACGTGTTACTTTATGTGGTGATAACTTCAGAATGCTTTTACTTATCCAAGCCATTCTGAGATTGTTTTCTCGCAACACATTTTACTTCATGATAGTGAAAAAATTTTGTCAATATAAATCACCTTTATTTCTAAAAAAAATTCCAAAATTTACATAAAATTTGGAAAAATTAGCGATTTTCTAAATTTGAATTTCTCTGCTTTTAAGGCAGATAGTGAAACATCATAACATAGTTATTACCTTACATTCCCCATATCTCCACTTTCATGTTTGCATCATTTTGAAAATGTAATTTTATTTTTTAGGATCTTATAAAGCTTAGAATTTTAGAGGCAAATTTTAAATTTTTAAGAAAATTTCCAAAACCCACTTTTTAAGGACCACTTCAATTCTAAAGTCACTTTGTCAGGCTTACATAGTGGAAAACACCCATAAATGACGCCATTGTAGAAACTACACCCCTCAAGTTGTTCAAAATTGATTTTACTAACTTTTTTAACCCTTTAGGTGTTCCACAAGAATTAAAGGAAAAGGAGATGACATTTTTAAATTTCACTTTTTTGGCAGATTCTCCATTTTAATTCATTTTTTTCCCTGTAACACAGGAAAGGGTTAATGGCTAAATAAAACTCAATATTTATTACCCTGATTCTGCAGTTTACAGAAACACTCCATATGTGGTCATAAACTGCTGTACGGGAACATGGCAAAGCGCACAATCATATTTTTAAATCTCCATATTCAGAAAGCCAAATCTTTTTTTATTTTTTGGGTGATTGTCTTAGTTAGGATCTAGTTTTTTTGTGGGATGAGATGACTGTTTGATTGCTACTATTTTGGGGTACATAATACTTTTAGATCGTTTAGTATTACACTTTTTGGTATTATGGTGACAAAATAATGGATTATTTGGCATGGTTTTAATTTAATTTTTTTACTGTATTCACCAGACGGATTAGGTCATGTGATTTATTTTTTTATAGAGCAGGTCATTACGGACGCGGCGATACCTAATATGTCTGTTTTTTTTTTATATATATATATTTTGGTTTTAAACAATAAAAGCATTTTTGAAACAAAAAATGATGTTTTTATGTTTCTTTTTTCTGAAAGCCATATCTTTTAAATTTTTTGGCCGATTGTCTTATTTAGGGTCTTATTTTTTGTGGGATGAGATGATGGTTTGATTGGTATTATTTTTGGTTACATGTGCCTTTTTGATCGCTTGGTATTAAACTTTTTGTGACAAAAAATTTCTATTTTTATTTTTTTACATTGTCGACCAGACGGGGTGAATCATGGGATATTTTTATAGAGCAGTTTGTTACGGACGCGTTAATACTTAATGTATGTGTTTTATATTTTTTTTTATATTTTTTATATATGTCTCTTTTTATTGGGAATGTGCTTTTTTTATTTCACTTTAATTTTTTTTATTGTTAAAAACACTTTTATTTTTTATTTTTGTCCCACTATGGGACTTCAACATTTTAGGATTTGATCCCTGTTTCAATACAACACAATACATCAAGTATTCTCGTCCTAGGTTGGCAACCTGTAAAGGTAATGATTCCATTTACAGCCGGTACATCTGGTATAGTCCTGCAGACTGCTCCTGCAGGACATGTAAGCCACAGCATCAGTCGTACATGCTATGGTTTCCAAATCTCATAGATAATAGAACATAGAGAACATGCACACGAGTTGAACACGAGACATTTTACAATTTAATGAAAAAAATAACTCATTTAAATCTTGATGGCAACAACATCTCAAAAAGTTGGGACAGGGCCATGTTTTTCATTGTGTAGCATCCCCTCCTCTTTTAACAGTCTGTAAATGCCCAGAAAGTAAGGAGATGTTGCCCCATTCTTGTCTGATGTAGGATTCTAGTTGTTCAACAGTCCTGGGTCTCCTGATTTTTTCATTTCATGATGCAGCAAAGGTTTTCTGTTAGTGAAAGGTCTGGACTGCAGACTCTTCTTTTTTAAATATATGCTGTTCTGATTAATGCAGTATATGATTTAGCATTGTCATTAGTGATGAGTGGTACGAGCTTCGAATACCTGATCCAAAGTTGCTTCACTCAAAACTTTGGATTAATGCTGCACGGAGATCCATCTCCGTACAGCATTAAAATGTGGGGCCTCCGATGAGGCAAAGTCAGTTATTCCCGAAATCTCGCAAAAATTTGTGAATAACTTTGGTGTTTGATTTTCAAACTAAAGAAACACATCTGAACTTGACTTCAGTTTCGATTGGTACTTTGGGAATAACTGACCGCCTCATTGGAGGCCAAGCATTTTAATGCTGTACGGAGACGGGCTTCGGGAGCGCAGTGCTCCTGGGGGAAGACCTCTCAGATTCCATTGTCGCAATTGACTACGGCATCTGAGAGGTTAAATGCCCAGGACTTGCTGATTACATACATTGTCTCAAGTGTCTGCTGTGTAAAAGAAACTGAGCATGTGCCATGTTTTAAGACCCAAATTCTGACGTACATATATGGCGGTGTTTAGCAACGGGTTAAACATTTTTACAGAATTTTTGGTGATATATTTTATTTTCCATGTCAATATTAGAGATGAACGTATCATCTATAAATTAATCAGATTTGTTACAAATTTTGAAAAAATTCTGCTGCCAAATGAATCATAAGATTTTGGCGATTTGCTTTGCACAAACCACTCAAAACATTGCCCACAACATTTTGCTGTAAAAATTAGTGGCAAACAGGGCAGGAAGGAAACAGACGGAGGATGACAGAGACTGACAGACATACAGTCTGTAAGCTAATCAGGGAACAGGATTTTGAAATGGCCTTCAGCTCTATGTTATGTGTAAGCCACAGATGCCATTCTGAGTGCAGTTTACAATTTGATAAGATGAACACTACTCATAAAAAGTTAGGGATATTTGGCTTTCGGGTAAAATTTGTGGAAAACTTAAAAAGTTCACGTTACAGTGATATTATGTCATGAAAGTAGGGCATTTGCTGTGCTAGGAGTTAGTAATCCTCTGGGAGGCACGGGCAGGAGCAGCAATATGCGCTCCTGCCCGTACTCCCTGCTTATGCAGCTCCATTCATAAGTTTCACAGTCCGTACTCCGTACACTGCTGAGTTGTCAGCAGTGTACAAAGAACTGAGTTTTAAGCACACAGGTAATGGTGCGCTTTAGGGAGGTAAAAGTATAATAAAAATACTAAATTAATTAATAAAGTAGATTATAAAAAGTTTTATTAGGGCATTAGGGACATCCTATTAAGATTTTACACAAAAGTTTAGTTACTCTTTAAGCAGCACTACCGTTAGGTCCAATTTGGATAGTCCATGAAGTGAAGGTGCCAGCAGTGTTAGGCGTTAGCCCAGCAGGTCCCTGATAATCAAGGATTTGGGAGAAATACTGCAGCACTCGATGTCTTTAAAGCAATTCCTAATTTATTCACCAAGAATGTGACGTTTCGACTACAATGAGTCTTCTGCTTGAAAAAGACTCATTGTATTCGAAACGTTGCATTCTTGGTGAATAAATTAGGAATTGCATTCAATATATCGAGTGCTGCAGTATTTCTCCCAAAACCTTGATGGCCTATCCTCAGGATAGGTCATCCATAACAGATTAGTGGAGGTCTGACTCTTGGCATCCCTGCCGATCAGCTGTCAACTGAAGAGAACTCCATGCTCCTGTGAGTGCTGAATCCACATCATTGTTTACTTGCCTGCTATTGACATTGCAGTGGCGAGCAGGTGTAATTACAGGTACTCCACTTGAATGGGATGGGAGCGTAACAACAACTGCTGCTTCCCATTCAAGTGAATAGGACAGATGATCCGTAATTACACTGCTCTCCAATGGCAAGCAAGTAAACTGTAAAGAGAATGTAGCGCTGACATTCTATTAAAAAAGCTGATCAGTGGGAGTGCTGGGACGATAGATCATCAATATTGGAAACCAGACAAATCTTTTAAATTCAATGCATTATGTTGTTTTGTAAATCAAGCATTTACATTTAAATCATTATGCTGTTGCATTAATATACCAGAGAAATTTAACGATATATACTGTTGTATTAATATACCACTTAAATTGAATGCATTATACTGTTGCGTTAATAAAAAGAAAAAATTAATGGCCGAGCTCACCTGCAAATACAATGGAGGCACGGGTATTGCCAGGAACAGCAGAAATCCAACGAAGAAAGATATGTAATGAACCCAGCTTCCAAAAAATGTAAAAAAACAGCCCTGTTTTTTACATTTTTTGGAAGTTGGGTTCATTACATATCTTTCACTGTTGTGTTAATATACCAGAGAAATGTATATGTATATATTGTTGTAATGACTATAGATAGGGACAGACGAGGACAGTTAGTTCCTGAACTAGATCCTAGCCCGATTTCCCGACCTCCTTGCAGCATAAGCCCTAAACAGCAGAACTGCAACTGGACGACAAACAACAACACACAATATGGACCAACACAAAAGCAGAGTCATATGAAATGAGTTAGAACCAGATGGGCTAAGCATTACCAAAACGCGAGACACAGGAAGGTCACGAAACCAAGCCGAGATCAGAAGCATGGGATATCAAGCAGAAAATAAGGAACCAGGAACAACGCTAGTGAGGCAAATAGGACTATCACTATCAATGGTTACATGACAATAGGGGATTTAAATTGAGAGCCAGGCCCCCTGACCAGAACCTGATTCGTCCGGTGATCTGACTGTCCTATAGGTCAGACTAGACATCAAACACAAAAGGTAATTGGGCAGCTGGGCTGTCATTCAGCCCACTGCCTGTCTGCCCCAGTGCATGCATACTGCGGGGAACATGGCTCAGCAGCGCATCTTTTCCAGGGCGTCCATGCTGAAGCTGAGGATTCCGCCGTAGGAGCCCGGACAGGTACATTTATTACAATTGTTGCATTAATATACCAGTTAAATTCAATGCACTGGTGTCATGCCCCACTCTGACGATGTGCGGAGGTCAGCCAGGATTGCAGCACGAGTCTAGTATTTGTTTTGATGCTGTGCTGGATCCGCCTCGCATCAGGTGCACTGGGTGGAGTCATTAGTTTAAATGGTCTCCAGCTAAAGTGCTCTGAGCGGATTATACTGTTCATTAGTGTCTGGGAAGTTTGGAAGGAAGGTTGGCTGTTTGTTCCTGCTCTCAGCAGATAAGTGTCTTTTTTTGTTTGGTTGTTTATGTCATCTTACCCATCCAGGTTCTGTGCGAGCTGGCTGCTCCTTTCTCCCCACTTCACCATCTCAGGGAGTTCAGGGTTCTGTTAGTTTAGGCTGGTGGACACAGCAAATCTACCATCAAGGTTTGTCTGTGGGCTGAGCATTGCAGGGAAAGAGGTCAGGGATAAATTAGGAGGTGACCCTTCCCCTGTCTCTCGTCCAGAGCCTGGTTGGTGTGTTGTCTGTTTAGCTGTGCACGTCTGCCGTGACATTATAATCCGCCATACTGTGACTGCCATTGCTCAGCGTTTATGTGATGGCGTCAATTGATGCACTGGTTGACCGCATGCAGGGTTTGTCCCTGGAGGTTGCGGATCTACGTAGTACGGTTACACAGTGTCAGAGGGTGTTGGCTTCAGGTACAGGTCAAATTGTTGGGGAGCCTAAAGTCGCTCTTCCGGAGAAATTTGCAGGGGGTACTGATGATTTTTTCCGTTTCAAGGAATCATGTAAGTTGTACTTTCGATTGTGCCCATTTTCATCAGGTAATGAGGATCAGAGGGTGGGTATCGTCATGTCTTTGCTGAAAGGGGACGCGCAATCCTGGGATTTTTCCCTGCCGCCCGGTTCTCTGGCTCTCCGGTCGGTGGAGGAATTTTTTAAAGCCCTGGGATTGATTTACGATGACCCAGATCGTGTTTCGATGGCAGAGTCAAAATTACGTAACTTACTACAGGGTAAACATACTGCTGAGGTTTACTGCACAGAGTTTAGGAGGTGGGCTACTGAGTCAGGGTGGAACGACCCCGCGTTACGTAGCCAGTTTTGTCAGGGGTTATCTGAAAGGTTGAAGGATGCTCTGGCTTTTCATGAATACCCAGATACTTTGGAAAATGCAATGTCTTTGGCGATACGTTTGGATAGACGTATCAGAGAGAGGTGTATGGGTCCCTCTGTGCAGGGGATTCCTCCCGCGTGTGGTTTTGTTTCACCAGCTGCCCAGGGAGATATTGCTTGTTATTCTGGAGTAGGAGAAGAACCCATGCAGTTAGGTCAGATATCTTTCCATTCGGATAGTAGAGACTTTCGTAAAGCGCACAATTTATGTTTCTTTTGTGGAAAGAGGGGTCATTTTGTTTTTTCTTGTCCGTATGTTGAATCACAGGGGAAAGTGATAAAGAAAAAAGAAAAAGAAAAAAAAACCTCCCTCACACTTGGTAGTATGAATGGTGTGGTAGAGCAGACTGGTATGCAAGTTCCCTGCAGTTCCCGTTTTCTCCTTTCAGCTATGGTGGCGCTAGAGTCTCGAAATGTGTTTGTTGTTTTTCTTGATTGTGGTGCTGGGGTAAATTTAATTGACTTTCTGTTTCTTGAGGGTTTGGGACTAAGTATTTGCACGTTAGAGAACGAGATTCGTGTTTTTGCCATTGATTCTTCCCCTCTTTCTCAAGGGAGCCTTACTCACGTTGTTCATGATATTCATTTAAGGGTGGGTGATTCACATGCTGAGATTATTTCCTGTTTCGTCATGAAGGATTTGCCAGCTCCAATAGTTTAGGGGTTGCCATGGGTGTCTAAACATAACCCAATTATAGACTGGCAGGCGAGACAAATCATTGGTTGGAGCAAGTTTTTTTCGGATAATTGTCTTGTCACATCTATTTCTGAAGTGTCCGTTACGGCCTTGCCTCAGTATCTCTCAGATTTTTCGGACGTGTTTGCGGAGGGTGGGGCTCAGGAATTGCCCCCTCATCGTGACTATGATTGTCCTGTGAATCTCATTCCGGGGGCTAAGTTGCCCAAGTCTCGGCTCTACAACCTCTCTCAACCCGAGAGAGAGATCATGCGAAAGTATGTCGCCGAGAGTTTGGCAAAGGGTCATATTAGACCATCTAAGTCTCCAGTGGCTGTAGGTTTGTTCTTCGTAAAGAAGAAAGATGGATCACTGAGACCGTGTTTGGATTTCCAGGAGCTGAATCGTATTACAGTCCGGGATCCATATCCCCTGCCTTTGATCTCTGATCTTTTTGATCAGATTGTTGGAGCCAAGGTGTTCTCCAAGTTGGATTTGAGAGGAGCATACAATCTGATCAGGATCAAGGAGGGGGATGAGTGGAAAACGGCCTTCAATACGCACGAGGGTCATTTTGAGAACCTGGTAATGCCTTTTGGGTTGACGAATGCGCCAGCGGTATTTCATCGATTCGTCAATGATATTTTTCATCATTTGGTGGGGAGGTTCGTAGTAGTCTACCTTGATGACATTTTTATTTATTCTCCTGATCTGAAGACCCATCAGGATCATGTGAGACGGGTTTTGACGATCCTGCGGGAGAATAAGTTATACGCCAAATTGGAGAAATGTTTGTTTGCGGTGCAAGAGCTTCCATTTTTGGAATACATGCTTTCTGATTCTGGTTTTCGTATGGACCCCGAAAAGGTCCGGGCGGTTCTGGAGTGGGATTGACCGGAGAATCAGAAAGCTTTGATGCGATTTTTGGGGTTTACGAATTATTATAGAAAATTTATTTTGAATTATTCCACGTTAGTCAAACCTCTTACTGATATGACCAAGAAGGGCGCTGATGTCTCTGTCTGGTCGGATGAGGCATTGCAGGCCTTTTCGGCTATTAAGGAGCGTTTTGCGTCTGCTCCCATTCTGGTGCAGCCGGATGTATCTCAGCCATTCGCGGTCGAGGTTGATGCATCAGAGGTGGGGGTTGGGGCGGTGCTTTCGCAGGGTCCTTCTCCTGGCAAGTGGGTCCCGTGTGCCTTCTTCTCCAGGAAGCTCTCGGTCGCCGAGAGGAATTATGATGTTGGAGATAGGGAGTTGTTGGCGATCAAGTTGGCCTTTGAAGAATGGCGTCACTGGTTAGAGGGGGCTTCTCACCCCGTTACTGTGTATACAGACCATAAGAATTTGGCTTACCTGCAATCTGCCAAGCGTCTGAACCCTAGACAGGCCAGATGGTCATTGTTTTTTACCAGGTTCAATCTCGTGGTTACCTTTCGCCCAGGGGTCAAGAACGTCAAGGCAGATGCCTTGTCTCACAGCTTCCCTGGGGGAGGTGATTCAGAAGATCCAGCGCTGATTTTGGCGGATGGAGTGGTGGTCTCCGCTCTGTACCCTGAATTGGAGATGGAGGTGTTGGGAGCTCAGGAGGGGGCTCCTGGTTCGTGTCCCCCAGGGAGGTTGTTTGTTCCTGAGGGCCTACGATACAAGGTGTTCAAGGAGCATCACGATACTGTTCTCGCTGGACATCCTGGTGGTAAGTCCACCTGTGATCTGGTGTCCCGGAGGTTCTGGTGGCCAGGTTTGCGTAAGAGTATTGAGAATTACGTGGCAGCTTGTGAAACCTGCGCTCGGTCTAAGGTTGCTCATACTCGACCGCCTGGTTCACTTCTTCCATTGTCTATTCCATCTCGTCCTTGGACACATTTGTCCATGGACTTTATTACGGACCTACCGAGTTCCTCCGGGAGAACAGTGATTTTGGTGGTAGTCGATCGTTTCAGTAAAATGGCTCACTTTATACCACTAACAGGTCTGCCTAACGCTAAGACTCTGGCGCAGATTTTTGTGGATAATATTGTTAAATTGCACGGTATTCCTTCGGATATTGTCTCTGATAGGGGCACGCAGTTTGTCTCCAGGTTTTGGAGGGCGTTCTGCTCTCGACTTGGCATTCAACTTTCTTTCTCGTCGGCTTTTCATCCACAGTCGAATGGTCAGACGGAGCGTACCAAGCAAAACCTGGAGACCTACTTGAGGTGCTTTGTGGCTGAGAATCAGGAGGACTGGTCCTCATTCTTGCCCTTAGCAGAATATGCATTGAATAACCGTAGGCAGGAGTCCACGGGTAAGTCGCCATTTTTTGGCGCATACGGTTTCCATCCTCAGTTTGGTACCTTTTCTGGGTCTGGTTCCTCGGGGATGCCAGAGGAGGAGAGATTCTCTTCTGCCTTATCCTCTATCTGGCGGGGGATTCAAGGGAATTTGGAGAGGATGGGTGAGAGGTATAAACGAATGGCTGACAGGAGACGTGTGACTGGTCCGGACCTGTGTGTGGGTGATTTGGTGTGGTTGTCCACTAGGAATATCAAGTTGAGAATGCCATCTTGGAAAATGGGTCCAAGATTTGTTGGTCCATATAAGATTTCTGCTGTGATCAATCCTGTGGCATTTCGACTTGATCTGCCGCAGACTTGGAGGATCCACGATGTCTTCCGCAAGTCTTTACTAAAAAAGTATGTTAAACCGGTGGTACCATCGCCATTGCCTCCTCCTCCTGTTCTGGTCGAGGGAAACTTGGAGTTCGAGATCTCCAGGATTCTCGACTCGAGAGTTCTGCGGGGTTCCCTCCAGTACCTGGTTCACTGGAGGGGATACGGTCCTGAGGAGAGGATGTGGGTTTCGGCGTCAGATGTCAATGCCAGCCGTCTGGTGAGGGTCTTTCATAGGTCCCATCCAGATAAGGTTGGTCCAGGGTGTCCGGAGGTCACCCGTAAAAGGGGGGGTACTGTCATTCCCCACTTTGACGATGTGCGGAGGTCAGCCAGGATTGCAGCACGAGTCTAGTATTTGTTTTGATGCTGTGCTGGATCCGCCTCGCATCAGGTGTACTGGGTGGAGTCATTAGTTTAAATGGTCTCCAGCTAAAGTGCTCTGAGCGGATTATACTGTTCATTAGTGTCTGGGAAGTTTGGAAGGAAGGTTGGCTGTTTGTTCCTGCTCTCAGCAGATAAGTTTCTTTTCTTGTTTGGTTGTTTATGTCATCTTACCCATCCAGGTTCTGTGCGAGCTGGCTGCTCCTTTCTCCCCACTTCACCACCTCAGGGAGTTCAGGGTTCTGTTAGTTTAGGCTGGTGGACACAGCAAATCTACCATCAAGGTTTGTCTGTGGGCTGAGCATTGCAGGGAAAGAGGTCAGGGATAAATTAGGAGGTGACCCTTCCCCTGTCTCTCGTCCAGAGTCTGGTTGGTGTGTTGTCTGTTTAACTGTGCACGTCCGCCGTGACAACTGGACTGCATCAATACCAATACCATTGTCAATTGCCAATTGTCAACTTTACTGCAGTTATCTGCTTATCATTACAGGCAGGATTAAAATGACAAGTATATACATAATCAAGCCATTCACACCCATTCACATATGATATCACCTATCTTATCTACATCTTCCTGACTTATGTACACAGGTCACTGGGCATGCCTAGACAACTCCCCTATAGAAGTCTCTGTTAACATAATCAGAAATGAAAAACTAATTAGAAAAAAAAGATACATCTCACTTTCTGGTTTTAACAAGTATAAAAAAATGATAGGTGACCAATTTCCTTCAATATTACATGGCTACTGATATAGCACTGCAATTTGTCTTGTTTCTGGGGACTTTTAGAAATGCAGGCTTCTCACAGTGAGCACAGTTTGGACTTTGGTTCTCCATCTCAGCCCAGAATTGCAGAATGGAATTGACTTGTAATTGTTGTTAACAACAAGATATTATGTGTTTCTTTATATATTTTAGGTTTCCGTAACCTGCATGTAAGTGACCAAATGACAGTCATACAATACTCCTGGATGGGCCTTATGATCTTTGCCATGGGATGGAGGTCCTTTAAAAATGTCAACTCAAGAATGCTTTACTTTGCACCAGATCTGGTGTTCAATGAGTGAGTACGCAGTTTCCCAGCATTGTGGCATTAAGAGAAACGTTGTGTATCTGTCGTGCATCCCATGACTGTGTTTATTGTCTTTTAAGGTAAAATAAACCTTTTCTATAAACAGGCATTTCTTTTCTTCTCTCCGGTTTTATGTTATTGCCAGAGTAAAGATTAATTGAAATTATGTTCCAGCAATCAGGTGTTTGCCAGTCAAAACCATTTACCGCTGTAATGACTTCCCACAAAGAGCTAGCATGCTCTCTCCTGACTCTATCTTGTTCCTTAATGTACTCTTTCAGAAATCTGTATCTTATTAAGAATCTTTGAGCCCACGTGTAAAGATTGGATGAAAATGAAAACAGTTATCAATAACAACTTAACCTTCATGGAAACCATTTAAATGCCTTCTCTTTTTATAGGTTGCTCAATTCACAAGACATCAAACCCATCTACAGTATTCTTGTAGGATTTGATTCTATTACTGTGCCAAATATTCAGTCCTTGTATTTAATAAGCCTCTTTCAGCATGGTCAACCCTATTTAAACCAGGCATACTGCCTGGTATGATTGATCACGCTGATTAAAACCTTTCTTTTGTCTGTATGTTAAACAGCTGCAGAGATATCTTCATTTTTTTCATACACAAATGAGGACATTGGAGCACCAATGGGTGCGGCTAAAATCCTTGAAGCTTTTGTAACACCCCTGTACTCTGTACACTCCCCCTTGATTAATGGTCCTTTAGATCAGAATGCTGAGGGCAGAGCTGTCTCATGTCCTAGAGCTGTATCATAGCATTTATATATCATATACACAACTTACTGTAGCCTTACCAAATTGAGCATAGATGTTTTTTATGCTTAGAAAGCTAATACATATTACTGGTTTATTCACAGGGAAAGTATATGTTTATAAAGATGAGAGACGGCACTCACCGGTAAGAGTCCAAATATTACTTTATTCATCCGTGTAGATATGAACCCAAAAACAGGCAGTAAGGGTGCAGGGCGCTACACAGGCATCAACATCAACAGCATGTGATGCCTGTGTAGCGCCCTGCACCCTTACTGCCTGTTTTTGTGTCCGAATCTACACGGATGAATAAAGTAATATTTGGACTCTTACCAGTGAGTGCCGTCTCTTATCTTCATACTTCATGTTCATTTGCTCTGGCGAAACTGAGCACCGCTGAGATCCTTTGGTAGTTCTTAGTGTCATTGCTGCGGAGTGTGTTTTAAATCCCAGATGCCGTGGAGGAAAGTTGGGGCAGTGCCGTCAAACCTGTTTATCTCCCCATGTGTATATGTTTATAAAGACACCAGTAATATGTATTAGCTTTCTAAGTATAGAAAAACACCCTTCTCAGTATGATAAGGCTGTATCCTGGAGGTAAGTGGTCAAACTTTCATGTAAATGCCCCAGGTTCAAATCCCAGGGGAGAGTTCTAGACTTTTTTCTTCAGTTATTTTTTTCTCCCTCATTTAACCCATAATAAATGGCTATATTCTTACTATAATGAGAATAGATAGAGGTTTCCTATGCTTAGAAAGTTAATACATATTACTGGTATTTATAATCATGTATTATCCCTATGAATAAGCCAGCAATATATTTTAACTAGAGATGAGCGAATCAAAGCTGACAAAGTGGAATTCGTTCAGAATTTCAGGAAAAATTTGATTCACACCGAATGCGAATTTCCTCGCGCTTCGTGGTTACGAATCACGGTTTTTTCCTAAAATGGCTGCTGCATGTGTGAGGACATGGAGAAAGAAACCATGCATGCAGCCAGCCATCCCTGTGATGTCGCAGCCCTATAAATAGCGCAGCCATCTTAGATTCTGCCATTTAACAGTGTACTTAAGCAGGGAGAGACGTTTGCAGGCGCTAGGGACAGTGATTTGTCATTGTGCTAAAAAAACGATTTACAAATGCAGGGAAAGATTATTCAAGGTGTAGGGAAAGGTTAGGGAGGAATCAATCCACATCATTTCTGTTGAACAGGGTTCATTCGGGTAAGTGACAGCCTGGGTAATAGGAACAATCCTATTACACCTTGCAGCACTGACTGGGGATGGAAATTGCCGTTATACAGCTCTGTAATTCCAGCAAACCATTCTTATTAGGGTGCAAGTGCTGTTTGATACAGGCATTAGCAGAGGTTATTACAAGGAAACATTTCTATGTTTTTTTTTTGCCCTAGTGCAGTGCAGTTATATGCTCTAAAGCATTTTTTGGCTTGTATAAGTGGGAAAAAAGGGCTTATTAGTCGTTGTATGGTGAAGTGCGAAAATTACAGCCCTTTTTTTTGTGTATTAGTGGAAAAAGAAAAAATATACTTGCTGCTTAGAGGTGCAGTTATCTGTTTTAAAGTATTCACTGAAATAGAAAAAATATGTGGGTACATGTCTCTATTCATTAATATTACCATGGTTAGAAAAGAGGCACTAAAAAATCATAAACTTTGTTTATGAATTGATTAAAAACGGGAGGGAAGAAAGGTATAACAAATACTCAAAAAATTGGCATTTGCTGGCCACCCTATAAATGCCAAGACCAGATTATATGCCTAAATTCCGAACAGTAGTTTGATAACTTGATAAGCCGATTATAACTGGCTGTCACGGCTGTATGTGAGCAACAAGAGCATACACAGTTAATAGAGCTACTGACCGGACCCAAACTAGGGAGGATAAAGGGTGACCCCTGTCAGACCCTCAAAGCTCTCCCTATGCTGCTAAAGCACATGCCCGGATCCAAATGGTGGAACGGGGCATGCCCACGTACCTAAGACTGATGACCACTGTAACCCCTACAATAGTGGAAGGGGCACGGCCACCGGTGCACTGCTCAGAATATGGAGGGAACCGTGGCCGCCTCAGATCCAGTCAGAAAATAAACAGGTACACAATAATGTCTGCACATTTAGCTGAAGGTGCTGCAGCCGCAGAGAAGACGGATCCAAGGACAGCTGGCAATATCCGGAGTGCTTGCTGCAGCAGAACACAGGTCCAGAGAAATGATAGCTAACAAGTGAAGATACTCAAGCAAGAGCTACAACTCAAATGAGAACTATAATCCACAACCTAGAAAGGAGGAGGGGTGATTTAAGGGCAGGGAAATCAAACGCAGGAGGAACAGCTGGGAGGACTCCTCCAAGCTCTAGTAGTGACATCATCACAGGGGTGGAGAAACAGAGCTGTGAGAACGTCTCAAAACTCTGGTAGTGACAGTACCCCCCCCCCCCTCTACGGGTGGACTCCGGACACCCAGGACCCACCTTCTCAGGATGAGCCCTATGAAATGCCCTGATGAGACAAGTGGCTTTAATGTCCGACACCGGAACCCACATCCTCTCCTCAGGACCATAACCCTTCCAATGAACGAGGTACTGAAGAGAACCGCGGACAATGCGAGAGTCCACAATTCTGGAAACCTCAAACTCCAGATTGCCATCAACCAAAATCGGAGGAGGAGGCAAAGAGGAGGGTACCGTGGGCTGGACATATGGTTTTAAGAGAGATCTGTGAAATACATTATGTATCTTCCAAACCCGTGGAAGATCAAGACGGAAGGCAACAGGATTGATGACTGACAAGATTTTATAAGGCCCAATAAACTTGGGACCCAATTTCCAGAAGGGAACCTTCAGTTTAATATTTCTTGTAGACAACCACACCAGATCACCCACATTCAGGTCCGGACCAGGCACACGTCTCTTATCAGCCACACGCTTATACTTCTCACTCATCTTTCTAAGATTACTCTGAATCATTTGCCAAATGGTAGACAAGGACGAGGAAAATCTCTCCTCCTCAGGTAAACCAGAAAGAGCCCCTCCCGAGGAATGTCCCAAACTGCGGATGGAACCCATATGCACCAAAGAATGGTGACTTATCAGAAGATTCCTGACGACGGTTGTTCAGAGCAAACTCATCAAGAGGGAGAAATGAACACCAATCCTCCTGGTTCTCTGCCACAAAACAGCGCAAATATGTCTCCAGATTCTGATTGAGGCGCTCAGTCTGACCATTCGACTGCGGGTGAAAAGCAGAAGAGAAGGACAGCCGAACCCCCAGGCGAGAACAGAAAGCCTTCCAGAACCTGGACACAAACTGCGTGCCTCTATCGGAAACAATATCAGAGGGAATGCCGTGCAATTTAACAATATGGTCGACAAAAGCTTGCGCCAACGTTTTAGCATTGGGTAAACCAGGAAAAGGTACGAAATGAGCCATCTTGCTAAAACGGTCCACCACCACCAGGATCACCGACTTCCCTGAGGAACGAGGAAGATCCGTGATAAAGTCCATGGACAGGTGTGTCCAAGGACGGGAAGGTATGGGTAACGGGAGAAGGGAACCTGAAGGCCGTGAACGAGGGACCTTAGCGCGAGCGCACGTCTCACAAGCAGCCACAAAACCCTCCACCGACTTACGAAGAGCCGGCCACCAAAATCTCAGAGCAATGAGATCTACCGTGGCTCTACTCCCGGGGTGACCAGCAAGAACAGTATCATGATGCTCCTTGAAGAGTTTGTGACGTAGCTCAGGAGGCACAAACAACTTCCCAGAAGGACAACGGGCAGGTGCCTCAGTCTGGGCAGCCTGGACCTCGGCCTTCAAACAGCGAGAGAGAGCATCAGCCTTCACATTTTTGATCCCAGGGCGGAATGTAACGACAAAATTGAATCTGGAGAAGAACAGAGACCATCTGGCCTGTCTCGGATTCATACGCCTGGCCGACTCCAAGTATGCCAGATTCTTATGGTCGGTAAAAACGGTGATAGGGTGCCTGGCCCCCTCCAACCAATGGCGCCATTCCTCGAAAGCCAACTTGATGGCCAACAACTCCCTATCTCCCACATCATAGTTTCTCTCTGCCGGGGAGAGTTTTTTAGAGAAAAAGGCACAGGGTCGCCATTTGGCAGGAGAAGGGCCCTGGGACAAAACCGCACCCACACCCACCTCGGAAGCATCCACCTCAACAATAAAAGGTAAGGAAACATCGGGATGCACCAAGATGGGAGCAGACGCAAAACTCTCTTTAATCTTAGAAAAAGCTGCAAGCGCCTCCTCCGACCAAGAGGAAAGATCCGCCCCCTTTTTTGTCATGTCAGTAAGGGGTTTGACAACAGAGGAATAATTCAAAATGAACTTTCTGTAATAGTTCGCAAAACCCAGAAAGCGCATCAATGCCTTCTGATTCTCAGGAAGCTCCCACTCAAGTACAGCACGGACCTTCTCCGGATCCATGCGAAAACCAGAAGCAGAGAGGAGAAAACCCAGAAATTGAATCTCCGATACCATAAAAAGACATTTCTCCAGCTCGGCGTACAATTTATTTTCCCGCAGAATCTGCAGAACCTGAAAAAGATGATCCTGATGGGTCTGAACATCAGAGGAAAAAATCAAAATATCATCAAGATACACCAATACAAATTTCCCCATTAAATGGTAGAAAATACTATTAACAAAATGCTGAAAGACAGCCAGAGCATTCATCAGGCCGAAAGGCATAACGAGATTCTCGAAATGCCCGTTAGGAGTATTAAAGGCCGTTTTCCATTCATTCCCCTCTCTGACCCTGACCAGGTTGTATGCGCCTCTCAAATCCAATTTGGAAAAAACCTTGGCCCCAACAATTTGGTTGAAGAGGTCCGGGATCAGAGGAAGGGGATAGGGATCGCGAATCGTGATACGGTTCAGCTCCCTAAAATCTAGGCAAGGTCTCAGAGAGCCATCTTTTTTTTTAACAAAAAAAAAACCCGCGGCAACAGGTGATTTTGAGGGACGAATATGCCCCTTATCGAGACTCTCGGAGATATAGGTTCGCATTGCGATTCTTTCCGGTTGTGAGAGATTGTAGAGGCGTGCTTTCTTTTGGCAGCTTGGCGCCGGGAATGAGGTTAATGGGACAGTCAAACTCCCGGTGAGGAGGTAGCTCCTGAACACCGCTCTCGGAAAACACGTCCGAGAAATCAGAGAGAACTGATGGCACAGTTTTAGTAGACACCTCTGCAAAAGTCGCTGTGAGACAATTCTCTCTACAAAAGTCACTCCACTCATTTATTTGCCTTCCTTGCCAATCAATAGTGGGGTTATGTCTAGTGAGCCAGGGTAACCCCAAAACTAGAGGAGAAGGCAATCCGTTAAGGACAAAACAAGATATATCCTCCACATGAGTGTCACCTACAGCTAGCCGGATATTGTGAACAATGCCCTTCAGGGATCTCTGTGAGAGTGGAGCAGAGTCAATAGCAAAAACAGGTATATCTTTTTCTAATGTGCAAACCTGAAAACCATGCATGGCTACAAATTGAGTGTCAATAAGATTGACGGCCACTCCACTATCGACAAAAATCTCACAAGAAATGACTTTGCTCTCTAGCGCCACCCTGGCAGACAGGAGAAAACGGGAACTGCAGGTCAGAGGAAAAGCATCAATTCCTACATCAACTTTGCCCAAAGTAGCAGATGAAGCAGAATATGATGATTTACCTTTTGAGGTATTTCTCTTATTATTGCTCTTAGTACAGTTCAAGAATCTCCTAGACGGACAAACATTTGCCAAATGAGCTATGCCCCCACAACAAAAACACACCATACTCTGAGGACTAAATCCTCTTTTATCAGGGGCAAGTCGACCTAGCTGCATGGGCTCCTTCTCAGAGGGGAGCGAGACAGGATGAGGCCCCTTCACACTGAATGAGTCCGCACCACTGCCCCTAGACTGACAATGGCTGGACAGAGAGGTCTCGTTTCTTTCTCTTAGACTCCTGTCAAGGCGTACCGCCAATGACATGGCAGACTCTAAGGACGTTGGTCTCTCATGGAAAGCAAACGCATCTTTCAATCTCTCTGAGAGACCATGACAGAACTGACTCCGGAGTGCAGCATCATTCCAACCTGAATCAGCTGCCCATCTCTGAAATTCAGAACAATAAAGCTCCGCAGACAGTTTGTTCTGGCATAAAACACGTAAGTTAGAACCGGCCAGAGCAACACGATCCGGGTCATCATATATCTGCCCCAGGGCCACAAAAAATCTTTCCACGGATCGAAGGGAGGGATCCCCTGATGGCAGCGAAAAAGCCCAAGTCTGAGCATTACCCCTGAGCAGGGAGATGACAATCCTCACCCTCTGCTCCTCCTTACCAGAGGAGTGGGGACACAAGCAAAAATGGAGTTTGCATGCCTCTCTGAAGCGAACAAAATTCTCACTGCCCCCGGAGAACGTTTTACGGAAGTGAGACCTTTGGCTCGCAACAGACTCCATGAGCCGGAGCAGAGCCCAATGCTTGGAGCTGAGACATAGATTGACGGAGATCCGCTACTTCCAAAGAAAGACCCTGCATGCGGTCAACCAGGCCAGAAAGCGGATCCATGTCAAAAGGACGGTTTTGGTGGATTATAATGTCACGGCTGTATGTGAGCAACAAGAGCATACACAGTTAATAGAGCTACTGACCGGACCCAAACTAGGGAGGATAAAGGGTGACCCCTGTCAGACCCTAAAAGCTCTCCCTATGCTGCTAAAGCACATGCCCGGATCCAAATGGTGGAACAGGCCATGCCCACGTACCTAAGACTGATGACCACTGTAACCCCTACAATAGTGAAAGGGGCACGGCCACCGGTGCCCTGCTCAGAATATGGAGGGAACCGTGGCCGCCTCAGATCCAGTCAGAAAATAAACAGGTACACAACAATGTCTGCACACTTAGCTGAAGGTGCTGCAGCCGCAGAGAAGACGGATCCAAGGACAGCTGGCAATATCCGGAGTGCTTGCTGCAGCAGAACACAGGTCCAGAGAAATGATAGCTAACAAGTGAAGATACTCAAGCAAGAGCTACAACTCAAATGAGAACTATAATCCACAACCTAGAAAGGAGGAGGGGTGATTTAAGGGCAGGGAAATCAAACGCAGGAAGAACAGCTGGGAGGACTCCTCCAAGCTCTAGTAGTGACATCATCACAGGGGTGGAGAAACAGAGCTGTGAGAACGTCTCAAAACTCTGGCAGTGACACTGGCTAGTTGTTGCCAAAAAATCTAAGTCTATGCAGACCAACTAAAAGCTGGGTTGGTAGTGTTAACAGGTATGGGAAAAATCAGTGGTGATTATGCAGCAAGCGCTGGAGTTAGTCCAGCTGCTTTCACGGTCCCTCGCATAACAGAGGTGAGAAGATCGGAGAGACTGGCGGTACGTGAGGGTATCTGACAGTCTCTCTGTTTTCTCTTTTCAGTGTTGTGTTTCGTAATGACCACACCTCTTGTCAGGTGCTGTTTGTAGTCATTACTGAGGCCCTATTTATCCTGACTCTCACTGCTTACCATGCGGTTGATATTTCCTCCTGGAGTTGGTTGAGCTGGTGTGTTGTTCCTTTGAATCTCCTGCTCCTCCATTCTACTTTAAGCTAAGTGCATTTTGTGTTGCATTTTGTTGTTCGCTTGTGTGTGTTGTTGTCTAGGCCACAGGGAGTTGCTGGTTCCTTCATATGGGAAGGAACCAGTAGTCTCATTCCCTACCACAATTCCTAGGTCCTTCCAGGCTCTTCAGGGCCTAGGTTCCTATGTATGAGTATTTCAACCTTCAGGGTCTACTCATACTGGCAGGAGTCAGGGAGAGGTCTAGGGATTCCTAGGAGGTCACTATTCCTCTCCCTTAGTTTTGAGGCCTAGACCTAGTCTATTCCTTCTGTGTGTCATTTGGTGTTATCCCCTCCCCATTACCTGTGACAGCTGCATACTCACCACAGATTTTTCCCATACCTGGTTGGTCTGCATAGACTTACCGATTTTTTGGCAATAACTAGCCAGTTATAATCGGCTTATCAAGTTATATCAAACTACTGTGCGGACCTTTGGCATATAATCTGGCATAGAATTTATAGAGTACCAATTTTTTGGGATTTGTTATACCTTTCTTTTCCCTCGTTTTTAATAAATTTATAAATAAAGCTTATGATTTTTATTGCTCTTTTCTAACCATGGTAATATCTGTTTTAACGCCCTTTTTTGTGTGTATTAGTGGAAAAAGGAAAAAATATATTTGCCCTCAGCGGTGCAGTTATCTGTTTTAAAACCCTATTTTAAGTGTATTAGTGTAAAAAGGACAAATATTGTTTCCGCTCAGCGGTGCAGTTATCTGTTTTAAAGCCCTTTTTTGCATGTATTAGTGGAAAAAGGAAAAATATCTTTGCTGCTCAGTAGTGCAGTGATATATTCTAAAGCCCAGTTTGCCATGTATTATTGGTGAAATTAAAATATATTCGCCATTCACAGGGCTCCAGATGGTGACCAAAATGGTCGCCAATGTGACTTAGAATTTACAAATGGCGACAAGACTTTTTAGTCTTGTCGCCATTTGCGACTAGACCCGCCGCCACAGCTGTGCCATTGAATACAGCGGCGGGCACAGGAGATGATAGTTCTCTGCCCCGCCGCCGATGTTTCTCCCTCCCCCCTGTGCTGCCGCCGCCAATAAGAAGAGACGGGAGGAGTAGGAGGGGCTGTGGCCACTGCACAACCAATGAAGATAACCTGTTAATACAAATACAGGAGGCGGGTGCCGGAATTAAATAGCCATAGCCGGCACCTGACCTCTATGAGAGGGAGCTGCACCTGAGGGGTTAACTGCAGCGGATCGCAGCTCCCTGTCATAGAGGTCGGGTGCCAGCTATGGCTATTTGATTCCGCCTCCTGTATTTGTATTAACAGTTCAGTTATCTTCATTGGTGGCGCAGTGCTCTTCCCCCAGTATAATAAACATTGGTCGCTCAGTGCGCCCTCCCCCAACACCCCAGTATAATAAACATTGGTGGCACAGTGCGCCCCCCCCAGTATAATAAACATTGGTGGCGCAGTGCGCCCCCCCCAACATAAAAAACATTGGTGGCGCAGTGGGCAGTGCCAATGAGGGTTAAAAAAAATATATATATTAACTCACCTCCTCCAATTGATCGCGTAGCTGCCGGTCTCCTGTTCTTTCTTCAGGACCTGTGGTGACGTCACTGAGCTCCATCACATGGTCCATTACCATGGTGATGGATCATGTGATGCATCATGTGATGAGCACAGTGATGTCACCACAGGTCCTTTGACAGGTCCTGAAGAAAGAACAGGAGACCGGCTGCTACGCGATCAATTGGAGGAGGTGAGTTAATTTTTTATTTTATTTTTTAACCCTCATTGGCACTGCCCACTGCGCCACTAATGTTTATTATACTGGGGTGTTGGAGGGTGGGCGCACTGCGCCACCAATGTTTATTATAACCGTATCACAAATGCATTGCAAGAACGAATCCATCTCTCCTCTTGTCATGCGGACAGACGGATCCGTCTTGTATCTTATTACACATTTTTACCGGTCTGCGCATGCGCAGACCGGATCCTGCATTACGGTATTTTGAATGCCGGATCCGGCACTAATACATTCCTATGGGGAAAAATGCCAGATCCGGCATTCAGGCAAATCTTCAGGTTTTTTTGCCGGAGATAAAACCGTAGCATGCTGCGGTTTTATCTTTTGCCTGATCAGTCAAAAACTGAACTGAAGACATCTGGTGCAAACTGAATGGATTACTCTCCATTCAGAATGCATGGGGATATGCCTGATCAGTTATTTTCCGGTATAGAGCCCCTGTGACGGAACTCTATGCCGGAAATGAAAAACGCTAGTGTGAAAGTACCCTAAAATATTAAGTTTAAATCCCCCCTTTCCCAATTTTACATATAAAATCTATAAACAATAAATAAATAAACATATTACATAGTGCTGCGTCCGAAAAGTCCAAACTATTAAATTATTAAAAAATATCTCCTATGCGGTGATCATTCGCCATATATTTAGTCACCTTGTCACCCCAAAAAATAGGATAGGACTTTTCTATTATGGGCCGAACGTTTCATAAAATGCTAAATGCACGCAGCTTTTTTTGGTGTGTTTTTTATTTTTTTTTGCGCGGTATTGAATATCGCAATACTTTTTTATGGTGACGAAAGCGAATCAAAATTTTGGTATCGAAACAACCCTACGCCAATCTGATCGGCGTAGCGTTGTCACGATACCAAAATTTTGATTCGGTTTTGATTTGGCGACTAAAAATTTAATTTGGCTCCTAAATTTTTCAGTTCAGGAGCCAATGGCTAGGTATTTTTTTTAGTCTGGAGCACTGCGTTCAGTGTTGCACTTATCTGATGAAAAGCCTTTTGTGTAAAAATAGAAAAAATTAGGGCCCAATTGCCCTTGTGCGGTGCAGTAAGATATTTTACAGCCCAGTTTGCCGTGTATTACTGGCGAACTAAAAATATATTCGCCGTTCATTGTTGCACTTATCTGTTGAAAAGCCTTTTGTGTAAAAACAGAAAAAAAATAGGGCCTACTTGCCGTTCACGGTGCAGTTATATGTGGTGAAACACTTTTTTCGCGGGATGGACCTAATTACGTAGTGGTGAAATTTTTTTATGTGAAACAGGCTTTTTTTGGGAAAATTGATGAGTGATAGTAGAATTTCTTCTGTATGAACCGAATTCCATTATCCTTTCATTGGTGAAATTTTTTATTTTAACCATGTTTTCTTCGGGAAAATTGAGTGATTGTACACCTCCTTTTGCAGTATGGACCGAATTACGTAGTGATGAAATTTTTTATGTGGAACAGGCTTTTTTGGGGAAAATTGATGGGCGATAGTAGACTTTCTTCTGTATGAACTGAATGCCATTATCCTTTCATTGGTGAAATTTTTTATTTCAACCATGTTTTCTTCGGGAAAATAGATGGGTGATTGTACACCTCCTTTTGCGGTATGGACCGAACTATGTGGTCGTGGGTCCTGCAGTCAACATAATGAAGACGCTGATGACAACACACCAGCAGACCAGCCTCTGCATTGGAGTCCAAGTCCAGATTCTTAAGATCAAGAGTTCCATCAGAATTGTGCGTAACAATCTTGCTCCCTGTGCAAAGCTCAACCAATATTAACCGGACAGAATGATATCAAAACATCGGACCCCCAAGGAGTCATAATTATCACGCTGAGTGACAGCGGCACCAACAGAACATGAGGCCTCAAACTCCAAGGGGCGGCGGGATAGTGATGCAGCGATCGCGTAACACAGCACGTGACCGCATTGTCACGGGCGCCGCCAAGGCAACGCCCCCACTACAACACCACAAGCAGTGGTGGACGCCCCACCCCGGCAACGCAGGCAAGCCTTAGTGACTGAGCGGTCACGTGATGCGGCATACGATCGCGGCGGCACATTTAAGGCCGCTTTCACACCTGCATTCAGAGTGGATCCGTCTGGTATCTGCACCGACGGATCCGCTCCCACAATGCAGACGTTGGGATCCGCTCAAAACTGATCCGTCTGCACCATAGCTCAGAAAAATTCCAAGTGTGCAAATTAGTCAGACGGACCCGTCCAGACCTCACACCGAAAGTCAATGGGGGATGGACCCGCTCGAAATCGCACCACATTGTGTCAACTTCAAACGGATCCGAACCCACCGACCCACACTGCAAGTCCGGACGGATCCGTCTGGCTCCGCACGGCCAGGCGGACACCCGAACGCTGCAAGCTGCACCCGGGTGTCCGCCCGCTGAGCGGAACGGAGGCCAGGCGAGGCCAACCCGATGCACTCCAAGCGGATACGCTCATAATGCACCGGGTCTCCACGGATCCGTTCGGGGCCGCCCACGAGAGCCCCGAAACGGAACCCACAAGCGGAACCCCAAACGCTAGTGTGAAAGCAGCCCAATGCGGATACACATACCAGCCCACAGACTCCTCTAAATATGGGCAGATGATCAAAGTGCATGGAAACTTATTAAGTATAGGTCAGGGTAAAAAGTACCAGACCAGTGGCTGGGAGCTGACATAGAATACAAAAGCACACAGTTAACCCCTCATTATCCTAATGGACGGCAGATAACTACATTGCGCTGTGGACAGGTGGATTACACCCCACCACACCGCGATGTTGTGTTCAAAGACCATGTTCAGACTCATTATAATCGCACCGTGTACAGTGTAAAAAGTGCGTACCATATATTATGAGGAGGAATAATGGCAAAAATGTCAGTATTCCAAGACAACAGCTGACTTAGTTTGACATAAAGTGCTAATGCATAAACCAGATATAATATATATATATACATAATTATTGACCGGAGCATCCAACCTAAGGGGCTGAATTATTACAATATTGGGTCATACACAATTGCTGGGAAGATAAGTGCCAGTAGAGTACAAATTTGATTATAATAAAACGCACTCAAGATAATTATATACTTAAAAAAGGGAAGAGAGGCGCAAGTGAAAAGCAAGTGAAAAGAGTGCTCGGTGCAGTGATGGAAAGAAAAGGAGACAGAAGAAGACTATAAAATTATTATTATACATCATGGTGAAAATATATGGTCGGAACATCTCGAAAGAAGGGGAGATATTGTGTAATATTGATGGAACAATCGTAGTTGTATAACAATCATATGGCCCGGGGAAGTCCAGAATGTATCCAAAAGGCACCATGCACAAAGACATAACTCTGTATGGAACCATGACTCCACTGGAATGGTCCTCCACTGCCACAGACGTCATCGGTAGTGCTAAAGATAAATCAAGAAAGCACAGTACGTTAAACAGGGGAATGACGGACAAAAAATTAAAAACACGGTACCCGGGATGAGCAGAGGGACCCCAAGGGGACTCAAAAACAGGGAATATTATTAGGCACATCCATCACGGGATTTATCAGTTATAGAAAAGGAGCAAAAGAGAGGTCCTCATTTAACCCCCTAGGTGTCATGCTGTCTAATTCGTGAATACAGCGTACTCCTCCCCATGTGGCTCAGGTGCTTTTTAATTAGCAGAAGTCTGCAAAGGGTTTATATATTCCTACCACATCTCAGTTGGAGTTCCTGAGAGGCTGTGAACAGGTGAGCCATTTGCACCAGTTCACATGCGGCGCTGGACGGCGGCCGTCTCTGCTTCTGTGCCGTGCTGGTGGAGTGATGGGACCCGGGGCCCATGTGGCCTCACTGTACAGTGGGGCCGCTGTGTGGCTGCTGGATCCCATTGCCTGCTGGAGCGGTGTGGAGGCGTGTCGGTCGCCGCACGGCTCTGCGCCATGGTTAGAGTAGGTTCCCACTTAAACAAGAGGCATCCTTGTCGCGGTAAGTGGGCCTATGCGCTTTGATCAAACTGTATACTAATTGCCTCTCTATAGTGCACAGCAAATGATTGATAGCATCGCTGTATAGCCATGTTTTATCATAAGAAATGCTGATAATTGAAAACAGTTGTATATCAGAAGCATAGGTATGAGGATGTGCGATTTAGAGATTCTCTCCACATATCCATACTTCTTTTTGCGCCAAGATCTTCCTCCAGTTACCGCCGCGTGGTGTCATGTACACCCTATCGATCCCACAGATTCTAAATTGCGAACTATCACAATTGTGAAACAATTTTAAATGTTTGGGAATCGTTTTTAGTAGGGTCACATCATTTTCATCTTTGGCAGCCTCAATACCCAGGACGTTTTCTCGTATCCTCCTCTTGAGCTCCCTGGATGTCAACCCAACATAAATGCATTGGCATGGACACTTCCCCACATACACTCACCTAAAGAATTATTAGGAACACCATACTAATACGGTGTTGGACCCCCTTTTGCCTTCAGAACTGCCTTAATTCTATGTGGCATTGATTCAACAAGGTGCTGATAGCATTCTTTAGAAATGTTGGCCCATATTGATAGGATGGCATCTTGCAGTTGATGGAGATTTGAGGGATGCACATCCAGGGCACGAAGCTCCCGTTCCACCACATCCCAAAGATGCTCTATTGGGTTGAGATCTGGTGACTGTGGGGGCCATTTTAGTACAGTGAACTCATTGTCATGTTCAAGAAACCAATTTGAAATTATTTGAGCTTTGTGACATGGTGCATTATCCTGCTGGAAGTAGCCATCAGAGGATGGATACATGTTCTCATTCTGTTTACGCCAAATTCGGACTCTACCATTTGAATGTCTCAACAGAAATCGATACTCATCAGACCAGGCAACATTTTTCCAGTCTTCAACAGTCCAATTTTGGTGAGCTCGTGCAAATTGTAGCCTCTTTTTCCTATTTTTAGTGGAGATGAGTGGTACCCGGTGGGGTCTTCTGCTGTTGTAGCCCATCCGCCTCAAGGTTGTGCGTTTTGTGGCTTCACAAATGCTTTGCTGCATACCTCGGTTGTAACGAGTGGTTATTTCAGTCAACGTTGCTCTTCTATCAGCTTGAATCAGTCGGCCCATTCTCCTCTGACCTCTAGCATCCACAAGGCATTTTTGCCCACAGGACTGCCGCATACTGGATGTTTTTCCCTTTTCACACCATTCTTTGTAAACCCTAGAAATGGTTGTGCGTGAAAATCCCAGTAACTGAGCAGATTGTGAAATACTCAGACCGGCCCATCTGGCACCAACAACCATGCCACGCTCAAAATTGCTTAAATCACCTTTCTTTCCCATTCTGACATTCAGTTTGGAGTTCAGGAGATTGTCTTGACCAGGACCACCCCACTAAATGCTTTGAAGCAACTGCCATGTGATTGGCTGACTAGATAATTGCATTAATGAGAAATAGAACAGGTGTTCCTAATAATTCTTTAGGTGAGTGTATATCACACCTGGAGTATTACAGGTGATAGTATGTGTGATAGTGTATTGTTTACTGTTGGTGAATGGATTGCTAAAGGAAGTAGTCCTGTCGACATTGGGGCATGCCACGCACCTCCCGCATGGGGTACATCCCCACTTGGAACCTTTTGAGTCGGGATTCAATTTGGTCTGATGACCTGGATGGTAACTGTTTACCAACAGATCCTTAAGATTTTTGGTGCGTCTGTACGTGATGGAAGGGCAGGTAGGTAAGATTTTTGCCAAAATGGGGTCTAATTGTAGGACCTCCCAGTACTTGGCTAGTGTACCTCGGATTGATTTCCACTGCGGGTTAAATGAGGTGATAAACCGTACCTTGTCCACTGGATTGCGTCGTTTGCGGTTGTATGCCAAAAGAGGATCTCTCTGCACTTGTTTCGCCTTCTGGTGACACTGTTTGATGTTCGCCGCTGAATGTCCACGATCCGAGAATCTTTGTTGCAGGTCCTGAGACTGACAGTTGAATGCCTCTTCCGTCGAGCAGATTCTCGTAGCCCTTAAGAACTGGCCATATGGGATGCTACGGATAAGGCTCTGCGGATGGCAAGACTGCGCGTGTAGGACAGAATTGGTGGGCGTTGACTTGCAAAATAGGTCTGTCGATATCCTGCCGGACTGGTCTACACGGATCTGTACATCGAGAAAGTCGAGGTACGTCTTGTTGATCCTAGATGTTAATACAATATTAAGGTTATTGTGATTAAGCAACCCCACCAACTCGGTGAATCCAGATTGTGGGCCCTGCCACACGACGAAGATATCGTCGATGTAGCGGGCCCACATCTGGATTCCGCCGATGTCACCGTAGACCTCCGCAAGGAAGACCTCCCTCTCCCACAGCCCCAGGAACAGGCAGGCATAGGACGGCGCACAGGCCGCTCCCATGGCCGTTCCCTGGAGCTGCAGGTAGAAGGCGTCCCCAAAAAGAAAAATTATGCGTTAAGACAAACTCAAGGAGCTCAACGACAAACTCGCACAAATCGTCCTCGATGTTGGACATGGTTAAAAAGAACCGGACTGCCTCCAAGCCATCCCTATGGCGGATACTGGTATATAGTGATTCAACGTCGCATGAGGCGATCCACATATCCGGTTCAAGATGAAGATCGTTCAAACGGCGTAAAAAATCGGTCGTGTCTTTGACAAATGATGGGAGTTGTTCTACAAGTGGCTGTAAAATAAAGTCTATATATTTGCACGCTGGTTCACACAAGTTCCCCTTCCCTGATACTATGGGGCGTCCAGGGGGGCATGTCTCATTTTTATGCACTTTAGGGAGTAGATATAAACAAGCCACTTTTGGATATTCGGGAATGAGGCTTATAGCTTGTTTTTTTGTGATGATACCATTCCCTTCTGCACGTTGTACCAAGGCACCCAATTCTCGTTTATATTGATCACTCGGGTTAAAGGTCAGGCGTTTGTAGCAGGTGGAATCTCTAAGTTGTCTGTGAGCTTCTTTCTCATATGCATCACGGGGCCACAACACCACATTACCGCCTTTATCGGCAGGTTTAATCACCACCTCCTTCATTTTTTGCAGCTCTTTAACGGCCCTTCGCTGTGTGAAGGTCAGATTATTAAACTTAGTGGGATAGGAGGCCGAGATCTTATAAAGATCTCGAGTGACCAACTGTACGAATGCCTGAATATTGGGGTACATGCTAAAGGCCGGAAACCTAGTTGATTTTGGTAGGAGGGAGGAAGGAAACTTACCACGCGGCCCAATTGCCCCTGGTTCTTGTTCCTCCATCAGTTCCTCCAAAATGGTAACCGCCTGTGTAAAGCCATGACAAAAGGACTCCGTAGGCATACACATCAGAGGAAGCTGAAGCTGGTTGCCCCAAATTAAATTCAGGAGCAGTAAACAGCGGGAAGCAAATAGAGGTGGCTGAACTCCGCTGCTCTGTATCTCTTGTGAAGTCAATATCTCCAGCAATGCCCTCTCGCGATTTAAAGCAAATACATTATTTTCATGTAGAGATGCAAGAATTATGTTGGAGGCATGTAGTGTATACAATTCCTGTGCGACCCCTCTCAATTAAGGGCCTACTTGCCGTTCAGCGGTTCAGTTATATGTAGTAAAGCCCTATTTGCGGTGAAATTTGTTATGTGACACTGGCTTTTTTTTCTGAAAACTTATGGGGGAATGTACACCTCCTTTTGCGGTATCGACTGAAGAACTTAGTGGTGAAATTCTTTATGTGACACTGGCTCTTTTCGGAAAATGTATGGGTGAATGTACACCTCCTTTTGCGGTATGGACTAAAGTACTTAGTGGTGAAATTCTTTATGTGACACTGGCTCTTTTTTGGAAAATGTATGGGTGAATGTACACCTCCTTTTGCAGTATGGACTGAAGTACTTAGTGGTGAAATTCTTTATGCGACACTGGCTTTTTTTCGGGAAATGTATGGGTGAATTTCCACCTCCTTTTGCGGTATGGACTGAAGTACTTAGTGGAGAAATTCTTTATGTGACACTGGCTTATTTTAGGAAAATGTATGGGTGAATGTACACCTCCTTTTGCGGTATGGACCGACTTAGTGTTGAAATTCTTTGTGGCACTGGCTTTTGTTTGGTAAATGTATGGGTGAATGTCCACCTCCTTTGCGGTGTGGACTGAAGTACTTAGTGGTGAAATTCTTTGTGACACTGGCTTTTTTTAGAAAAATGTATGGGTGAATTTACACCTCCTTTTGCGGTATGGAACAACTTACTTATTGGTGAAATTCTTTATGTGACATTGACTTTTTTTAGGAAAATGTATAGGTGAATATACATCTCCTTTTGCGGTATGGAACGACTTACTTAGTGCTGATATTCTTTATGTGACACTGGCTCTTTTTCGGAAAATGTATGGGTGAATGTACACATGTACACCTCCTTTTGCGGTATGGAATGACTTACTTAGTGGTGAAACTTTTTATGTGGCACAGTTTTTTATTTTTTTATTTATGAGTGACTGTACACCTTCTTTCGCGGTATGGGCCGAATTACGTAGTGGTGAAATGTGTTATGTGAAACTGGCTTTTTTGGGGAAAATTGATGGGTGACTGTACACCTCTTTTTGCGATATGGACTGAAGTACTTAGTGGTGAAATTCTTTATGTGACAGTGGCTCTTTTTCGGAAAATACATGTGTAAATGTACACCTCCTTTTGCGGTATGGAACGACTTACTTAGTGGTGAAATTCTTTATGTGACACTAGCTCTTTTTCTGAAAATGTATGGGTGAATGTACACCTCCTTTTGCAGTATGGAACTTAGTGGTGAAATTTTTTACGTGGCACATGTTTTTTGTTTTTTTTTATGGATGATTGTACACCTTCTTTTGCGGTATGGGCCAAATTACATAGTGGTGAAATTTGTTATGTGAAACGGGCTTTTTTGAGAAAATTGATGGGTGACTGTACACCTCCTTTTGCGGTATGGACTGAAGTACTCAGTGTTGTAATTTTAAATTTCAAAGTAAACTCCGCTGCTCTGTATGTCTTGTGAAGTCAATGTCTCTAAATATGCCCCTCTCGCGATTTACACCAATTACATTATTTTCATGTAGAGATCCAAGAATTATAAAGGCATGTAGTGTATGCAAGCCATGTGCGACCCCCTCTCATCACTCTCATGCTGTTCTGCACCTGGTTTGCCTGGGCTAATGGAGTCACACAGGGGAGGAACTGCTCTGTGTCCTTCAGCAAGAAATAGAATCCTGTCTTTCTCCGCGACAACTGAAAATCGGAACCATGGTGATCGTCAACGGGAAGAACATGGTGTCGGCGCTGCGTCAAGGATGGCTGAGCCATGCACCCTGCATGGCACATGTGTTCAATCTGGTAGTCAAGTGGTTCCTGAAGTCTTCCACCCATCTGCAAGACATCCTAAAAATGAGCAGGACATTTTGCATGCTCTTCAGCCACTTGTACACCGCAAAGCACACCCTGCGACGTTTCCAACCTTTGGAATTCCACCCTCCATATGTTGGACTGACTGTATGAACAGAGAAAGGCCGTAAACAATTTCTTGATGATCCAAGAGGACAGGAGTAGTCCCCTGTGTAACTTCGATGTCAGCCAGTTGCAGCTCATGTGTGACACCTGCCGTTTGCTCAGGCCCTTTGAGGAGGCCATGTTATTTGTCAGTCGCCAGGACTACGAGATGAAGCAGTGGAATAACATCGCTCATGTCTTGGAACAGATACTGGTAAATCTGGCTGGTCAGGGGGCTGGAGACGTGGTGCCTAGAAAGATGGTGGCAGAGTTTGATACTTTTGTCTGTCAATATCTCTGTTTACAGTCAGTGAACAGGAACATCATTTATCACAAGGATATGCAAACATCAACCGATGCGGTGTTAACCGCCAGAAGTAGTCATCGGCATGAAGGAGCAGTCATTTTCACAGCTCGAGATATCCTCCCGAAAGTTTTATCTCTGCACGTCGACTGTCTGCATTGCGAAGCTTGTCTAAAAGAAAAATCCCGCAGTGCACCCCCTTGGAGAAAACTCTTGATCCGGCACAGGTTGCTTTGCTCCTTCAAAAACAATCAGCTCTGTACAGCGTGACACCGATGTATATTTTCTTATACACCAGGCTGAAAGAGTATGCCAACCACCTGTCTGTCCACATAGCTGCCGAGAAGCAGAAGGATCTTGCCATTGAAGTGGGCTCAGAGCTGAACCTAAAAGACAGATTTTCCTGGACTCAAAGGGAAGGACAGAGATCCTCTGGCTGTGCTCATACACTCCACTCACCTACGCAAGCACAGAGGACCGGATTGTGTGGATAAGTTAGTTCTGTGGGATGTACACAGAGGACGATCTATTGGAGGTGTTACCAAAGACATTTACTTGTCTCCCGCTGTTGCTGTATAAAGGCTCACTGCTATTGTAGGGACGTGGTTCCAAGGAAACTTTGACTCTTGTTTGGGTAAGTTGGTAATTAGCTCTCAGGACCTTACTTGGTTAGCAGCAATGTGGACCGAGTATGACGTGTCTGGATCAGAATTACAAAAAAAAAAATGGCGTGTTCAGTCTAAAAGAGGTGCTACCCTCAATATATTGCAAGAAAATTTAGACTAGAACCTTCAGAATCACAGGTGCATATCCATGAAGCAAACATAATTACAAAAAACAAAATGGCTGCACACCGTTATATATACAAACAATAAAGCTAAGAAATGGGGGTCATTCTAGATAAAAGTGGTACAATACTGACTATAAATGAATAATGGAAGCTCTTAGCGCACATACGTGTCGGGCCCATCTACCAGGCGTCAAGGTGGCTTCCGCAGATGGGATCCTATCACTAAATATACTGCCTCACTTTGGACTTACTTAAGCCTACAATATTCAGGGCAGTGTAGGAACCAGCTACAAACGTACTCTGCTCAGTAGTCCCAGGTAGATGGGCGTGTTCAGTCTAAAAGAGGTGCTACCCTCAATATATTGCAAGAAAATTTAGACTAGAACCTTCAGAATCACAGGTGCATATCCATGAAGCGAACATAATTACAAAAAACAAAATGGCTGCACACTGTTATATATTCAAACAAATGAGCTAAGAAATGGGGGTCATTCTAGATAAAAGTGGTACAATACTGACTATAAATGAAGAATGGAAGCTCTTAGCACACATACAGTACAGACCAAAAGTTTGGACACACCTTCTCATTCAAAGAGTTTTCTTTATTTTCATGACTATGAAGGCATCAAAACTATGAATTAACACATGTGGAATTATATACATAACAAACAAGTTTGAAACAACTGAAAATATGTCATATTCTAGGTTCTTCAAAGTAGCCACCTTTTGCTTTGATTACTGCTTTGCACACTCTTGGCATTCTCTTGATGAGCTTCAAGAGGTAGTCCCCTGAAATGGTCTTCCAACAGTCTTGAAGGAGTTCCCAGAGATGCTTAGCACTTGTTGGCCCTTTTGCCTTCACTCTGCGGTCCAGCTCACCCAAACCATCTCGATTGGGTTCAGGTCCGGTGACTGTGGAGGCCAGGTCATCTGGCGCAGCACCCCATCACTCTCCTTCATGGTCAAATAGCCCTTACTTTCAAAGTTTTCCCAATTTTTCGGCTGACTGACTGACCTTCATTTCTTAAAGTAATGATGGCCACTCGTTTTTATTTACTTAGCTGCTTTTTTCTTGCCATAATACAAATTCTAACAGTCTATTCAGTAGGACTATCAGCTGTGTATCCACCTGACTTCTCCTCAACGCAACTGATGGTCCCAACCCCATTTATAAGGCAAGAAATCCCACTTATTAAACCTGACAGGGCACACCTGTGAAGTGAAAACCATTTCAGGGGACTACCTCTTGAAGCTCATCAAGAGAATGACAAGAGTGTGCAAAGCAGTAATCAAAGCAAAAGGTTGCTACTTTGAAGAACCTAGAATATGACATATTTTCAGTTGTTTCACACTTGTTTGTTATGTATATAATTCCACATGTGTTAATTCATAGTTTTGATGCCTTCAGTGTGAATCTACAATTTTCATAGTCATGAAAATAAAGAAAACTCTTTGAATGAGAAGGTGTGTCCAAACTTTTGGTCTGTACTGTACGTGTCGGGCCCATCTACCAGGCGTCAAGGTGGCTTCCGCAGATGGGTCCCTATCACTAAATATACTGCCTCACTTTGGACTTACTTAAAGAGGACCTTTCATCGGTCCAAACATTGTGAACTAAGTATCATGACATATACAGCGGCGCCCAGGGATCTCACTGCACTTACTATTTTCCCTGGGCGCCGCTCCATTCTCCCGTTATGTTTGGGGACCTGGTTACAGTAGGAGGAGACTGCCCTTGTTCTAGAGCTCTGTGCTGCGATTGGCCTGCGCTACAGCCTAGGAGAAGGAGACGCCCAGCAGAACAAGGGCAGACTCCGCCTACTATAACCAAGTCCCCTAAGTCTCCGCCTACTATAACCAAGTCCCTGAACATACCGGAGGACATAACGGGAGAACGGAGCGGCGCCCAGGGATAATAGTAAGTGCAGTGAGATCCCTGGGCACTGCTGTATATGTCATGATACTTAGTTCACAATGTTTGGACTGATGAAAGGTCCTCTTTAAGCCTACAATGTTCAGGGCAGTGTAGGAACCAGCTACAAACGTGTTCAGCCACTTTGTTTTTTGTAATTATGTTCGCTTCATGGATATGCACCTGTGATTCTGAAGGTTCTAGTCTAAATTTTCTTGCAATATATTGAGGGTAGCACCTCTTATAGACTGAACACGCCCATCTACCTGGGACTTCTGAGCAGAGTACGTTTGTAGCTGGTTTCTACACTGCCCTGAATATTGTAGGCTTAAGTAAGTCCAAAGTGAGGCAGTATATTTAGTGATGGGGACCCATCTGCGGAAGCCACCTTGACGCCTGGTAGATGGGCCCTACACGTATGTGCGCTAAGAGCTTCCATTATTCATTTATAGTCAGTATTGTACCACTTTTATTTAGAGTGACCCCCATTTCTTAGCTCTATTGTTTGTATATATAACGGTGTGCAGCCATTTTGTTTTTTGTAATCGTGTCTGGATCAGAGTCGGCCACAGAGCTTGTTTTTTCTGTGGCCATCGAACCTCGCATGGAGATTTCTTATGCCATCCATGCAGAGGACTTTAAGACTTTATGCAATGATATTCATAAAGCAAAGGACGAGGTCACGTTGGAGGAAGTGGACAATTTATTCCAATGTCTTTACTCGCATTTCTTCAGACACTTTAGAATCCACTTATCAGCAACCCAGCTCGTCAAGGTGATGGCATTTGTGGCATCAGCACATTGTGAAGAGAAGTTCCTCAGTAAGGACTACCTAATCCAACTGCTGGGATTCATCACGGAGCTGGCCATCAATAACATCCAGTATTAAACACATGGATTACTCTCATCTCGGACCTTGTGTACAATGTTCAGGACCCCCTGGACGTCTTACATGTCTTAGACATGATCCCTGCAGTGCTCACTACATGTTATTCCGCTTCTTACCGTTCTGTTACAGTGGATGTGAGACCTGCACATACTAAGGATTATTTATGAAGATTTTCAGGTGTTGCCTGTACTGACTAGTTACCTTCCAGCTGTGAATGATTAGCCTGCACTGTAGGAATGAGTTGGAGTTGGCTTGTTTGCTATACTGTCCTCCAGTTATCAGCCATAATCCCATACATTTCTTGATCCGTATGCATTACCATCGTGGTCACCCCAAGACTGGTCGTCAATCCATGTTGATGAAGCACTTATTTTTCCAGTTTGTCTTTTAAATCTTGTGGTTTTGCCCCTTTTGTGTTGTATTTAATGTGTGTTAATATCCTGTTTGTTAAATAAATGTAGTTTTTTCTCCCCCTTAAAAAAAACAAAAAACAAAAAAAAACGGCTTGGTAGCCAAAAGCAGGAGTGGGTACAAAACACAGAAGACATGCAACTATTCCGTTCACGTGTCATCTCTGTTTTGGATCCTTCCTGTTTTTTTTGGCATTAGCAGTACTGATGGATTACTGACCAAATGCTGACCGAGTGAAGGCGGATACTCCACAGACAGGATCAGCTTTTTTGGGGGTTATTGTTCTGAAGGATCAGAGGAAGAGCAAATGAATCAGTGACGGCAACACAAAGTTACTGCTGATATCCTCTGCACTATGTCCGGGGGGGGGGGGTAGGCTCTACTTGTCTACACATTTAATAGAACATGGTTTGTAGACATCTATTGTGCTTTCCCAGCATTTATTTCTTCCATTTAAGATAAATTGCTGTATTTGTGTTAACATATGATTACCATGTTATGTAATGCTGCCACCCTGTGGTCATTCTTGTTATAGGTTTCCTGAATGTATTATGTAAATCACATTTGTCCTTTGCTCTTTGTCTACTCCTCCCCTTTCGGTGATATCATATCCTGTTTGTTCTGTTCCTGTGTGCTTCTTCTTCTGCAGATTAAGAGCTGGTGAGAGCATTCGTTTTGAACTCTAATATCCTCTAATGTCCTCTATATGTCTTTGCTCAAGGTAAATTTAATAAATTACCAAAGCATCTCAATTGTAGTCTCCTCACTGGATTATCACATGCAACTGGTACCACGACCTACGGGATATTAGTGAGTTCAGCTATCTACCAGTGCTTGTACAGAGATTACCACTCACAACCAGTCAGAGACTTCTCTAACGTACATCTGTGACAGAATATCTATGTGGAATCAGCTGATGACGGTGTAAAAGGAGTGCGCTTCTTCTTGGCGCTAACATCGACCTATAAGGCTGAGTTCATACTTGAGTTATTTGGTCAGTTTTGGCCCCGTGACTGCCCAAATAAGTGAAGTGTGCAGGGATTCTAAGTATGAACACCTGCCATCTGCATGTCATATGGACTCCCAGTATTATTTCACTACCAAAGCAGACTCCCTATGCGTTACTGCAAGGCACAGTGTTCTACACCACAATAAAGGCTCTCTGCAGCCAGGAAATAGCCTTTTTTTAACGCAATTCGCCACAAATTTATTAAGAACAAACTGAATTTCTCCCCAAAAATTTGGCAAACCGGCGAATGGAATTTTTGAAAAATTCGCTCATCTCTAGTTTTAACTTAAGAGAACCTTTATTCTCAATATAGCAAGGCTATAGCCTTTTAATGGGTTAAATTAAGGCAATAAAAAATAACTGAAAAAAAAATCTACAATTTCGCCTGAGATATCTACATGTAGGGCTGACTACTTACCGATAGAGTGAGCACTAAAGAGATTGTAACAATGGTGGACCGTGGAGAGTTCCACAGATCTTTCCACTATTTTGTGCTGATTTCTAAGGGTCAGCAAGTGCAAAAACAAAGCGCCACTCCCAATGCGATCATTCACGGAACTACGGAACTAGTTAGCCGTTTAATAGAGATATAAAAGATAAAGTGTCCGCGTGGAGAGTGGAAACACGTCTAACACGGGACATCTAGAGAGGTACTTATACGGTATAAAAATATTGATAAAAGTGTATTCAATCTATTCATTATTGGTAACGAAAAAACTGAAAGACAATAAATAAGATAAAGTAAAAATAAAATAAAGTAAAACAATGGTGTCAACTCACTTCGCTGGGGGGTTATCAGCAGAATAAGCTCTAGACACCTGAGACATTAAAACCCCCCCCGGCCAGGATCGCATGTAGAATGTAGGAGACTGAACGCAGCACAATCCACAGATGGCTTCAGGTCAATCTCTTTATCGGAACAATATATGTTTTGACGCGTTTTGGGGGCTTGTGGTAGTATCCCCTTTCTCAGGAGCAGATCAGTACAGACAATAATCACACCGTAAAACACACATGTAGAAATATACCTGATGGGTCTGGTTGTGGATCAAATGTTGGCGCCCTGAGATATGTTACAGGAAGGGAAATCATTAGGGGAATGGTTTCCGGCTGCTGTGGGACACAGACATCCGTAAACTAACTGTGCGTTCCACACTGGAGCGCCGCTGCCGATACTGCCGGTGAAGTCACCGGAAGTGGGTGTGCACGATGGGAGGGCGGAAGAACAGCGGCGTTCCAGCCTGAAACGCACACTGGTGGGTGTAGTGAGCAGGACGCTCAACCCAGAGGCGTTCTGCAAGTGCTAAAGATGGGTGTGTCCATATCCAAGACACGTGCCCCCGACCGAACCAGATAACAACTGGCTGTGCACAGATCGGAGGACATCTGGGTACAAGTTTATTGAACTCATGTTTATAATCATATAATCATATAAAACACATATAACTAGGATATAAAACTATAGGAGAAAAGAAGAGATAAGCAGCAATACAAATATTAGTAGGTCAGTGGATATAAATGAACAAGGTAAATAGATAAATAAATAGATAAATAGATCGCCCACAGGGGATAAGTATAAGATGCAAATGAGCAAAAGAATATTCTCTGGGCAATTAGTAATCATTAACCTAAAAATTAGCCTAAAAAGAAGGGGGGGGGGACCAATTCCACATATATGGGTACAAAAGATTGAAAGAAAATAAGCAGAGGTAGATACAATAATTTAAGTCAATAGATACAGATAAGTACATAAATAAATAGCCCATATCAGAACCTAAAATGGGCAGGCAAATTCCATATATATGGGTAAACAGACAAAAAGGCTGTGTAAAAATATATCTCATATGGGAGGTATAATAATAATAATAAATATATATATATATATATATATATATATACACTGCTCAAAAAAATAAAGAGAACACAAAAATAACACATCCTAGATCTGAATTAATTAAATATTCTTCTGAAATACTTTGTTCTTTTCATAGTTGAATGTGCTGACAACAAAATCACAAAAAAAAAAAAAAATGGAAATCAAATTTTTCAACCCATGGAGGTCTGGATTTGGAGTCACACTCAAAATTAAAGTGGAAAAACTCACTACAGGCTGATCCAACTTTGATGTAATGTCCTTAAAACAAGTCAAAATGAGTCTCAGTAGTGTCTGTGGCCTCCACGTGCCTGTATGACCTCCCTACAACGCCTGTGCATGCTCCTGATGAGGTGGCGGACGGTCTCCTGAGGGATCTCCTCCCAGACCTGGACTAAAGCATCTGCCAACTCCTGGACAGTCTGTGGTGCAAGGTGACGTTGGTGGATAGAGCGAGACATGATGTCCCAGATGTGCTCAATTGGATTCAAGTCTGGGGAACGGGCGGGCCAGTCCATAGCATCAATGCCTTCGTCTTGCAGGAACTGCTGACACACTCCAGCCACATGAGGTCTAGCATTGTCTTGCATTAGGAGGAACCCAGGGCCAACCGCACCAGCATATGGTCTCACAAGGGGTCTGAGGATCTCATCTCGGTACCTAATGGCAGTCAGGCTACCTCTGGCGAGCACATGGAGGGCTGTGCTGCCCTCTAAAGAAATGCTACCCCACACCATTACTGACCCAATGCCAAACCGGTCATGCTGGAGAATGTTGCAGGCAGCACAACGTTCTCCACGGCGTCTCCAGACTCTGTCACGTCTGTCACATGTGCTCAGTGTGAACCTGCTTTCATCTGTGAAGAGCACTGCGCCAGTGGCGAACTTGCCAATTTTGGTGTTCTCTGGCAAATGCCAAATGTCCTGCACGGTGTTGGGCTGTAAGCACAACCCCCACCTGTGGACGTCGGGCCCTCATATCACCCTCATGGAGACCGTTTGAGCAGACACATGCACATTTGTGGCCTGCTGGAGGTCATTTTGCAGGGCTCTGGCAGTGCTCCTCCTGTTCCTCCTTGCACAAAGGCAGAGGTAGCGGTCCTGCTGCTGGGTTGTTTCCCTCCTATGGCCTCTTCCACGTCTCCTGATGTACTGGCCTGTCTCCTGGTAGCGTCTCCATGCTCTGGACACTATGCTGACAGACACAGCAAATTTTCTTGCCACAGCTCGCATTGATGTGCCATCCTGGATAAGCTGCACTACCTGAGCCACTTGTGTGGGTTGTAGACTCCGTCTCATGCTACCACTAGAGTGAAAGCACCGCCAGCATTCAAAAGTGACTAAAACATCAGCCAGGAAGCATAGGAACTGAGAAGTGGTCTGTGGTCACCACCTGCAGAACCACTCCTTTATTGGGGGTGTCTTGCTAATTGCCTATAATTTCCACCTGTTGTCTATCCCATTTGCACAACAGCATGTGAAATTGATTGTCACTCAGTGTTGCTTCCTAAGTGGACAGTTTGATTTCACAGAAGTCTGATTGACTTGGAGTTACATTGTGTTGTTTAAGTGTTCCCTTTATTTTTTTGAGCAGTGTATAAATTATATATATATATATATATATATATATGTAAATAAAGGTCTAAATGAATATTTAAGGTGTAATTTATATAATTCATATAGGGTTGAACATTGCCCTAAAGAGGAGTCTAACTAATGGGACAGACAGAGTTTTGTATATCCCTATAAATATGGTAGGCAGATCTAGCTTTAGATATGAGAAGCGTGGGATGAAAATAAATATTAGGTCAATGATTGTAGGGGAAGGTACTGTAGTTGAAATCACTGGATCATCCTCTACATATTTTTTTTAAAACCAATGATTAAAGTGATAAAAAAAAGATAATCTATTGAAGATTTCATGGGTGGAATGGCTATAAAAATTCTGTATAAAAGATGCTACTTTCACGTAATTGATAATAAATAATTAAATAAATAGAAAAACATGAAAATACATACATAAGGAAATTAACCGTACATGCTATGAATAGCAGTGTATATTGGGTAGTTATTGGGTATATATTGGGTGGTTGGCGGAGTCATAAAGGGGAGGAAGGAAGGGAGAATGAGGGGCATGGTCCAAGTATAAGTGCTCGACTAGGTATTGGCTTTCGCTCGGTTGTTTGTCAATAATTTACATGTTTGAGTGATTCGTTGAGGCCAAATGGTGTTAGGGTATTCAGCTTATAGCTCCAGAACATTTCTTTTCTACAGAAGGTCTGGTAACATTGGGGGATCCACTCGAGGGGGGTTACTCTCAACAATGTGGGGTCGCCATTATGGTGAACCACGAAGTGTTGGGATACACTGTGGGTGCCGACTTTCCGTTTAATGTTAGATCTATGCTCATTCATCCGTTCCCGTAAAGTTTGTGTTGTGCGGCCTACATAAAGTAAATTGCAGGGACAATAAATTAGGTATATGACGTTCGAGGTGCCGTAGTTCATGCAGTGACGTAATGGGATAGATTCTCTAGGGGGTGGTAATGTCACCAATTTCCCACAATGCATGATATTACAGCATTTGCACCTTTTTATCCCGCATTTAAAAGAACCAGGTTTTGTTAGGCTTTTACTCTCAGGAGGCCCCTGGCTAGGGTGTTATTTCATTAATTTTGGACAGGATGATGCTAGTAGGTTCTTTAGAGTTTGAGCTTTCCGGAATGCTAAGGTGGGGACTTTCAGGATATTATTCCCCAAAATCGGATCTTTTGATAGAACTTTCCAGTTTTTATTCAGGATGTTTCTTATCTCTATGTGTTTCCTATTATAACGTGTGATTAAACTGAAATTTTAATGTTTTCGATTGGTCTCTTGTTTCTTTTTGCTTTTCAGACTGTCTGCCTGGCTCTGTTAGAATTCTTCTTTCGGATTCCTGTATTAAATTTGTGGGGGTACTCCTTATCCTTGAATCTTTTTTTGAGAATATTAATTTGTTTTTTCATGGTTTTATTGTCCGAGCAATTCCTTCTAATCCACTTCATTTGACTGTATGGGATATTATTTTTCCATCTGTGATGGTGGCAACTTGCAAATTCTAAATAGCTATTTGTATCCACCTTTTTAAAATGTGCCTCAGTGGTAATTTTATTATTGACTGTTTTCAAGTGTAGGTCAAGGAAGATGGCCTCAATCGGGTGGTGGTCTTACGTGAATTCTAGGTTCCAGTTATTGTTATTAATCTTATTGACAAAGGTTGTTAGGTCTTCAACTCCTCCATCCCAGATAAAAATAATATCATCGATATACCTTTTATAAAATCTGATGTTGGGATGTGTTAGGAGACCCAATTCCCTCTCGGAGGCCACCATAAAAAGGTTGGCATATACAGGGGTGAATTTTGTCCCCATTGTTGTCCCTTTCTTCTGCTGGTATACTGTATCTTGGAATGTGAAATAATTATGATTGAGGATGAATTGAATGGAATTGAGAATAACGGTTCTCTGGGTCTAAGGCATCGTGGGGTCCGAACGAAGTGTTTTTTCTATGGATCTTAGACCTAAGGTATGGGTAATGTTACTGTATAGTAGCATATGTCTAAGGTGGCCCATCGGTAGCTTTCTTTCCAATCAAATGCCTCAAGGGTGGTGATAAGGTGAGAAGTATCCCTGAGGTAGGAGGGTAGTTCGAGTACGTATCTTTGTAGGATGCTGTCTACATAATCTGAGAGGTTGGAAGTTAGGGATCCGATTCCTGATATAATGGGTCTACCGGGGGGTGTTGATTAGTGATTTATGAATTTTTGGTAAGAAGTAGTATCTTGCTATTGAGGGGTGGGGTGTTTTTAAGAAAGTTTTTTCTTTCTTACCAATAACACCGGTGCTAAAACCTTTATCTATAAGGACTGAAAATGCCTTTTTGTATTCATTGGTGGGATCATAAGTCAAAGGTTTATAGTATTCTTTGTCTGACAAAATGGGGAGGGATTCAGATCTATAGCTGGTGGAGTCCATAATTACAATCCCACCGCCTTTGTCAGTACTCTTGATGACAATGTTCCTATTCCTAGAAAGAGATTCAAGGGCTTTTACTAGGTGGGGGATCAGATTGTTTGCGTGTTTTCTAGTGGAAGTTGAACAGAGGGTCTCCCTAAAGTCCGCCATAACCATGTTGTAAAAGCTTACCTTACTCTCTAGTGGATAAAAGGTAGATTTAATTTTTTTTACATTGGATGGGATGGGGGGTAATGTGAGGTTCTGGATGTGCGACTGTTGAGGCTGAAGGATCTACGGGGGGGGGGGGGTGAGATTGTTACCATTGGTTTTGGCATTGGAGGTTCACTGTGGATCAATATGCTGGAGGTCTTTAATGGTGAAGTGTCTATGGAGGGTGAGTTTGCGGATGAATTGATTTAGGTCAACAAATAATTTGAATAAATCTGGTTGGTTAGTGGGACAAAAAGAGAGGCCTTTAGCAAGAAGTTATATTTCATGATGTGCGAGTATGTGTTTGGATAAGTTGAAAATATCGACCTTCCTCTCTGATTTTTTTCTGATCTCTATTTAATGTTTTGGTTTGAGTTTTTTGCGTAGAGGTGCTTTTATTCCTATGTACCTCCCCTGCGTCCTCTAAATCTGTGCTTGATCTTTATTTCTTTTTTATGCTTGAGACCGGAGTGTAGAAGTGGGTGATTTTTAGAGATCGGGATGTCGATGGAGTGATTGTGTGGGCAATCTGTTTGAGAGATCATCGGACTGAGAGCTAGGAAGCTGGTCAGAATCTGTCTGGCTGGGGGAACAGAGGGGCTCTTGTGTGGTGTTGGAGAAACCTGGTCTAAAAAAGTATTCTTGGTGAAAGTGGTTGGAAGGGATAAAAAATTATTACCGGGGCTGGATGGGGACACTGAATAAGTAGATATATTAAGTATATTGGTAGGTGTTGATGGTGAATTGATTGGGGGGCTATTGATAGGGGTAAGAATGTGTTTGGGACTTGTTGTCCCCAAAGGTATAGGTTCTATATCTGGAGGTGGGATAGCACAGGTGAAACTATCGTTCCGACCTAGGTTGTCATTGGCGATGAATTCGGAGGGTACAGCAGCGATGTGTGTTACTGGGGGAGACCCTGAGGTGCCCTCCCCGTTAGGAAGGTCTCCCACAGATCTTGACAAAGGGGAGTGCATGGGGGGATAGATGTGCATGGGGGGATGTAGACCCTACGCTCTCGGTTTCTGTTAGTATTGAGGGAGGTGGGTCGGTTCAGAAAATGTGTTTTCTTGTAGTAGTCTTTACTATGGCTTCCATAATTTTTATTTTGAAGGTTGGATATAGCTGATGTGTTTGATCCTGCAATGGGTGGTAGGTTAGGATTGGCAATTTTGGTGGTAGTGGACCTGCATTGTAGTTTGGTCTCTGGTCCCGGTACTGTATTTTTGGAATTGCTGTTTAAGTTTGTTATAGATGGTTCTAACCGTTCTAGCTTTTTCTTTTGTTGCAGTAAGGGTGCGGGATTGGTGTAAATTGTGTTGGTCCTTATCATTGGTTGTGTTGATGTTGGTATTATGGATGAGAGTGGAGAGAGGTGGGCGACGGAAGTCCTGTCTCTTCCGTTCCCATGTTCTAACAGTTCCTTCCTGATAGTTGTGTATATCTCTAAGTAGTTTGTTGCACTTATTGCACACCTTATTATATTAATATTTTCTCTTTAGTAGTATAAGTGAGGGAGAGGTTTGTGGTCTCTGGAACGAATGTTTAGTTTATTCTTCAGTTTTGTGACTAAGTCCACACATAACATTTTACGTTTGGTGATTAAAGTTTTCATGAGTTTCATGGAGCTTTCGTTGCTTATCACAAGACATTTTCTACAGAAGATGGGGTCTTCTTCGAAGATGTCGCTTTGTTTTTGCACTTGCTGGCCCTTAGAAATCAGCACGAGGTAGTTGAAAATCTGTGGAACTCTCCACGGTCCACCATTGTTACAATCTCTTTAGTGCTCACTCTATCAATACGATTTAGCGTTCAGTACTTACTAACACTATTCTCAGCAGCCTTCCTCCACTATACTTTCGCCTTCCCTCTTGGACACCCTCTTTTTTCCTATCAATCACTGCTGGCTCCCAAAGGTTACACACTCTCTTCGAAGGGTTCCACTTATCCCCTGAAGAATTGTTTAACCACCTCCTCTTTTTCTCTTTTTATTTATCTATGACTACTTACCACCAGGCTACAGCTTTATCATATTGTGAAGGGTGGTTTTTTATATTTAGAAAGCTAATACATATTACTGGTGTTTTTATAATTATGTGTTGTGGCCAGGATGTTTCAATTGTCGCTGACCACTTTGACCAGTTGGAGTCAGCGGGGTGACATACAGCAGGACGTTTGCTGCTTGATGTACTTGAGCAACTACTCTCCAGTGTGGCTACTTTCTCCCAGGCCGATCAGCTCCAACACGGCGTGTTGACTTGACACATGTGACAGGAAGGAGAGGTAGAGGCAGGTCAACACAATCATGAAGGGGTCAAAAGGACCTGGCCTCATTGCCGGAGTACTGCCCCTGCCTTTAATACCTGCTCCAGATGTCCACCGTGGCGTGAACCTTGAGGCACAGTGAGAATCGCAAGGAGCAGCCCATATTCTCCACCACATAAGAATACAAGGCAGAGATGTTTTTTTGGGAGAAATAATGCCAGCTAGGAATCTTTCAGTATGAATGAGCACACGCCATTAGCGCCCTAAAGGCAGCAGACTAAAGTAAATGGTATGGCAGCAACTGCACTGCCAGCAATTTCGCCAGGTGGGAATTAAGCTTGCACAACATCCGATTGTGCCTAACCCACCCACAGCCTCAATTGCATCACCAGATGCCAAAGCAGATGTGGACTGGCCTCTGCTCTTTGTTGCTGTTGCTGCCACCAGACTCTTTCTCTGGGGATCTATGTGGAGCTTAACAGGCAGTATTAAACACCTTACAACTAGCCAATAAAAGACACTGGGTGGAAGTCTGTTGCTTTATTAACCAGATGTAGGATTACGGTGAAACTGAGGAACAAATAAGAATATATATGCCATTAAACTACAGTATTACAAGTGCAGTCATGAATAACATAGAGTAGGTTAACATGTCCTAAGCTAGGCTGTAAAGAAACAGGAAAGATAGCAGTTTCTAATACAATATAAACAGTATATGGCAATACAAACATAGTATAAAACCATAATGGCTGACCATGTGGCTAGGCTAAGATGCACAGTAACACAGTGATACATTACAACTCCATGTGCCAGGGTCTGTCCTAACAGTGTTCTTATGGCTGCTTTAACCAAAAATACAGATAACTAAGCCGTCCGGCACTTGCTTGTCTGCACGCTGCCAAGGGAAAGAGCGAACCCCACTAGCGCCGTATGAAAGATCTCAGCAGTTGTGTCTTCATAAATATGTATAATTTATTCCAATCATATGTCCCAACAACCAGTACGCGTTTCGGCTATATGCCTTCATCAACAGATACATACATACTTATACATACACATGCGATGTATGTATGTATGTATGTGTATGTATGTATATATATATATATATATATATATATATATATATATATATAGAAAGAAAAATGGCGGCACTGGCTACAAGGGAAAAATGCGGGTGCACGTCTCAAGGGGAATAGACTAATGACCCCAATGAATAAGTCCGGAAAAAAGAGCGGCACTCCAGTAAGTAAAAGAAGGTGAACCCTTTATTCACCCAAGTGGTGCAACGTTTCGGCTCTAGTCACGAGCCTTCCTTTGCTTGAGGAAGGCTCGTGACTTGAGCCGAAACGTTGCACCACTTGGGTGAATAAAGGGTTCACCTTCTTTTACTTACTGGAGTGCCGCTCTTTTTTCCGGATTTATATATATATATATATATATATATATATATATATATATATATATATATATATATTATAAAAGAGAAACCAACTAAGCTACTCTTAATGATGTCAGGTGCCCAAATTGGGCGGTAACGTCAGGTGTTAGTCAATCTACTTCAAAACAAAGTAACATAAGAACAAACAAAGGGAAACTTCAAAATAACAATAGAATAGTAACAAAATATTACTTTTATAAACAAAGGATATTACTTTTTTTAAACAAAGGATATTACTGTGTCACCACCAGGATCCTTCAATAAGGAGCAGAGGTCTATGGAAATATAATATGAAACAATCATCAGAGAATATAGGGGAAGAAGAATAAAAAAAAAGCATAATTTCATAATCCCTGTTAAGGCCTCTAGGATGTAACATATCTAGCACATGAATCCAGTATGCTTCCCTGCACAATAAAAGCTTCTTGATGTCACCCCCTCTCCTTGGTCTTTTTATTTGCTCCAACACCTGAAATCTTAGTTGAGCTATGGTGTGTTTGTGTTTATCAAAGCGTTCACGCCTTTGATAAAAAAAATACACAGTCCTTTTTATTGGACACACCACACTTTCTGAGAACAATAACTGAGTTACACTCTCATATATACACACATATATATATATATATATATATATATATATACAGTACAGACCAAAAGTTTGGACACACCTTCTCATTCAAAGAGTTTTCTTTATTTTCATGACTATGAAGGCATCAAAACTATGAATTAACACATGTGGAATTATATACATAACAAGTGTGAAACAACTGAAAATATGTCATATACTAGGTTCTTCAAAGTAGCCACCTTTTGCTTTGATTACTGCTTTGCACACTCTTGGCATTCTCTTGATGAGCTTCAAGAAGTAGTCCCCTGAAATGGTCTTCCAACAGTCTTGAAGGAGTTCCCAGAGATGCTTAGCACTTGTTGGCCCTTTTGCCTTCACTCTGCGGTCCAGCTCACCCCAAACCATCTCGATTGGGTTCAGGTCCGGTGACTGTGGAGGCCAGGTCATCTGGCGCAGCACCCCATCACTCTCCTTCATGGTCAAATAGCCCTTACTTTCAAAGTTTTCCCAATTTTTCTTAAAGTAATGATGGCCACTCGTTTTTCTTTACTTAGCTGCTTTTTTCTTGCCATAATACAAATTCTAACACAGTTCTGTGGCGTTCAAGGAGACGAGGTCTTTGAAGACGTTTTTTGTTTTTGAAGCCCTTCAGTCTCAGATGCCGTCTGATGATTATGGGGCTGCAGTCAGCACCAGTAAGGGCCTTAATTTGGGTCGTGGATCGTCCAGTGTCTTGACGGACAGCCAATTGGATCCTCCGGCTCAGTGCTGATGAAATTTATTTTGGGTCTTCCACTTGACTTTTTTGTTCCATAACCCTCAGGATCATTTAAGAAATTCCAAATGACTGTCTTACTGCGTCCCACCTCAGCAACGATAGTGCGCTGTGAGAGACCCTGCTTATGCAGTTCAACAACCCGATCACATTCAAAAAGGTAGAGTTTTTTTGCCTTTGCCATCACAATGTGTGACTACCTGACAGAAAATGACAATTAATCCACATCTTTGCACAGATTTGGCCTTTTAAAGGCATGTGGTCCTAAAATTTGGATCAGCTGAAAAACAGCCTGTTTCAGTTTAATTGTTATTTTCAGTAATAGTTTTGTCTCACTCTCATTTCTTCTTGTTGCATGTTGAAGCTCTACTTGGAACCTTGTTAAGATCCAACAATGTAAAATATGATTTTTTGCCATTTTTCAAGTGGTCTTAAACTTTTGATCAGGACTGTATATATATATATATATATATTGCATGTGTATGTATAAGGATGTACCTGTTAATGAAGGCATATAGCCGAAACGCATCCTGGTTGTTGGGACATATGATTGGAATAAAGTATGCATATTTATGAAGACACGACTGCTGGGATCTTTCATACGATAACCAAAAATACAACATAACCAGCAGCTTACCGGCTATAGTCCAACAAAGGGATGGACTAGTACCAACACTTGCCACTAGATGGTGCCCTATGTCTATGGACAGCACAATAAATGCTGACTGCTCTTTTAAGACTCTTTTGACTATCTTCTATAGGGCATAGAGGGGTTTTCTAGTCGCCTATTAGGAAAAAGAAAGGCTTTCCACTAGGAAGGGACAGTGAAGACTGAGAGGACTCCACTGAAAGCCTTCTCTGGGGCTGCAAAAATGAGGAGAAGGAGGAACGCTGTGACCCCAGGCTTCATGGCACGGTGTCAGACTCCAAAGTCAGCTCCACGTCATCCTGCTGCGACTGAGAGGAGGAGTGAGCCATACAATCCACAATCTCATCCTTTTTCTCCTCAATAGAGATGTCGCGAACATAAAATTTCCCGTTTGCGTACGGCGAACGGAAATTTTCGCAAATGTTCGCAAACGGCGAACCGGGCGAACCGCCATAGACTTCAATAGGCAGTCGAATTTTAAAACCCACAGGGACTCTTTCTGGCCACAATAGTGATGGAAAAGTTGTTTCAAGGGGACTAACACCTGGACTGTGGCATGCCGCAGGGGGATCCATTGCAAAACTCCCATAGAAAATTACGTAGTTGACGCAGAGTCGGGTTTTAATCCATAAAGGGCATAAATCTCCTAACATTCCTAAATTGTTTAGAATAACGTGCTTTAAAACATCAGGTATGATGTTGTATCGATCAGGTAGTGTAAGGGTTACGCCCGCTTCACAGTGACAGACCAAACTCTGACAGACCAAACTCCCCGTTTAACGCACCGCAAACAGTCCATTTGCACAACCACAAACTTCCCATTTGCACAAGGTGGGATACCAAGCTAGCCATGTCCCGTTCCTTGTCCTCACTGACGTCATTGAATGTCTCTGCCTCCACCCAGCCACGTACAACACCAAGGGTCCCTGAAAGGTGACAACAAGCCCCCTGGGACGCCTGCTGTGGTTGGTCTTCCACCTCCTCAAAGCCACCTTCCTCCTCTGACTCCTCTTCTTCAGACTCCTCTCTCTGCGTTGCCGCAGGTCCAGCAATCGACGACGACAAGGCTGCTTCTGGTGGGGATGGTGACCACAACTCTTCCTCTTCATGCTCATCTACTGCCTGATCCAGCACTCTTCGCAGGGCACGCTCCAGAAAAAACGTATATGGGATGAGGTCGATGATGTTGCCTTGGGTTTGACTGACCAGGTTTGTCACCTCCGCAAAAGGACGCATGAGCCTACAGCCATTGTGCATGAGCATTCAGTAACGCGGCCAAAAAATACCCAGCTCCGCAGAGGCTGTCCTCTTTTTTTGTAAATTGAAAAAAATCTGTTCTTAACAGTTTAAAATCAGTTTTGTCCCCTATCAGGGGCCGGTGTATGGAATAGATTTTAGGAACCGGGAGATGGAAAAAGATGCTTGGTCGGTCCTCTTACTTCCAATTTGGGTCACTGCGCGTATGGCTTGCAATGTACTGTGCCACCAGATATGAGTGGTGTGTTTAAGTAGTACTATTCCTATCAGTTTAATCCCTGTTACGTCCCCTATCAGGGGACGTGTATGGAATAGATTTTAGGAACCGGGAGATGGAAAAAGATGCTTAGTCGGTCCTCTTACTTCCAATTTGGGGCACTGCGCGTGCGCCGTGCAATGTACTGTGCAATCCCAATATGAGTGGTATGTTAAGTAGTACTATTCCTATCAGTTTAATCCCTGTTACGTCCCCTATAAGGGGACGTGTATGGAATAGATTTTAGGAACCGGGAGATGGAAAAAGATGCGTGGTTGGTCCTGCTACTTCCAATTTGGGGCACTGCGCGTATGCCTTGCAATGTACTGTGCCACCAGATATGAGTGGTGTGTTAAGTAGTACTATTCCTATCAGGGGCCGGTCTATGTAATAGATTTTAGGAACGCGGGAGATGGAAAAAGATGCTTGGTTGGTCCTCCTACTTCCAATTTGGGCACTGTGCGTGCGCCGTGCAATGTACTGTGCCACCAGATATGAGTGGTGTGTTAAGTAGTACTATTCCTATCAGTTTAATCCCTGTTACATCCCCTATCAGGGGACGTGTATGGAATAGATTTTAGACAACTGAAAAGAGTTGTCAATAGTTGACACACTCATGACATAAATTTTATTCCTCTATGCGTCAATCTTGGTGTAGTGATGACTGTGCTCGTGCGCACGTTTGGGAGATTGCAGGCGATGGGGTTTTTTAAAAGCCTATGGTCGTGCTGAGGTAGTACAGTGACAGTTAAGTGACCCAGAAAACAATGATTCTGCAGTGTGGGCCCATTGTTGGCCTAGTTGGCTTTAATGATCACCTTAGATGATCACAAAGAAAATTGTTTATATAGCAGCGGCCAGAAAAATGTATGTTTTCCAGGCAGAAAGTGCACTAAAACATTGCGGCTTGAACCCTAGTTGGTGGCAGATAAGTCACGCAAGTCATCCGGCATGCAGAGATAAAATACAGCAGCATGTGGACCATTTTTAGCCCAAGGCAGCTCATCTCATCAGGCCTTTTTTAGTCAAATGTATCGCCCACTGTCAGTCCCTTCGGGATCCATGCCTCATTAATCTTAATAAAGGTGAGGTAATCTAGACTTTTTTGACCTAGGAGACTTCTCTTCTCAGTGACAATACCTCCTGCTGCACTGAAGGTCCTTTCTGACAGGACACTTGAAGCGGGGCAGGCCAGAAGTTCTATCGCAAATTGGGATAGCTCAGGCCACAGGTCAAGCCTGCACACCCAGTAGTCAAGGGGTTCATCGCTCCTCAGAGTGTCGATATCTGCAGTTAAGGCGAGGTAGTCTGCTATCTGTCGGTGGAGTCGTTCTCTGAGGGTGGACCCCGAAGTGCTGTGGCGATGGGTAGGACTTAAAAAGCTCTGCATGTCCTCCATCAACAACACATCTGTAAAGCGTCCTGTCCTTGCCGGTGTGGTCGTGGTAGGAGGAGGATTACTTTCACCTCTTCCCCTGTTAGATTCCCGTTGTGCTGTGACATCACCCTTATACTCTGTGTAAAGCATACTTTTTAATTTATTTTCGAACTGCTGCATCCTTTCCGACTTGCGGTAATTCGGTAACATTTCAGGCACTTTCTGCTTATACCGGGGGTCTAGTAGCGTGGCCACCCAGTACAGGTCGTTCTCCTTCAGCCTTTTTATACGAGGGTCCCTCAACAGTTACGACAGCATGAAAGACCCCATTTGCACAAGGTTGGATGCCGAGCTACTCATGTTCCGTTCCTCTTCCTCACTGATCTCACTGAAGGTCTGTTCTTCCCCCCCAGCCACGTAGAACACCACGGGTACCAGATAGGTGACAACGAGCACCCTGGGATGCCTGCTGTGGTTGGTCTTCCTCCTCCTCCTCCTCAAAGCCACATTCCTCTTCTGACTCATCTTCCTCAGACTCCTCTTCCAGCGTTGCAGCAGGTCCAGCAAGCGATGCTGATAAGGCTGTTTCTGGTGGTGATGGTAACCACAACTCTTCCTCTTCCTCTTCACGCTCATCTACGGCCTGATCCAGCACTCTTCGCGGGGCACACTCCAGGAAGAAAACAAATGGGATGATGTCGCTGATGGTGCTTTCAGTGCGACTGACTAGGTTTGTCACCTCCTCAAAAGGACGCATGAGCCTACAGGCATTGCGCATGAGCCTCCAGTAATGTGGCAAAAATATTTCCAGCTCCGCAGAGGCTGTCCTAGTACCCCAGTCATACAAATACTCGTTGACTGCTTTTACTTGTTGGAGCAGGCAGTCGAACATTAGGAGTGTTGAATTCCAACGTGTCGGGCTGTCGCAAATCAAGCGCCTCACTGGCATGTTTCGCCGCTGGATATCTGAAAAGTGCGCCATGGCCATGTAGGAACGCCTGAAATGGCCACACACCTTCCTGGCCTGCTTGAGGACGTCCTGTAAGCCTGGGTACTTATGCACAAAGCGTTGTACAATCAGATTCAACACATGTGCCATGCGCGGCACATGTGTCAACTTGCCCAAATTCAATGCCGCCAACAAATTGCTTCCGTTGTCACACACCACTTTGCCGATCTCCAGTTGGTGCGGAGTCAGCCACTGATCCACCTGTGCGTTCAGGGCGGACAGGAGTGTTGGTCCGGTGTGACTCTCTGCTTTCCAGGCAAGTGAACCCCAAGACGGCGTGACACTGTCGTATCCGGGATGTGGAATAGCCCCTGGGGAGCTGGGGGGGTGGTGCAGTTGATGTGGAGCAAGACGCAGCAGCATAAGAGGACTCAGCCGAGGAGGTTATCGAAGAGGATGGAGTAGGAGGAGTAGAGGAGGTGGCAGCAGGCCTGCCTGCAAGTCGTGGCGGTGTCACCAACTCCTCTGCAGAGCCACGCATTACATGCTTGGCAGCCGTCAGCAGGTTTACCCAATGCTCAATGTAGGTGATATACCTGCCCTGACCGTGCTTTGCAGACCAGATATCAGTGTTTAGATGGACCCTTGCCCCAACACTGTGTGCCAGACATGCCATGACTTCCTTTTGCACAATATAGTACAGGTTGGGGATTGCCTTTTGTGAAAAGAAATTTCGGCCGGGTACCTTACACTGCGGTGTCCCAATAGCTACAAATTTTTTGAAGGCCTCAGACTCCTCCAGCTTGTATGGTAAAACCTGGCGGGCTAAGAGTTCCGACAAGCCAGCTGTCAGACGCCGGGCAAGGGTTTGACTCTGTGACATTGGCTTCTTACGCTCAAACATGTCCTTGACAGACACCTGACTGTGGGCAGATGAGCAGGAACTGCTCAAGGCGAGAGACGGAGTGGCGGATGGTTGAGAGGGGGCAAGGAGGACAGCAGTGGTTGACGTGGCTGAAGATGCTGGACCAGGAGGAGGATGGTGGCTTTGAGCTTGTGTGCTGCTTGTACTCATCATCATGTGTTGATCCCATAGGCGTTTGTGATGTGCGATCATGTGCCTTCGCAAAGCAGTTGTACCTAGGTGGGTGTTGGATTTCCCACGACTCAGTTTCTTTTGGCACAGGTTGCAAATGGCATCACTGTTATCAGAGGCAGACACACAAAAAAAATGACACACTGCTGAGCTTTGCAATGACGGCATTCTGGTGGTGGCAACAGCATGTGTTGATTGGCGTGCTGTCTGGCTGACCCCGGGTGCCGATACATGCTGTCTGACTGTGCCACTAGCTCCTTGCGACGACCTCCCCCTGCTTCCAACTTGTCTCCTCCTCCTCTCTGTCTCCCCATCTGAACTTTCCCCCTGTTCTTCTTCTCTTCGAGCGGGCACCCACGTGACATCCACAGACACATCGTCATCAACCGCTTCACTTGTATCTGACAACTCAGCAAAGGAAGCAGCAGTGGGTACAACATCATCATCATCACACCGTACGTCCATGTGTGTGATGCTGCTTGACTGAGACATATCCCTGTTATCTACATCCTCTGGCAATAATGGTTGCGCATCACTCATTTCTTCCAACTGATGTGTAAATAACTCCTCTGACAGATCAAGTGAAGCAGCTGTGGTGCTAGTGTTGGTGGTGGCGGCAGGCGAGCGAGTGGTAACTTGAGAGGTGCCCGAAGCTGAGCTGGAGGAGGATGGTGCGTCAACGTTCAGAGCGGAAGCTGTAGAAGATTGGGTGTCCTGTGTTAGACAGTCAACTATGTCCTCAGAACTTTTCGAGTTCAGGGTACGTGGCCTCTGAACACTGGGCATTATTCTAGGGCCAAAGGGAATCACAGCACCACGACCACGACGGCCCCTGCGGAGTGGCCTGCCTCTGCCTGGCATGTTTTTTAAATTAGTTTAGTTGTACTATGCGTGCAAGCTACTGTTACACCAGATATGAGTGGCACTGTGCACTGGCAGAAGTTGGCAGAGTAGACGCTGTAGGCCTGACACACATGCTTGCAGACAACTAACTGCTATTCTATTACAGTCAAAATTGTTGCTGTTTTTTTAAATGTAATCTACTGTGACACCAGATATGAGTTGCACTGGTGACACTGTGCACTTGCAGGGCCTGAAACACACATGCTTGCAGGCAACTGACTGCTATTCTATTACAGTCAAAATTGTTGTTGTTTTTTTAAATGTGATATACTGTGACACCAGATATGAGTTGCACTGGCAGGGCCTGACACACACACACACACACACGCTTGCAGGCAACTGACTGCTATTCTCTTACAGTCCAAATTGTTGTTGTTTTTTTTAAATGTAATCTACTGTGACACCAGATATGAGTTGCACTGGTGACACTGTGCACTTGCAGGGCCTGAAACACACACGCTTGCAGGCAACTGACTGCTATTCTATTACAGTCAAAATAGTTTTTTTTTTTTTTATGTAATATACTGTGACACCAGATATGAGTTGCACTGGTGACACTGTGCACTGGCAGGGCCTGACACACACACGCTTGCAGGCAACTGACTGCTATTCTATTACAGTCAAAAAATTATTATTTTTTTTAATGTAATATACTGTGACACCAGATATGAGTTGCACTGGTGACACTGTGCACTTGCAGGGCCTGAAACACACACGCTTGCAGGCAACTGACTGCTATTCTATTAGGCCTCTTTCACACGGGCGTTGCGGGAAAAGGTGCGGGTGCGTTGCGGGAACACCCGCGATTTTTCCGCGCGAGTGCAAAACATTGTAATGCGTTTTGCACTCGCGTGAGAAAAATCACGCATGTTTGGTACCCAAACCCGAACTTCTTCACAGAAGTTCGGGCTTGGGTTAGGTGTTGTGTAGATTTTATTATTTTCCCTTATAACATGGTTATAAGGGAAAATAATAGCATTCTGAATACAGAATGCATAGTAGGTGATCAATTGAGGGTTAAAAAATTTTTTAAAAAAAATTAACTCACCTTCTCCTCTTGTTTGCGTAGCTCCCGGTCTATTCTTTACTTCTCAAAAGATGTACCATGTGATTGGAGCATGTGATCTGACGTCACCAAAGCATGTGATCTGACGTCACCAAAAGTCCTTTATAAGGGAAAGTAATACAGTTTATAGACTGTCACCTAGCAACCATGCGTGAAAATCGCACCACATCCGCACTTGCTTGCGGATGCTTGCGATTTTCACGCAACCCCATTCACTTCTATGGGTCCTGCGTTGCGTGGAAAACGCACAAAGAGGAGCATGCTGCGATTTTCACGCAACACACAAGTGATGCGTGAAAATCACCGCTCGTGTGCACAGCCCCATAGAAATGAATGGGTCGGTATTCAGTGCGGGTGCAATGCGTTCACCTCACGCATCGCATCCGCGCGGAATACTCGCTCGTGTGAAAGGGGCCTTACAGTCAAAATTGTTGTTGTTTTTTTAAATGTAATATACTGTGACACCAGATATGAGTTGCACTGGTGACACTGTGCACTTGCAGGGCCTGAAACACACACGCTTGCAGGCAACTGACTGCTATTCTATTACAGTCAAAATATATATATATTTTTTTAAATGTAATCTACTGTGACACCAGATATGAGTGGTGGCACTGGGCAAGTGGGCACAGTATACGCTGTGAGCCTGACACACACGCTGGCAGGCAACTGCAATTAGATTACAGTGGGGGAAAAAAAGCAGACTGATGTACTAGCCCTAAAAAAGGCTTTTTGGGGTGCTGTCAGGACGCTGTCCTTACAGCAGAGATCAGATGAGTCTTTCAGGACTGTAGTGGACACTGAATACACTAGCCTAACTATCGATTTCCCTATTAAATCAGCAGCAGCTACACTGTCCCTCCTCTCACTAAGACTGCAGCTTCCGAATGAATCTAAAATGGATGCTGTCCAGGAGGTGGGAGGGAGGGTCTGCTGCTGATTGACTGGAATGTGTCTGCTGACTGTGAGGTACAGGGTCAAAGTTTGCTCAATGATGACGAATAGGGGGCGGACCAAACATCGCATATGTTCGCCCGCCGCAGCGAACACGAACAAGCTATGTTTGCCGGCGAATAGTTCGGGACATCTCTACTCCTCAACAATAGTGTTGCGCTATACAGAAGCCAGCAGGGACAACTGTAACCTATTACTGCTACCACCTGCTTGTTCTGCTAGGGCACCTGCCTGCTGCAGCACTGATTGGCACCATTCTGTCTGTCAGCTTGCGAGCCAATCAGGGCAAGCTCTTCCCCCCACTTCCTTTCCGGGTCATGTAAGAACCCTTCTTCTTCCTCCCTAGTACTTTTTTCTCACCGACATGTGCACTAAAATGGTGTTACATGCTATTTTTGTGGATTCTTCCAAAACAAACATGAAAAAGTGTCGGGTTCGTCTGCCGTCTTAAAAATAGCAAAGTGGACCAAACCCTCATTCTTACCTGGCACTCTCACACACTGTCTTCTTTCATTGTCCCTGAATAAAATAAAATATTTGAAAATATGTTGCATTTCCTATGCAGCCCTGATAGAGCAGCCATACATCTAATGGTGCTGTTATACGGGTATTAGCTGCCAGGGATATAACTTTCTATTCACTACTAATTTCCAGACTGCACCTGGACTTCTAACCTGAAACTAGGGTAAGTCAAGGTGAAGCAGGCAAATAGCGATAAATTGCAGGTGCTACACATGGGCGCTAACATGGGTGCAATATCACCCTTATAAAAAGGATGCATTATGATGGTTATTTCAAGTAGGAAAGTAAGACAAAACATTGCATTAGCAACAGTCATTGCATTGTTATATTGTTAGTACAGTTAGATATACATTAATCAGTGTCAATCAGGAAAGGGATTTTGTTATACCTTTCTTTCCCCTACTTATGAGGAAGTCAAACGCCATAACGAAAGAGCCAATCTGCCATAAAATTCCTTTGTGACCTCAAATATATACAGTATATAGACATATTAGGTATTGCCACGTCCATAATGCCCTTTTCTATGAAAATATCGCATGATCTAACCTTTTTGGGGAACACTAAAAAAATAAAATAAAAACTGCTAAAAAAGCCATTTTTTATCACCTTACATGTCAAAAAGTGTAATACCAAGCGATGAAAAAGTAGTATGTACCCAAAAATAGTACCAATCAAACTGTCATCTCATGCCGCAAAAAATGAGACCCTACATAAGACAATCAGCCAAAAAATAAAAAACATACGGCTTTCAGAAAATAGAGACATAAAAACATTTTTTTTTTTTGTTTCAAAAATGCTTTTATTGTTTAAAACCAAAATATATTTAAAACAACAAACATATTAGGTTTCACCGCATCCTTAACAACCTGCTCTATAAAAATATCACATTTGATAAGGCTACTTTCACACGCCGATCTGCATGTGACTGAAAGCATTTGTGAGACGCATCCGGATGCGGATCCGTCTCACAAATGCATTGCAAGAACGGATCCGTCTCTCCGCTTGTCATGCGGACAGACGGATCCGTCTTGTATCTTTTTTCACATTTTTACTGGTCTGCGCATGCGTATTTTGAATGCCGGATCCGGCACTAATAAATTCCTATGGGGAAAAATGCCGGATCCGGCATTCCGGCAAGTATTCAGTTTTTTTCGCCGGAGATAAAACCATAGCATGCTACGGTTTTATCTTTTGCCTGATCAGTCAAAATGACTGAACTGAAGACATCCTGATGCATCCTGAACAGATTACTCTCCATTCAGAATGCATGGGGATATGCCTGATCAGTTCTTTTCCGGTATAGAGCCCCTGTGACGGAACTCTATGCCTGAAATGAAAAACGCTAGTGTGAAAGTACCCTAACCCTTATGGTGGAAACCGTGAAAAAAAAAAAAAAAAAACTATGCCAAAAGATCAATATTTTATTTTTGTCACCATACATCACAAAAAGTCAGGCTTTCAGAAAAAGGAGACACTAAAACATGATTTTTTTTTTTTTAAATGCTTTATTATGTAAAACTGAAACAAAATAAAAATGAAAGTAGACATATCTGATATCATCGCCTCCATAACAACATGCTCTATAAAAATAGCACATGATCTAACCTGTCAGATGAACACCGTGAAAAACAAAAAATAAAAACTGTGCCAGAACAGCCATTTTTTTGTTACCTTGCCTAACAAAAAGCGTAATAAAGAGCTATCAAAATTCATATATACCACAAAATAGTACCAATAAGGCTACATGCACATGACCGTATGTGTTTTGCGGGCTGCAAATTGCGGATCCACAAAAAAAAGGATGACGTTCTGTATGTCATCCGTTTTTTTTACGGATCCGTTTTTTTTTGCGGATCCATTGTAATAATGCCTATCCTTGTCCGCAAACTAGAAAAAAATAGGACATGCACTATTTTTATTGCGGGGCAACGGAACGGAGATACTGTCGGACAGCAAACGGTGAGCTGTCCGCGTTTTTTGCGGACCCATTTAAATGAATGGGTCCGCATCCTATCCGCAAAAAAAACGGAACGGACACGGAAACAAATAACGTTCGCGTGCAGGTAGCCTTAAAGGGTCACCTTATCATATACTTTCCTAAATGGGGTCACTTTTTTGGAGTTTCTACTCTAGGGGTGCATCAGGGGGTCTTTAAATGTCATATGGCAAATTAAAATTATCCCAGTGAAATCTGCCCTCCAAAATCCATATGGCGCTCCTTTCCTTATCTTCCCTGCTGTGTGTCCATACAGCAGTTTATGACCACATATGGGGTGTTTCTGTAAACTACAGAATAGGGGTAATAAATATTGAGTTTTATTTGGATGTTAACCCTTGATGTGTTACAGGAAAAAATGAATTAAAATAGAGAATCTGCCAAAAAAGTGACATTTAAAAATGTCATCTCCTTTTTACTTTAATTCTTGTGGAACACCTAGAGGTGTTAACCAAAGTTTGTCAAATCAGTTTTGAATAACTTGAGCGGTGTAATTTCTACAATAGGGTAATTTATGGGTGGTTTCCACTATGTAAGTCCCACAAAGTGACTTAATAACTGAATTGGTCCTTAAAAAAGGCTAAATGCTTCGGAAATTTTCGTAAAAATGTAAAAATTTCTTCTAAAATTCTAAGCCTTATAAGATCCAAAATTTTTTTAATTACATTTACAAAATTATGCAAACATGAAAGTGGACATATGAGGAATGTAAGGTAATAACTCCTATTATGTATCACTATCTGCCTTTAAAGGCAGAGAAATTCAAATTTAGAAAATTAAAAATTAAAATAATAAAGATTTTATTAGAATCAATTGAAAAAGGGGGGTGTAGAAAATTGATCTAAAATCAGGCATACAGGAGATCAGAGATGTGGAGAGGGATTGGTAATTGACCATCCAACACTCTGATAGCCTGAATAGTGGCCTGTTGCTTGCTAACACTCAGTATATTCTAAGACTGATATGGGTGTATTTTCATGTGGCCGCGTCAGGGGGCGTGTTGGATGACGCGCCTTCCTCCCTGATTGGTGCTCCATGATGGCACACACCTCCTGGGGCCGGGTCTTAGATTATTTCTATTTGGCGTATGCTCGGCCGCATACGGCCATCCCAGCGCCGTTGTATGCACGCGACAGTGCGGCATCTCTGTTCACATCCGATAATCTATACTAATGTATCGCTCCTGATGACACATGACATATCCTAGTGATGTAGAAACTCGTTGAGCGATCTGATGTGCTACATATCGCTCACTAGGCAGGGCAGCGTTTAAGGGTGTACTTAGACCACATCAGCTGTTCAGACTCTGCAGACGATCCACTCTATTTCTCATCACAAGTAGCATAGGGATAGACGCACATAGGATCAGGTCTGCACATGCGAGTCCCTGCTCCCCGTGCAGCGGTACTTTAGCCTGGTTGCTATATACTGAGTGTTAGCAAGCAACAGGCCACTATTCAGGCTATTAGAGTGGTGGATGGTCAATTACCAATCCCTCTCCACATCTCTGATCTCCTGTATGCCTGATTTTATATAAATTTTCTACACCCCCCTTTTTCAATTGATTCTAATAAAATCTTTATTATTTTCATTTTTAACGTTCTTTCAGGCTGAGATGTATAATATATATACAGAACGTGTACCACCATATTTACCTTTCACTGTGACTGGAAATTTTGAAAATTGTAAATTTTTCCAAATTTTCAGTAAATTTGGGATTTATTAATAAATAAAGGTGAATTAAATCGACTAAAATGTTTCACTATCATGAAGTACAATGTATCTCGAGAAAACAATCAGAATGGTTTTGATAAGTAAAAGCATTCTGAAGTTATTACCACATAAAGTGACACATGTCAAGTTTCCAAAAAATGGCCTGGTCTTTAAGGTGAAAAATAGCAAGGTCCTTAACGTCCCTTTCAGACGAGCGAGTTTTCTGCGCGGGTGCAATGCGCGACACGAATGCATTGCACCTGCACTGAATCCGGACCCGATCATTTCAATGGGTCTGTGTACATGAGCGTTGTTTTTCACGCATCACTTATGTGTTGCGTGAAAATCGCAGCATGTTCTATATTCTGCGTTTTTCACGCAGCCCTGGCCTCATAGAAGTGATGCGATGAGTTTTTCACTGATGGTTGCGAAGAGAGGTTGTTTGTAAACCTTCAGTTTTTTTATCACGCACGTGAAAAATGCATCAATGCGCATTGCACCCGCGCGAAAAAACTGAACAACTGAACGCAATCTCAGACAAAACTGACTGAAGTTGCTTGGGAAATGGTGCGAGTTTCCCTAAACGCACCCTGAACGCATCCGGACCTAATCCGTATTGTTCGTGTGCAAGAGGCCTAAGGTGTTAAATGAAAAGTGTTATATTTTGAGAAAGGAAATCACTGCATTCCAGCATAAAAACCTCATCCCATCTGTGAAACGTGGGGGTAGTATCATAGTTTGGCCTGTTTTGCTACATCTAGAACATCTTGCCTATATGGTGTCATGTGCCATCTATTTAAAAATTTTTAGTTATCTTAAAGGGGTATTCCCATCTTGCTTATTCATCCTCACCTGCAGTCACTCTGTTGTTCACTTCCTGGTTTTCTGCTGCTAAGGCTGGGCGGGCTTAGGCAGCTAGAGTGAAGGCCGGCCACACCTCCTTATGACATCACACTGAGCACTGAGTTCTTACGTGCTCGTTCATGTGAAGAGAATGAGTCATCAGTCTGGCAGCCTGCAGTGTCTGTGAGGCCTCTCCCCCCTGCTGTGGAATCCTCAGAGAGCTGTGATAAGTGAGCTCAGTGTACAGTAACATGTGGCTGTCCTGCATAGTTTTACACACAATCTCAGTCTGATCTTTTACAAACCCATTCTGTGCAGCAAACACTATAATTCCATATTCTACATTAGCTCTAAAGATTGTCAGCCAGTAGACTTATAATCTGTGCATTTGATTCCCATAAAACATGACCATCCCCCATTTCTTTCTATTACAGCTGTACTACAATTGTGTATAAATTTTACACTATGTATATGTATAGATGCATATATAGCTCAGGAACATGTGTCTTCTCCATTCTCCTATCATAAGTTTGGCTCAAGGGCTTCCTATACAGCTCAGCTACATCTTTATTATACTCTCCCACCATCCTTGAGGTTGACGGTCCGCATATAAAGCTCTTCTACAACTCTTTATTCCACCATCACTGAGGCTGACCATCCGCTTATACAGCTCTGCTACATATATATAGTCACTTCCACACTATCACGGTTGCTGAACAACTTTTTATACAGATTTGCTACATCTGTCTCCCCCTCCACCACTAGCATTTTGGATGAAAAGCTTCCTATACAGCCCTTCTACATCTGTCTTCCTCTACACTACCATGACCTCCACTTCATAATGTCCTGTGGAGGGACACAGGGGACGCCAATATGGAATGGAGAGACACAGAGGGGACGTCATTATATAATGGAGGGACACAGGGGATGCCATTATATAATGGAGGGACACAGGGGATGCCATTATATAATGGAGGGACACAGAGGGGACGCCATTATTGAATGGAGGGACACAGATGGGATGACATTCTGAAGTGTAGGGATACAGGGGACGCCATTATGGAGTGAAGGGACACAGAGTGGAGACATTATGAAGTAGAGGGACAAAGGGGACGCAATGTCCCTCCATTCTCTCAACATCATAATGTCCTCCCCTATGTGTCCCCTCACTCCATAATGGCGTCCCTGTATCCATACACTTCAGAATGTCATCCCCTCTGTGTCCCTCCATTCATTGTCACCCCTCTGTGTCCCTCCATTCAATAATGCAGCCGCCACTATGAACACAACCAGAACTGAGCAGCCATAAATCCCCCACAGCTCCATTGCTGCAGTCCAGAGTCTGACCCCATCCTGCCTCATGTCCTCTGCTCCTACCCCTCTCTGCTCCTGCAGATGAAGGCACAAAGGAATAGTGCGGCCGCCCGGCGCTGATCTTTATTTCTTTGTGCTGCGTCCAAAACGGAGCTGCGCATGCGATGGATTTCACACATGTTGGCATACCCCATGACATAATAAAATTTAAAATACAGAAAAACCAAATTTAGTTAAGAAATTTAGCTTTATTGTGAACGTAATTAATATGTAATGTTATTTTTAATTTACTTGACAAAAATGTTTCTTTTCTAAAGAGATGTCTTCGAACCAAGTCTTGTGCCACCTAAAATTATTTTGCGCCAGATATGTGCCCCCTCACAGTATTTATTGCCAGATATGTGCCCCCAGGAAGAATAATGCCTCCATTAGTGCCCCCAAGAAGAATACTGCCCCATTAGTGCCCCCAGGAAAAATAATGCCCCATTATTGCCCCCAATAAGAGTAATGGCCCCATTAGTGCCCCCCAGTAAAAATAATGCCCCCGTTAGTGTCCCCCAGTAAGAATAATGCCCCCATTAGTGCTCTCCTGTAAGAATAATGCCCCCATTAGTGCCCCCCAGTAATAATAATGCCTCCAGTTGTGGCCCCAAAAAGAATAAAGCCCCCATTAGTGCCCCTAAGAAGAATAATGCCCCCATTAGTGTCCCCAGGAAGAATAATGCCCCCATTAGTGCCCCCAAGAAGAATACTGCCCCATTAGTGCCCCCAGGAAAAATAATGCCCCATTATTGCCCCCAGGAAAAATAATGCCCCCATTAGTGTCCCCCAGTAAAAATAATGCCCCGTTAGTGCCGTCTCAGTAAGAATAATGCCCCCATTAGTGCCCCTAAGAATACTAATGCCCCCATTAGTGTCCCCAGGAAGAATAATGCCCCCATTAGTGTCCCCAGGAAGAATACTGCCCCATTAGTGCCCCCAGGAAAAATAATGCCCCCGTTAGTGCCCCCCAGTAAGAATAATGCCCCCATTAGTGCTCTCCTGTAAGAATAATGCCCCCATTAGTGCCCTCCAGTAAGAATAATTCCTCCAGTTGTGGCCCCAAAAAGAATAATGCCCCCATTAGTGCCCCTAGGAAGAATAATGCCCCCATTAGTGTCCCCAGGAAGAATAATGCTCCCATTAGTGCCCCCAAGAAGAATACTGCCCCATTAGTGCCCCCAGGAAAAATAATGCCCCATTATTGCCCCCAATAAGAGTAATGGCCCCATTAGTGCCCCCCAGTAAAAATAATGCCCCCGTTAGTGCCCCCCAGTAAGAATAATGCCCCCCATTAGTGCTCTACTGTAAGAATAATGCCCCCATTAGTGGCCCCCAGGAAGAATAATGCTTCCATTAGTGTCCCCAAGAAGAATAATGCCCCCATCAATGCCCCCGGGAAGAATAATGCCCCCATTAGTGCCCCTAAGAAGAAGAATGCCCCCATTGATAATGCTCTTGATTGATTGATGATATTATTAGTAAATATTAGTAAATCGTTGGTGGAATTGGTGGGGCATTTACAAATAATACTTACCCACGTCCTCCGCTGGCTGTTCCAACGACGTCTGACTCTTCTCTTCCTCCACCGAAGTGTTCGGGCGCCCGCGCATGCGCAGAAGTATATTCCATTGTTTGGCGCCGCGGCACGAAGTACAGTTGATCTGCACATGCGCGCTCATGGCATGTAATAGAGGCTGGCCACTGGATCACCAGGGTAAGCGGTGCACAGGCGCGGCCCATGGATGCGATCGGTGGCCGTATCCATGGGCAGCGACTATAAACAATGCAATTAGATTTTTCAATTTTATAAAAAAACTAGAGGATTTAGGCTGGGTTCAGACCTGAGCGTATTTGATATGCGCGTTTTTGTTGCGCGTTTTTATGCGCGTTTTTTGCAATAGTAAACGCCCGTTTGACGCGCGTTTGTGTGATTGACTGCAGTGTCCTATGGCCACAAACGCGCGTCAAAACGCCCCAAAGAAGCTCAAGAACTTGTTTGAGCGTAGGGCGTTTTTCAGCGCGTTCAAACGCGCTGTAAAACGCTCAAGTGAGAACCAGGGCCATAGGGAAGCATTGGTTTTCATGTGTTGAGCGTTTTACAGCGTGTTTGAACGCGCTGTAAAACGCTCAAGTGTGAACCCAGCCTTAGAAAATGCATTATATTTAGGAAAAGGCTCGGGGGGGGGGGGGAGAGAATAGAACATGATTACCAAGATGAGAATACCCCTTTAAATCCAAGAGCTGTAATAATGACGGAGGGTATCAATTTGGAGTATTTTAAACCTATATCAGTTTACCACACTGCTATACATGTTGAGGTAGGCGAGAGGGATACATTTGAAAGTAACTTATGAGAAAAATAATCATATGAGGCATTTTGCATTGCAGCAATAGATATTCAAGCCACAAGGTAGAGCGACCATAGATTTTTTTAAGGCTATGTACATCTTTGGGGGTTAATATTTTATTATTATTGCATTGTACTCATTTTGAGCTAAAAATCTTTTTTTTAATTGGTCTTTATTAAAAATTTTGAGCCCCTTTCTCTGTACAGATTTGAGATACTCTAGCAGCAGTCATCATTATAGCTCAATTCTTATCTTACTGATAAGAATGTGGCTTAAATAAGTGTATTTGAGCTACAAGTAATTTACCGATAAGAATTATTAGATGATACACAAAGTGAAAGCATGATTCACTCAGCTAGACAATTAACCCTTTGTGACAGAACGGCTGAATAAAGACCAATTGAAAAAAATTCTTTTTAGGCCAAAATTTGTAAAATGCAACCGTAAAAAATCACTATCTCAAATAGTAGCTCAAGATTAGGTGATATCATCGCCCTCTTTTTTTTTTTTTTTTACTGACCTGCTCCTTAGTTGCACCCCTGTGCCCCTAGTTCTGTTTTGGCACCCTGTATACTAATCAATAGTATCAGTACAGGGAGGAGGAGATGGCAACTTTTCTCAGGGAACGTCTTGGCTTTAAGATGTCCAATAGCAGCGGACCGCATCACAGCCAGGGAGAAGGTTCGCTTTTTTTTCTCACTGGCTGTGACGCGGTCTGCTGCAATGTTAGCAAGTAAAAACTGATGAAAGGTCCTCTTTAACTCTTAGAGGACCTTGCTTTTTTCCATTTTGTTTTTGTTTTTCACGACTTATTTCTAGAGCCATAACTTTTTTATCTTTCGGTTTACATAGGCGTATGACGGCTTGTTTTTTGCGCAACAGGTTGTACTTTCTAATGATGCCATTAATGTAGTGGGGAGCTGGAAAAAAATTCTAAATGGGGTAGAATTGGAACAATTTTTTTTTTATTTTTACGACATTCCATATACACTATAATTGACCTGTTACTTTCATTATTCAGGTCACTATGATTGCAACAATACCACATTTGTATAGTTTTTCATGTGTTTTAATAAAAATAAAAAAAAGTTAAAGTTTGTAAAAAAAAAATTATTATTGTCTTATTTTAACCCCTATAATTTTTTTTATATTTATGTCTACAGAGATGTGTGTGGGCTAATTTTTTGCAAGGCGATTTGTACTTTTCAGTGATACCATTTTGAAGTGTGTGAGTTTTTGATCACCTTTTATTCAAATTTGCTCTAATTGGTTTCTAAGGTCAACAAGGCCAGTTTTACTTTACGTCAGTTTTCATGAATGAAGCCCGATAAGCATTATATTGTACTAACCACATCAAGGGAAACTGGACTCTGTTTCTTAAGATCTACACTATGCTGTTTTAGAAATGGGTACATCTCTACAGTAAAGTTAACACATGTCCATTGATCTTCACATATTATATTCATATTTGTTGATTCAGAGGAAGGCAAAAGGGAAAATGAATAAATGCTTTATTACAAGCTAATTGTTAGATACGTAGGGATTCCCTTTGGGCACTTTAGTGTTTTTAGTGTAATTTTATCAGAAGTAGTTGTGTAAATCCTGGGATCCTCATACATACCACTACATCCATTACTCCCTTCAGCCAAAATGAAAACAATACAGTATTTCATGCTAGCATTGGTTCCAGATGAATACATTAGTACACAATGGGAAGATTAAGAAGCATGTGTGGATCCTCAGTAAACTACTGGTTAGATATACTTCATCTGGGGTTGTCAATGCTTACAGCAGTAACATAGACCATACAGACTTGATGATTTAAAAAAAAAAGTCTCTACACATGTTCAGGGGGGCTTATCATCAAACCCTCCACGAGAGACTTTTGGCTTCAAAAAGTCTCATAACACCGCGCAACAATGATTTTGCTACTGAGAGAAAAACATGGGATTTATACTAAAATGAGCGTGCTGATTCCAAATAGGAATTCGGAATTTGCTTGACACGTCTAGATTTTAACCCCTTAAGGACACTGGGATTTTCCATTTTTGCTTTTTAGTTTTTCACTCCCCGCCTTCCCATAGTTCTAACTTTTTTATTTTTCCATTCACAAAGCCTTATGAAGGCTTATTTTTTGTGGGACAAGTTGTACTTACTAATGGCACCATTTACGGTTTCATACCATGTATTAGGAAGCGGGAAAAAATTCCAGATGTGGTAGAATTGGGAAAAACTGCAATTCTTTATTTTATTTTTTTTACACTGTACGCCATGCGGTAAAATTGTCCTGTTATCTTCAGTCTCCAGGTCAGTACGGTTAAAATGATACCACACTTATATAATTTTTATTGCGTTTTAATACTGAAAATGTTTTTTTAATCCTTTGAGGAAAGAAAAATTGTTATAACCATATTCTGACCCCTATAACTTTTTTGTAGTTATGTGTACGGGGCTGTGTGAGGACTCACTTTTTGCGGGATGATCTGTTATTTTCAGTGATACCAATTTGAAGTGTTTGCAACTTTTTGATCACTTTTTATTTAAAAAAGTATTCAGTAGTTGAAGTGAAAAAAAATGGCAAATTGGCTGTTTTTATTTTTTTCCCGTTACGCCATTTGCCGTATACCATTAATATTGTTATATTTTAATAGTATGGGCATTTTTACACGCGGCGATGCCCATGATGTTTATTTTTTTTTATTGTTTAAGTATTTTTATTTTAAGGAAAGGGGGGTGATTTTAACTCTTTTTTTTTTAATATATATATATTTGCAAAAACCTTGGGTGACAATAACTGGCAATTATTAGATTGCCTTTTGTGTTCATTGATGTCTATATACAGTCGTGGCCAAAAGTTTTGAGAATGACAAAAATATTAGTTTTCACAAAGTTTGCTGCTAAACTGCTTTTAGATCTTTGTTTCAGTTGTTTCTGTGATGTAGTGAAATATAATTACACGCACTTCATACGTTTCAAAGGTTTTTATCGACAATTACATGACATTTATGCAAAGAGTCAGTATTTGCAGTGTTGGCCCTTCTTTTTCAGGACCTCTGCAATTCGACTGGGCATGCTCTCAATCAACTTCTGGGCCAATTCCTGACTGATAGCAACCCATTCTTTCATAATCACTTCTTGGAGTTTGTCAGAATTAGTGGGTTTTTGTTTGTCCACCCGTCTCTTGAGGATTGACCACAAGTTCTCAATGGTATTAAGATCTGGGGAGTTTCCAGGCCATGGACCCAAAATGTCAACGTTTTGGTCCATGAGCCACTTAGTTATCACTTTTGCCTTATGGCACGGTGCTCCATCGTGCTGGAAAATACATTGTTCTTCACCAAACTGTTGTTGGAAGAAGTTGCTGTTGGAGGGTGTTTTGGTACCATTCTTTATTCATGGCTGTGTTTTTGGGCAAAATTGTGAGTGAGCCCACTCCCTTGGATGAGAAGCAACCCGACACATGAATGGTCTCAGGATGCTTTACTGTTGGCATGACACAGGACTGATGGTAGCGCTCACCTTTTCTTCTCCGGACAAGCCTTTTTCTAGATGCCCCAAAGAATCGGAAAGAGGCTTCATCGGAGAATATGACTTTGCCCCAGTCCTCAGCAGTCCATTCACCATACTTTCTGCAGAAGATCAATCTGTCCCTGATGGTTTTTTTTGAGAGAAGTGGCTTCTTTGCTGCCCTTCTTGACACCAGGCCATCTTCCAAAAGTCTTTGCCTCACTGTGCGTGCAGATGCGCTCACACCTGCCTGCTGCCATTCCTGAGCAAGCTCTGCACTGGTGGCACGCCGATCCCGCAGCTGAATCCTTTTTAGGAGACGATCCTGGCGCTTGCTGGACTTTCTTGGACGTCCTAAAGCCTTCTTAACAAGAATTGAACCTCTTTCCTTGAAGTTCTTGATGATCCTATAAATTGTTGATTGAGGTGCAATCTTAGTAGCCACAATATCCTTGCCTGTGAAGCCATTTTTATGCAACGCAATGATGGCTGCAAGTGTTTCTTTGCAGGTCACCATGGTTAACAATGGAAGAACAATGATTTCAAGCATCACCCTCCTTTTAACATGTCAAGTCTGCCATTTTAACCCAATCAGCCTGACATAATGATCTCCAGCCTTGTGCTCGTCAGCATTCTCACCTGAGTTAACAAGACGATTACTGAAATGATCTCAGCAGGTCCTTTAATGACAGCAATGAAATGCAGTGGAAAGGTTTTTTTGGGATTAAGTTAATTTTCATGGCAAAGAAGGACTATGCAATTCATCTGATCACTCTTCATAACATTCTGGAGTATATGCAAATTGCTATTATAAAAACTTAAGCAGCAACTTTTCCAATTTCCAATATTTATGTAATTCTCAAAACTTTTGGCCACGACTGTAGACACCATTGAACACTTCATTTGCACCATACCAATACAATGCTGCCACCTAGTGGCCTGTATTGGTATAGTCATCTAATAGGCACCGAAGCCTGCTTGGGGCTTCAGCCTATTAGATCAATGTAACAGGTTCCCCCAGCAGTAAGTATATAAGGCAAGCTGGACAGATTTTGTTAAAGTGATCTGTTACAGTGCTATCAGTTTTGAAACTTAAGATGGATAAAAGCAAATGTGTTAACGATCCAGACAATTTCTGCTGCATATGTGGCAAATACACTTCTTATGATCAGAGCAAGAATCTGACAAAGTGAGTGCATCTTGCAGCTTGGGATGCATTTGTGCTAGTAGTACAGAACTTCCTTGGGAACTCTGACTTCGGATTTGTAATCTGCAGTCTGGACACTCAATATAGGACAAATGGTTTTTGCCCAGTATCAAAGTTTTTTCTTTGTTGCGTGGTGTAATAGGGCTTTGAGACTTTTTGAGCTTACTTGCACAAACAAATTGCAACATTTAACTTTTTGCACTACTCCAGTTTTGAAAAACTGGAAGGGAACGTGGGTATTGTTAGCCTATCAAACTGTCACCCCTTCACAACATCCTACAGACATGTATGGATATAGGGTCTTTAAACATGGTCCCCACTGAGGACTCAATAATTGAAGTCAACAACCTTTGACTTTTAACCCCATCAGATGCCATAGTCAATTGTAACCATGGAAACTGCATGGCAATTTACTTGAAGCATTATGCTTGGTGGCCAATTCTCCCCCCATCCCCTTCCGTGGGAGCCATTCAGTTACTATGGTAGCCTGAAGCCTTCTGAAGGCTTCCAAACCTGCCCACTTTTGGCTTAAAGGGAATCTATCATAAATTTTGATAAACCTAGTGTTGACAGCACTAGGTAGGATCTGGTTAAAGCTGTACAAATATACCTTAACTGTAAAGTGCCCTTTGCTCTCAGCATTGAGCTTTTTAACAACCTCTCCCCTCTGCTCTGAGTGACTGTAGTGTACTCCTAGTTAGATGTGAAATCTGTCACATAAAGCAGAGGGGAGGGGCAGTGAAGCAGCTGTTGCACTGGCGATCTGTGTCTACTGCTGTCCTGCTCTTCCCTGCAGGCAAGGATGCCATGCTTCTCACTCGGCTTTCCTGCCAGCAGCGCTCCCAGCTGCCGGCATCTTTGAGTGTGTGCAGGCTGTGGCTTGCACATCTTCTGTTAGACGTCCTGATCTGCTCTATATGGCACATGTGCTTACTCTGGCCTCTTAAAGGGCCAGTGAATACGTCCAAATTCTTCCCCAGCCAATGGCTGTCTGTCCCTGGGTATTTAGGCAACCTTCCCAAATTGAAGGATGCCTGAACTTTAGGTTCCTAGCCTATAGTTATCCACTGAAGATGGACTGAACTCTTCCTTGACTACTGATTCTGCTTACGTATTGCCCCATTGCTGCCTGCCACGACCTCAGAATGGTTTCTCGGATTTGCTTATACGTACCTGCCCTTACCTCAGGCTGTTATCTATGTGTTTTGCCTGATTCCTTTGCATCAAAGTCGTCAAAGACCCTTGGGTCTGCCACCAACAACACTGGGACTATCTCAAGAGATAGGGGCCTGATGACTTCCCTGCAAAGAATTCTAGATCCCTGTATAGGGGTTAAGGCAAAAACCAAGGGAATGCCCCTAGAGTTAGACCAAAGTCAAACTGGTTAGTTGGTTCTGTGGGTCTACTCACACTGCCCATATGCCTTTGGCTTCATATGCCCTTGGCCTCAGAGCTAGCATATAATAATGAAGCCTTATGGAAGGGTCTTTTGGGATGAATCAAGGAAGAATTGATGGGACACGAAGTTCCCTCTACTCTGAACTGTCTGATCTCTTTTGACATGTGTAGTGACCGGCAGTTCTGTGAGTGTTTCAAGGAGGTGGCCCATGAAAGAAGACCCTTTCGATTTGCACCGAAGTTCTAGAGACCACTTTCTTCTACTGTACTTCTTCCTCAGCTACTGGACCAGAGCCAATGCATACACAAACGGGTATTTAGCTGCTGGTGCCTCTGGAGTGCCACGAACCTCAAGGTGTAGGATCCTCCAAAGGCTTGCAGTTGTGCATAAATCTACTATTAGTTTTGCTGACGTCTTTGACAAAAAGAAGTTTGAGTTTTTACTACCTCATTGCAGTTATGGTTGTCCAATAGATTTGGTGCCTGGGTCCACAGCCCCTTCAGGCCTGGCATACATGTCTCCTACTGAAGCTATGGCCGATTATATTTTAAAAGAAATATGGGCACAGGTAATATCTGAAGGTCCTCTTCCTCAGCTGGAGCAGATTTTTTTTTTATTTTTTAAGAAAAATGATTGGTCACTTTAATTTTGTATTGCACCTTGCATTTTTAAATACTATTATTATAAAAACAATGTACAAATCTTCACTAATCTGGATCTGGGGAGGGCATACAATCTGATCCGTATGCACAAACTGGTTAGTGGGTTCAGTGGAAGACTGCCTTTGATACCTGAGAAAGACACTACAAGCAGATTTTCAAGAGTTAGCAAATTATATCTTCAGGGATCTCCTCTAGAGATGAGCGAATCAGTTCATAATAAACCAGGTTTGTTACAAAATTCCCAAAATGTTGTAGTTTGGGAAACTAGCGATACAGGTGTGCAATGTGTGCCTTACAATACATAGGGCAGCCTTTTAAATCTCTGAGTGAAAACATATGAAATACTAGACCAAAATCTGTGTCAGGGTGTCTTTAGAGAGTTCAAGTTTATTTTTTTTATTTTGTAAAAGATAGCAATATAAGTTTGCTATGTGTGTCTTACAATACAGAGGGTAACATTTTAAATCTGAATGAAAACATGTGAAATACTAGACCAAAATCTGTGTTTGTTTTCTGAAAAATGGCGATAGAAGTGTGCAACGTGTGTTTTACAATGCAAGGGGTAGCATTTGAAAACTCTGAGTGGAAATGTGAAATATTTGTCCAAATTCAGGGTCAGGGCACCTCCAGACAAGTCATTTTTATTTATTTTTTGCGATAAATAGCAATACAAGTGTGCAACGTGTGTCTTACAATACAGATGGTAACATTAGAAGTCTCTGAGTGAAAACGTGAAATTCTGGTCGGAAATCTGTGTCAGGTCATCTCAAGACAGTTTGAGTTTTTTGTTTTGTTTTGCGAAACATGACAATACAAGTGTACTACGTGTGTCTGACAATACAGAGTAGAGCGAATCACTCAGGATTAGGTTCAGGTTTGCTGAATTTTTCTAAAAGTTTGTTTTGGACCTTAATTAATTTGGACTGAACCAAAGTGGCTCCAATTGCCATTAAAATTGGTATATACAGTGCCTTGCAAAAGTATTCACTCCCTTGACTTTTTTCGTATTTTGGTGTCTCGCAACCTGGAATTAACATGGATTGTTTGAGGATTTGCATCATTTAACCACCTAAGCTCCCCTAGCTTAAACCCCCTTAATGACCAGACCACTTTTTACAATTCTGCACTACACTACTTTCACGGTTTATTGCTCGGTCATACAACTTACCACCCAAATGAATTTTACCTCCTTTTCTTCTCACTAATAGAGCTTTCATTTGGTGGTATTTCATTGCTGCTGACATTTTTACTTTTTTTGATATTAATCAAAATTGACCGAAATTTTTCACTTTCTGTTGTTACATTTTTCAAATAAAACTACATTTCTATATAAATGTTTCTCTAAATTTATTGTTCTACATGTCTTTGATAAAAATGCAATAAGTGTATATTTATTGGCTTGGGTAAAAGTTATAGCGTTTACAAACTATGGTGCAAAAATGTGAATTGACGCACTTTGACTTTCTGAGCACTTGTCATGTTTCTTGAGGTGCTAGAATGCCAGGATAGATTAAAATACCCCCCAAATGACCCAATTTTAGAAAGAAGACACCCCAAAGTATTCACGGAGGGGCATGGTGAGTTCATGTATGATTTAATTTTTTTTCACAAGTTAGCGGAAAATGACACTTTCTGAGAAAAAAATAAAAAATAATAAAGTTTCCATTTCTGCTAACTTCTGCCAAAAAAAAATAATTCTCCCACGGACTCACTATGCCCCTCGGTGAATACCTTGGGGTGTCTACTCTCCGAAATGGGATCATTTGTGGGGTGTGTTTACTGTTCTGGCATTTTGGGCGGGGCTAAATTGTGAGCAACCCTGTAAAGCCTAAAGGTACTCGTTGGACTTTCGGCCCCTTTACGCACCTAGGCTGAAGAAAAGTGTCACACATGTGGTATTGCCGTACTCAGGAGAAGTAGGGCAATGTGTTTTGGGGGTGGATTTTTACATATACCCATGTTGGGTGAGAGAAATATCTCTGTAAATTGACAACTTTGTATAAAAAAATGGGAAAAGTTGTCATTTACAGAGATATTTCTCACACACAGTATGGGTATATGTAAAAATACACCCCAAAACACATTGCCCTACTTCTTCTGAGTACGGTGATACCACATGTGTGACACTTTTTTGCAGCCTAGGTGCGCAAAGGGGCCCAAATTCCAATGAGTACCTTTAGGATTTCACAGGGCATTTTTACCCATTTGGATTCCGTGAGGGATATGGTGAGTTCATGTAAGATTTAATTTTTTGGCACAAGTTAGTGGAATATGAGACTTTGTAAGAAAAAAACAAAAAAACAAAAAAAAAAGCAATTTCCGCTAACTAAAAAAAATCTTTTATGAACTCGCCATGCCCCTCAAAAGTGATCTTTATAGCGCCGCAGCGATTTTACGGTGTTTTTGCAGTAGTCAGAAAAAATAAAATTCTGTCACTGCGGTGGGGCGGACTGAACGCAAGTGTGCGCACAAGATCAGGCCTGATCGGGCGAACACTGCGTTTTTTGTAGAGCCTATAGAACATGTCCTATTCTTGTCCGCAATTGCGAACAAGAAAATGCATTTTCTATATAGTTCTGGCAATGTGCGGATCCGCAAAATGCGGAAAGCACATTGCCGGTGTCCGTGTTTTGCGGATCCGTAAAACACATACGAACGTCTGAATGGAGCCTTACAGGGGGTGATCAATGACAGGGGGGTGATCAGGGAGTCAATTTGGGGTGATCAGGGGTTAATAAGGGGTTAATAAGTGACAGGGGGGGTGTAGTGTAGTGTGGTGCTTGGTGCTACTTACAGAGCTGCCTGTGTCCTCTGGTGGTCGATCCAAGCAAAAGGGACCACCAGAGGACCAGGTAGCAGGTATATTAGACGCTGCTAACAAAACAGCGTCTAATATACCTTTTTGGGGTTAAAAAAATCGCATCTACAGCCTGCCCGTGAATGATCGCCACTGGCAGGCTGTAGATCAACTTGTTTACCTTGCGATCCTGTGAACGCGCGCACCTGTGAGCGCGCGTTCACAGGAAATCTTGCGTCTCGCGAGATGACGCGCCGATGCGTCAACGAGGAATAACCCGGCCGCCCGCAGGACTCATCCCTGCGTTAGGCGGTCGGGAGCTGGTTAATTTATAGAACATGCCCACAACTTTGAAGATGTTTTTTTTTATTGTGAAGCACACAACAAATAGGACAAAATAACAGAAAATGTGCATAACTATTCACCCCCCTAAAGTCAATAGTTTGTAGAGACACCTTTTGCGGCAATCACAGCTCAAAGTCACTTTGGATATGTCTCTATGATCTTGCCACATCTTACCACTGGGGTTTTTGCCCATTCCTCTTTGCAAAACGGCTCCAGCTGTTGAAGTTGGATGGTTTGCGCTTGTGAACAGCAATCTTTAAGTCTGACCACAGATTTTCTATTGGATTGAGATCTGGGCTTTGACTAGGCCATTCCAACACATTTACATGTTTCCCCTTAAACCACTCAAGTGTTGCTTTAGAAGTGTGTTTGGGGTCATTGTTCTGCTGGAAGGTGAACCTCCATCCTAGCCTCAAATCATGCACAGAGTGGTACAGGTTTTGCTCAAGAATATCCCTGTATTTAGCACCATCCATCTTTCCCTCAACTCTGACCAGTTTCCCAGTCCCAGCTGCTGAATGGTTCTTTGGGTGATGTGATGTGTTGGGTTTCCGCCAGACATAGCGTTTTATTTAACCCCTTAAGGACTCAGCCCTATTGGACTTGGCCATTTTTTGCAAATCTGACCAGTGTCACTTTAAGTGCTGATAACTTTAAAACACTTTGACTTATCCAGGCCATTCTGAGATTGTTTTTTCATCACATATTGTACTTCATGACACTGGTAAAATAAAGTCAAAAAAATAAAAAAATTTGCATAAACAAATACCTAATTTACCAAAAAGTTTGAAAAATTATCAAATTTCAAAGTTTCAGTTTCTCTACTTCTGTAATACATAGTAATACCCCCAAAAATTGTGATGACTTTACATTGTCTACTTCATTTTTGAATTATTTTGGGAATGATATATTTTATTTTTTGGGGATGTTACAAGGCTTAGAAGTTTAGAAGCAAATCTTGAAATTTTTCTGAAATTTACAAAAACCAAATTTTTAGGGACCACTACAGGTCTGAAGTCACTTTGCGAGGCTTACATAATAGAAACCGCCCAAAAATGACCCCATTCTATAAACTGCACACCTCAAGGTATTCAAAACTGATTTTACAAACTTCGTTAACCCTTTAGGTGTTGCACAAGAGTTATTGGCAAATGGGGAAGAAATTTGAGAAATTTCATTTTTTTGCCTAATTTTCCATTTTAACCCATTTTTTCCCCTAACAAAGCAAGGGTTAACAGCCAAACAAGACTGTGTATCTTTATTGCCCTGACTGTGGTTTACAGAAACACCCCATATGTGGCCGTAAACTACTGTACGGGCACACAGTAGGGCGTAGAGGGAAAGGTGTGCCGTATGGTTTTTGGAAGCCAGATTTTGCTGGACTGGTTTTTTTGACACCATGTCCCATTTGAAGCCCCCCTGATGCACCCCTAGAGTAGAAACTCCATAAAAGTGACCCCATCTAAGAAACTACACCCCTCAAGGTATTCAAAACTGATTTTACAAACTTTGTTAACCCTTTAGGTGTTGCACAAGATTTAATGGAAAATAGAGATACAATTTCAAAATTTCACTTTTTTGGCAGATTTTCCATTTTAATGTTTTTTTTCCAGTTACAAAGCAAGGGTTAACAGCCAAACAAAACTCATTATTTATGGTCCTGATTCTGTAGTTTACAGAAACACCCCATATGTGGTTGTAAACTGCTCTACAGGCACACGGCAGGGCGCAGAAGGAAAGGAATGCCATACGGTTTTTGGGAGGCAGACTTTGCTGGACTGTTTTTTTTTTGACACCATGTCCCATTTGAAGCCCCCCTGATGCACCCCTAGAGTAGAAACTCCAAAAAAGTGACCCCATTTTAGAAACTACGGGATAGGGTGGCAGTTTTGTTGGTACTAGTTTAGGGTACATATGATTTTTGGTTGCTCTATATTACAATTTTTTGTGCGGCAAGGTAACAAGAAATAGTTTTTTTCGCATGTTTTTTTTGTTATTTACAACATTTATCTGACAGGTTAGATCATGTGGTAATTTTATAGAGCAGGTTTTATTTATGTAAGTTTTACACAATGATTTCATTTTTAAAACAAAAAAAATGTTTGTGTCTCCATAGTCTAAGAGCCATAGTTTTTTCAGTTTTTGGGCGATTATCTTAAGTAGGGTCTCATTTTTTGCGGTATGAGATGACGGTTTGATTGGCACTATTTTGGGGTGCATATGACTTTTTGATCGCTTGCTATTACACTTTTTGTGACGTAAGATGACAAAAAATGGCTTTTTTTACACCGTTTTTGTTTTTATTTTTTTACGGTGGTCACCTGAGGGGTTAGGTCATTTTATATTTTTATAGAGCCGGTCGGTATGGACGCGGCGATACCTAATATGTATACTTTTTCTTTATTTATTTAAGTTTTACACAATGATTTCATTTTTGAAACCAAAAAAATCATGTTTTAGTGTTTCCATAGTCTAAAAGCCATAGTTTTTTCAGTTTTTGGGTGATTATCTTGGGTACGGTATGATTTTTGCGGGATGAGATGACGGTTTGATTGGTACTATTTTGACGTACATGCAACTTTTTTGATCACTTTTATTACCTTTTTGGGAAGTAAGGTGGGCAAAATTTCAATTTCCTAATAGTTTTTATTTTTTTATTTTTATGGCGTTCACCGTGCGGGGAAAGCAACATGACCGTTTTATAGACCAGGTCGTTACGGACGCGGCAATACCAAACATGTGTAAGGAATTGAATTTGTTTCATTTTTAATCAGTGATAAATGTGTTTTTTGATTTAAACTTTTTTTCTTCACTTTTTTTTACTTATTTTTTTGACCCAGACCCACTTGGTTCTTGAAGATCCAGTGGGTCTGATGTCTGTATAATATTGTACAGTACACTATATAGTGATTTGTACTGTATTTAATTACACTTTGTCTGAATAGATCTATGCCTTTAGCACAGATCTGTTCAGCACCATGGACAGCAGGATACCTGAGAAGGCGTCCTGTTGCCATGGGAACCTTCCCCGTCTGCTCAGTTGTGGCCACAACTTTGCAGACGGGGAAGGGTAAGGAGGGGGGCTGTCTGGGGGCTCTCTCCCTCTCCATCGGGGGGCTGCAAAGGCACAGCAGCCCCCCAATGGGAGAGGGAGGGAGCTCCCTCTTACTGTTAACTTTTTCCAAACAGCGGTCCGTACGGACCGCGGTATGGAAAGGGTTAAGCGGCTGCCATCTGCACAGATGTCAGCCGTTTATACCAGAGTGTCAGCAATGTGCTGACACTCTGGTATAACCACTGGCCACCAACGAATTTTCAAGAGGAGGCGGGCGGGGGATCGCGATCCCGCCTGCTGCACCGCCCGCCTCCCGCACTGCCCCCACCGCCCGCAACCCCCCCCCCCTGCACCTATTACCGGGATAAAATCATGCAGGGGTGCAGGGGGGGTGCAAAATCGATATTTTAGGCACACTAAAGTTTCTGATCCCCGCGGTCAGGGACCGCGGTGATCAGAAACTGCAGAAAGCGCAGCAAACCGCAGGTCTGAATTGACCTGCGATTTGCGGCGATCGCCGATACGGGGGGGTCACATGACCCCCCCTGGCGTTGTGACAGGATGCCGGCTGAATGATTTCAGCCGACATCCTGTTCGGATTAACCCCCGCAGCTCCGCAATCTTGATTTAAACTTAGGACGTACCGGTACGCCCTGAGTCCTTAAGGATTCGGTAATAGGGCGTACCGTGCCCTAAGTCCTTAAGGGGTTAAAGGCCAAAAAGTTCAATTTTATTCTCATCAGACCAGAGCACCTTCCTCCATACATTTTGGGAGTCTCCCACATGCCTTTTCGCAAACTCACAATGTGCCTTTTTGGTTTTAGCTGAAAGTAATGGCTTTCTTCTGGCCACTCTGCCATAAAGCCCAATTCTATGAAGCATACGGCTTATTGTCGTCCTATGTACAGATACTTTAGTCTCTGCTGTGGAACTCTACAGCTCCTCCAGGGTTACCTTAGGTCTCTGTGCTGCCTCTCTGATTAATGCCCTCCTTGCCCGGTCTGTAAGTTTTGGTGGGTGGCCATCTCTTGGCAGGTTTACTTTTGTGCCATGTTCTTTCCATTTGGTTATGATAGATTTGATACTGCTCCTGGGGATCATTAAAGATTTGGATATTTTTTTATAATCTAACCCTGAATCGTACTTCTCAAAAACATTGTCTCTTACTTGTTTGGAGAGTTCCTTGGTCTTCATGTCAGTGTTTGGTTAGTGATGCCTCTTGCTTAGGTGTTGCAGCCATTGTGGCCTTTCAAAAAAGGTGTGTATATGTAATGACAGATCATGTGACACTTAGATTGCACACAAGTGGACATAATTTCACTAATTATGTGACTTCTGAGGTAATTGGTTGCACCAGCGCTTTTTATGGGCTCCCTAACAAAGGGGATAAATACATACACACGTGCCAATTTTCTGTTTTCTATTTCTAAACAATGGTTTTATTTATATATTTTTCTCATTTCACTTCACTTAGACTATTGTGTTCTGGTCATCACATAAAATTCAGATTACAAAACATTGAACTTAAGTCTGTAATGTAACAAAATACGAAAAATTCAAGGGGGTGAATACTTTTGCAAGGCTGTAGAACCCTCTAATCTAATAGGACTAATAGGACTTTTGTAGGTAAACTTGTTATCTCTTTATTTATTTATTTTTTTCTTCTCTACCCCAAGGTCCCAAATGCAATGACAACAATAGTAAATCATATGTGAGTGACACTGACATACATAGCTATGGGTAAACGCACATTTGATGGCGTTAACATACAGTGTGTTTAAAAACACACTGTGCTGTCACATATGTTATGCATTTTCCTATTTCAAAGTGTTATGGGATAAAAAAAAATTTGGTTGTTGTGAACGAGCCTAGAAAAATTATCCCTTTTAATTGGGAACAGCAGCAGTGCAGTGTGGATGTGGAAAGGGTAGGGTAATAAAAAGTATGTGGCTACAATAGTAGCAACAGCAGAAGCAGCATACCATGGAATTTATAAGGCAGTAGGTCCTCTGTAGGTCCATATGGGTAGTAGTAGTAGTGGTAGTAGTGGCAGATGCTTTGCATTAATAGCAGTCAGGAATTAGCAGCGAGGAGCAGTAGCAGCAGCTTAGGCAGCGGCTGCAGCAGCAGCCATATGGTTCATGTTGGCAGGCAGGCAGGAGTATGATGGAGGCAGCAGCAGCCTTACGGAAGATGATGGTAGGCATTCAGCAGCAGTGGTATAATGAAGACAGCAACAGCCGTACATAATATGATGTTAGGCAGGCCGCAGTAGTGGCATGATGGAGGCAGGGCTGCAGGAAGGCAATCAAGCAGAAAAGTGGCAAGATGGGGCACCGTCAGCAAGTCCAGATCTAATCATTGGCATTATCTGGAGGAGCGTGAAAATCCTTCCAAATCCAGGCTTGTGATGTTTTGGACACTGGCAGAGGACAACTTGTTTCATTTGAGTGTCACCACTCACTACGCACACCATGGTGTTGAAAACCCACTGCAAGATGACACTGGAGGCTGGGCAAGAAGGGAGCGTGCTGTTCCAGAATGCTTTCCCAGAAATCCATTGGATCAGGGAACAGTGTATGTGCCAGAGACTGGCCAGAGTGTAGGTCGGCCGGAACCTGGGCGTTGAGGTGGGAACTGTCGGCTTGCTGACTGGCCTCAGCCTGGCATGGAAAAACTGCTCTGTCATGTTGAGGAGACTGAAATGGCTGCTGCCTACTGCTACTGCTGCTGTGGTTTCAGCTGCTTGTGGTGGCGTGAGGTAGGTGACTCTGCTTGGGGTGGGGAAGGGCCTCTGCCAAAAGCCATGGCAAGCTGTGTACACAGTGTTTCCTGGTGATAGCATAATTTGCCTTCCTTTTCTGTGGGAGGAAAACATTCCCCCATTTTGCTTTCATAGCGGGGGTCTAAAAACATGGCTATTCGGTAATTATAAGACTGCGTGATGTCAACGATACACCTGTCACTGTGTATGCAGGCGGGCATACAGCTCGCCCTTCTGGCCAACGTGTCCGAGGAGCCAGTTCTGAGATGATTGGGTGTCTTGGCTGGTGCCATAGTCATCATTGTCCTCTTGCTGCTCCACTTCTGACTCCTCCTCCTCTTACAGTGTCTGCTACTCATCCTCCTCTTCCATGACAGATTCCTAAGATGTGTTAGCTGTTCTTTTTACACCATCGTCCTCTGCTACATGAGTTTCAGTGTCCTGACCGCGAAACAACACATGTTCCCTGTTCGTGAGACGGTCTGGTGCATAATAAAATTGTTTACGGATTTCCTCTGCTCGTACAGGCGCTTGAGCACGTACAATGTTGAATTCCGGCGAGTTGGCACGTCGCAGATTAAGTGGTGTAGTAGCAGACCATTCTATTGCTGCAAGTCCAGGAAGGTGTACTTTTTAAAAAACAATGCAGAACTAGGTTAATGCCATGCTCCATGCAGGGAGTATATATTATTCCCCCGAGTTCTACACGGCCATGATTTTGCGCCCATTGTCTCTGACCACCTTGTCCCGTATGAGTTGGCGGGGTGACAGTCAGCGGGATGTTTACTGCTTGATGTACTTTATCAACTGCTCACTGGTGTGACTACTCTCGCCCAGGCCAATCACTCCTGACTTGACACATATGATAGGAAGGATGGGGATGGGGAGCGATGCTGTGCCGAGCTGCTGTTGTGGACGAGCAAGCGTCCATGAAGGTGGAGGCGGATGCCTAATGTGGGAGTCAGATGACAAAACCGTGGGGGTCAAAATGACCTGGCCTCGTTGCTGGGGTGCTGCCTCAATGCTGCCGAAAAAAATTAACCAAGTGGCCCGTAAAAGACATGTACTGTCCCTGCTTGTAATTGCTACACTAGGGGTCCACTGTGGTGTGAATTTTGCCACACAGCAAGAATCGCAGGGAGCGGCCCACGTTGTCCACCATGTGAGAGTACAGAAAGGCTTTTTTGGAAGAATTAATGCCGGTTAAGTATCTTCCAGTGAGCTCCCTAAAGGCAGCAGACTCAACTAAATGGTATGGCTACTGTACTACCAGCAACTTGGCCAGGTGGGAATTGCTTGCACCATTGGATTGCTGGGCATGTAGATTTGTTTCCTGGTCATACATTCTATTATCGATGGCTGACAATGTAGTGGAGGAGGAGTCTAAACGGGACAAGCAGAAAAGGATGATGACAATGTGAAAGACACCATACTACCGCAAGGAGGTCCAGGAGAAGGAGGGAACTCCTTTTTCTGTAGCTGGCGACTACATTTGCTTTCCCATGGAGTGGAGTCACTGCATGTGGTTTAATAGAGCTATGGTGCCAATGTTTGTGGTATGCTGTATATGTTCAACAACCCCAAAATACCAAGAAATTGGATATGGAAGTAAACAGAAATGGACTGAGGCTTGATTTTACATTAGAACTTACAAATAATGCTATGCACTATCCTGTGTATTAGTATAGTATGTGTGTTAGTGTAGTAATCATGTATTTGCTGGTTTTAATAAATTGTACAATCACCCAAGACACCGTGTGAAGATAGAAATAAACTGAAATAGTTTGCTAGTTTGCGGCCTAATATAACGTTATCACTCACAGATGTGTGCTACCCTGCATATTTGTTGTTGTGTGCTACCGTGCAAATTGTAATTTAATAAATTTAACAACCCCCCCCCCCCCCCTTCCCCCAAAAAAAAACAAAAAAAAAAACTGTGGAGATAAAAATAAATAGATTTCGGCCTAAATTTGTTATCACTCACTGATGTTTTTGTCCGCTACCCTGCATATTTTATACAGTTTTAAAACTTAAAAACAAATAAATTTATGTGTAGAGATGTGCAGATGTCCTGACATGGAGTTCAGACTAGTATTTTAGGTGTTTTCACTGAGATTTAAAATGCTACATTGTATAGCGGAAAGCCATAAACGATTTTGTCACCAGACTTCCTCAGAGGGGAGCATATGTTGTTTAGAGGTCAGGCAGTGGCAGCTCATCTGAGACTCCTGTCTGGTGCTGAAGCCCTTCAAAGAGGCCACAAGGTTTGTCAGCAGGGACAATTGCTGCATGAACAATCTCATCCCCCTCATATTTATCTTAGAACAGACGCCGACACTCATTTAGCAGAGGACGATGATTGAAGAAGAACAGCTAACGCATCTTGCTGTCCGCCCTGTAGTTGTTAGGGACCCACAAGGAGAAACTCCCACGGTGGAGCAGGAGGTGGAGAAACAGGATTATGATGACGATGGCACCGGGCAGGACCCAGTCGTTTCAGTGGGGAGCAGAGCTGGAAAGAACTGTCTCCTCGGGCACACTAGCCAGAATGGCCACCTGTATGCTCGCTTGCTTAGGCACTGACAGGTGTATTGTAGACATCAAGCAGTCTGATGATTACTCGATCATGATGATTACTAACCCCATGGACTTTTGGGCAGGCAGACTGGCACAGTGGCCCGAACTGGCACAGTATGTCTCTATCTTCTTTCTTGCCCAGCTTCTACTATCATCTCTGAGAGGGTTTTTAGTGCCACAGTGGGAGTGGTAACACCAAAACAGACCGAGTTGTCTTTGAAACAGTGTCCAAAACATCACTTTTGTGAAAATTCACCAAGCCTGGATTTGGGAGGATTTTGACACTCCTCCAGCTGAGGCTAATGAATAGATCTGGCCTTGCTGACGGAGCCCTATCTTGACACTTTTGCTGTCTGCCTGCCTACCATCATGTTCTGTATGGCCACTGCCACCATCATGCCACTGCTGCTTCCTGCCTGCCATATGGTTTCTGCAGCCACTACCTCAGCTGCTGCTACTCCTCGCTGTTAATCTACTACTGCAACCACCATTAACACTACACATTTGCTACTACTACCACTACGCACAGCGCCATTTTACTTCACGTGTAGGCAGCCAAAACCACAAGGGAGGAAGAAGCAGGATGCTCACATAACCCTAGGCCCCTTTCACACGAGGGTGACGGATTAGGTCCGGATGCGTTCAGGGTGCATTCAGTGAAACTCGCACTATTTTGCAAGCAAGTTCAGTCAGTTTTGTCTGCGATTGCGTTTAGTTGTTCAGTTTTTTCCGCGCGGATGCAATGCGTTTTGATGCGTTTTTCACGCGTGTGATAAAAAACGGAATGTTTACAAACAACATCTCTTAGCAACCATCAGTGAAAAACGCATCGCACCCGCACTTACTTGCGGATGCAATGCGTTTTTCACGCAGCCCCATTCGCTTCTATGGGGCCAGGGCTGCGTGAAAAACGCAGAATATAGAACATGCTCCGATTTTCACGCAACGCAGAACTTATGCGTGAAAAACAACGCTCATGTACACAGACCCATTGAAATGAATGGGTCAGGATTCAGTGCGGGTGCTATGCGTTCATGTCACGCATTGCACCCACGTGGAAATCTCGCTCATGTGAAAGGGACCTAAGAGGAAGTTTGGGGAGGGCTTGCCCTCATCAGCCAATCAGGGGTAGTAGCAGCGCAGGCAGGGAGATGCCTGTTCAGAATGAGCAGATGTCGTTCTGTGCTGTTGATGAGGGTGGAGGATTGTTTGCAGCATGTGACAGAAAATTATTTTACACAGTGTACAGAGGCTCAAGCAAGCATCTATTCTATTGTAACAGGGCAAGTGTAGGAAAAGAATAGAAAGGAGATCAGGGAAAGCATTGAGGGAGTGAGGGCTGGGCTCACTGCTTAATACAGCTGCTGCTGCAGCACCTTTCTAACAGTTTTGCATTGCAATCCCAACCACCTGCAAGAAAAAACATCCTGTGTGTGCTTTGTGTCCTTATTTCATCTCTAGTAAAAGCCCTTTTATTCTGCTGAAAAATGTCTCCCAGCTGTGCACTTGGGAGCCGTTTTTTAAGGAGAACAAAAGTGTATTTCCTGGGCATGGAATAAGGACACAAACTAGATACAGGTATGTTTAGAAAGTTTTTGTAATCTTCTTTGGGACACTCCCTTTAAACACATTGCATTATAATGAAAAAGTATTTTATGGCAATAATGCCACTTTTAAATGCAAATTACAGTTACACCCTAGACAGAATATTACCACCTTTCCTGCATCATTATATTGGTGGTTTTGAGGGGGAATAATCACATTACATAGACGTTTGCAATGTGTGTCTTAATAGTGAAGAAAAGTATTTTTTGAACCTGCCTTTTTAAAAGGAAATAACACAGTAGGCAGAAATCTTATCAGTGCCAATACTGCAATATTCCGAAAGTAAATTGTCAGTAGCAAAGAGTGTGTTTGTAGAAGTGGGAGAACATTTAATTGTGCCTCTTGTCTTTAAATTACAAAAAAAAAACACAAAACCACTTTTAAAAACACATTTTTTTTTAATAATCGTTCCATCATTTGTGTGACTATGTACCCAACCTATGACTTTTCATTTAGGCAAATCATAACTTTTCATTATGCCTCATGCTAAAATGCCTGCAATGTGGAAGAGTTCAAAACGAAAGACCTAGGCCTTGCCCTCCAAGAGCCAGAATGCGGGTAGTACCAGCAGCAGCCATCCAGGTAGTAGTTGTAGCGAAAGGCCACAGTTCTTCTTGGCTTCTGGAAGATGCAGCATTTTCCAGGAGATTGTTGACTGGATGGCTGAGTCCTCCTCTCAGTCACAGAAGGATGACGTGGAGACAGGGGCGCACATAGAAATCACTGGGCCCCATGGCAAGAATCTGAATTGGGCCCCCTTGTGAGTGACCCATTGCAAGCCTTAGGGTACGTGCACATCTACTGCAGAGGTTCCAGCAAAAGCCTCCGTTGCAGATTCTAGCAAAAACAAAGGGCAAAACAATCTTGAATGACCGCACTATTGTGAATGGGATCTGGCAGGTGTCAGCAGTGTTTGGCATATGCTGGATCTGGCGATTCTGGTATTCTGCTGGTATGCTTGAATAGAATACCAAAATCTGATGGCAAGTGATTACCTAGCCTTACCCGATGAATTGAGCCCGCTGCTGCTACTTTTTATATAGTGTCATCCTTCTCCATGGACTGTGCCTGCTCCTGCTTCACCTCCTCCCCGATGCTGACTTACCGTTTGTGCTGTGGGCCTGGGGCAGATCTTCACAGCACTAGTCTGGAGTCTGGACTGGTGACGGTGCGGGATCATGTCAGGTCTGGACTGGTCAGTCAGGACACAGTGCGACGCGTGCTGGCAGAGGAACAGGACAGAGACATTTTCCAAAGTGCAGAAACAGAAATCTAAAGGATTTTATCCAGTCACAACGGATGTTTTTCTGACTGCTGCAGAACCTCCTAATACACACCTCAGCCACTACAGAACATCATAGCACACACCTCAGCTGCTGCAGAACCTCCTAATACACACCTCAGCCACTACAGAACATCATAGTACACACCTCAGCTGCTGCAGAACCTCCTAATACACACCTCAGCTGCTTCAGAACCTCCTAATACACACCTCAGCTGCTGCAGAACCTCCTAATACATACCTTAGCTGCTGCAGAACATTATAATACACACCTTAGCTGCTGCAGAACTTCATAATACATACCTCAGCTGCTGCAGAACCTCATAATACACACCTCAGCTGCTGCAAAACTTCATAATACACACCTCAGTTGCTGCAGAACCTCCTAATATATACCTCAGCTGCTGCAGGCAGGCCAACACACAAAAGCACTGCCATGTGCAAGATCTGCAGGATTAAAATACGCTGTAAATGTTCAAAGACAAACGTAGGTACCAGGGCTCTGTTGCAGCAATTCATGAGGTGGCATGATCTTGTGGGAAAATTGAACTGGCCAGCATTCTCAATCGAAACAAGTCTGTCCTCCTTCTGGTCTTTTTTGTGGCAGCCAGCCTGAATCCCCAATCAGTACAGTGTCCTTTTCATCATTAGCTGCTTCTTCTCCTGCTCAGACTCCTCCTCCTCCTTTTCCTGCACTGCATTGTGAGACATCCATAACAGAATCTGTGGATATTGTACACATTCACCATGCAATATTTGAGTCGTCAGTCTGCAAATGTGACACACTGTGCCTTAGCCGAAAATTTCATTGTCTGGGCTCTGGTCTAGGTGGGATGGTGGGACTCCTGGCATGTACATGTTATATGGGCAGGCATTTTGACCCCACTATGGCACATGTTAACCAACAAGCTATTGTTATTTTTTCCATAATACAGTGTTTAAACACCATCTGTCTCCAATAAGGGACAATTTTTGGAAGCTTTGTAATATGAAAATATAACATATTTTCATGAAAATTCCTAAGATACTAAAGGGTGTGTTATACCAACTTTCTGGGCAATTTGAGCAACTTTGGTTCTGGTTTTATCCATTCAGGTCCAAACCAAACTTTTAGAAAAATTCAGCAAACCTGAAACGAACTGAATCGCAAAAGGTTCGCTCATTTCTACGATTTCCTTCCTTGACCACATAATTTCTGATTAGGGCCTTCAAATGGATCCAGAAATTGTCTTGTGTGTTTAATTGGCCTCGTTCGACTGATTTGTGTGCAATTCAAAAAATTCTGGGCTTTTAAAATTATTGTAGGCAATACATCCCTCATGTTTCTACCTTGACTCCACCAATCTCCACTTTGACCCTCAAAGGAATGGATGCCAATAAGTGGACTTCAGAGTCAGAGTCTGTCTTTTTTACTTTAACCCCTTAAGGACTCAGCCCTATTTCACCTTAAGGACTTGGCCATTTTTTGCAAATCTGACCAGTGTCACTTTAAGTGCTGATAACTTTAAAACACTTTGACTTATCCAGGCCGTTCTAAGATTGTTTTTTCGTCACATATTGTACTTCATGACACTGCTAAAATTGGGTCAAAAAAGTTAATTGTTTTGCATAAAAAAATACCATATTTACCAAAAATTTGGAAAAATTTGCAAATTTCAAAGTTTCAGTTTCTCTACTTCTGTAATACATAGTAATACCCCCAAAAAATGTGATGACTTTACATTCCCCATATGTCTACTTCATGTTTGTAGCATTTTGGGAATGATATTTTATTTTTTGGGGATGTTACAAGGCTTAGAAGTTTAGAAGCAAATCTTGAAATTTTTCTGAAATTTACAAAAAAACAATTTTTAGGGACCACTACAGGTCTGAAGTCACTTTGCGAGGCTTACATAATAGAAACCGCCCAAAAATGACCCCATTCTATAAACTGCACCCCTCAAGGTATTCAAAACTGATTTTACAAACTTCGTTAACCCTTTAGGTGTTGCACAAGAGTTATTGGCAAATGGGGATGAAATTTGAGAATTTAATTTTTTTGCCTAATTTTCCATTTTAACCCATTTTTTCCACTAACAAAGCAAGGGTTAACCTCCAAACCAGACTATCTTTATTGCCCTGACTCTGCCGTTTACAGAAACACCCCATATGTGGCCGTAAACTACTGTACGGGCACACAGTAGGGCGTAGAGGTAAAGGTGCGCCGTATGGTTTTTGGAAGCCAGATTTTGCAGGACTGGTATTTTGAAGCCCCCCTGATGCACCCCTAGAGTAGAAACTCCATAAAAGTGACCCCATCTAAGAAACTACACCCCTCAAAGTATTCAAAACGGATTTTACACACTTTGTTAACCCTTTAGGTGTTGCACAAGATTTAATGGAAAATAGAGATACAATTTCAAAATTTCACTTTTTTGGCAGATTTTCCATTTTAATAATTTTTTCCAGTTACAAAGCAAGGGTTAACAGCCAAACAAAACTCATTATTTATGGCCCTGATTCTGTAGTTTACAGAAACTCCCCATATGTGGCCGTAAACTGCTGTACGGCCACACAGCAGGGAGTAGAGTGAAAGGTGCGCCGTATGGTTTTTGGAAGCCAGATTTTGCTGGACTGGTTTTTTGACACCATGTCGCATTTGAAGCCCCCCTGATGCACCCCTAGAGTAGAAACTCCATAAAAGTGACCCCATCTAAGAAACTACACCCCTCAAGGTATTCAAAACTGATTTTACAAACTTTGTTAACCCTTTAGGTGTTGCACAAGATTTAATGGAAACTAGAGATACAATTTCAAAATTTCACTTTTTGGCAGATTTTCCATTTTAATATTTTTTTTCCAATTACAAAGCAAGGGTTAACAGCCAAACAAAACTCATTATTTATGGCCCTGATTCTGTAGTTTACAGAAACACCCCATACGTGGTCGTAAACCGCTGTACGGGCGCGCGGCAGGGCGTAGAAGGAAAGGAATGCCATACGGTTTTTGGAAGGCAGATTTTGCTGGACTGTTTTTTTTGACACCATGTCCCATTTGAAGCCCCCCTGATGCACCCCCAGAGTAGAAACTCCAAAAAAGTGACCCCATTTTAGAAACTACGGGATAGGGTGGCAGTTTTGTTGGTACTAGTTCAGGGTACATATGATTTTTGGTTGCTCTATATTACACTTTTGTGCGGCAAGGTAACAAGAAATAGATTTTTTGGCACTTTTTTTTTTTTGTTATTTACAACATTCATCTGACAGGTTAGATCATGTGGTAATTTTATAGAGCAGGTTGTCACGGACGCGGCGATACCTAATATGTATACAATTTTTTTTATTTATGTAAGTTTTACACAATGATTTCATTTTAAAAACAAAAAAAAGTTTTAGTGTCTCCATAGTCTAAGAGCCATAGTTTTTTTCAGTTTTTGGGCGATTATCTTAAGTAGGGTCTCATTTTTTGCGGGATGAGATGACTGTTTGATTGCCACTATTTTGGGGTGCATATGACTTTTTGATCACTTGCTATTACACTTTTTGTGACGTAAGATGACAAAAAATGGCTTTTTTTACACCGTTTTTATTTTTTTACAGTGGTCACCTGAGGGGTTAGGTCATGTGATATTTTTATAGAGCTGGTCGATACGGACACGGCGATACCTAATATGTATACTTTTGTTTTATTTATTTAAGTTTTACACAATGATTTCATTTTTGAAACAAAAAAAATCATGTATTAGTGTTTCCATAGTCTAAGAGCCATAGTTTTTTCAGTTTTTGGGCGATTATCTTGGGTAGGGTATGATTTTTGCGGGATGAGATGACGGTTTGATTGGTACCATTTTGGCGTACATGTGACTTTTTTGATCACTTTTATTACCTTTTTTGGGAAGTAAGGTGGGCAAAATTTCAATTTTCTCATAGTTTTTATTTTTTTATTTTTATGGCGTTCACCGTGCGGGGAAAGTATCATGACCGTTTTATAGATCAGGTCGTTACGGACGCGACGATACCTAATATGTGAAGTGTATTTTATTTTTTTTATTTTTATTCAGTGATAAATGTGTTTTTTTTTATCTTAACTTTTTTCACTTTTTTTCACTTTTTTTTTACCCAGACCCACTTGGTTCTTGAAGATCCAATGGGTCTGATGTCTGTATAGTACAGTACAGTACAATATATATTGTACTGTACTGTATTTTACTTACACTTTGTCTGAACAGATCTCTGCCTTTAGCACAGATCTGTTCAGCACCATGGACAGCAGGATGCCTGAGACGGCGTCCTGTTGCCATGGGAACCTTCCCCGTCTGCTCAGTACTGGTCAGAACTTCGCAGACGGGGAAGGGTAAGGACGGGGCTGTCTGGGGGCTGTCTGGGGGCTGTCTGGGGGCTCTCTCCCTCTCCCATCGGGGGGCTGCAAAGGCACAGCAGCCCCCTGATGGGAGAGGGAGGGAGCTCCCTGAGCTGTTAACCTTTTCCATACAGCGGTCCGTACAGACCGCTGTATGGAAAGGGTTAAACGGCTGACATCGCATCACCGATGTCAGCCGTTTATACCAGGGTGTCAGCAATGTGCTGGCACCCTGGTATACCCACTAGACGCCAACGATTATTCAAGGGGAGGCGAGCAGGGGATCGCGATCCCGCCTGCTGCACCGCCCGCCTCCCGCACCTCCCGCACTGCCTGCGACACCCCCCCTGCACCACCCGCCCACATAATATCATTCAGGGGTGCAGGGGGGTTAATAAAACTTTATTTAGGGCATTTTAAAGTTTGATCCCCGCAGTCAGAGACCGCGGGGATCAGAATCTGCTAAAAGCGCAGCAAACCGCAGGTCTGAATTGACCTGCGGTTTTCTGCGATCGTCGATACGGGGGGGTCAAATGACCCCCCCGTGCATTGTCACGGGATGCCGGCTGAATGATTTCAGCCGGCATCCCGTTCCGATTAACCCCAGCGGCGCCGGAATCGCGAATTAAAGCCATGACGTACCGGATGATTTGAAGGATATCCCTCCCGTAAAATCTTTGTTCTGTCCTGAGGCCATCACTCCAAAATTGCTGGAAATTCAGGTCAACATAAAACTGCTAATTTGATCTTTTGTTATTATTGGTGGCCATCCATTTTTAAAGACATCCACAACTTTGTTGCAGCCTGTACCACGTGTGCACAGAATAAAACTCCCAAACAGAAATCTGCTGGTCTTCTGCTTTGTTTTCCCATTCTTTAGGCCCCCTGGCAGCACATTGCCATGGACTTTATGACAAACTTGCCTCCTCCTCTGGATGTACAGTTAAATGGGTGGTAGTGGACTGCATTTCTAAATTGTCTTATTTCTTTCCTCTGCCTGTGTTCCCCTCTGCCAGTCAGTTAGCCAAAATGTTCATTAACCACATCTTCCATCTTCATGGGTTTCCTCTGCATATTGTGTCTCATAGGGGAGTGCAGTTCACATCTATGTTTTGGAGGGCAGTTTGTAAACTTCTGGCTGTGGCCTGGGACTTTTTCTCTGCATATCATCCCAATCCATTTGGCAGGTCAAGCGCATCAGTCAGATCCAAATATCTTTACCAGTTCACAAATGCACATCAAGACTGGATTGCTCTGCTTCCATTGGCAGAGTTTTTGCACAATAATTATACTGGTGAGTCTACGGACAAATCTCCTTTTTGAATTGTATATGGCCATCAACTCAGAATTTCCCTTCCTGTTTATGTCTCTTTGGAAAGTACCGGCATCTGATTCTTCAGTGGAAATTTTTTCTCAGATCTGTCAGATGGATAAGCTGATTGTAAGCACAAACCTCCAGGTGATAAAGTCTGTCTTTCTTCTTCAAACATCAAGCTCAAAGTACCATCTTACAAGTTGGTTCCTTGTTTACTTGGTCAATTTGTAGTCCTCAAGAAAATGAACCCTGTCTGTAATAAGCTGTATCTTCCTGGCTCCCTGCAGATACCTAACTCCTTCTCTTCTCAAACCTGTGATATATTAATGGTTTTCCAGAAGTTCTACTCTTACTGTCTCACCAGTCAGTGCTTATAATGTCTATGAGGAAAAAGATATCCTCAATATGAAGAAGGTTCGTGACAAGACTTTTTTCTTAGTGGACTGGAAGGGCTTTGGCCCTGAGGAGAGTCCCTGGAAGCCTCTGGGGAACATTGATTTCCCAGTGCTTTTAAAGAAATTCCTGCAGAGATCCAGCACAAAGAAGAGGGGGCATAAGGGGGGTACTATTGAACTAGTGGTCCATGCCCACCACTGCCCTGCTCTTCCCTGTAGGCACGGACACCATGCTACTCATCCTGCTCTGCCCTGTCCATCATTGTCCCAAATACTGCTGGCATTGCTCCCAGCCATGGCATCTTTTAATGGATGTGCAGGATACGGCCTGCGCATCTTCTGTTAGGACTCCTGGTCTCCTCTAAAGGGCATGTGTGCGCTCACTCTCAGCCTCTAAAAAGGTCAACACATGCACATCCAAATGTGTTCCCAGCCAATGTCTGGATGTCCCTGGGTATTTAAGACACTTTCCCCAGTTGTACAGTGCTTGAGCTTTAGGTTCCTAGTCTCTAATTATCCAGTGAAGGTACAATTTCTGTCTGTCTACTCGTGTACTGAAGTCCTGCCTACCAACCCTGCTTTTTCACAGTATCCTGTTTACCGTATTGCTTTATTGCTGCCTGCATCTACCCCAGACTGGTTTCTCAGATTCACTTGTACACAGCCTGCTTTCACCTTGGACTGTTATCTGACTATGTATTTTGCCTAATCCCTTGGTACTTCACACCGGAGCCTCTGACCTCCATTATTCAGCTGCCAACTACACTCAGACTGTCTCAAGAGGTAGCAGCCTGGTGACTTCCCTGCAGTGAAGTCTATATTCCTGTACAGTGGTTAAAGTGTGAAAACCAGGGAACTGCCAGGATAGCGACCTTACAGTTAGCCCAAAGTCAAACCAGTTAATACAGAGAGCACTTCACAGTGAATACCCACCTCCATTGCACTTAAGGAGCAGAATGTGATAGAACAAAAGCTCCACAAAAGGTATGTTTGTACTAAAAAATAAACAATTTATATCAGTTGATCTGAAAATACTTGAACTATTAAAATATAAAAGTACTCATCCCATATGGTAATGGCATGCATAATGGGGAAAAAAATTAAATGGGTGAATCAGGATTTTTTGGTTATTTCTAATCCCAAAACAAATAGAATAAAAAGTGAGTAAAACAACATACATACCCCAAAATGGTATAAATCATCCCACAAACGTACAGCTCTTACTCTGTAAAATGATATAAATTTGGTATCACTATAATTAAAGATGAGTGAAGTTTTAAAAAATTTGATTTGAACGCTTTGCCAAATTTCTCAAAATAAATTCGGTTAATTTTGAATTAATTAATTGCATGTTAAATCAGGTCTATCCCGGCCTGCAGTTAAAATTGCGGGAGAATGTATCTCGATGTACATCAGTGCGCATTGCACCAACATGCATAGCTACTCCTTTCTGGTAGAGAAACATCATCGTGCAGGCCTCCAACATTCCTAGCTAATCCCTTCTGTTAAACCTAAAGAAAATCATACAACAGCCTTCAGTAAAGCAAAAATAAATAAAAATGCTGCACACGCCTGCAGGAGCTGTGTCCAAATGGCTCTTTAGAGGAACAAAATAAAGACATGAAGATAATAAGACATGGAGACAATAAAGTAGTGGAGGAAAAAAAAGGTTCTTTTAATCTACAGGGTGGGCCATTTATATGGATACACCTTAATAAAATGGGAATGGTTGGTGATATTAACTTCCTGTTTGTGGCACATTAGTATATGTGAGGGGGGAAACTTTTCAAGATGGGTGGTGACCATGGCGGCCATTTTGAATCCAACTTTTGTTTTTTCAATAGGAAGAGGGTCATGTGACACATCAAACTTATTGGGAATTTCACAAGAAAAACAATGGTGTGCTTGGTTTTAACGTAACTTTATTCTTTCATGAGTTATTTACAAGTTTCCGACCACTTATAAAATGTGTTCAATGTGCTGCCCATTGTGTTGGATTGTCAATGCAACCCTCTTCTCCCACTCTTCACACACTGATAGCAACACCGCAGGAGAAATGCTAGCACAGGCTTCCAGTATGCGTAGTTTTAGGTGCTGTCATCTCGTATCTTCACAGCATAGACAATTGCCTTCAGATGACCCCAAAGATAATAGTCTAAGGGGGTCAGATCGGGAGACCTTGGGGGCCATTCAACTGGCCCACGACGACCAATCCACTTTCCAGGAAACTGTTCATCTAGGAATGCTCGGACCTGACACCCATAATATGGTGGTGCACCATCTTGCTGGAAAAACTCAGGGAATGTGCCAGCTTCAGTGCATAAAGAGGGAAACACATCATCATGTAGCAATTTCGCATATCCAGTGGCCTTGAGGTTTCCATTGATGAAGAATGGCCCCACTATCTTTGTACCCCATATACCACACCATACCATCATTTTTTTTTTTGTTCCAACAGTCTTGGAGGGATCTATCCAATGTGGGTTAGTGTCAGACCAATAGCGGTGGTTTTGTTTGTTAACTTCACCATTCACATAAAAGTTTGCCTTATCACTGAACAAAATCTTCTGCGTAAACTGAGGGTCCTGTTCCAATTTTTGTTTTGCCCATTCTGAAAATTCAGTGCGCCGATCTGGGTCATTCTCGTTGAGATGCTGCAGTAGCTGGAGTTTGTAAGGGTGCCATTTGTGAGTAGCTAATATCCGCCGAAGGGATGTTCGACTAATGCCACTCTCCAGTGACATGCGGTGAGTGCTACGCTGTGGGCTCTTGCTGAATGAAGCTAGGACAGCCACTGATGTTTCTTCATTAGAGACAGATTTCATGCGTCCACATTTTGGCAAATCCAACACTGAACCAGTTTCACGAAACTTAGCAAGCAGTTTGCTAACTGTAGCATGGGAGATGGGTGGTCTCGTAGGGTGTCTTGCATTGAAATCTGACCCGGTTACTGCAATGACCCGGTTACTGTGTTCACCAGACATCAACACAATTTCTATCCGCTCCTCACGTGTTAACCTCGGTGACATGTCAATGGCTGTAAACAAAGAGAAACTTGTAAATAACTCATGAAAGAATAAAGTTACGTTAAAACCCTCTTCCTATTGAAAAAACTAAAGTTGGATTCAAAGTGGCCGACTTCAAAATGGCCGCCATGGTCACCACCCATCTTGAAAAGTTTCCCCCCTCACATATACTAATGTGCCACAAACAGGAAGTTAATATCACCAACCATTCCCATTTTATTAATGTGTATCCATATAAATGGCCCACCTTGTATATTGTGGCAGTGCACACACATGCTTTTGAATCCCTTCTGTTAGCTGTACAATAACCATGTAACCATGTGTCACTAATATTCTTAGTTCACACTTCAGTTATTTGGTCAGGTAGTCTCATCATCTAATGTCAGCCAATAGCAGGTGCTGGTCAGACCCACAGAACAGGTGTAGATCTATTCATGATACCTAATCCGAGAGTAGGCTTGGCCCCTGAATTTGGCTCACAAAAACTGATGGAAATAACTGACCAAATAACTGAAGTGTCATAGTTAGGCTACTTTCACACTAGCGTTTCATGGATCCGAAATGCATTTCAAACAGATCCGTCAATAAACTGACTAAACGGAGACAAACGGAAACCATTCAGACGGATCCGTTCAAACGGATCCGTCTGTATTGCGGATCCGTTTGTCACGTTCGTTTCCGTTTTGCCATCCGTTTAGCGGATCCGTTTTGGAATAAGTAGCATCTCTAGGTTCCATCTTCATGTATTTAGAACCCCAGGGTTGACATACTCCTATATTTCTCCAGGGCTATCTTGTTGAAATTCAAAGTTGGTCCGGCTTTGATAATGGACCACACCTTTCGGACTCTTGTACACGACTACATGACCTTAAAGATGTATAGTGTTTGTTAGTGGGCAATATGTCCCTGATCGTCCTTGATCGTGTGTACGGGAGTACAGAGCATCATGATGCTGACCATGTTGTGCCGCAAACTGGGCTATTGTCCCGCACTCATATGATCTATTAGTGCAAGACTATATCCCCGCGGGCAGCTCGAGTTGCACAGAATCATTGTACACTATGATGCTGTGTACTCTTGTGCGCACGATCAATGCTACTACGGGACATATGGCCCGCTCATGGACCGTATGTCTCTTGGGGCATACAGTCCTGTGCAAGAGGCTTTAAAGGGGTTTTCTGATCTCATACAATGGGGGAATACCACTAAAATATGCCCACATTGTCTTATAGGTGCGGGTCCCACTGCTGGTACCCTCACATATATAAGAAAGTGGATGAGGTCGCACTGCGCCGCCGCCCTCCATTCATTTCTATGGGAGAGGCAGGGATTATCGCTTGGTGGTGGACGTACCACAGGAAATTTGTTGTCCTCCAGCCACAGTACTCCCCGCTCCGTTCTCGATATAGGTGCGGGTCCTACCAATGTTACCCACACCTATCAAACAATGGGGGCATATTCAAGCGAAATCCCCCCATTGTCTATGTGAATACCCCTTTTAAAAACTGTATGTCCCTTGCGTGTCCCTTGTGGTAATCACACTAGTTATATTAGAGCGTCATCGGGAAATCATTAAACGGTAAAATTACAATTTATTAATGAATTCCTGATGATGCTGATGGACCGTGACTCCCACAAGGGCTCATATGAAAGGGCACAAGATTGAACAATGAACAAGCATTTGCTTGTTCATGTGCCAATCATAGGGTCTACGATCAATAAAGAGCCATTTGATAGCTCAATATTGATGGTCATGTTATTTACAACATCGGCACTAATGCTGTTTTGATATAAAAACTACCAAGGGTGTTATAATAAACGCACAGTAGTGAGACTGGGGTAGTTTTTATTTCAACACCGCTGTAGTGCCAAGGTTACCCTGTACAGGACAATAAAAAGACAGACACAGTTTGTATAGTAAAGTATAAATAAAGTTTTATTTTTTTAACAATAAAAAACTAAAATAAATATAAACATAAAATCTATAATTGTTGAAAATGGTGAGGGGAGGTGGACTGTCGTGGACTAGATGGTCTGGGGCTGGCGATGGTAGCTCCCCTGTCCTGGCGATCTACTGAGGTGAAACTACGGGCCACAGGAAAGGATGCAGGGCGTAATTGTGGGGTGTGGAGAAAGGAAGGGTCTCATGTAACTAATCGGGCGTCATTGAGTCCATCAAACTGATCATGCTTAGCCCATAATGGTAGTTTGGGCTGCGTTGAAACGCCGACTCCGCCCCCTCCCAGCGGCGAATCAAGTCAGCACCAAACTCCATCTGATGTTGGGCAAACCTTCTAGAGCGTCGGAAACGACCTCTACAAGGTTTGCATAATCAGCTCGATTTGGCCTACCGGATCTCTGCCCGCTCACCAGGGCTCTCAAATTTTGGCGAAAACCTAAGAGCCTCTGATGAGCGGAGGGATTCGGTAGGGGACCCGGATTATCCTGAGCCGATACATGAGGGACAGGAGGGCTGGCGCTGGTGATCTGTTCCGGTTCCGCCTCAGGAGGTTGTTCAGGCTCCCGAGTGACGGTGGCAGTTCTGTAGGAAAAAAATAAGGAAAGTTAGGAATTGTTCTTTAAATAAAACATCCATGTTCTATGCTATGTCTACCGTATACCATAGGGGACTGGCCAAAACAGGGGAGCCAAACACTCCGCTGTCTCAGACAGCCCCTTACACTCAGACGGAGAGAACAGTTGTCCCTCTGACCGTGGGGACTGGCCAAAACAGGGGAGCCAAACACTCCGCTGTCTCAGACAGCCCCTTACACTCAGATGGAGAGAACAGTTGTCCCTCTGACTGTAGGGGACTGGCCAAAACAGGGGAGCAAAACACTCCGCTGTCTAAGACACCCCCTTACACTCAGACGGAGAGAACAGTTGTCCCTCTGGAACGACCCTAATAATAAAATGATTAAAAAAATTATTCCAACAGGAGCTATAATCCCCCCGAGTGCCATAAACACCCCCAGAGACAGCAGCCCCGCATAGTGCCAGCAGCCCCCCCATAGTGCCAGCAGCCCCCAACAGTTACATCAGCCCCCCAGTTCCAAACAACCTTCCCACAGTGCCCTCAGCCCCCCAAATGCCAGCAGCCCCCACAGTTCCAGCTACACATACCCCCGCAGTGCCGTAAGCACTGCACAGTTCCAGCCACAAACACCCCTGCAGTGCCAGAAGCACTGCATGCGCAGTTCCTGACACAAACACCCCCGCAGTGCCAGCAGACCCCCCAATTCCAGCCACACACCCCCCCGCAGTGCCAGCAGCAACCACAGTTCCAGCCACATAAACCCCGCCAGTGCCAGAAGCACCGCACAGTTCCAGCCACAAACATAATCGCAGTGCCAGCAGACCCCCCCCAGTTCTAGCCACACACCCCCCCAGTGCCAGAAGCCCCCCCAGTGCCAGAAGCCCCCCATAAAGGCAGCCCCCACCACCAGTGCCAGCAGCCCCCACTGTTCCAGACACACACACCCCTTCCCAAGTGCCAGCAGCCCCCCCCAGAAATAGATAGATAGATAGATAGATAGAAAAAAAAGAAAGATAGACAAACAGACAAAACTTCACTTACCAGTCTCACCAAGTCGACAATCCAAAATGGCCGACGATGAGGGGGAGGGACAGGAAGTTACTGGGCATGCGCAGAGACGTGAACGGTTTCTAACGGATCTGTGTCAAAGCGGAGCCAAGACAAACCGATCCGTCCCCATTGACTTTCATTGTAAGTCTGGACGGATCCGTTTGGCTCCGCACGGCCAGGCGGACACCCGAACGCTGCAAGCAGCGTTCGGGTGTCCGCCTGCTGAGCGGAGCGGAGGCTGAACGCTGCCAGACATACGCATCCACTCAGAATGCATTGGGGCCGTACGGATGCGTTCGGGGCCGCTTGTGAGAGCCTTCAAACGGAGCTCACAAGCGGAACCCCGAACGCAAGTGTGAAAGTAGCCTTAGCGCCAGGTCTCATTTATCGACTTGGACTGAACTGAAGTTTCAAGTAGTGGCCCCGTGACGGAGTGGGGAGGGTGTCTGAAGTAAGGTTGTGTTGACGTCACTGTTTATTTTTCCCTTCTTCTCATCCGCCAGAAGAACAGCCCAAAAAAATTGTATTCTGTATTTTGAGCATCCTCCTTAACACGGTCAGTATTTGGTCAGCATTTGATCAGTATTTGTAGGACAAAAACAGGAGTGGGTCCAAAACAGAGATAAAATGTGATGGAAATATGTGCATCTGTTCTCTGTTTCTGACCAATCCTGCTTTTGACTTCCAAATCATGACCAAATCCTGATACAAAATACTGACCGTGTTATAGAGGTCTCAGGCTCAATTTGCATGCGTTTTGGCCATTTGTGTCTGAAATTGGTTTTATATAGATGGAAAAAAAGTCCTGTATGCAGGACTTTAATAACTTTAATATAACACGGTCAGTATTTGGTCAATATTTTGCATCAGTATTTCATCAGTATTGGTAAGGCAAAAGTAGGAGTGGGTCCAAAACAGAGATAAAATGTGATGGAAATATTTGCATGTCTTCTATACTTTCGACCCATTCCTGCTTTTAGCTTCCAAATCAGGATCAAATCCTGCTGCAAAATACTGACCATGTGATAGAGTGCTTATGGACACTCAAACAACAGGACCTGTTTTTTGTTTTTTTTAACGGATCATAAGAACTGAAATATAAACAGTGATGTCAACACGGCCAAACAGGGACACTAGTGGTCTCGTGACAGACTGGTAAAGGTGAAAACAACATGAAGAGTCACAATAGTGGCCTCATAACAGAGTGGTGAGGGTGGCCACAGCATGAAGAGCCAAAATAGTGGCCATGGAACAGAGTGGTCAGAGTGGCAAAAACATGAAGTCACAATAGTTACCCTGGAACAGTGTGCGAAGGAGGCAACAGCTGTAACAGTAACAGCACAAGATGGTGGCAGATCACAGTAGGAGCAGATGGCAGTAGAGACAGCAGGTGTGTGACATCAGGCGACTGGCAGCAGCACATGGGCAGAAGTAACGGGCTTTTGTCACAATGTTCTGGTGTGGAAGCACACTACATTCAGATCATTACTGCCAGAATGATCTAGTCTGTTGCATCAGGCACCGGTGTCTGGAAATCCTGGCTGATCCACATCTGATTCATCTTTAGAAAGTTTAGTCTCTCAACATTTTGTGTTGAAAGGCAAGTTCTCTTTGGGGTAACTATGCCACCCGCTGCACTAAACACCAGCTCTGATGCCACACTACTGTCTAGGCAGGAAAGTTTGCCCAGGGCAAACTCTGCCAGTTGCGGCCACAATTCAAATTTGGCTGTCCAGTAGTCCAGGGGATCTGGGGTGACAGGGTGCAGTCCAAGTATGCCATCACCTGCTGGTTAAGGTTCTGCTCTATGTCCTGCTGCTGGTGTGTGGTTTCTTCAGTAGTTCTACAGATTAAGTATAAATGGTGCAGCAGGTGACCTAGATGAACTAGCCCATATATTAGACCGTCTGTTGGCGCTGAGTCTGATGCACAGTAAGTCTATGTATAACAGAACAGATTAAGTGTGAATGGCATAGCAGGTGAACTAAATAAAAACGCCTATATATTAGACCACCTATTTAAGCTGAGTCTGATGCAGAGCAAGTCTATGTAGAATAGAACAGATTAAGTATGAATGGTACAGAAGATGAACTAGATGAACACCTCCCGACGAAGCTGAGGTTTATATGGTTTCCATGAAATTGGAATGTGGAAGGGCACTCACTAAATGGGAAAAATTTATAAAATTGCATAGATATATCCACTTGGACAATAAGATAAAACAATGATGATGATAAAATAATAAAATGTAATGGCGCAGCAATATCAAACACCAGACATGAAGACAAATGTATGTGCAATCTTAAATACGCTGCCTGATGATTGCACAAGCCTAATGATAAACAACCCGCTGAATAGGATCTAGACAAAAGCTGAATTAGAAGTCCACACTCAATCTACATAACAACTGAATATAAAACAACATTTAAATGTGAAAATGCATATGTAGATATCCATTTGCCGTATTTGCGTTTTTTTATGCGGTTTTTCTCTGCGCATTTTTAATCATAATTTTATATAAAAAAAAATTTTTATAAAGTGATTTTCATGCAATTTATGCAAATATAACTGTATAGGAACTTCTATATATATGTTTATTAGGAGTGGTGAAGGAATGTGGGATTTATTTTTGGAATAATGGATCCAGTTCCAGGATCTTTGGATAACCTGTATTATCCCAGATATGGCGGGATATATAAAGCCCTCACAAGTAATCCAGTTTGATAGACACTGATGAAGGGGTGTAGACCCTGAAACGCGTTTGGTGCTGATACTGGACTTTTTTGCTGATGAAACAACTTATGGAAACCTGATGCTACATTCCCGTAGATACCTGTACCTCTACAGCTAATGAGAGCGGAGGCGGAGGGAAAGTAGGACCCAGGATACCGAGGACGTTCTCCAGGAAGCGGCTGCAGAGTCACGTGGGACGCTACGTCTGACTCTGAAACCACGCGGGACGCCGCGCAAGGTAAAGCCGCACTGAATGCCGTGCCGGGCAGTCTGAAAGAAGGAGCCTCTACAGCAGTGGTTCTTAACCTTGTTGGAGGTACTGAACCCCACCAGTTTCATATGCGCATTCACCGAACCCTTCTTAATTGGAAAAATTAAATAGGATTTTTTCAAATTCAAAACATAGGTATATATTTATACATAGGTGCACAAAGTGAATAAAACCATTAAAGAACAAAACCATTAAGAACAAAGAACAAAACCATTAAAACATGATTTTCACACAAAAATAAAAACATAATAATGAATATTTACTGCAAATCAGTGTGACTTCTGCTGTTGTCTTTCAGAGACCAGGTCAGAAATGCGCGGCTTTACCTTGGCAAGTGCCACTCTCATGTCATTTTCGCAACAAAGTCTGTTCCTTTTCTTCGTTTTTATGTCCAGCATCCTTGAAAAGGATTGCTCGCAAAGATATGTTGTAACAAACGGTATGAAAAACTCCAGAGCTTTCTTAGCAATAACAGGGTACGTTACCATTTGTTGACACCAAAACGTTGAGAGTGTTGTTGTTCTGAAGAGTTGCTGTTGAACGTGGCTCTGCTGAAGTTCAATAATTTCATCGAGGTATTCATCATTGACATCTGTTGTCTCAACACTAAATGTGAACGGCTGTCTCACCCATGCTGGATATGACTCTCTTGTAGGGGAGTATCCATCAAGAGACGTTGCAAGCTCATCTAAGTGCGTGGCAATTGCTTGCTTCAGTTCCATGGGTACAGAAATGTCTCCGATTCCAGATACATCTTCGATCTTACTTACACAGTCGTCTAGCAGGGGAAAGTTTGCGAAGTTATCGTTCTCTATTCGTCGTTTCCATAACGGTAGCTTTTTTTGAAAAGCCTTCAAGTTTTCTTCCGCTTCGATGATGTTGACTCCACCGCCCTGCATCTGTTGATTGAGATGATTTAGAGCTGCAAAGATATCAGTCATGTACACTAAAATGAGAATGAACTCAGAATCTTTGAAGCAATCTGCATGACAATGTTGATGCTCTTGCAAAAACAGGGCTAATTCCACACGCACGGCAAAAACACGATTCAACACCTGTCCCCGGGATAACCACCGAACGTTGGAATGGTACAGAAGTACCTCCAATTCAGATCCCATTTCTTTACACAGCTCCCTGAAGATGCGGTGCCTCAGAGCACTATTTCGCACATAGTTCACACATTCCACTACAATTTTTAATACTTCTGCCAGTTTTGGAGGCAAGGTTTTTGTTGCCAATGCATGCCTATGCAGAATACAATGCGTAACAATGATGTGTGGTGCATCGGCTTTCACTAGCGCACCAAAACCAGACTTTCTTCCCAGCATGGCTGGAGCTCCATCCGAACAAACTGCAGAAACCATATCCCACGAAAGATTGTTGTCTTTGAAGAAGTCATCCACAAGTTTCTTCACATCGGCTGCCTTAGTTGTTGTAAGAGGCTTACAAAATAAAAACTCTTCCTTTATCACGTCGTCTTTCACATAGCGCACGAATACTGCAAGCTGGCTTAGATTGGAGACGTCTGTGGTCTCGTCGAGTTGAAGGCTGAATTTTGCCTGGCTTGAAATCAGATCTGCAACTATTTGAGCCAAGATGTCTTTGCTCATGTCCTCTATTCTGTCGCTGATGGTGTCATTTGAAAGAGGAATTTGGGATAACTTAACTTCAGCCGCTTTTCCCAGCATGATATTCGCCATCTTCAACACAGCTGGTTTTATGAGTGTTTCACCAATGGTGTGGGGTTTGCCCTGCTTTGCGATCAGGTAAGCAACTTCGTACGATGCTATGAGGATCGGTTTGTTGATGGGTACAAAGCCGAGAACAGGCAGACTAGCCTTTTCATCGAATCTGGCTCTCCTCACCTTGAATTCAGCGAGCGTTGTGTTCTTGTATTTTCCATCTCCATGCAGCTTAAGGAAGTGTTCTCTTAGTTTTGCCGGTGCTAGACTAGAATTGCTCAACTTGGCATTGCAAATCATACAGTTAGGACGCTGACTCCCATCACGTTCCATTATACATGTGAATCCATATTGTACATATTCGTCCGACCACTTTCTTTTTTTGCTCGACATAGTTAGTATGAAGGGATAGGCCAAGCGATGTTGCGTGATCACCTGCAGCCAATGATGGACAAGCGGGGCGAGTCGGGTGTGTGTCTTGACCTCCAAGGCCGGACAGGGGATACAAAGCAGCCCTGGAAAAAAAATCTATGTCAGCCCCATAAATCACTGCGCCTAATATACTACTGCCCCCCCCCCTCTCCACTATCTAATACACTGCTGCCCCCTCCCCACCACCCCCAATACACTGCTGAACACCCTCCCACCCCCCTAATACACTGCTTATCCCCTCCCACCCCCTAATAAACTGCTGACCCCCCTCCCAACCTCCTAATACACTACTGACCCCCAGCCTCCCAGCCACCCCAATACACTGCTGACCCCCCAGTCCCTCAATACACTGCTGACCCCCTCCCAAAACAATCCCAGCCCCCCTAATACAATGATGACCCCCTTCCCAGCCCCCCTAATTCACTGCTGACCCCCATCCTTGCCACCCTAATACACTGCTGACCCCCACCCTCCCAGCCCCCCCCCCAATACACTGCTGGCCCCTCCAATACAATGCTGACCCCTTAAATACAATACACAATAGGTCCTCCAAGCCCCTTTACTCTTACCTGTAGTACAACAGGTCAGCTTAGCTCAGTGATGCCGGTGTCTGTGTGCAGGAGGGACAGGATGCCGCCGCCACCATGCTGTGCAGTCACTAGATCCGCCGCCGCGCAGCCGCCGGATATGACGTCATGTCGTCATATGCCGCTCACATCCGGCGGCTGGCGAAAGCAAAATCATTGCGCTCGCTCGGCTCTTCTGATCATGAGCCGTAGCGGGCGCAAAAGGAGTCTGAGTAACAGGAAATAAATATTTTCCTGTCTTGTGGCAGCCACCTATCAAAGCGGCCCCCCAGGGCCGGCGGCCGAACCCGCGAGACTGACTCACCGAACCCCTGGGGTTCGATCGAACCCAGGTTAAGAACCACTGCTCTACAGTATACAGCCGGAGAACCCAGGAGCGGTAATGTACCACACTAGCGCTACTAATACTGTGTACCTGAATTGAGGGGATTTATATCCCTTACTCACTATATTAACACCATCTTTGCTGTCCACCTATTACCATCTGGATTCTATTTATGGGACACAGCAGGTCTGTGTAAACTGTGAACTATACCCTACCATCTGACAGTTATATAATTGTGGACTATCATTTACACTATTGTTCTCTATAGAAAGTGTGGACTTCTAATTCAGCTTTTGTCTGGATCCTATTGAGCGGGTTGTTTATCATTAGGCTTGTGCAATCATCAGGCAGCGTATTTAAGATTGCGCATACATTTGTCTTCCAGTCTGGTGTTTGATATTGCTCCGCCATTACATTTTATTATTTTATCATCATCATTGTTTTATCTTATTATCCAAGTGGATATATCTATGCAATTTTATAAATTTTATAATTTCTCCCATTTAGTGAGTGCCCTTCCACATTCCAATTTCATTTAGCTTTTCTTGGGACGGGCGAGTCCAGTGAAGTGTGCAACTATTTTATTGTACCCAATTGGTGAGCCACCGAACACACACAACCTATTATATGGTTTCCAATTTCTTTGCCCAGACTCATAACTTTGTATATTGAGGCTTTTTTCCTTGGTTCTATATTGAACTAGATAAACACACCTGTATATTAGACCACCTGTTGAGACTAAGTGGTGCACAGTAATTTTATTTATAACAGAACAGATTAAGTATGAATGGTGCAGCAGGTGAACTAGATAAACGCGCCTATATATTAGACCGCCTGTTGATGCTACGTCTAATGCACAGAGTCTATAAATAACAGAACTGTATAACTGGTGCGACAGATGAACTAGATAAACACACCCATATATAAGACCACCTGTTGACAATGAATCTGACGAACAAAGAGTCTATGAATAACAAAACAGATTAAGGCCTCATTCACATAACCGTATGTATTTTGCAGTTCGCAAGAAACGGATCCGCAAAATATACGGATGACGTCCGTGTGCATTCCGTATTTTGCAGAATGGAATAGCTGGCCCCTAATAGAACAGCACTATCCTTGTCCATAATGTGGACAATAATAGGACATGTTCTATTTTTTTGTGGAATGAAAATACGGACATACAGAAACGGAATGCACATGGAGTTACTTCTGTTTTATTTGCGGACCCATCAGCTCCCTTTGTGCCATCAGCCCCCCTCATGAGCCCCCCAGTGCCATAATCTCCCCCATGCCATCAGCCCCCCCTCAGTGCCACAATCAGCCCCCTTCAGTGCCATCAGCCCCCCCCAGTGCCATCAGCCCCCCCCCTCAGTGCCAACAGCCCCCAGTGCCATCAGCCCCCCAGTGCCATAATTTCCCCCCATGCCATCAGCCCCCCCTCGGTGCCATCAGCTCCGTCAGTGCCATCAGCCCACCATCAGCTCCGCCCAGTGCTATAATCTCCCCATACCATCAGCCCCCTCTCAGTACCATCAGCTCCCTAAGTGCCATCAGCCCCCTCTCAGTGCCATAATCTTTCTCAGTGCCAGTGCCCTCTGTACCATCCCTGTTAACTGTGACACTTTCAGTTCCCCATACCTCTATTTCCTTCACAGTGCCTTGCCATAGTATACCCCCCTACCCATACAGAATGCTGAATGAGCACAGCATTTACACTCGACTATGGACTGACTAACTGCAGGATTTACACTAGACTATGGACTAACTGCAGCATTTACACTAGATTGTGGACTGATTTACTGCAGCATTTAAAGCAGACTATTGACTGACTACAGCAATTTCACTAGACTGTGGACTAACTGCAGAGTTTATACTAGACAGAGGACTAACTGCAGCATTTACACTAGACTATTGACTGATTGACTACCGCAATTTCACTAGACTATGGCCTAACCGCAGCATTAACACTAGACCATGGACTGACTGACTGCAACATTTGCACTAGACCATGGACTCACTGATTGCAGCATTTACATCAGACTATGGACTGACTGACTGCAGATACAGTCAGGTCCATAAATATTGGGACAGCGACACAATTCTAAATTATTTGGCTCTATACACCACCACAATGGATTTGAAATGAAAAAAACAAGATGTGCTTTAACTGCAGACTGTCAGCTTTAATTTGAGGGTATTTACATCCAAATCAGGCGAACGGTGTAGGAATTACAACAGTTTGCATATGTGCCTCCCACTTGTTCAGGGACCAAAAGTAATGGGACAATTGGCTTCTCAGCTGTTCCATGGCCAGGTGTGTGTTATTCCCTCATTATCCCAATTACAATGAGCAGATAAAAGGTCCAGAGTTCATTTCAAGTGTGCTATTTGCATTTGCAATCTGTTGCTGTCAACTCTCAAGATGAGATCCAAAGAGCTGTCACTATCAGTGAAGCAAGCCATCATTAGGCTGAAAAAACAAAACAAACCTATCAGAGAGATAGCAAAAACATTAGGCTTGTCCAAAACAACAGTTTCGAACATTCTTAAAAAGAAGGAACGCATCAGTGAGCTCAGCAACACCAAAAGACCCGGAAGACAATGGAAAACAACTGTGGTGGATGACCGAAGAATTCTTTCCCTGGTGAAGAAAACACCCTTCACAACAGTTGGCCAGATCAAGAACACTCTCCAGGAGGTATGTGTATGTGTGTCAAAGTCAACAATCAAGAGAAGACTTCACCAGAGTGAATACAGAGGGTTCACCACAAGATGTAAACCATTGGTGAGCCTCAAAAACAGGAAAGCCAGATTAGAGTTTGCCAAACGACATCTAAAAAAGCCTTCACAGTTCTGGAACAACATCCTATGGACAGATGAGACCAAGATCAACTTGTACCAGAGTGATGGGAAGAGAAGAGTATGGAGAAGGAAAGGAACTGCTCATGATCCTAAGCATATCACCTCATCAGTGAAGCATGGTGGTGGTAGTGTCATGGCGTGGGCATGTATGGCTGCTAATGGAATTGGTTCTCTTGTATTTATTGATGATGTGACTGCTGACAAAAGCAGCAGGATGAATTCTGAAGTGTTTCGGGCAATATTATCTGCTCATATTCAGCCAAATGCTTCAGAACTCATTGGACGGCGCTTCACAGTGCAGATGGACAATGACCCAAAGCATACTGCAAAAGCAACCAAAGAGTTTTTTAAGGGAAAGAAGTGAAATGTTATGCAATGTCCAAGTCAATCACCTGACCTGAATCCGATTGAGCATGCATTTCACTTGCTGAAGACAAAACTGAAGGGAAAATGCCCCAAGAACAAGCAGAAACTGAAGACAGTTGCAGTAGAGGCCTGGCAGAGCATCACCAGGGATGAAACCCAGCGTCTGGTGATGTCTATGCGTTCCAGACTTTAGGCTGTAATTGACTGCAAAGGATTTGCAACCAAGTATTAAAAAGTGAAAGTTTGATTTATGATTATTAGTCTGTCCCATTACTTGTGGTCCCTTAACAAGCGGGAGGCACATATGCAAACTGTTGTAATTCCTACACCGTTTACCTGATTTGGATGTAAATACCCTCAAATTAAAGCTGACAATCTTCAGTTAAAGTACATCTTGTTTGTTTCATTTCAAATCCATTGTGGTGGTGTATAGAGCCCAAAATTTTAGAATCATGTCGATGTCCCAATATTTATGGACCTGACTGTATTTCACTAGACTATAGACTGGCCATCAAGTTGTACAAATGGCAACTCATTAGAGGCGAGTGACAGTCACAGACAGGGATTGATCTCAGAGACATCTTCATTTCTACAGCTATGTTAAATTATAGGGGGCCCCCATCAGATTTTCTGCCTCCCTGTCTCAGTGTGTGCTGGGTTCCCAACGTCATTTGTGTCTTTTTGCTTATAATGTACCCTAACGGTCAACATTTTTACGGACACAATGAAAAAAAAAGAGCTATAACTACAGTATGTAATTTACAAATACTGCCAATACTTCTAGGGATTATCCATCATTTTATACTGTAGACAATTGACAACTGCTGCATGCTGTAGCTTCGCTCATTCCTTCATTTATTCAGATAGCATTAATCATAGATCTAAGGCCGAGTTCACACGAACGTGTGTGATCCTTGGCCGTATTGCGGGCCGCAATACACAGCCACAGTTCCGTGTGCATTCCGCATCACGGATGCGGACCCATTCACTTCAATGGGTCCGCAAATCCGGAATCGCGGAACGGCCGCACAGGACGGGACCCCTCGGAAGCACTACGGAGTGCTTCCGTGGGGTTACGTCCCGTACTTCCGTTCCGCAAAAAGATAGAACATGTCCTATCTTTTAGCGGAACGGGCGGATCGCGGACCCATTAAAGTAAATGGGTCCGCAATCCGATGCGGCTGACCTACGGCCGGCGATCGTGCACGGTCACAGGTCACACACGTTCGTGTGAACTCGGCCTAAGCAATAACAACAGGAACTTCACAATAAAGAGAATAGTGAAAAATAACATGTTTGAGCTGTGACTGAGTATTTCAGAAGGTGGATCTAAGAATAAACAAGCTGTACAGGGCAACTGTTTCTCACAGAAATGTAAGAAGGTTCTTTCCTCCCTTTTAGGCATAGTTCACACGATCGGTTTTTTTGCGAGTGTACGGACCGTTTTTTTGTGTTCCGTACTGTATATACCATACTGAAAAACGGAACGGAAAAACAAAACGGAAACACAACGGAACTCAAAAATGGAACAACGGATCCGTGAAAAACGGACCGCAAAAAACTATAAAAGCCATACGTTTGTGTGAACTAGGCCTTACTTGGTGCTAAAACTGTCTTCCATACATAGTGTATTGTACGTATCTCCACCAGTTTGGGATGGTTTGCTGTATAGATTACTGATTAGATTAGTGAGCTCACAATGCATGGGAAATACTTACATAAAGAATGCTTATGACACTATAACAATTAAAGCAGTCATACCAGTTACAAACATGCATTGGTAACCCGAAGGCACTGTTTTTATTGTGTTTAATGCAACCACGAGACTCCAGAGCTTCTCCTGCTATCTTGTAACTAGATAAGGTGACATATAATATATATGTAAGGTGACTTGATAACATGATATCTGCTTAGATTTTTGTATGTGGTATTGGTTTTTGGGTTAATCAGATCTTCAAAACAAAGAACTGTATGTACCTCCATGTAAACTCAGATGCATACACTTTAGGGCACCATAGAAGTCTAATGGTGCTGGATTACACCTGTGTAAAACTTTCTAAGTTATAGAACTGTTATACGATGTGCACATAAATAATAAACTGTAGTATCACTTATTCTGCCATACCTTTTTATTACTATTATTTCTATAACGATGATTTACTTCCTTTTGATAAAAAACTACTTATATCATTCTACAGGTACCGCATGCATAAATCTCGCATGTACAGCCAGTGCGTTCGAATGCGTCATCTGTCGCAAGAGTTTGGTTGGCTACAAATCACGCCTGAGGAGTTCCTCTGTATGAAAGCTCTTCTCCTCTTCAGCATTAGTGAGTATTGCAGTATGACACATAGAGTCATAAGAAGATTAATGTACTGGAATCTGCCAACTTAGTTTGCTTCACTGTGTTCTCCCCATAGTGAATTAATAAAGTATTACCTTTTAATACAAATGATGGATGAATTTCCATAAAAATAAATGGAAATACAATATATGTTTGCAAAAACATAGGAATTTTGAGTTTACTTGTTTTACTTATTAAACTAAGCATAGTGTCATATAATGCTTGCAGAGACACTTAAAGCATTACCCTTCTTTAGTTAAACTGTTGCTATAATTAGCAGAAAAGTTAGTTTGGGTACATATGCAAATACGTTTTTTGACCACTGATCGTGGGTCCTTTCACCTTGGTGCACCATTGTTCCTTCCCTCTTCTCACTAAGCTCCTCCTAACCCTTGGTTATTGACAGGGACAGGCTCCTGGAAACTGCTTTCTCCTGAACATTTAATCTTACGTATGTGCCATGTGCCATAATTTTAGTGAAATCACAGTATATTGTATTATTCCTGCCCTGGAGAGAAGAAGTGTACTGCACTTACTCTGCAAATTGGGCGCACGGCGCACATGCCAGGTTATGGGGCAATAAGAGAGTATTTCTCAAAAGGATGGGCTTAGTGAGCAGATGACAATAATAATGATGCACTGAAGGGACCCATCCTCAGTGTTCCGAACGCACTGGCATATGTTCCAACTGATATTTATAGTTAATTTTATCTAAGGTAGCGCTTTAAATGTCTCTGCAGGCACTACATGACACTATACTTAGTTTAATAAGAACATGGTGATGGACTCCCCTTAGGATAGCACATTTTTGAGAAGCCAATGTGCAGTTAGAAATCAGAAAAGGATGATAAGACAGAAAAAGTGCACGTGCATGTATGGAACTTCGAAGTCATGCAAGGGTCAGCTACTAAGGTGCTACTGTTGGCAGTACCAGAGGATCCTCTGGTGGGTCCAGGCTCTAATACCATAGTGGACCCCAAAGGTCCAGTACAAAAAATCTGTTTGGCTGCCTTTGAAGCCAGTCATTTGTCACTAGAGACTATTTCTTTGATTCAAAATCTATTAGACTTTATTGATTATATGGGGGTTGGGTTTCAAGAACTATTTCCACTGGTGGGCCCAAGAAACCCCAGCCTTCTGCTGACTGATGGATATGATAACAAGAAGGGTTACAATGTTCTCATTATATTCATTGTTTATTTTCTGGCACATTAATCTCTGAAGACCTGTGTTTTTTGGATGCTACTTGACTATTAATGTTTTGCAGTACCCTCAACTCAATTCATCTCAATGCTTTAATGTGTACATTCAGATATTAAACCAGTGGATTATTTCTTTTATCTGCTTTCCAGTTACATAAATGGAATGTGCATATAATTTCAGGAAAGCAAAAGTCCACTGTACAATTTGTTCTTCTTACTATCTTTATTTTTGCCAAGAAAGCGGATTCATATAAAGCCTTGTGAAGTAGTTCTCTAAAAGAGACCCTTGTGTGTGGTATCAGGAATTGAAACACTCTACAGAAATTGTGTTGTAGAGATAGAACTGGACTACAAAAACTGAACTTTGTTTATTCAAATGCATGCATATCAATCCCTATTTCCCATGAGGACCAGAATTTACATATCCCAGATAAACACAGATGGACCAACCTCTTAGCCATCTAAACTGAGAAGAACATACAGCTTTCTTGCCCAAGTAAGGCTTGAACCCATGGCTCTAATGGCTCAAATGGCTCAACAACATTACAAACAAATGAGTCTCTAGTTGCAGCCTCTGCATATTGTTAATGTAAACTATATTGCACTTGCCGATGGAGATGGAGTCGACTAGGTTTTGGTTGTCAAAAACAGTATTCAATGTTCTCTCGTCCTTTGTTCTTCTTCTTTACAGTAGACTGTGTTTGCCAGCTTCCCTCATTGGTCTTCTTTTCAAATTCATATAGCTTTGTGTCTTGGTGTACATTACACAGCTCACCACCGCCAAGCACTACCATGACATGTTATATATCAAAAAGCAACATCAAATGTAATTGTTTCAAGTCCTCTCCGTTTTTTTTTTCCACTTAGAACCTTATATGACTTTTGGTAAATTAATGTATATTTGTCACCCATTCTTAGTTCCTGTGGAAGGTCTAAAGGATCAGAAGTGTTTTGATGAACTGCGGATGAACTACATCAAAGAGCTAGATCGTGTCATCTCCTGCAAGAGAAGCAACCCAGCATCCAGTTCACGGAGATTTTTCCAGCTCACCAAACTTCTGGATTCTGTGCAGCCGGTGAGAGTATTATTCCTTGAAATTTAAAAATGCTTCTACGCTATTTTAGTAAAAGCAGGTATCTAACACAGCCTAATAGGTTTCTAATCAAATTGCACAAAAGAAGTATGTAAATTGTCTACTGTCCAGCAGAAGTGTATTCCCTAGTAGATTTTATTGAGATATTCAGAAAGGGTACAGTAATATAGTAAACACTTTTAATGGCAACCAGTATGATCACACCATCAAATTAAAGCTGCTACAGAGACAAAGACACAGCGGAAGTTTACTGCACTTTATTTTAGGCACATTATAATATTCTATAGTTGATCCGAAATAACCATCACTGCAAGTAACCATGTCATGAGCACTGCAAAAAGTTTAGAAACACATTCCCCATTTTATATGTGCACACTTTGTGGTACTTCTTGCATATATAGATTTTTTTTATTTATAGTTCTCATTAGGGTTGAGCAAATCGAGCTTCTGATCATAGATCCAAAATTGATTAGTTAAAAAAAACGTTGTAACGTTTCCATACCGCATTTGTAATGTATTTGCTCCATGTAGGAAAACTTTGTCTCATCTGAAGTTGCTCCAGACTTCGGTATATGACTTCGGTATTACTTATCTGTGGAATTGACATTTTTAAATAGGAATCCGAAGTCGGCTTCGGTACAGCATTGCAAACAAAGTTTTTTACCGAATCGACTTTGGATCTATGATCAGAAGCTCAATTTGCTCAACCCTAGTTCTTATCATGGCTATCATTATTAAAGGGATTGTGTAATTGGTTAATGTTGATGACCTATCTTCAGCTGTTTGAAGGGGTATTCACTTGAATAGGACAAGCCTGTACTGCCTCTACAAAAGAGACGACACACAGGTAATTTTGAAGAGAAAGTAATGCTTGCACGAATGCTGCTACCCCTTCAAACAACAAAGGGTGTGAATACCGGGAGCTAGACCCCTGCTTATCTGCTATTGATGAACCTAGGATAAGTCATCAGTATTAACCCAATACACAACTACTTTAAAAGGCATCTGTCAGCAGATTTGTACCTATGAAACTGTCCGGCCTTGTTACATGTGCCGTTAGCAGCTGAAGGCTGTGTTGGTCCCATGTTGATATGTACCCGTATTGCTGAGAAATATGATGTTTTAATATATGCAAATAAGCCTCTAGGAGCAAGGGAGTATTGCTGTTAATCCTAGAGGCTCAGCTCTCTGTTAAAGTGCTGCACCCTATGCACTTTGATTGATTGGGCCTGGCATGATGGTAATGTTTTCACTGCCTGGCCTTGTCAATCAAATTGAGAAGGGAGCAGCAGTTGCATAGAAAGCTGAGCCTCTAGGAATAACGGCAACTCAATTCAAACATGTCACTTCTGTGACCTTCTCTGCAGTCCCTGATTCCCAGAGTATTTCCCGGTTCATGTAACCTTAATGAGTTTCCAAAATATAGACTTAAAGACACCGTGAGCAGTATTTCTTATCAGGCAAAATTAAATTAAATAAGAATTGTTTCCATCTTCAGCTGCATATATACAGTACATTAGATATGGCCAAAGATTCTACTACACCATCAGGATTCATAAATGATCCAATATCTATAGAGTCATTCTACTGTAATCGGGCCACAGATGTTGGGGGAAACAGTCAGAAGATTTGCTACTAAATACACCAGAATTCTGTCTCAATTTGTGCCATCTCGCATACATGTCTTCATCCCGATTTTTGTGTGTGTTTTAGATACCTTTTCTACCTTCCTAGACAGATTTGAAACTGTCTAGAAAAGAGGTGGGAATAGGAAAAGGGAGAAGCATTAAACTTGCCAAATTATACCAGAATTGCAAAAAAATAATTATAGAGCAAAATATTGGTGTAAAAGGAACCAACCAATTGTTGAGATATATACAGTACAGACCAAAAGTTTGGACACACCTTCTCATTCAAAGAGTTTTCTTTATTTTCATGACTATGAAGGCATCAAAACTATGAATTAACACATGTGGAGTTATATACATAACAAACAAGTGTGAAACAACTGAAAATATGTCATATTCTAGGTTCTTCAAAGTAGCCACCTTTTGCTTTGATTACTGCTTTGCACACTCTTGGCATTCTCTTGATGAGCTTCAAGAGGAAGTCCCCTGAAATGGTCTTCCAACAGTCTTGAAGGAGTTCCCAGAGATGCTTAGCACTTGTTGGCCCTTTTGCCTTCACTCTGCGGTCCAGCTCACCCCAAACCATCTCGATTGGGTTCAGGTCCGGTGACTGTGGAGGCCAGGTCATCTGGCGCAGCACCCCATCACTCTCCTTCATGGTCAAATAGCCCTTACTTTCAAAGTTTTCCCAATTTATTCGGCTGATTGACTGACCTTCATTTCTTAAAGTAATGATGGCCACTCGTTTTTATTTACTTAGCTGCTTTTTTCTTGCCATAATACAAATTCTAACAGTCTATTCAGTAGGACTATCAGCTGTGTATCCACCTGACTTCTCCTCAACGCAACTAATGGTCCCAACCCCATTTATAAGGCAAGAAATCCCACTTATTAAACCTGACAGGGCACACCTGTGATGTGAAAACCATTTCAGGGGACTACCTCTTGAAGCTCATCAAGAGAATGCCAAGAGTGTGCAAAGCAGTAATCAAAGCAAAAGGTGGCTACTTTGAAGAACCTAGAATATGACATATTTTCAGTTGTTTCACACTTGTTTGTTATGTATATAATTCCACATGTGTTAATTCATTGTTTTGTTGCCTTCAGTGTGAATCTACAATTTTCATAGTCATGAAAATAAAGAAAACTCTTTGAATGAGAAGGTGTGTCCAAACTTTTGGTCTGTACTGTATATATATATAAAGCAAAAGTGTCTACCAATATGCACAAAAACACACAGCAGGATTTGGTACAATTTATTCCTGCCTGCTCTAGTTTCAAGCTGTCTAAATAAAAAAATGGGCATACAGATTATAATTATGTCGACAACAGGTTCGGTCAACACACTAACATTAGTGACTGATCTGTCGGGGAAGACAAGGAACAGACAAAATTAATATTTTTGTTCGATCTTTTTGTTCTTCAGGGAGAGAACAGTCTCTTCCTATAGCATACAAAGACATATGGAGGCCATGCTGAACATGTATGCATATGGGGGAGACAGAAGAGAAAGTTGTCAGCCAAACAATCCCAACAACAATTGAACGTGTATGGCCAGTTTATGCCAGTATTAATAAATCTCTCCCAATATACTCTGTAATTTCTAGTGCTAGTAATACTAGTAGTTCTACTTGTCTGGTAGCAGCTTGTCTCACTCCACCCCAGTGAAATAAACATGCTTAGTCCAGCTTGTGTTAGTGGGGAGGTTGGGTGGAGAAAGCTGTTACCCAAAAGCTAACTTATTGTATAGCCAGATTAACCCTTGCTTGTTGTTACAAGCCTGTGAATAAGTAAAGCCAAATGATGGTTAAATGTTTTGTCAATTTACATAACATTTTTTTACAAAGAGCCTACAATACTGTAAAATAAATTGGAGAAATATTCATTTTACCAATCCCCCACCACACTAATGCAAATACTTGTCTGTCATTATCTGGGCCCCAGTGAAGACATAGCAATCAATTGCAGTTGCAGTGACATGTCAACTGAGGTCACTGCTGCAGTCAGTGGTTAGTTACATGTTATGTTGACATATCATGGCTAGAGCCAAGTGAAGAGTGACTAGTAGGGGCCACAGAGGAGTAAATATGGGAGCTGCTATTGATAAAACAACTACCGGTAATACCTTTTTTACTATTTAATATTCTAATCTGTTTTTAATGTATGTGGCTGGACAACTTCGTTAACCACTTCCAGACCGGGCCCTTTACCCCCTTCCAGACCAGGCCTAATTTTGCAAATCTGACATGTGTCACTTTATGTGGTAAGAACTTTGGAACGCTTTTAGTTATTCAAGCCATTCAGAGATTGTTTTCTCGTGACACATTGTACTTCATGTTAATGGTAAATTTGAGTCAATATGTACCTTTATTTATAAAAAAAAATCTAAAAGTTAACCAAAATTTGAAAAAAATCACTATTTTGTAAATTTGGATCTCTCTGCTTTTAAGACAGATAGTGATGCCTCATAAAATATTCATTAATTAACATTCCACATATGTTTACTTTATGTTGGCATCATTTTGGTAATGTAATTTTATTTTTTAGGTTTATTTAGAATTTTAGAAGCAATTTTTTAAATTTTTAAGAATTTTCCAAAGTCAACGTTTTTAAGGACTAGTTCAGTTCTGAAGTCACTTTGTGGGGCTTACATAATAGAGCCAACCCATAAATTATCTCATTTTAGAAACGACACCCCTCAAACTATTCAAAACTGGTTTTAGAAATTGCTGGAATGGTCTTTGGGCACCATGTTGCATTTGAAGAGACCCTGAGGTTCCCCCACAGTCAAAACCCCCGGAAAGTGACCACATTTTGTAAACTACACCACCCAAGGAATTTTTGAGGGGTGTAGCAAGCGCTTCACTCAACAGGTGTTTCATAGAATTTTTAATCCTTGGGTGTGAAAATGAAAAATGTATTTTACAAGAAAATGGTGCTTTAGGCCAAAACTTTCTTTTTCACAGAAGATAACAGAAGAATATCCTCCCACAATTTGCTACCCACTTTCTCTTAAACTGTTATTTGGGGATAACCCAGGGCTCAGAAGGGAGGAAGCGTCATCTGGATTTTCTAAAATCAAATTTTCTGTCAGGGTTTTTAAGAGCGATAACTTTTTTATTTTTTGTTGAATGACCTGCGTGAGGGCTCATTTCGTGCGGGACAAACTGTAGTTTTTATTGGCACCATTTTGGGGTACATTTGGCTTTATGGTTGCTTTTTATCTAATTTTTTGGGAGTTGAGGTCACAAAAAATCAGTTTGGTGTCATTTTTCTATTTTTTTATATCATTTACTTGATGAGGTACCGTAGATCATGTGATATTTTTATAGATTCAGTCATTATGGATGCAACCATACCAAATATGTCTATTTTTTTTTTTTTTTACACAATAAAAATATTTTTAGAAAATGTGTTGGCATTCTCTTAGACATATTTTGTTAATTTTTTGGGCTGTAGTCTCGTGTGAGGGCTTGTTTTTTGCGGGACAAGGTGACTTTATTATTGTTTCCATTTTGGGATACATACGACTTTTTGATTGATATTATGTTTTTTGTGAGGTGACGAAAAAAGCTGTTTTGGCATCATTTTTATGTTTTTCTATACCGTTCGCATGATGGGTAGATCATGTAATATTTTTGTAGTGCCAATTGTTACGGGTGCGGCGATACCAAATATGTCTATTTTTTTTTTACGTTTTACACAATAAGAGCATTTTTAGAAAAAAATCATGTTTTTGTGTAGCAATTTTCTTAGAGCCATATTTTTTATTTTTCTGGCTATGGTCTTGAGTGGGGGCTAATTTTTTGCGGGATGAGGTGGCGTTTTTATTGCTACCATTTTGGGGTACATACGACTTTTTGATTGATTAACAATATGTTTTTGGACGGTGAGCTAACTAAAAAATCTGTTTTGGAGCAATGTTTTTTTGTTTTTTTATTATAGAGCTGGTAATTGCAGACGCGGTGATACCAAATATGTCTATTTAATTTTTTTCTTCTATATTTAGCATATTTTAAATAACGGATTTGGGGGGAAATGTTTTTTTTTTTTGAAATGTGAAACTTAATTTTTTTTCTTTTTTTCTTTTACACTTTCTGTCCCCCATAAGGTCATACAAGTCCTCTGGGGGACATTATTTTTTTTTAACTATTGATTTCTCCTGTAACTGGGGCTGACATAGTAGCCCCAGTTACAGTAGAAATACACTCCCCAGAGAGGCTGTGCAGCATAACCGTGCTATACAGCCTCAGTGCAGGGCTGATCATGGTCTATGGAAGACCCATCACCTCCTGCACTCCCCCGGCGATCACATGATCTGTATACATTGAGCGCTGTGTATACTGCGATCTAGAAGGCAGGGAAATACAGAAACTGTCCCTGCCTTCTCTCTGGGGTGTCCTGCTGTCACTGACAGTGGGCCTCTGTCACGGATGGTGTTGCAGAAAACAAGAAGTAACAAATAAAGATCCGACTGACTTTATCCCAAACTAAGGAACAAAAGGGTGAGCCCTATTAAAACCCTAGAGCTCTCCCTGGCTGCTCAGCCCATGCAAAGATCTCAATGATAGAAATTTGCATGTCCACGTACCTCGACTGAGTGACACCTGCAAACCCTATAATAGTGAGGGGACACGACCACCGGATCCCTGCACTTAATACGGAGGGAGTCAGGGTCACCTAGAATCAAGCCAACAGGAAAACACAAATACAGAAATAGACTTATCTGAGGAACCAGCAGTAGGAACTTCAAGCAGTGAACAGAATCCAGGAAGTAGTATAAACCACAAAGTGAGGCAGTATGGGAGGAGAGATATAGGGAGGCAATCACTGCTAATAGATGACAGCTGGGAAAGGGAGAAGAGATGTCAAAGCGAAAGCAAAACAAAAGAACATCATGCAGGAGGTACTGAAGAACGTTTGTCAGAACTTCTCAAAGATCTGGTGGTGACAGCCTCCGGCTCAGCAGCTGCATGATTAGCGTGCAGCTGCCATCTCTGAAAGGACATTCCAGAACGTCCATTCAGCGATGAACCGACCGCCCAAGGACGTTTATAGTAAATGAGTGGTCGGGAAGTGGTTAATACAGTATGTACAAAATATTATAGTAAAGCAATCTACTTATAAGGCATTTGGAAACTATTCAAACCCTTTAATTTTTTCACATTTTGTTATGCCCAGGCCTTGTGTTAAAATAAAAAAAAACTATGTTTTCCCATTATTCTGCATTCAATACCTCAAAATGACAAAGGGAAAACAGAATGTTTGAAATTTGTGCGAATTTAATGAAAAGGAAAAACTAAAATCTTGCATTGATATAGGTATTCAGACATCTTACTTAGTTGAAGCAGCAATTACTGCCACCAGTCTTCTCTTTATGATACCACTAGGTTTGCACACCTAGATTTGGAAACATTCTGCCATTCTTCTTTACAGATCTTCTCCTACTCTCTAGAGATATTCAATTGGGTTTAAGTCAAGGCTCTGCCTGGGCCACTCAAGAACATTCACAGAGTTGTCCAAAAGCCACTCCTGTGTTGTCTTGGCTGTGTGCTTACAGTTATTGTCTTGTAGGAAGATGAACCTTTGGCCCAGTCTGAGGTCCAGAGCACTCTGAATCAGGTTTTCATTAAGAATATCTCTGTACCTTGCTCCTTTAAGCTTTCTCTGAACCCTAACCAGGAGTCTTATAGGCCAGGCAACGCTCCTCTGGAATTCTAGGAAGAGGGTATGCAAATGAGCTCTTAGGAAGCTCTGCCTCTAATGCCACTTGAAGTCAATAGTCAACCTTTTAAAGGGTAGTGGTTGCTGAAAGAAAAGAATACGGAGTACAAGACCATAGGGTGAAACCTGATAGGCAGAAGAACAGGTTTGTTTTAAGGTTTTGCTCACCTTAGGTAGTTGTGATAAGTCACAACTACTATATGGGTTTGTATGCTGATAACATAACAAAGAAGAAGAGGCTTGCTAGCTGGGCTGAGTCTGCCACGTCTGAACGGTCAGGAAGTTCTGTCCAGAGGTGGATAATGACATTGTAGTGGTTGAAGAAAATTACTTAAAAGTTTTTTATTATTAAAAATAAATAACAAGTAATGGACCCTATACCTGAGGAAGTGGCAGTGCCCCAAAATGCGTTATTTAGACTTTAAAACCACATGTACAGCTCTGTAGGTTGTTTCTCTTTTATTTTTTATTTTTAAGAATAAAAAAAGTTTTAAGAGGAAGCGCTGATACAAGTCATTTTCATCAACCACTTCAGTGCAACCTTTTAAAAGGGTCTTAAGACATGACTTGAATAATAATTAAGCCAGAACCTCATCTACAGTTAGCTGTCTCGGGGTGATTGCTTCTCTCATCAGTGCAGAGCAGTGAGTACTGGCTTAACTGGGTGAGAGGCCTTGGTCAGGATTCAGGGGAACTATATTTTGTTATGGAGAGCGCCTAAGGTTTATAGTATAGTAAACAGCTATTCTCCGAAACAGCTATCTGCAGATGGGGTGATGGCTTATTATTATGCAAATCAAAAAACTCCAGTGACATAAGTAGGTGTTCTTGATTAGTGAATTTTATTAGTTATGCGGCTTAGGCCGAAACGTCACGTCTAAGCCGCATAACTAATAAAATTCACTAATCAAGAACACCTACTTATGTCACTGGAGTTTTTTGATCTACATTTAACGGGGTAGGAACCCTACTTCTTGGGATGAGGCTCAATAACTGCAGCTTGCACCCAAGCCACTGTTTACTTATTATTATGCAAGTCATGTCTCAAGGCCTGTTTAAAAGGTTGACTATTGTCTTATACGATAGCTACCTTACATCTGGTCTGATTTTAGGCAGAGCTTGCTAAGAGCTCATTTGCATACCCTATTTATTGGGTTCTTGGTCACCCCTCTTACCAAGACTCATCACCCGATTACTTAGTTCGATTATTGCAAACCTCTTCCGTTTAAGAAGCAGCATAATTTTTTTACCTTTCTCCAGGTCTCAGGGGTATTGAGTGCAGATTGATTGGGAAAACCTTTTTTTTTTTTACTATTTTTTTAAAATTAATTTTAGCACAAGGCTGCAGCATAACAAAATGTAAAAAAAAAAAAAAAGTGAAAGGGCCCGAAGACTTTCCGAATGCATTGTACTTAGAATATATAATCCCAGACTTCTTGACTTTCTATACCCCACGCACCACAATAATCTAACTATAATTTAGTACAAATATTCTCTTGTACAAACATGTATGGAGCTCACTATTTTAATTTTAACTTTATCTGATATTTCTTTTCTTTTAATGGCTCCTCCACATGAGTCCAGTTTGCTAGAAAACTGTAAAGTTTTCTATCTTTTGATTTCTATGTATTCATCTCAACTACCCTGCCCAGCTGTTCTTCGTATCTACCCTGAATCTTGCCATTATAATACATGCAATGAAGTAAATGCTGCACATGCCCAAGTGTCCGCTTTAATTTGTTTGTATATTACGAAAATGATCATAAACATAAGCCTTAGGCAAGAACACTTTCCCTGTGCACGAAAATAATTTATATTCATGTGATGTTCATAAGGGCTCATAATGTGCTTGTATATAAATATGAACCACGTGTAAATAAGGAATTTTTTGGAATATTATGGGTGTTATGGTGCTTATATGAATGGAAATGTTATTCTGTAAAAGAGTGTTAAAGGGGTTCTAAACATTTTTTATAAATTCATTTGTATAGTCATAAATAAAAAGGTAACTTTGTGAAATAAACTTTGTTTCTATTGTGCACTGTATTCCAGCTCTCTGAATGCAGCCAGCAGTTTAAATATTGGAAGCGGTTATTCTGGTTGTCATGGCTATGTTTAAGCGCTTGGAACCCCTTTAAGGCCAAGTTCAAATATCATTTTGTTGTGGTTTTCTAAATGCATGTCTTTGTTGTTGAAAGAACCGCAGCATCCAGATATTACAATGTGAATGGAAAGAATAACAATTTAGAAACCGCTCGTTTTTAGGACTGTATTTTGCCAATAGACCACAATCACAGTTTTCAGTTGGCGTCATTCAATATACATTTCTTGTAACTGAATAAATCAGCCAAATTTAGATGTATAAATCTGTGAAATTGGAAAGCAATGTATTTCTTGTTTCAGAAAGGGCAAGGCAGCATATTGCATTTTATCTTTTTTGAATTGCATTTGGTGTTGCTCATCATAGAGACATCTGTAAGATGAATGATTGCCGTTATCTTATCTGGTCACTGCGAGTTTATAATACAGATCATGTTTGCTCATAAATTTTACCTTCTGTTTCTCTAATACGTTGAACTTTTTCATTTTATTCATATATATTTACATCATTTTTTATGTTATTCAGATTGCACGTGAGCTGCACCAGTTTACGTTTGACCTCTTTGTGAAGGCACAGATGGTGAGCGTGGACTTCCCTGAAATGATGTCTGAAATAATTTCAGTGCAAGTTCCCAAGATTTTGTCTGGCAGAGTCAAGCCTCTCTACTTTCATAATTCATGAAAATCCCCTCTGGCTCATTTTTCTCCCCCTGCAGTGTGCCTTAAGGGTCACCATGTACAGATATGCAAAATAGACTCTACCTGCAGCCTTCATCATGTCATGCCACACAGGCATAGCCTCATCTATCTTTGTGTTGAGGACAGTCGCCATGCAAACAACCTTCTAAGATTTGTGCCATATTACTGACCCACAAAGAAATGGAGGACTGATCTGGGGACTGTTTTGATTTCATTACCAAAATATAGAGGTTGCATGTGTTTTGGAACATAAACTGGTAATTTCTAAGGAAATATGGGAATCACTAATTTAGGTCTTTTCATAAGATCTTTTTCAGCTTACACATCAGGATATACGCTAATAATAAGTGCTGTGCAGGAGAGTGGTAAAACACAGAATTTATGTACAGATATGTACTCTAAAAGCACTTATTCTCCTGGCTGCAAACTTTGGGCAAAATGGCAAGCAGTACATTACCCTAGCCTATTTTCTTTGATAGAGTCTAATGGCTGATTGTGCACTCTTGTTTTCCAGCCAGGAGACGTGGGGGGGTGGGGATGGGGTTACATCAAAAGTAAGCAGATGATTGAGTACTTCAGCCTGCACTGAAACAACACCTCTGATACATGACCCTCTGATTAAGAATTACAGCTGTACTTATAATACCGGATTTTGTACTGACTCGGATGGTGGAAAAAATATGGAGACAGGAGGCTTTCAGATAAATACATGCACATTCTTGGGGAATAAAATCAGCACTGTTTTAGTTATAGCTCCTTGTAAAGAAAATGATTTGGTCTGCTTGTGCAGGTTGACACTTCTCAATCAAAGCTTGTTCTTCTGTTTCTTCTACAACCATATCCTAAAGACCAAGACAGTAATGCAGCTTTTTCCCCCCACATGCTCTGTATAACATGCTCCTCTTGCATTTTTTATGTATTCATCACACTTTAAGTAAGCATATATATCTCTGGAATCTAACTACTAACCATATGGTTTATATACATTACATAACATCAAGTGTTTCACATATAAGAAAGATAATATTTACCAAAATTTAGCATTTTAACTCTTTTCTTTAGCATTCTGAATGAATATTTACATTTCTTTGAATGCTCATCAAGTCTCTCATTTTTGGATCTTAAAATAAGGAAGTTCCATCACGTAATTTAATTTACATTTGATTGTCCTCTTTAATGTATCCAAAATGTAGTCAACAAATACAGTAAAAAAATACAGGATATAGTAACAGCATTACACTAAAAGTCCAATGAAATAAATGAAATCAAATCTGATCCAAATGAAAATTTATATTGTGTAGTCACCACTAGCTTTGTGATTTCAATTTATTTCCTCCAGTATATAAAAAAAATCCAAATTAATTAATCATTAAAATTACAGACCATTTACTTACTTTAATCCACATAGATGATATTGTAATTTTAAGCGAAAGGGAAAACAATCAATAAATAAACTAAGGTTCAAGAAATACTTGGTTGTCACTATGGCATTTAACACATCCTATAATTTGCATTCACAAGCTATACTGTAAACGGTCTGTAACTTGTGTATTTATTTGTGGTATGCAATAAATCCATGTAAATTAGGTGATATATAACCATTACAGATGTAAAATATGATGTACGGATGGAGTAGAGTTAACACTCCTGTTTTCTGAGATTTCTGAGTTGTGTTATCAAATCTAACAAACACCTTCAATTGCTTTTCATTGGCTTTTGTCTCAAGATAACGCGATGAGTTAAGAAATTTGAGTTAAGAGCTGGAGTGCTAACCCTGCTACATCTGTATATTATGCACACTCTCAAGCCAATGAAACACAAAACATTACAATGTTGAGTTACATTGTATAGTTGAAAAAAGATGCAAGTCCATGAAGTTCAACAGTTATTTTAAGTCATGCATACAGTTTGTTGGACAGTTCACTGGTCACTGGTAGGTTGGCACCTTTAATGGTCATCATGGAGACCTGTGCCCATCATGGGACTCTGATCCCTAAACAACACCTTTCTCTTTTCTATGAGTCAAGGTTTTCCTTCCTTTGAGGGATATCTGGCTTTCGCTGTGTTGAAGACCCATAACTGGGGCTCCACGGTTATTTTGCATATCACTTTTTCTATGAGAGAAGAGAGGAAACATGTTCATAGCAAGGATATTTTCCAGCATGTCAGAAAAGTTCCCTGTGCGATACTGAGTACTGATTGTGGATATTTGTAGCCAGATTTACTCACAACTTTTAGCTGGCAGTTATCACTGTAGTTCCCTCAATCAGGGGTGGGTTGGCCATATATCTTACAGGTAAACTTCCCAGAGGGCCACCCAAGTTCTCCTCTCTGCTGCTGGACGGATAGATAATAAGCTCTCATCAGTAATTAACACAATGTACATGTACCCAGCCAGCGACCACACATGCCCTCCTGAAATAAACTGCTGTGTTCTGCATCTCACCTCCTAAGCCCCCCGTTCCATATTTTCATCAAAGACAACTGGAGGAGTAGGACATAAAATGGCATCTATTGATGGCCACCATAGAGAGACAGCTTTTGGGGCAATATATTGTGCTGCAATGTGGTATATGGTTCTGCAGGAACGATATTTTGCTCTATGGTATTGCTGACCCTGCCTACTTGTGTTGCCCCACCTTCTGTCAATTTCAGTCCGCCCCTGTCTCCCACTTATGTGCATACTTGACACAGCCAAGCTTGCTTGTTAATTTCTATATAAAATTGAGAACAGAGCAGCTTCCATCCATGGCTGCCAATTCTTAGTTCCAGAGAAACACCAGAATTGGCAGTGGAATACAGTGCCTTGAAAAAGTATTTGTGTCACTTGAACTTTTCCACACTTTTTTCACGTTACACCCACAAACTTAAATGTATTTTATTGGAATTTTATGTGATAGCCCAACATAAGTATGTGTGAAGTGAAAAGAAAATGATGCCCGGTTTTCAAAATGTTTAATAAAAAAAAATCTGGAAAGTGTGGTGTGCATTTGTATTCAGGCCCACTGAGTCAATGCTTTGCAGGACAACCTTTAGCTGCAATTACAGCTGCAAGTCTTTGGTATGTCTCTACCAGCTTTGCACATCCAGAGGCTGAAATTTTTGCCCATTCTTTTTTCCAAAATAGCTAAACAGATTGGATGGAGAGTATCTGTTCAATCTTCAAGTCTTGCCACAGATTCTCAATGGGATTTAGGTTTGGACCTTGATTGGTCAAATATTCTTTGATCTAAACCATTCCATTGTAGCTCTGGCTGTATGTTTAGGGTTGCTGTCATGCTGAAAGATAAACCTCCCCCAGTCCGAAATCTTTTGCAGCCTATACCAGGTTTTTATCCCTGATTGCCCTGTATTTAGCTTCACCTTTCTTCCCATGAAATTTGACCAATTTTCCTGTCGCTGCTGAAAAAAAGCATCCCCACAGCATGATGCTGCCACCACCATGTTTCACATTGGGGATGGGGTGTTCAGGGTGATGTGCAGTGTTAGTTTTCCATCACACATAGCATTTTGCATTTAAACCAAAAAGCTCAACATGTTTGCTTCCAAATGTTTACTGTGTCCCCTACATGGCTTGTGGCAAAGTGCACTTCTTATGCTTGCTTTCAAAAATGACTTTCTTCTTGCCACCCTTCATAAAGGCCAGATTTGTGGATTACACAATTAATAGTTGTCCTGTGGACAGATTCTCCCACCTGAGCTGTGGATCTCTGGAGCTCCTCCAGAGTGACCATGGGCTTCTTGGCTGCTTCTCTAATTAGTGCTCTCCTTGCCTGGACTGTCAGATTAGGTGGATGGCCATATTGTGGTAGGTTTGCAGTTGTGCCATACTTATTCCATTTTCGGATGATCGATGGAGCAGTGCTCCTTGAGATGTTCAGAGCTTGGGACATTTTATTTTTATAACCCAATCCTGTTGTATGAGTCGCCACAACTTTATTTTGAAGGCAATCGGTCACACTGGATTTTATTTAGGGGTATCAGAGTACAGGGGGCTGAATACAAATGCACACCACAAATTATTTATTAACATTTTTTAAAACCATGTATAATTTTCTTTTCACTTCTCACATACTTGCTACTTTGCATTGGTCTGTCACATAAAATCGCAATAAAATACATTTAAGTATGTGGGTGTAATGTGAAAATATGTGGAAAAGTTCAAGGGGTATGAATACTTTTTCAAGGCACTGTGTACATTATTGACCACAAACTATATTGAGAATTCCACTGCAAATAATAATAAAAAATCTCAGAAACTCCAAATATGAAGCTGTCATAATTCAATGCATTATTGTGGACATAAAACCATTGACATTTCCTTCATAAAAATTTGTTTGTATTTTTTTTCTAATGAGACCTTAATTATGGCATGATTGCTATGATTAAGATCTCATTAGATGGAGATTTATAAGCAGCCTTTATGGAGGAAGATATTGCTGGTTGCATGCCCACAATAAGGCCTCATGCACACAACAGTATTTTTTCACGGTCCGCAAAACGGGGTTCCGTTGGTCTGTGATCCGTGACCGTTTTTTCGTCCGTGGGTCTTCCTTGATTTTTGGAGGATCCACGGACATGAAAAAAAAGTCATTTTGCTGTCCGCCTGGCCGTGCGGAGCCAAACGGATCTGTCCTGACTTACAATGCAAGTCAATGTGGACGGATCCGTTTGACGTTGACACAATATGGTGCAATTGCAAATGGATCCGTCCCCCATTGACTTTCAATGTAAAGTCAGGAGTTAATATACCATAGGATCAGAGTTTTCTCCAATCCGATGGTATATTTTAACTTGAAGCGTCCCCATCACCATGGGAACGCCTCTATGTTAGAATATACCATCGGATTTGAGTTAGATCGTGAAACTCATATCCAACAGTATATTCTAACACAGAGACGTTCCCATAGTGATGGGGACGCTTCAAGTTAGAATATACTGAGAACTGTGTACATGACTGCCCCCTGCTGCCTGGCAGCACCTGATCTTTTACAGGGGGCTGTGATCCGCACAATTAAGCCCTCAGGTGCCGCACCTAAAGGGTTAATTGTGCGTATCATAGCCCCCTGTAAGAGATCAGGTGCTGCCAGGCAGGAGGGGGCAGACCCCCTCCCTCCCCAATATTATATTCATTGGTGGCCAGTGCGGCCTCCCCTCTCCCCCCCCCAGTTAAAATCACGTTCCGAATCCCCCATCATTGGTGGCCAGTGCGGCCTCACATCTCCCCCCCCTAATTAAAATCACGTTCCGAATCCCCCATCATTGGTGGCCAGTGCGGCCTCACCTCTCCCCCCCTAGTTAAAATCACGTTCCGAATCCCCCATCATTGGTGGCCAGTGCGGCCTCACATCTCCCCCCCTCCCTAGTTAAAATCACGTTCCGAATCCCCCATCATTGGTGGCCAGTGCGGCCTCACATCTCCCCCCCTAGTTAAAATCACGTTCCGAATCCCCCATCATTGGTGGCCAGTGCGGCCTCACATCTCCCCCCCTCCCTAGTTAAAATCACGTTCCGAATCCCCCATCATTGGTGGCCAGTGCGGCCTCACATCTCCCCCCCTAGTTAAAATCACGTTCCGAATCCCCCATCATTGGTGGCCAGTGCGGCCTCACCTCCCCCCCCCCCCTAGTTAAAATCACATTCCGAATCCCCCATCATTCCCGAAGTGAAAACTCATATCTGAAAAAGCTTTTATGCAGACGGATCTGTGATCCGTCTGTGTGAAAGTTGCCAATGGCCACGGATCACGGACGCGGATGCCAATCTTGTGTGCATCCATGTTTTTTCACGGACCCATTGACTTGAATGGGTCTGTGAACCGTTGTCCGTCAAAAAAAAGGACAGGTCATATTTTTTTGACGGACAGGGAACACGGATCACGGCCGCGGATGAACAACGGTGCATTTTCCGAGTTTTCAATGGACCCATTGAAAGTCAATGGGTCCGCAGAAAATCACGGAAAACGGAACAACGGCCACGGATGCACGCAACGGTCGTGTGCATGAGGCCTAAAGCATAGAATTTTGATGGACTCACATTTAGGCTAGTTTTACACTAGCTTTCATGATATCCAGCAGATTCTTAGTATATTTTCCGGGTTGCGGTCAGATCTCCGCCAGTCACACACACAGTTAGGGCTCATTCACATGAACATATTTTGCGTTCCGTATACGGGCCGTTTTCTGCGTTCCGCATATGGTCTGTATACGGAACCATTCATTTCAATGGGTCCGCAAAACATGCATCCGTTGCTCTGTTCTGTGGCCCTGCAAAAATTGAGTCCTGTCCTATTCTTGTCCGTTTTGCGGACAAGAATAGGCATTTCTATAATGGTCCTCCTGTTCCGTTCCGCAAATTGCAGAAGGCACACGGGCAGCATCCTTTTTTTGCGGATCCGCAATTTGCGGACCGCAACAAAACGTCACGGTCGTGTGCACAAGCCCTTAATGGGGTCGGTCAGCATCTATGTAGTTTCTGGTAATGCCGAATACAGATAGATCCGGCAGGCTGTTCCCTGCCAGAACAGCCTGCCGGATCTAAAAATTGCTACTGTGAAACTAGCCTTAAAAGGGTTGTCTCATTTTGGCAAATGTCATTTATCATCTAGAAAAAGTTAATACAAGGCACTTACTAATGTATTGTGATTGTCCATATTTCATCCTTTTCTGGATGGATTTATATTTCCATCATATCATACACTGCTCGTTTCCAAGGGTTATGACTACCCTGCAATCAGTTGCCATGCTTGCACCAGCCTCTTTGCACTGCAGCAGTGGTTGTAACCCCTGGATACGAGCAGTGTATAATGTGATGGAAAAATGAATCAAGCCAGCAAAGGAGGCAATATGGACAATCACAGTACATTAGTAAGTGCCTTGTATTAATTTTCTCTATATAATAAATGCTATTTCCCGAAGTGAGACAACCCCTTTAAGGTTCCTTTACACGGGACGAGTATTGAAAAGATCATCGCTAATGAGGGTTCATAGTAATGCTTGTTAGCAATGATCTGGCGGCATGCATCTATTTTCTATGGGCATTAGACTATAAATATTTATTTGAAATTAACACTAAACATAATGCTAATTTATTAAATTACTGTTCCAGACTCCCCAGACACATTTACGTACAATGTGTGAATATCAGCAGTTGATCATATAGCTGAGGACTTCATGTCTACCACTTCTTTAAATAAATTGAAGATGGATGTCTATAGGGAAATAAGTTGTTCAGCTGATACGTTATGCAAGCAGTAGTGCCTTAGGCCTCATGCACACGGCCGTTGTGTGGCCTTTCCGTGCGTTAGGGAGTGCAATTTGTAGCCGGGACGGATTGAGACCCATTCAACTTGAATGGGTCCATGATCCGTCCGCACCGAAAAAAATAGAACATGTTCTATTTTTTTGTGGTGCGGAGGCACAAATAGAAACACCACGGAAGCACTCCGTAGTGCTTCCATGGGGTTCCGTGCCTTCGTTCCACACCTCAGCTCCGGATTTCGGACCCATTCAAGTGAATGGGTCCGCATCCGTGATGCAGGGAGCACACAGCCAGTGCCTGCATATTGTGGACCCACTGTTAGCGGGCTGCAATACGGCCACGGCCGGGTAACAGCCGTGTTCATGAGGCCTTAATCAGATGTTCCCTAATGCACTTTTATCTTTGATTTTGAAAAGACATAAGTATTACATTTCATATATATACAGTACAGACCAAATGTTTGGACACACCTTCTCATTCAAAGAGTTTTCTTTATTGTCATGACTATGAAAATTTGTAGATTCACACTGAAGGCATCAAAACTATGAATTGACACATGTGGAATTATATACATAGCAAACAAGTGTGAAACAACTGAAAATATGTCATATTCTAGGTTCTTCAAAGTAGCCACCTTTTGCTTTGATTACTGCTTTGCACACTCTTGGCATTCTCTTGATGAGCTTCAAGAGGTAGTCCCCTGAAATGGTTTTCACTTCACAGGTGTGCCCTGTCAGGTTTAATAAGTGGGATTTCTTGCCTTATAAATGGGGTTGGGACCATCAGTTGCGTTGAGGAGAAGTCAGGTGGATACACAGCTGATAGTCCTACTGAATAGACTGTTAGAATTTGTATTATGGCAAAAAAAAAGCAGCTAAGTAAAGAAAAACGAGTGGCCATCATTACTTTAAGAAATGAAGGTCAGTCATTCAGCCGAAAAATTGGGAAAACTTTGAAAGTAAGGGCTATTTGACCATGAAGGAGAGTGATGGGGTGCTGTGTCAAATGACCTGGCCTCCACAGTCACCGGACCTGAACCCAATCGAGATGGTGTGGGGTGAGCTGGACCGCAGAGTGAAGGCAAAAGGGCTAACAAGTGCTAAGCATCTCTGGGAACTCCTTCAAGACTGTTGGAAGACCATTTCAGGGGACTACCTTTTGAAGCTCATCAAGAGAATGCCAAGAGTGTGCAAAGCAGTAATCAAAGCAAAAGGTGGTTACTTTGAAGAACCTAGAATATGACATATTTTTAGTTGATTCACACTTGTTTGTTATGTATATAATTCCACATGTGTTAATTCATAGTTTTGATGCCTTCATAGTCATGAAAATAAAGAAAACTCTTTGAATGAGAAGGTGTGTCCAAACTTTTGGTCTGTACTGTATATATATATTTGTTATGCCCCACCCTTTTACAGTGAATGCAGTGATATATTCTAAGAACACATTTCTAGTTGACTTGCCACTTGGTTTTGGACCAGATAGGTCCACAAGTGTACAAGAGCACTAAATTGTCCCTTATACAAGCAAGTTTGCACTATAATAAATATTATTTTAGTAGGCCTTTCCAGGAAATTTTGAGCCACACAAAAAGATATATTTTTATTTTTGTATGGATAGAATTTTTTGCTTTACAAATCGATATACTGAATGATGAGCACTTTAAATTTATTGGCTTCACTTTATATATTTTATACATAATACACTATAAACTGATGTTACCCATGTATGTATTAATATAGGGGTTAATATGCTATACTTTACATTTAAATAGTGATTTGGCCTTCTCTTCTATGTGGGTCAGCTTGCATGGGATGGCATTTGGCAGAAAGAGAGTAGACACAATAGGTGACTGTTTAGAAAGAAGAGATAAGATAAATGCAGTTTTAGCAAGACAAGTGATGTCTGTGTTCTGTGTAAGCTATTCCTTAATCAGTGCCAGTCATAAGTCAGTCAGATGGGTAGAAAGAAGCCTTCATTGCTATTAGTTCTGTATGTGTGCTCATTCCATGTTAAGCCTAAATTGACCTAAATGGCAATGTGGCCCATAGGGTTACTTTTAAAATAAAGGAGGCCAACTCCTAATATACGAAGCTACTATATACCACAGAATAAATGAATAAGGCCAGAGGGGGCTGGCATGAAATCCCAACATACTCACCTGTTACAAACATATACATTCTACTTTGAAATGCTGCTGCATGTCAGAGAAAAAGTTTAGATATAAGCTGGGAATGAGGAGAAGAGTCACCTGAGCCAATCCCTGCCAGCTTTCCCTATTTGAGTATAGTGAGACCTGTCAATTAGGCCTCATGCACACAGCTGTTGGCCGGTGCCGACCGTATTTTGGCCCGCAAAGAGGTGTTCCGCAATATATGGGCACCAGTTGGTTGTGCACTGCATCATGGATGCGGACGCATTCACTTGAATTGGTCCGCAATCTGGAAGGTGTGGTGCTGAACAGAACAGAGACACAGAACCAAGCGGAAGCACATGGGCACAGCACGGGCACAGGCCAACAACGGCCGTGTGCATGAGGCCTTAATGTGACCAGCAGGGAGCAAAATTACTATTCTTCTCTTTCCTGGCTCATTTGTAAATTAGTTTTTTTCTAAAAATAGAAGTTTGTAACGAGGGAGCCTGTCAGTATTTCATTCTGTCCATGGTTCCATGACACTTTTTTATATTTTTGCAAATAAGGTTCACACTTCAGTTATTTGACCAGTTATTTCCATCAGATATTGTGAGCCAAAACCAGTAGTGAGCCTACACAGAGATCAGGTGTAATGGAAAGATCTGCACATGTGCTGGGTTTTTGACCCACAACTAGTTTTGGCTCACAAATCACTGATGGAAATAACTTAGCCGTAATGAGCAACATCAAGTTGTGCTAAGACAGGTTTTATTATATGAACTCAGGGTTTAGCGTAAAGCAGTGTAGACGGCTAATTTTATGCCATTATGACCAGTGTGAGAAAATCAGGTGATCATGTCCTGTGTACATACAATATAATGTCAAACATTTTTGAGATCTATTCCATAACTTGGAAATTGGAAATGGACTGCCGGTTATTATTGAAACCATGTATACACTATTTAGGGCATTGTAATTCTAGCAAATCTGTATATTTATTCAATATAATCAAACAGCAGCCATAGACATGATAGCAAAATACCGTAATGCCTAATCTTTTATATTTTAGTGAATAATCGGGTGTGTTTAGGGGTTGTTTGGGGATTGTTAACATCTCTTTGTTAGAAAGGTAAACCGGTAGCATCACTGATGCCACCTTCCCATTAGGCCGTGCGCACAGGGCAGAGGTGGGTACTATGGCTCTGTAGTAAGGAGTTACATGGAGTCTGTGTGTCACTGTATGGAACCTCTGTTGGGTGCCAAATGTCAGAGATATTATCCGCTAGAAATGTTTCTTTGAATACCTCGGTAATACAGCATGCCAACATTTATTGCATAGAATCCTTCAGAAAAAACAATTCTGCCTTTGCGTACATTTTTACAGAACGGCTCCATGAATTTAGATAGATGCTTGCCTCTGTTATGACTCTATGCATCACAGAGCCGTGATACAATGGTTTTCATGAGCCTTATGCCTTAGGGCTTGTTCACACGACCGTTGCCCCTCTGTGCCCATTCTGTGGACCACAAATTGCGGTCCACAATGCATGGGCACCTGCCGTGGGGCTGCCGCATGTGGATCGCGGCCCCATTCACTTGAATGGGGTACGCGATCCGTCTGCTCCGCAAACGGATAGAGCAAGTTCTATCTTTTTGCGGTGTGGAGGCACGGAAGAGAACCCACGGAAGCACTCTGCAGTGCTTCCGTAGGGTTCAGTTCCGTGCTTCCGTTCCGCACCACATCTCCATTATGCAGAGTGCACACGGCCAGTGCCCCGTGTATTGCGGACCCGCCGTATGCGGGATGCAATATGACAACGGAGGGGCAACAGCCGTGTGAATGAGCCCTTATTTGGTATGTTTGGTCAGTGATTTCCATCAGTAATTTTGGGCCAAAACCAGGTGCAGCTCTAAACACAGAACAGGTGCAGAATAGATCTCTCCCTTAGGCCTATTTCACCTGTCCGTTTTGTGGCCGTTCCGTGCGGCAGCCATGACAGATCCAGACTTATTCAACTTGAATAAGTCCGTGATCTGTCCACACCATAAAAAATAGAACAAGTTCTATTTTTTTGCGATGCGGAGGCACAATCAGAAACACCATGGAAGCACTCCGTAGTGCTTCTGTTGGGTTCCGTGCCTCCATTCTGCACTGCAGCTCCGGATTACGGACCCATTCAAGTAAATGGGTCCACATTCGTGATCCAGGGTGCCCGCATATTGCATGAGGCCTTATACCTTATCTCTGTGGGGGCTCCAATCCTGGTTTTGGTTCACAATCACTAATGGAAATCACTAACCAAAACACTGACGTGTGAATAAGGCTTTAGGCCTCATGCACACGACCGTTTTTTTTTAAGGTCCGCAAAAACAGGGTCCGTAGGTCCGTGACCGTTTTTTCGTCCGTGGGTCTTCCTTGATTTTTGGAGGATCCACGGACATGAGGACCCAAACGGATCCGTCCTGACTTACAATGCAAGTCAATGGGGACGGATCCGTTTGACGTTGACACAATATGGTGCAATAGCAAACGGATCCGTCCCCCATTGACTTTCAATGTATAGTCAGGAGTCCCTATTATACCATCGGATCGGAGTTTTCTCCAATCCGATGGTATATTTTAACTTGAAGCTTCCCCATCACCATGGGAACGCCTCTATATTAGAATATACTGTCGGATATGAGTTAGATCGTGAAACTCAGATCCGACAGTATATTCTAACACAGAGGCGTTCCCATGGTGATGGGGACGCTTCAAGTTAGAATATACTAAGAACTGTGTACATGACTGCCCCCTGCTGCCTGACAGCACCCGATCTCTTACAGGGGGTTGTGATCCGCACAATTAACCCCTCAGGTACCGCACCTGAGGGGGGTTAATTGTGCGTATCATAGTCCCCTGTAAGAGATCAGCGGCTGCCAGGCAGCAGGGGGCAGACCCCCCTCGGCCCCCCCTCCCTCCCTCTATTGTATTAATTTCATTGGTGGCCAGTGTGCGGCCTTCCCCCCCCCCCCCGGCCCCCCCTCCCTCCCTCTATTGTATTATTTTCATTGGTGGCCAGTGTGCGGCCCCCCCTCCCTCCCTCTATTGTATTATTTTCATTGGTGGCCAGTGTGTGGCCCCCCTCCCTCCCTCTATTGTATTATTTTCATTGGTGGCACAGTGTGCGGCCTCCTCTCTCTCCCCCCCCGATCATTGGTGGCAGCGGAGAGTTCCGATCGGAGTTCCAGTTTAATCGCTGGGGCTCCGATCGGTAACCATGGCAACCAGGACGCTACTGCAGTCCTGGTTACCATGGTTACTTAGCAATATTTGAAGCATCATACTTACCTGCTGCGCTGTCTGTGACCAGCCGGTAGCTCCTCCTACTGGTAAGTGACAGGTCTGTGCGGCGCATTGCTTAATTATCTGTCACTTACCAGTAGGAGGAGCTCCCGGCCGGTCACAGACAGCGCAGCAGGTAAGTATGATGCTTCTAATATTGCTAAGTAACCATGGCAACCAGGACTACAGTAGCGTCCTGGTTGCCATGGTTACCGATCGGAGCCCCAGCGATTAAACTGGGACTCCGATCAGAACTCTCCGCTGCCACCAATGATCAGGGGGGGGGGGAGGGGAGGCCGCACACTGTGCCACCAATAATACAATAGATCACAGCCCCCTGTAAGAGATCGGGTGCTGCCAGGCAGCAGGGGGCAGTCATGTACACAGTTCGTAGTATATTCTAACTAGAAGCGTCCCCATCACTATGGGAACGCCTCTGTGTTAGAATATACTGTCGGATATGAGTTTTCACGAAGTGAAATCTCAGCTCTGAAAAAGCTTTTATGCAGACGGATCTTCGGATCCGTCTGTATGAAAGTAACCTACGGCCACGGATCACGGACGCGGATGCCAATCTTGTGTGCATCCATGTTTTTTCACGGACCCATTGACTTGAATGGGTCCGTGAACCGTTGTCCGTCAAAAAAATAGGACAGGTCTTATTTTTTTGACGGACAGGAAACACGGATCACGGATGCGGCTGCAAAACGGTGCATTTTCCGATTTTTCTGAAAAAAAAACGGCACAACGGCCACGGATGCACACAACGGTCGTGTGCATGAGGCCTAACAAAGAGTATTATTGTTAAACTGAAACAACTTGATATAATGGAGATTTGCACCACATCTAGATATTTTCTTGAAAGTGCTATCAAATGAAAGAGGTTGATTAAATTGTGTCAGTGGAAGTACCAAAGAAAATCCTAGGGAGCATACTTGAGGGTTATGCTTAAAATCTAATTTTAGCCAAATGTAAGCTAACTCCTCCGCAAAGTTTGATGCCATGTCTTATTTCATACTTCTTGTTAAAATTATATATTCCTAAATGCCTCTGATTTTCAGGATAACATAAAACTATACAAAGCATATATATCTATATACAGTGTGAATATGTCCTGGAATGCACCTGTGGGGTATGAGAATCCCTGAAGAAGATTTTTACTTTTTATTTGCAGTTGTGCAGGTATATCCGCATGAATAATTGGGGTTATGGGTTCTGTTTTAACTACATATAGTAAAAAGGGAATTTTGGTGTCACCCCGACCTCCAGTTCGTGGCTAGAGGAACTATTTCCCCAACATTAAGCTAATATTTATGGAGCATCCTGTAAATATCATGAGGGTGAATTGGGCACCTAATGTCTCCTCATTTGCAAACACGTAATTATGTAAAATGATTGCATTCAACAATGCATTTATGACAGCCCGGGGGCGTCACAGTCTGTCACCTCTGTGGTTGTATGTCAGCAGCATATTAATGAAATACTGAGAATTGAAACCACTTACGATTTACGTGTTTAGTTTAAAAAAAAGTCAGTCTCTGCATTTGCATTGCATTGCCTCAGCTGCAAGCCGTCCCTGAAAGGAATACTCGTTATTCCTAATCCCTGCTGGGAAATATGAAGAAAAGGGAGACTAAGTAATGACAACTAACAACAATAAGTAAGAGCCTGAGTGGAATGGTACTTGCAATCTTGTGGATTCCGCAAATGCCAGCCACCTGCTCAGCTTCTAGCAATGTGCTGTTTGTTTCTGTGGCAGTACAAGAGTTAATTATTGCCTTCTCGCTTTGCATAGTAAAAGCCGCTCAGTGCCAAATAACTACCTACGGTGTGTGTGTGTATGTATATATATATATATATATATATATATATATTCATAATGCATTTATATAATTTATCTACAAGATGCTAGCAGCCACCTACAGTTAGGATATTTCACTTAGCTAAGTGCTGCTAGCAGCTTGCCTGATAAATGTATCTCACCTATTGCTTATGGCATTTCTGGATAACTTATGTCTGAGTATTAAAAGTATATTGCACGATACCTACCTGTGTCACATAGTATAAATTGTCTTTTATCTGCCTAACATTTTACCCCACACAATGGGGACTTCTGAGACTACCTATTGAGATATAGATAGATATATATATATTTCTCTACCTGAGATACTAAAGCAGAGCGATAATATTCAATTGTCAGGTATTCTAACCCCTGTAGTGAAGTGGTTGAGGACAGCTGAAGGAAAGTTCTCTAAGGGATGAAAATATGATGAAATAGGGCCTTGCGGTAACTTCTACAGGAGTCCATTGGGCATTGGAGACACTGTGAACTGGCTGCAGACTGTTCAAGCATCAACAGAGACACTTTGGCTGTTGCATTGTGCCTATGATCTCTGCAGATTTTACAAAAGTCAAATGAGCTTATATTGTATGGATGCTTGGTACCTGATCGCTAGGGAACAAGGATTGACAGATCTGATTCTTCAGACGCCTTTTGCCACAAGGCCTTTCCTGATCCTTTTATTGTAGCTGCCTTTCTGCTGCCGCTGAGATTTTTTGCTCCCTATGGCAGTGTTGATTCCATACAAATATTTAACGCTGTTAGTATACAGGTCCTGGAAATCTTTGTCTGCTTATAATTTTTAGGTGAAAAAGAAAAGTAGAAAAATCAGTTTTTATCATTTTATGCTCTTGCTGTTGTTCTTTTATGTATGTATTTGAATTTCTGTGTATGTGTAAACCTATATGGATTGAAATATGTCAGTGTCTTGTAGAAAGTAGCAAACAAACATGCATTTTGTCTTTGTATAATTTGGCTGAACACATTTATAAAGTTGAATGTGATTTCTGCTTTGGACTGTAAATGTTTTGTGTATTCACATTGTGACTCAGCGGATTTAACCTGATGGGGATTTACAGAGTGGTTCCATATGGTCAGGGTGACCTACCTTTTCTCAGAAAATCAATTAAAGTTGAACATACATGGTGGGCTGTGCGGGAGGCCCCATATATATATCAGCATTCCAAAGATCTTCAATTAAAAAGCTTCCAATAAACTACATTAAATCTGCTTGAATTCAGCCAGGAGAGAGCTGCACAAGAAAACATAAATGGTCGTTTATTTTGAAAGCTTCTTGAGAGTGGGAGAGGGGTGAATCATAGTTGTGCATCCCTGGCACAATCACTGGTCTGTCCTTGTACCAATACAACTGGTCCTGTCTGGCTTCACACAATAATTTATGAAAGTCTGGGTAGTTGTCTAAAAGTGGAGAATAATTAAAAGACGATGACAGAGATGGGTGTGTAGTGTGATTACATTCTGCTCATGACTGCCTCTTCAAATAAATAAAATAGAAAACAGAAAGTTAGTGAGCAAAAAATGAAGCAGGTGTGTGTCTCCACGGCTGAAAATACAGAGACAAAAACAATGCAACGGCAGTCTGCAAACACAGACTATATGAACTAATGAATAGGAGGTACTTAGGAAATACACACTCATTGACAAAAAATAACACACCAACAAGTTATTGGAATCAAATTAAACTTTATATCTATGAATGTAATGATTATATACAGTGGCATGCTAAAGTTTGGGCACCCCTAGTCAAAATTACTGTTAATGTGGACAGTTGAGCAAGTTGAAGTTGAATGATCTCCAAAAGGCATGAAGATGAAATACACTTTTCAAAATTTTAAGCAATATCAGTGTATTTTATTTTGTACAATTTTAGAGTTGAAAAAGGAAAGTAGTACCCAAGGATATTTGAGTGGATAGATTACTTTGAATGAAGTCTCAGTCTAGGTTTAAGGATTGTTCACAACCATCATTAGAAATGGCCAGGTAATGCAAATTTCAAAACCTTATAAATACCTAGACTCCACTAACCTTGTTCCAACCTTCAGGAAGATTTAGCAGATTCTGGAGTTGTGGTACATTGTTCTACTGTTCAGCGACACATGCACAAATATGGCATTCGTGGAAGAGTCATCAGAAGAAAACATCCTCCTCACCACTAACTTCAGCTCAGAAGTTTCTCAAAAGAACATCTAAACAAACTTGATGCATTTTGGAAACAAATCCTGTGGAGCAATGGGATTAAAATGGAACTCTTTGGCCACAATCAGCACCTACAGTTGCAGGAAAAAGCATGTGAACCCTTTGGAATGATATGGATTTCTACACAAATTGGTCATAAAATGTGATCTGATCTTCATCTAAGTCACAACAATAGACAATCACAGTCTGCTTAAGCTAATAACACACAAAGAATTAAATGTTACCATGTTTTTATTGAACACACCATGTAAACATTCACAGTGTAGGTGGAAAAAGTATGTGAACCCTTGGATTTAATAACTGGTTGAACCTCCTTTGGCAGCAATAACTTCAACCAAACGTTTCCTGTAGTTGCAGATCAGATGCGCACAACGGTCAGGAGTAATTCTTGACCATTCCTCTTTACAGAACTGTTTCAGTTCAGCAATATTCTTGGAATGTCTAGTGTGAATCCCTTTCTTGAGCTCATGCCACAGCATCTCAATCGGGTTGAGGTCAGGACTCTGACTGGGCCACTCCAGAAGGCGTATTTTCTTCTGTTTAAGCCATTCTGTTGTTGATTTACTTCTATGCTTTGGGTCATTGTCCTGTTGCAACACCCATATTCTGTTGAGTTAGCTGTTGTCTTTAGCTGGTGGACAGATGGCCTTAAGTTCTCCTGCAAAATGTCTTGATAAACTTGGGAATTCATTTTTCCTTTGATGATAGCAATCCGTCCAGGCCCTGACGCAGCAACACAGGCCCAAACTATGATGCCCCCACCATCATATTTCACAGTTGGGATGAAGTTTTGATGTTGGTGTGCTGTGCCTCTTTTTCTCCACACATAGTGTTGTGTGTTTCTTCCAAACAACTCAACTTTGGTTTTATCTGTCCACAGAATATTTTGCCAGTACTGCTGTGGAACATCCAGGTGCTCTTGTGCAAACTGTAAACGTGCAGCAATGTTTTTTTTGGACAGCAGTAGCTTCCTCTGTGGTATCCTCCCATGAAATCCATTCTTGTTTAGTGTTTTACGTATCGTAGATTCGCTAACAGGGATGTTAGCATATGCCAGAGACTTTTGTAAGTCTTTAGCTGACATTCTAGGATTCTTCTTCACCTCATTGAGCAGTCTGCGCTGTGCTCTTGCAGTCATCTTTATAGGACGGCCACTCCTAGGAAGAGTAGCAGCAGTGCTGAACTTTCTCTATTTATAGACAATTTGTCTTACCGTGGACTGATGAACAGCAAGGCTTTTGGAGATACTTTTTTAACCCTTTCCAGCTTTATACAAGTCAACAATTCTTAATCGTAGTTCTTCTGAGAGCTCTTTTGTGCGAGGCATCATTCACATCAGGCAATGCTTCTTGTGAAAAGAAAACCCAGAACTGGTGTGTGTTTTTTATAGGGCAGGGCAGCTGTAACCAACATCTCCAATCTCATCTCATTGATTGGACTCCAGTTGGCTGACACCTCACTCCAATTAGCTTTTGGAGATGTCATTAGTCTAAGGGTTCACATACTTTTTCCACCTGCACTGTGAATGTTTACATGGTGTGTTCAATAAAAACATGGTAACATTGAATTCTTTGTGTGTTATTAGTTTAAGCAGACTGTGATTGTCTATTGTTGTGACTTAGATGAAGATCAGATCACATTTTATGACCAATTTATGCAGAAATCCATATAATTCCAAAGGGTTCACATACTTTTTCTTGCAACTGTATGTAAGGTATGTTTGGAGAAAAAAGGGGACAGAATGTCAAGAAAAGAACATCTCTCCGACCATTAAGCAGAGGGATGGATCAATCATAATTCTGTTGCAGTCAAGGGGAACATTTCACGGATAGAGGGAAGAATGGATTCAATGAAATTCCAGCTAATTCTGGAAGCAAACATAACACCATCTGTAAAAAAAACTGAAGTTGATAAGAGGATGGCTTCTACAAGTGGATAATGATCCTAAACAGACCTCAAAATTCACAATAGACCACCTCAAAAGTTGCAAGCTGGAGATTTTAACATGTTCCTCACAGTCCGCTGATCTGCACATCTTTGAAAACCTGTGGATAGACCTCAAAAGAGAAGTGCATGTAAGACGGCACAGGAATCTCACAGAATTTTTGCAAGGAAGGATAGATGAAAATCCCTCACACAAGAATTGAAAGACTCTTGACTGGCTACAAAAAGAGTTTACAAGCTGTGATACTTGCCAAAGGGGGGTGCCACTAGGTACCAATCATACAGGGTGCACAAAGTTTTGCTTTTGGGACGCTTTTTTTGTTATTTTGAGAATGTAAAAGATGGAAATATTGTTTTTGCTTAAAGAGGACCTTTCACTAGAATAAAAAAATCTAAACGAAGCGTACAGACATGGAGAGCGGCGCCCAGGGATCTCCCTGCACTTACTATTATCCCTGGGCGCCGCTCCGTTCTCCCGGTATAGGCTCCGGTAGCTTCAGATTTTCGGCTCAACTGGGTGGAGCCTGCCAGCGTCTCCTTCTCCCAGGCTGTAGCGCTGGCCAATCGCAGCGCTTAGCTCATAGCCTGAGAGGTTTTTTTTTCTCTCAGGCTATGAGCTGAGCGCTGCGATTGGCCAGCACTCCAGCCTTGGAGAAGGAGACGCCGGCAGGCTCCTCCCAGTTGAGCTGAAGATCTAAAGCTACCGGAGCCTATACCGGGAGAATGGAGCAGCGCCCAGGGATAATAGTAAGTGCAGGGAGATCCCTGGGCACCGCTCTCCATGTCTGTATGCTTAGTTTATATTTTTTATTCTAGTGAAAGGTCCTCTTTAAAGAGGACCTTTCATTGGTCCAAACATTGTGAACTAAGTATCATGACATATACAGCGGCGCCCAGGGATCTCACTGCACTTACTATTATCCCTGGGCGCCGCTCCGTTCTCCCATTATGTCCTCCGGTATGTTCGGGGACTTGGTTATAGTAGGTGGAGACTTAGGGGACTTGGTTATAGTAGGCGGAGTCTTCCCTTGTTCTGCTGGGCGTCTCCTTCTCCTAGGCTGTAGCGCTGGCCAATCGCAGCGCAGAGCTCACAGCCTGGAAGGTTTTTTCTCCCAGGCTGTGAGCTCTGCGATGCGATTGGCCAGCGCTACAGCCTAGGAGAAGGAGACGCCCAGGTGAACAAGGGCAGAATCCGCTTACTATAACCAAGTCCCCGAACATACCGGAAGACATAACGGAAGAACGGAGCGGCGCCCAGGGATAATAGTAAGTGCAGTGAGATCCCTGGGCGCCGCTGTATATATCATGAAACTTAGTTCACAATGTTTGGACCGATGAAAGGTCCTCTTTAAAGGGGTTTTCTGGGATTTTAATATTTATGACCTATCCTCAGATCGGTAGGGGTTCAACACCATGAACCCCTGCTGATTAGCTTTTTGCAGAGAAGGCTGCGCTTGTGCAAGCGAATGGGAGTGCAGCATTCCCTTCATTGTTTACCTGCTTGCTGTCAACACTGCAGCAGCGAGCAGGTGTAATTACAAGAAGCCATCCCGTTCACTTCTATTGGGCGGCTCATTCCTATACACTTGAATAGGATGGCTTCATGTAATTATGTTGACGGTGGTGAGCAGGTAAACAATGTAGGGGAGGCAGCGCTCGCACAAGAGCAGCATTCTCTTATAACAGCTTATCTGCAGGGGTTCCGGGTGTTGGACCCCCGCGGATCTGATATTGATAACCTATCCTGCAGAGAGGTCATCAATATTAAAATACCAGAAAACCCCTTTAAAATACAAAGGGAATGTGTAATCTTTAACTTTATGCCTTTTGGAGAACATTTAATCTTCAACTTGCTTAACAGTTCACAGTAACAATAACCAGGATTAGAGATGAGTGAAGTTTTAAAAAACAGCATAAGGAGTCAACATAGTGCCCCAGTCACAGAGTGGTGAAGGTGGCAACTGCATGAGGAGTCAACATAGTGGCCCAGTCACAGAGTGGTGAGGGTGGCAACCGCATGAGGATTCAATATAGAGCCCCAGTCAAACAATGTTGAGGGTGTCAACCGCATGAGGAGTCAACATAGTGGCCCAGTCACAGAGTGGTGAAGGGGCAACAGCATGTGAAGTCAACACAATGCCCCAGTCACAGCTTGGTAAAGGTTGCAACAGCATGTGAAGTCAACATAGTGGCACAGTCACAGAGTGGTGAGGGTGGCAACCGCATGAGGAGTCAACATAGTGGCCCATTCACATAGTGGTGAGGGTATCAACTGCATGAAGAGTCAACATAGTGGCCCATTCACAGACTAGGAGGGGTGGCAACCGCATGAGGAGTCAACATAGTGACCCAGTCACAGAGTAGGGAGGGTGGCAGCTGCATGAGGAATCAACACAATGGCTCAGTCACAGAGTGGTTAAGGTGACAACTGCATGAGAAGTTAACATAGTGGCCCAGTCACAGAATGGTGAGGGTGAAAACCGCATGAGGAGTCAACCTAGTGGCCCAGTCACAGAGTGGAGAGGGTGGCAACCGCATGAGGAGTCATCACAGTGGCCCAGTCACAGAGTGGTGAAGGTGGCAACCACATAATGAGTCAACATAGTAGCCCAGTCACATAGTTGGGAGGTTAGCAACCACATGAGGAGTCATCACAATGGCCCACCCACAGAGCGGTGAAGATGGCAACAGCATGAGGAGTCAACATAATGGCCCAATCACGGAATGGTGAGAGTGGCAACCGCATGAGGAGTCAACACATTGGACCACTCACAGAATGGTGAGGGTGGCAACCGCATGAGGAGTCAACATAATGGCCCAATCACGGAATGGTGAGGGTGGCAACCGCATGAGGCGTCAACCTAGTGGCCCAGTCACAGAGTGGTGAGGGTGGCAACCGCATGGAGTCAACATAGTGGCCCAGTCACAGAATGGTGAGGGTGAAAACCGCATGAGGAGTCAACCTAGTGGCCCAGTCACAGAGTGGAGAGGGTGGCAACCGCATGAGGAGTCATCACAGTGGCCCAGTCACAGAGTGGTGAAGGTGGCAACCACATAATGAGTCAACATAGTAGCCCAGTCACATAGTTGGGAGGTTAGCAACCACATGAGGAGTCATCACAATGGCCCACCCACAGAGCGGTGAAGATGGCAACAGCATGAGGAGTCAACATAATGGCCCAATCACGGAATGGTGAGAGTGGCAACCGCATGAGGAGTCAACACATTGGACCACTCACAGAATGGTGAGGGTGGCAACCGCATGAGGAGTCAACATAATGGCCCAATCACGGAATGGTGAGGGTGGCAACCGCATGAGGCGTCAACCTAGTGGCCCAGTCACAGAGTGGTGAGGGTGGCAACCGCATGGAGTCAACATAGTGGTCCAGTCACAGAGTGGTGAGGTGGCAATCGCATGAGGAGTTAACGTAGTGCTCCAGTCACAGAGTGGTGAGGGTGGCAACCGCACGAGGAGCCAAAACAGTGGCCCAATAACAGAGTGGGGAGGTAGGTGCAACAGCAGTAGCAGTAACAGAACAAGATGGTGGCTGGCAGCAGGAGAACATGGCAGCAGAGGCAGCAGGTGTGTGGCATCAGGCAGGTAGCAGCATCAGAATAGTGGCTGGAGAAGGTGGCCAGAGGAAACAAGTCTTTTTTCGCAATGTTTTGGTGCAGCACCCACAATGATCTAGTCTGATGCATCAGGCACTGGTGTGTGGAAATCCTAGCTGATCCATGCCTGATTCATCTTCACAAAGGTCAGTCACTAAAAATTTTGGGTGGAAAGGCGAGTTCTCTTTGGGGTAACTATGCCCCCCACCGCACTAAACACCCGCTCTGATGCCACACTACTGTCTGGGCATGAAAGCTTGAACAGGGCAAACTCAGCCAGTTTTAGTCACAAATCGAGTGACCACAACTGGCCAGGGATCATGGGGATCTTGGATCTGGTGTGGCAGGGTACAGTCCAAGTATGCCACCACCTGCTGGTTCAGGTTCTGTTCCATGTCTTGCTGTTGCTGCTGCTGCAAGTGCTCATTAGAGACTTCAGACTTAAGTTGTTGTTACTGCTCTGGCTCCCCCACCCCCCTCCAACAGCCATGGCAGTGGAACGTGAGCGAAGAGGGCCCCCCCAGTCAGACCTTTGTGAGGATGGGCGATGACGCACATAGGCAGCAGCCAACTGACTACATATGATGTCTCGATAGTAGATGAGTTTATCCTCCCTATCAGCGGGTGGAAAAAAGGCCCCCATTTTGGAGCAGTAGTGAGGGTCTAACATGGTGGAGAGCCAGTAGTCATCCCTCTGCTGAATGGTGATAATATGGATGTCACTACGCAAGCAACATAGCATGCATCTGGCAATTTGCACAAGAGACTCGGAGGGACTCCCTGCCTCCATCTCCACTGCATACTGCAATGTGGTGTTGAGGTCATCTGCCAGGTCTTCCCCATTACCCTCTAGCTGCTCATGTTCCTCCAGCTCCTCCTGCTCCTCTCCTGTCAGATAAGCCACCCATTTCTGTATACATAGCTTGTGCATGAATGTCCTTCTTTTCCGTCAGTTCAGCTACCACAGGGCTCAGGCGCCACGTCTCCTGATCCCTGGCCAGCCAGATTTATTAGCATCTGCTCCAGGGCATGAAGAAGTGGAATGATTTTGTTCAACCGGTAGTCCTGGCAACTGTCAAATTAAGTGGCCTTTTCAAAGGCCCTGAGCAGATGGCAGGTGTCACACGTCAAAGTTGCACAGGGGAGTACTCCTGTCCGTCAGGTGGAAACGTCGCATATCAGGCCATGTTGGGGAACGCTATTCTGTCTTTACTTCTAAAGGAGGGCGTGTTTTATAATGTAAGAGTGGCTGAAGAGCATGCACAGTTTCCTAGCTACAGTTGCAGGAAAAAGTATGTGAACCCTTTGGAATGATATGGATTTCTACACAAATTGGTCATAAAATGTGATCTGATCTTCATCTAAGTCACAACAATAGACAATCACAGTCTGCTTAAGCTAATAACACACAAAGAATTAAATGTTACCATGTTTTTATTGAACACACCATGTAAACATTCACAGTGTAGGTGGAAAAAGTATGTGAACCCTTGGATTTAATAACTGGTTGAACCTCCTTTGGCAGCAATAACTTCAACCAAACGTTTCCTGTAGTTGCAGATCAGACGCGCACAACGGTCAGGAGTAATTCTTGACCATTCCTCTTTACAGAACTGTTTCAGTTCAGCAATATTCTTGGAATGTCTAGTGTGAATCCCTTTCTTGAGGTCATGCCACAGCATCTCAATCGGGTTGAGGTCAGGACTCTGACTGGGCCACTCCAGAAGGCGTATTTTCTTCTGTTTAAGCCATTCTGTTGTTGATTTACTTCTATGCTTTGGGTCATTGTCCTGTTGCAACACCCATATTCTGTTGAGTTAGCTGTTGTCTTTAGCTGGTGGACAGATGGCCTTAAGTTCTCCTGCAAAATGTCTTGATAAACTTGGGAATTCATTTTTCCTTTGATGATAGCAATCCGTCCAGGCCCTGACGCAGCAACACAGGCCCAAACTATGATGCCCCCACCATCATATTTCACAGTTGGGATGAAGTTTTGATGTTGGTGTGCTGTGCCTCTTTTTCTCCACACATAGTGTTGTGTGTTTCTTCCAAACAACTCAACTTTGGTTTTATCTGTCCACAGAATATTTTGCCAGTACTGCTGTGGAACATCCAGGTGCTCTTGTGCAAACTGTAAACGTGCAGCAATGTTTTTTTTGGACAGCAGTAGCTTCCTCTGTGGTATCCTCCCATGAAATCCATTCGTGTTTAGTGTTTTACGTATCGTAGATTCGCTAACAGGGATGTTAGCATATGCCAGAGACTTTTGTAAGTCTTTAGCTGACATTCTAGGATTCTTCTTCACCTCATTGAGCAGTCTGCGCTGTGCTCTTGCAGTCATCTTTATAGGACGGCCACTCCTAGGAAGAGTAGCAGCAGTGCTGAACTTTCTCTATTTATAGACAATTTGTCTTACCGTGGACTGATGAACAGCAAGGCTTTTGGAGATACTTTTTTAACCCTTTCCAGCTTTATACAAGTCAACAATTCTTAATCGTAGTTCTTCTGAGAGCTCTTTTGTGCGAGGCATCATTCACATCAGGCAATGCTTCTTGTGAAAAGAAAACCCAGAACTGGTGTGTGTTTTTTATAGGGCAGGGCAGCTGTAACCAACATCTCCAATCTCATCTCATTGATTGGACTCCAGTTGGCTGACACCTCACTCCAATTAGCTTTTGGAGATGTCATTAGTCTAAGGGTTCACATACTTTTTCCACCTGCACTGTGAATGTTTACATGGTGTGTTCAATAAAAACATGGTAACATTGAATTCTTTGTGTGTTATTAGTTTAAGCAGACTGTGATTGTCTATTGTTGTGACTTAGATGAAGATCAGATCACATTTTATGACCAATTTATGCAGAAATCCATATAATTCCAAAGGGTTCACATACTTTTTCTTGCAACTGTATGTAAGGTATGTTTGGAGAAAAAAGGGGACAGAATGTCAAGAAAAGAACATCTCTCCGACCATTAAGCAGAGGGATGGATCAATCATAATTCTGTTGCAGTCAAGGGGAACATTTCACGGATAGAGGGAAGAATGGATTCAATGAAATTCCAGCTAATTCTGGAAGCAAACATAACACCATCTGTAAAAAAAAACTGAAGTTGATAAGAGGATGGCTTCTACAAGTGGATAATGATCCTAAACAGACCTCAAAATTCACAATAGACCACCTCAAAAGTTGCAAGCTGGAGATTTTAACATGGTCCTCACAGTCCGCTGATCTGCACATCTTTGAAAACCTGTGGATATACCTCAAAAGAGAAGTGCATGTAAGACGGCACAGGAATCTCACAGAATTTTTGCAAGGAAGGATAGATGAAAATCCCTCACACAAGAATTGAAAGACTCTTGACTGGCTACAAAAAGAGTTTACAAGCTGTGATACTTGCCAAAGGGGGGTGCCACTAGGTACCAATCATACAGGGTGCACAAAGTTTTGCTTTTGGGACGCTTTTTTTGTTATTTTGAGAATGTAAAAGATGGAAATATTGTTTTTGCTTAAAGAGGACCTTTCACTAGAATAAAAAAATCTAAACGAAGCGTACAGACATGGAGAGCGGCGCCCAGGGATCTCCCTGCACTTACTATTATCCCTGGGCGCCGCTCCGTTCTCCCGGTATAGGCTCCGGTAGCTTCAGATTTTCGGCTCAACTGGGTGGAGCCTGCCAGCGTCTCCTTCTCCCAGGCTGTAGCGCTGGCCAATCGCAGCGCTCAGCTCATAGCCTGAGAGGTTTTTTTTTCTCTCAGGCTATGAGCTGAGCGCTGCGATTGGCCAGCACTCCAGCCTTGGAGAAGGAGACGCCGGCAGGCTCCTCCCAGTTGAGCTGAAGATCTAAAGCTACCGGAGCCTATACCGGGAGAATGGAGCGGCGCCCAGGGATAATAGTAAGTGCAGGGAGATCCCTGGGCACCGCTCTCCATGTCTGTATGCTTAGTTTATATTTTTTATTCTAGTGAAAGGTCCTCTTTAAAGAGGACCTTTCATTGGTCCAAACATTGTGAACTAAGTATCATGACATATACAGCGGCGCCCAGGGATCTCACTGCACTTACTATTATCCCTGGGCGCCGCTCCGTTCTCCCATTATGTCCTCCGGTATGTTCGGGGACTTGGTTATAGTAGGTGGAGACTTAGGGGACTTGGTTATAGTAGGCGGAGTCTTCCCTTGTTCTGCTGGGCGTCTCCTTCTCCTAGGCTGTAGCGCTGGCCAATCGCAGCGCAGAGCTCACAGCCTGGAAGGTTTTTTCTCCCAGGCTGTGAGCTCTGCGATGCGATTGGCCAGCGCTACAGCCTAGGAGAAGGAGACGCCCAGGTGAACAAGGGCAGAATCCGCTTACTATAACCAAGTCCCCGAACATACCGGAAGACATAACGGAAGAACGGAGCGGCGCCCAGGGATAATAGTAAGTGCAGTGAGATCCCTGGGCGCCGCTGTATATATCATGAAACTTAGTTCACAATGTTTGGACCGATGAAAGGTCCTCTTTAAAGGGGTTTTCTGGGATTTTAATATTTATGACCTATCCTCAGATCGGTAGGGGTTCAACACCATGAACCCCTGCTGATTAGCTTTTTGCAGAGAAGGCTGCGCTTGTGCAAGCGAATGGGAGTGCAGCATTCCCTTCATTGTTTACCTGCTTGCTGTCAACACTGCAGCAGCGAGCAGGTGTAATTACAAGAAGCCATCCCGTTCACTTCTATTGGGCGGCTCATTCCTATACACTTGAATAGGATGGCTTCATGTAATTATGTTGACGGTGGTGAGCAGGTAAACAATGTAGGGGAGGCAGCGCTCGCACAAGAGCAGCATTCTCTTATAACAGCTTATCTGCAGGGGTTCCGGGTGTTGGACCCCCGCGGATCTGATATTGATAACCTATCCTGCAGAGAGGTCATCAATATTAAAATACCAGAAAACCCCTTTAAAATACAAAGGGAATGTGTAATCTTTAACTTTATGCCTTTTGGAGAACATTTAATCTTCAACTTGCTTAACAGTTCACAGTAACAATAACCAGGATTAGAGATGAGTGAAGTTTTAAAAAACAGCATAAGGAGTCAACATAGTGCCCCAGTCACAGAGTGGTGAAGGTGGCAACTGCATGAGGAGTCAACATAGTGGCCCAGTCACAGAGTGGTGAGGGTGGCAACCGCATGAGGATTCAATATAGAGCCCCAGTCAAACAATGTTGAGGGTGTCAACCGCATGAGGAGTCAACATAGTGGCCCAGTCACAGAGTGGTGAAGGGGCAACAGCATGTGAAGTCAACACAATGCCCCAGTCACAGCTTGGTAAAGGTTGCAACAGCATGTGAAGTCAACATAGTGGCACAGTCACAGAGTGGTGAGGGTGGCAACCGCATGAGGAGTCAACATAGTGGCCCATTCACATAGTGGTGAGGGTATCAACTGCATGAAGAGTCAACATAGTGGCCCATTCACAGACTAGGAGGGGTGGCAACCGCATGAGGAGTCAACATAGTGACCCAGTCACAGAGTAGGGAGGGTGGCAGCTGCATGAGGAATCAACACAATGGCTCAGTCACAGAGTGGTTAAGGTGACAACTGCATGAGAAGTTAACATAGTGGCCCAGTCACAGAATGGTGAGGGTGAAAACCGCATGAGGAGTCAACCTAGTGGCCCAGTCACAGAGTGGAGAGGGTGGCAACCGCATGAGGAGTCATCACAGTGGCCCAGTCACAGAGTGGTGAAGGTGGCAACCACATAATGAGTCAACATAGTAGCCCAGTCACATAGTTGGGAGGTTAGCAACCACATGAGGAGTCATCACAATGGCCCACCCACAGAGCGGTGAAGATGGCAACAGCATGAGGAGTCAACATAATGGCCCAATCACGGAATGGTGAGAGTGGCAACCGCATGAGGAGTCAACACATTGGACCACTCACAGAATGGTGAGGGTGGCAACCGCATGAGGAGTCAACATAATGGCCCAATCACGGAATGGTGAGGGTGGCAACCGCATGAGGCGTCAACCTAGTGGCCCAGTCACAGAGTGGTGAGGGTGGCAACCGCATGGAGTCAACATAGTGGCCCAGTCACAGAATGGTGAGGGTGAAAACCGCATGAGGAGTCAACCTAGTGGCCCAGTCACAGAGTGGAGAGGGTGGCAACCGCATGAGGAGTCATCACAGTGGCCCAGTCACAGAGTGGTGAAGGTGGCAACCACATAATGAGTCAACATAGTAGCCCAGTCACATAGTTGGGAGGTTAGCAACCACATGAGGAGTCATCACAATGGCCCACCCACAGAGCGGTGAAGATGGCAACAGCATGAGGAGTCAACATAATGGCCCAATCACGGAATGGTGAGAGTGGCAACCGCATGAGGAGTCAACACATTGGACCACTCACAGAATGGTGAGGGTGGCAACCGCATGAGGAGTCAACATAATGGCCCAATCACGGAATGGTGAGGGTGGCAACCGCATGAGGCGTCAACCTAGTGGCCCAGTCACAGAGTGGTGAGGGTGGCAACCGCATGGAGTCAACATAGTGGTCCAGTCACAGAGTGGTGAGGTGGCAATCGCATGAGGAGTTAACGTAGTGCTCCAGTCACAGAGTGGTGAGGGTGGCAACCGCACGAGGAGCCAAAACAGTGGCCCAATAACAGAGTGGGGAGGTAGGTGCAACAGCAGTAGCAGTAACAGAACAAGATGGTGGCTGGCAGCAGGAGAACATGGCAGCAGAGGCAGCAGGTGTGTGGCATCAGGCAGGTAGCAGCATCAGAATAGTGGCTGGAGAAGGTGGCCAGAGGAAACAAGTCTTTTTTCGCAATGTTTTGGTGCAGCACCCACAATGATCTAGTCTGATGCATCAGGCACTGGTGTGTGGAAATCCTAGCTGATCCATGCCTGATTCATCTTCACAAAGGTCAGTCACTAAAAATTTTGGGTGGAAAGGCGAGTTCTCTTTGGGGTAACTATGCCCCCCACCGCACTAAACACCCGCTCTGATGCCACACTACTGTCTGGGCATGAAAGCTTGAACAGGGCAAACTCAGCCAGTTTTAGTCACAAATCGAGTGACCACAACTGGCCAGGGATCATGGGGATCTTGGATCTGGTGTGGCAGGGTACAGTCCAAGTATGCCACCACCTGCTGGTTCAGGTTCTGTTCCATGTCTTGCTGTTGCTGCTGCTGCAAGTGCTCATTAGAGACTTCAGACTTAAGTTGTTGTTACTGCTCTGGCTCCCCCACCCCCCTCCAACAGCCATGGCAGTGGAACGTGAGCGAAGAGGGCCCCCCCAGTCAGACCTTTGTGAGGATGGGCGATGACGCACATAGGCAGCAGCCAACTGACTACATATGATGTCTCGATAGTAGATGAGTTTATCCTCCCTATCAGCGGGTGGAAAAAAGGCCCCCATTTTGGAGCAGTAGTGAGGGTCTAACATGGTGGAGAGCCAGTAGTCATCCCTCTGCTGAATGGTGATAATATGGATGTCACTACGCAAGCAACATAGCATGCATCTGGCAATTTGCACAAGAGACTCGGAGGGACTCCCTGCCTCCATCTCCACTGCATACTGCAATGTGGTGTTGAGGTCATCTGCCAGGTCTTCCCCATTACCCTCTAGCTGCTCATGTTCCTCCAGCTCCTCCTGCTCCTCTCCTGTCAGATAAGCCACCCATTTCTGTATACATAGCTTGTGCATGAATGTCCTTCTTCTCCGTCAGTTCAGCTACCACAGGGCTCAGGCGCCACGTCTCCTGATCCCTGGCCAGCCAGATTTATTAGCATCTGCTCCAGGGCATGAAGAAGTGGAATGATTTTGTTCAACCGGTAGTCCTGGCAACTGTCAAATTAAGTGGCCTTTTCAAAGGGCCTGAGCAGATGGCAGGTGTCACACGTCAAAGTTGCACAGGGGAGTACTCCTGTCCGTCAGGTGGAAACGTCGCATATCAGGCCATGTTGGGGAACGCTATTCTGTCTTTACTTCTAAAGGAGGGCGTGTTTTATAATGTAAGAGTGGCTGAAGAGCATGCACAGTTTCCTAGCTACAGTTGCAGGAAAAAGTATGTGAACCCTTTGGAATGATATGGATTTCTACACAAATTGGTCATAAAATGTGATCTGATCTTCATCTAAGTCACAACAATAGACAATCACAGTCTGCTTAAGCTAATAACACACAAAGAATTAAATGTTACCATGTTTTTATTGAACACACCATGTAAACATTCACAGTGTAGGTGGAAAAAGTATGTGAACCCTTGGATTTAATAACTGGTTGAACCTCCTTTGGCAGCAATAACTTCAACCAAACGTTTCCTGTAGTTGCAGATCAGACGCGCACAACGGTCAGGAGTAATTCTTGACCATTCCTCTTTACAGAACTGTTTCAGTTCAGCAATATTCTTGGAATGTCTAGTGTGAATCTCTTTCTTGAGGTCATGCCACAGCATCTCAATCGGGTTGAGGTCAGGACTCTGACTGGGCCACTCCAGAAGGCGTATTTTCTTCTGTTTAAGCCATTCTGTTGTTGATTTACTTCTATGCTTTGGGTCATTGTCCTGTTGCAACACCCATATTCTGTTGAGTTAGCTGTTGTCTTTAGCTGGTGGACAGATGGCCTTAAGTTCTCCTGCAAAATGTCTTGATAAACTTGGGAATTCATTTTTCCTTTGATGATAGCAATCCGTCCAGGCCCTGACGCAGCAACACAGGCCCAAACTATGATGCCCCCACCATCATATTTCACAGTTGGGATGAAGTTTTGATGTTGGTGTGCTGTGCCTCTTTTTCTCCACACATAGTGTTGTGTGTTTCTTCCAAACAACTCAACTTTGGTTTTATCTGTCCACAGAATATTTTGCCAGTACTGCTGTGGAACATCCAGGTGCTCTTGTGCAAACTGTAAACGTGCAGCAATGTTTTTTTTGGACAGCAGTAGCTTCCTCTGTGGTATCCTCCCATGAAATCCATTCTTGTTTAGTGTTTTACGTATCGTAGATTCGCTAACAGGGATGTTAGCATATGCCAGAGACTTTTGTAAGTCTTTAGCTGACATTCTAGGATTCTTCTTCACCTCATTGAGCAGTCTGCGCTGTGCTCTTGCAGTCATCTTTATAGGACGGCCACTCCTAGGAAGAGTAGCAGCAGTGCTGAACTTTCTCTATTTATAGACAATTTGTCTTACCGTGGACTGATGAACAGCAAGGCTTTTGGAGATACTTTTTTAACCCTTTCCAGCTTTATACAAGTCAACAATTCTTAATCGTAGTTCTTCTGAGAGCTCTTTTGTGCGAGGCATCATTCACATCAGGCAATGCTTCTTGTGAAAAGAAAACCCAGAACTGGTGTGTGTTTTTTATAGGGCAGGGCAGCTGTAACCAACATCTCCAATCTCATCTCATTGATTGGACTCCAGTTGGCTGACACCTCACTCCAATTAGCTTTTGGAGATGTCATTAGTCTAAGGGTTCACATACTTTTTCCACCTGCACTGTGAATGTTTACATGGTGTGTTCAATAAAAACATGGTAACATTGAATTCTTTGTGTGTTATTAGTTTAAGCAGACTGTGATTGTCTATTGTTGTGACTTAGATGAAGATCAGATCACATTTTATGACCAATTTATGCAGAAATCCATATAATTCCAAAGGGTTCACATACTTTTTCTTGCAACTGTATGTAAGGTATGTTTGGAGAAAAAAGGGGACAGAATGTCAAGAAAAGAACATCTCTCCGACCATTAAGCAGAGGGATGGATCAATCATAATTCTGTTGCAGTCAAGGGGAACATTTCACGGATAGAGGGAAGAATGGATTCAATGAAATTCCAGCTAATTCTGGAAGCAAACATAACACCATCTGTAAAAAAAACTGAAGTTGATAAGAGGATGGCTTCTACAAGTGGATAATGATCCTAAACAGACCTCAAAATTCACAATAGACCACCTCAAAAGTTGCAAGCTGGAGATTTTAACATGGTCCTCACAGTCCGCTGATCTGCACATCTTTGAAAACCTGTGGATAGACCTCAAAAGAGAAGTGCATGTAAGACGGCACAGGAATCTCACAGAATTTTTGCAAGGAAGGATAGATGAAAATCCCTCACACAAGAATTGAAAGACTCTTGACTGGCTACAAAAAGAGTTTACAAGCTGTGATACTTGCCAAAGGGGGGTGCCACTAGGTACCAATCATACAGGGTGCACAAAGTTTTGCTTTTGGGACGCTTTTTTTTGTTATTTTGAGAATGTAAAAGATGGAAATATTGTTTTTGCTTAAAGAGGACCTTTCACTAGAATAAAAAAATCTAAACGAAGCGTACAGACATGGAGAGCGGCGCCCAGGGATCTCCCTGCACTTACTATTATCCCTGGGCGCCGCTCCGTTCTCCCGGTATAGGCTCCGGTAGCTTCAGATTTTCGGCTCAACTGGGTGGAGCCTGCCAGCGTCTCCTTCTCCCAGGCTGTAGCGCTGGCCAATCGCAGCGCTCAGCTCATAGCCTGAGAGGTTTTTTTTTCTCTCAGGCTATGAGCTGAGCGCTGCGATTGGCCAGCACTCCAGCCTTGGAGAAGGAGACGCCGGCAGGCTCCTCCCAGTTGAGCTGAAGATCTAAAGCTACCGGAGCCTATACCGGGAGAATGGAGCGGCGCCCAGGGATAATAGTAAGTGCAGGGAGATCCCTGGGCACCGCTCTCCATGTCTGTATGCTTAGTTTATATTTTTTATTCTAGTGAAAGGTCCTCTTTAAAGAGGACCTTTCATTGGTCCAAACATTGTGAACTAAGTATCATGACATATACAGCGGCGCCCAGGGATCTCACTGCACTTACTATTATCCCTGGGCGCCGCTCCGTTCTCCCATTATGTCCTCCGGTATGTTCGGGGACTTGGTTATAGTAGGTGGAGACTTAGGGGACTTGGTTATAGTAGGCGGAGTCTTCCCTTGTTCTGCTGGGCGTCTCCTTCTCCTAGGCTGTAGCGCTGGCCAATCGCAGCGCAGAGCTCACAGCCTGGAAGGTTTTTTCTCCCAGGCTGTGAGCTCTGCGATGCGATTGGCCAGCGCTACAGCCTAGGAGAAGGAGACGCCCAGGTGAACAAGGGCAGAATCCGCTTACTATAACCAAGTCCCCGAACATACCGGAAGACATAACGGAAGAACGGAGCGGCGCCCAGGGATAATAGTAAGTGCAGTGAGATCCCTGGGCGCCGCTGTATATATCATGAAACTTAGTTCACAATGTTTGGACCGATGAAAGGTCCTCTTTAAAGGGGTTTTCTGGGATTTTAATATTTATGACCTATCCTCAGATCGGTAGGGGTTCAACACCATGAACCCCTGCTGATTAGCTTTTTGCAGAGAAGGCTGCGCTTGTGCAAGCGAATGGGAGTGCAGCATTCCCTTCATTGTTTACCTGCTTGCTGTCAACACTGCAGCAGCGAGCAGGTGTAATTACAAGAAGCCATCCCGTTCACTTCTATTGGGCGGCTCATTCCTATACACTTGAATAGGATGGCTTCATGTAATTATGTTGACGGTGGTGAGCAGGTAAACAATGTAGGGGAGGCAGCGCTCGCACAAGAGCAGCATTCTCTTATAACAGCTTATCTGCAGGGGTTCCGGGTGTTGGACCCCCGCGGATCTGATATTGATAACCTATCCTGCAGAGAGGTCATCAATATTAAAATACCAGAAAACCCCTTTAAAATACAAAGGGAATGTGTAATCTTTAACTTTATGCCTTTTGGAGAACATTTAATCTTCAACTTGCTTAACAGTTCACAGTAACAACAAACCAGGATTAGAGATGAGTGAAGTTTTAAAAAACAGCATAAGGAGTCAACATAGTGCCCCAGTCACAGAGTGGTGAAGGTGGCAACTGCATGAGGAGTCAACATAGTGGCCCAGTCACAGAGTGGTGAGGGTGGCAACCGCATGAGGATTCAATATAGAGCCCCAGTCAAACAATGTTGAGGGTGTCAACCGCATGAGGAGTCAACATAGTGGCCCAGTCACAGAGTGGTGAAGGGGCAACAGCATGTGAAGTCAACACAATGCCCCAGTCACAGCTTGGTAAAGGTTGCAACAGCATGTGAAGTCAACATAGTGGCACAGTCACAGAGTGGTGAGGGTGGCAACCGCATGAGGAGTCAACATAGTGGCCCATTCACATAGTGGTGAGGGTATCAACTGCATGAAGAGTCAACATAGTGGCCCATTCACAGACTAGGAGGGGTGGCAACCGCATGAGGAGTCAACATAGTGACCCAGTCACAGAGTAGGGAGGGTGGCAGCTGCATGAGGAATCAACACAATGGCTCAGTCACAGAGTGGTTAAGGTGACAACTGCATGAGAAGTTAACATAGTGGCCCAGTCACAGAATGGTGAGGGTGAAAACCGCATGAGGAGTCAACCTAGTGGCCCAGTCACAGAGTGGAGAGGGTGGCAACCGCATGAGGAGTCATCACAGTGGCCCAGTCACAGAGTGGTGAAGGTGGCAACCACATAATGAGTCAACATAGTAGCCCAGTCACATAGTTGGGAGGTTAGCAACCACATGAGGAGTCATCACAATGGCCCACCCACAGAGCGGTGAAGATGGCAACAGCATGAGGAGTCAACATAATGGCCCAATCACGGAATGGTGAGAGTGGCAACCGCATGAGGAGTCAACACATTGGACCACTCACAGAATGGTGAGGGTGGCAACCGCATGAGGAGTCAACATAATGGCCCAATCACGGAATGGTGAGGGTGGCAACCGCATGAGGCGTCAACCTAGTGGCCCAGTCACAGAGTGGTGAGGGTGGCAACCGCATGGAGTCAACATAGTGGCCCAGTCACAGAATGGTGAGGGTGAAAACCGCATGAGGAGTCAACCTAGTGGCCCAGTCACAGAGTGGAGAGGGTGGCAACCGCATGAGGAGTCATCACAGTGGCCCAGTCACAGAGTGGTGAAGGTGGCAACCACATAATGAGTCAACATAGTAGCCCAGTCACATAGTTGGGAGGTTAGCAACCACATGAGGAGTCATCACAATGGCCCACCCACAGAGCGGTGAAGATGGCAACAGCATGAGGAGTCAACATAATGGCCCAATCACGGAATGGTGAGAGTGGCAACCGCATGAGGAGTCAACACATTGGACCACTCACAGAATGGTGAGGGTGGCAACCGCATGAGGAGTCAACATAATGGCCCAATCACGGAATGGTGAGGGTGGCAACCGCATGAGGCGTCAACCTAGTGGCCCAGTCACAGAGTGGTGAGGGTGGCAACCGCATGGAGTCAACATAGTGGTCCAGTCACAGAGTGGTGAGGTGGCAATCGCATGAGGAGTTAACGTAGTGCTCCAGTCACAGAGTGGTGAGGGTGGCAACCGCACGAGGAGCCAAAACAGTGGCCCAATAACAGAGTGGGGAGGTAGGTGCAACAGCAGTAGCAGTAACAGAACAAGATGGTGGCTGGCAGCAGGAGAACATGGCAGCAGAGGCAGCAGGTGTGTGGCATCAGGCAGGTAGCAGCATCAGAATAGTGGCTGGAGAAGGTGGCCAGAGGAAACAAGTCTTTTTTCGCAATGTTTTGGTGCAGCACCCACAATGATCTAGTCTGATGCATCAGGCACTGGTGTGTGGAAATCCTAGCTGATCCATGCCTGATTCATCTTCACAAAGGTCAGTCACTAAAAATTTTGGGTGGAAAGGCGAGTTCTCTTTGGGGTAACTATGCCCCCCACCGCACTAAACACCCGCTCTGATGCCACACTACTGTCTGGGCATGAAAGCTTGAACAGGGCAAACTCAGCCAGTTTTAGTCACAAATCGAGTGACCACAACTGGCCAGGGATCATGGGGATCTTGGATCTGGTGTGGCAGGGTACAGTCCAAGTATGCCACCACCTGCTGGTTCAGGTTCTGTTCCATGTCTTGCTGTTGCTGCTGCTGCAAGTGCTCATTAGAGACTTCAGACTTAAGTTGTTGTTACTGCTCTGGCTCCCCCACCCCCCTCCAACAGCCATGGCAGTGGAACGTGAGCGAAGAGGGCCCCCCCAGTCAGACCTTTGTGAGGATGGGCGATGACGCACATAGGCAGCAGCCAACTGACTACATATGATGTCTCGATAGTAGATGAGTTTATCCTCCCTATCAGCGGGTGGAAAAAAGGCCCCCATTTTGGAGCAGTAGTGAGGGTCTAACATGGTGGAGAGCCAGTAGTCATCCCTCTGCTGAATGGTGATAATATGGATGTCACTACGCAAGCAACATAGCATGCATCTGGCAATTTGCACAAGAGACTCGGAGGGACTCCCTGCCTCCATCTCCACTGCATACTGCAATGTGGTGTTGAGGTCATCTGCCAGGTCTTCCCCATTACCCTCTAGCTGCTCATGTTCCTCCAGCTCCTCCTGCTCCTCTCCTGTCAGATAAGCCACCCATTTCTGTATACATAGCTTGTGCATGAATGTCCTTCTTCTCCGTCAGTTCAGCTACCACAGGGCTCAGGCGCCACGTCTCCTGATCCCTGGCCAGCCAGATTTATTAGCATCTGCTCCAGGGCATGAAGAAGTGGAATGATTTTGTTCAACCGGTAGTCCTGGCAACTGTCAAATTAAGTGGCCTTTTCAAAGGGCCTGAGCAGATGGCAGGTGTCACACGTCAAAGTTGCACAGGGGAGTACTCCTGTCCGTCAGGTGGAAACGTCGCATATCAGGCCATGTTGGGGAACGCTATTCTGTCTTTACTTCTAAAGGAGGGCGTGTTTTATAATGTAAGAGTGGCTGAAGAGCATGCACAGTTTCCTAGCTACAGTTGCAGGAAAAAGTATGTGAACCCTTTGGAATGATATGGATTTCTACACAAATTGGTCATAAAATGTGATCTGATCTTCATCTAAGTCACAACAATAGACAATCACAGTCTGCTTAAGCTAATAACACACAAAGAATTAAATGTTACCATGTTTTTATTGAACACACCATGTAAACATTCACAGTGTAGGTGGAAAAAGTATGTGAACCCTTGGATTTAATAACTGGTTGAACCTCCTTTGGCAGCAATAACTTCAACCAAACGTTTCCTGTAGTTGCAGATCAGACGCGCACAACGGTCAGGAGTAATTCTTGACCATTCCTCTTTACAGAACTGTTTCAGTTCAGCAATATTCTTGGAATGTCTAGTGTGAATCTCTTTCTTGAGGTCATGCCACAGCATCTCAATCGGGTTGAGGTCAGGACTCTGACTGGGCCACTCCAGAAGGCGTATTTTCTTCTGTTTAAGCCATTCTGTTGTTGATTTACTTCTATGCTTTGGGTCATTGTCCTGTTGCAACACCCATATTCTGTTGAGCTTTAGCTGGTGGACAGATGGCCTTAAGTTCTCCTGCAAAATGTCTTGATAAACTTGGGAATTCATTTTTCCTTTGATGATAGCAATCCGTCCAGGCCCTGACGCAGCAACGCAGGCCCAAACTATGATGCCCCCACCATCATATTTCACAGTTGGGATGAAGTTTTGATGTTGGTGTGCTGTGCCTCTTTTTCTCCACACATAGTGTTGTGTGTTTCTTCCAAACAACTCAACTTTGGTTTTATCTGTCCACAGAATATTTTGCCAGTACTGCTGTGGAACATCCAGGTGCTCTTGTGCAAACTGTAAACGTGCAGCAATGTTTTTTTTGGACAGCAGTGGCTTCCTCTGTGGTATCCTCCCATGAAATCCATTCTTGTTTAGTGTTTTACGTATCGTAGATTCGTTAACAGGGATGTTAGCATATGCCAGAGACTTTTGTAAGTCTTTAGCTGACATTCTAGGATTCTTCTTCACCTCATTGAGCAGTCTGCGCTGTGCTCTTGCAGTCATCTTTACAGGATGGCCACTCCTAGGAAGAGTAGCAGCAGTGCTGAACTTTCTCTATTTATAGACAATTTGTCTTACCGTGGACTGATGAACAGCAAGGCTTTTGGAGATACTTTTTTTTAACCCTTTCCAGCTTTATTGATTGGACTCCAGTTGGCTGACACCTCACTCCAATTAGCTTTTGGAGATGTCATTAGTCTAGGGGTTCACATACTTTTTCCACCTGCACTGTGAATGTTTACATGGTGTGTTCAATAAAAACATGGTAACATTGAATTCTTTGTGTGTTATTAGTTTAAGCAGACTGTGATTGTCTATTGTTGTGACTTAGATGAAGATCAGATCACATTTTATGACCAATTTATGCAGAAATACATATAATTCCAAAGGGTTCACATACTTTTTCTTGCAACTGTATTTTCAGGATGTCTTGCAGTTGGGTGGAAGACTTCATGTGCCCCCTTCATGGTAAAACTGCCCAGATGTGCCCCCTTCTCAGTAGTAATGGTCACATGTGCCCTCTTCACATTAATAATGCTCACATGTGCCCTCTTTACAGTAGTAATGCTCACATGTGCCCCCTTCACAGTTGTAATGCCCACATGTGCCCCCTTCTCAGTAGTAATGCCCACATGTGCACCCTTCACTGTAATAATGCTCACATGTGCCCCCTTTACAGTAGTAATGCTCACATGTGCCCCCTTCACAGTAGTAATGCTCACATGTGCCCCCTTCACAGTAGTAATGCTTACATGCGACCTGTACCTGCGCCAGTTTGCACATTTACTCCTGGATGTTTTGATGAAAATATAATACAATTGATTCAAAATCATAAACACGAGTCCCGTGGTCTATCTTGATTATACTCCCCTGTGCATGGCCTGGCACTTCTGTCTGACATACTGTTAGATCAGATAAATAAATGAGAAGGAAATTAAAACACCCCAAAAAAGACTGTAATTTTCTCACTTCACCACACAACAGCTAATAAGCCCTTTTTTCCCACTAATACACACAAAAAAAAGGCTTAAGAACATATAACTGCACCGCTGAAAGGCAAATAGGCCCTCATTTTTTTCCACTTATGCATGCCACAGAAGGCTTTAAAACATATAACTGCACCGCTGAACGGCAAATATATATTTTTTTGCCACTATTACACGACAAAAAGGGCTTTAGAACATATAGCTGCACCGCTGAACGGCAAATAGGCCCCTATTTTTTTCCACTTGTACATGCCACAAAAGGATTTAGAACATATAACTGCACCGTTGAACGGCAAATATATTTTTCTTTTGCCACTATTACACGACAAAAAGTGCTTTTGAACATATAACTGCACCGCTGAACGGCAAATATATTTTTCTTTTGCCATTAATACATGCCACAAAAGGCTTTTGAACATATAACTGCTCCGCTAAATGGCAGATAAATTTTACTTTTGCCAGTAATACATGCCACAAAAGGATTTAGAACATATAACTGCACCGTTGAACGGCAAATATATTTTTCTTTTGCCACTATTACACAACAAAAAGTGCTTTTGAACATATAACTGCACCGCTGAACGGCAAATATATTTTTCTTTTGCCATTAATACATGCCACAAAAGGCTTTCGAACATATAACTGCTCCGCTAAATGGCAGATAAATTTTACTTTTGCCAGTAATACATGCCACAAAAGGCTTCAGAACATATAACTGCACCATTGGATGGCAAATAGGCCCTTATTTTTTTCCACTTATACATGACACAAAAGGCTTAAGGCCTCTTTCACACTTGCGTTGTTGGGATCCGGCATGCACTTCCGTTGCCGGAGGTGCCCGCCGGATCCGGAAAAACGCAAGTGTACTGAAAGCATTTGAAGACGGAACCGTCTTCCAAATGCTTTCAGTGTTACTATGGCACCCAGGACGCTATTAAAGTCCTGGTTGCCATAGTAGGAGCGGGGAGCGGGGGAGCGGTATACTTACAGTCCGTGCGGCTCCCGGGGCGCTCCAGAATGACGTCAGAGCGCCCCATGCGCATGGATGACGTGATCCATGCGATCACGTGATCCATGCGCTTGGGGCGCCCTGACATCACTCTGGAGCGCCCGGGGAGCCGCACGGACGGTAAGTATACTGCTCCCCCGCTCCCCACTACACTTTACCATGGCTGCCAGGACTTTAGCGTCCCGGCAGCCATGGTAACCATTCATAAAAAGCTAAATGTCGGCTCCGGCAATGCGCCGAAACGACGTTTAGCTTAAGGCCGGATCCGGATCAATGCCTTCCAATGGGCATTAATTCCGGATCCGGCCTTGCGGCAAGTGTTCCGGATTTTTGGCCGGAGCAAAAAGCGCAGCATGCTGCGGTATTTTCTCCGGCCAAAAAACGTTCCGTTCCGGAACTGAAGACATCCTGATGCATCCTGAACGGATTTCTCTCCATTCAGAATGCATTAGGATAATCCTGATCAGGATTCTTCCGGCATAGAGCCCCGACGACGGAACTCTATGCCGGAAGACAATAACGCAGGTGTGAAAGAGCCCTTAGAGCATATAACTGCACCGCTGAACGGCAAATATATTTTTATTTTGCCACTATTACACGACAAAAAGGACTTTAGAACATATAACTGCACCGCTGAACGGCAAATATATTTTTCTTTTGCCACTAATACACGCCACAAAAGGCTTTAGAGCAGTGGTGCCCAACCTACGGCCCGCGGGCCACAACCGGCCCGCGAAGCTGTGTGATCCGGCCCGCGCAGTGACGGGAGGCGGAGCTTGCGCCCAGCTAGAGAAGCAGAAGAAGGTACACTCCGGGGCGGCTGCAGTGGCGCAGTACAGAAAGCCTGGACGCAAATCAGGGAACGAATGTGAGTAGTAAATCATTTCTGTGACTGTAGGGTGTTGTGTGTGTGTGGACTCTGCAGGGTGCGTTGTGTGTGAGGACTCAGCGCATCTCTTACTGCTGTCATTCACGTGGGTAGTTGCTTGCAGTGCTGGGCTCCTACTGTGCAGAGGGCTGTACCTTGTGACCGGACTGTACAGGAGGAAGGAAGGGCTGACTCTTAATGGCGGGCACAGGCGGGCAGTGTGGTTTCAGGAGGGCTGCCCCTGTAAGTGTGGCTGGTTCCTTAGTGAGGACAGTTGGGATATCGTGAAGGGCCAGTGGAGTCCATGTGGCAGGGGTCCAGCAGTACATGACTTTGAGGGGTAAGAAGGGAACCCCTCCTTGTTGTTTGGGAAGGCCAGGACATGAGTGGTGTTCATTGGTCTTGGTTGGAATTAGTGTCCGGTAGCGGTGGTCTGCGCTGTGACTGGCAGTAGATAGAGTGCCCCCTTCACAGTAATAAAGCTCACATGTGCCCCCTTCACAGTAATAAAGCTCACATGTGCCCCCAGCACAGTAGTAATGCTCACATGTGCCCCCTTCACAGTAGTAATGCTCACATGTGCCTCCTTCACAGTAGTAATGCTCACATGTGTCCCCTTCCCAGTAGTAATGCTCACATATGCTTCCTTTACAGTTGTAATGCTCACATGTGCCCCCTTCATGGTAAAAATGCCCAGATGTGCCCCCTTCTTAGTAGTAATGGTCACATGTGCCCTCTTCACATTAATAATGCTCACATGTGCCCCCTTTACAGTAGTAATGCTCACATGTGCCCCCTTCACAGTAGTAATGCTCACATGTGCCTCCTTCATGGTAAAAATGCCCAGATGTGCCCCCTTCTCAGTAGTAATGGTCACATGTGGCCTCTTCACATTAATAATGCTCACATGTGCCCCCTTTACAGTAGTAATGCTCACATGTGTCCCCTTCACAGTAGTAATGCCCACATGTGCACCCTTCACAGTAATAATGCTCACATGTGCCCCCTTTACAGTAGTAATGCTCACATGTGCCCCCTTCACAGTAATAATGCTCATATGTGCCCCCTTCACAGTAGTAATGCTCACATGTGCCCCCTTTATGGTAAAAATGCCCAGATGTTCCCCCTTCTCAGTAGTAATGGTCACATGTGCCCTCTTCATATTAATAATGCTCACATGTGCCCCCTTCACAGTAGTAATGCCCACATGTGCACCCTTCACAGTAATAATGCTCACATGAGCCCCCTTTACAATAGTAATGCTCACATGTGCCCCCTTCTCAGTAGTAATGCCCACATGTGCACCCTTCACAGTAATAATGTTTACATGTGCCCCCTTTACAGTAGTAATGCTCACATGTGCCCCTTCACAGTAGTAATGCCCACATGTGCACCCTTCACAGTAATAATGCTCACATGTGCACCCTTCACAGTAATAATGCTCACATGTGCCCCTTTACAGTAGTAATGCTCACATGTGCCCCCTTCACAGTAGTAATGCCCACATGTGCACCCTTCACAGTAATAATGCTCACATGTGACCCCCTTTACAGTAGTAATGCTCACGTGCCCCCTTCACAGTAGTAATGCTCACATGTGCCCCCTTCACAGTAGTAATGCTCACATGTGCCCCCTTCACAGTAGTAATGCTCACATGTGCCCTCTTCACAGTAAAAATGCCCAGATGTGTCCCTTCACAGAAAAAATGCCCAGATATTTGCCCCTTCACAATAGTAATGCTCACACGTGCCCCCTCACAGTAAAAATGCCCAGATATTTGCCCCTTCAAAGTGGTAATGCTCACATGTGCCCCCTTCACAGTGGTAATGCCCAGATGTGCCCCCTTTACAGTAGTAATGCCCAGATATGCCCCCTTCACAGTAGTAATGCTCACATGTGCCCCCTTCACACGGGCGAGAAATACGGTATAAATGAGAACGTGAGCACCCTAAAATCTGTAGTAGCAAGCTGCAATTTTACCCCAATTGCACAATTAGGGATTAAAGAATTGAATTACGTGAAAAACAATGTAAACACCCTAAAATATGTAGTATCAGGCCGCAATTTCACCTCAGAATCAAGGATGAATGGATGTACTCATATATAAAAAAAATGTGAACACCCCAAAATTTGTAGTATCAGGCCACAGTTTCACCCTAATTACACAATATGTAAAAAAAAAAGTAAAAACCCTAAAATTTATAGTATCCGGTCCCAATTTCACCCCCGAAACAAGGATGAATGGATGTACTTATATATAAAAGAACATGAGCATTCTAAAATCTGTAGTATCAGGCCGCAATTTTACAATTAGGGATTAAAGAATTGAATTATGTGAAAAAGAACGTGACCACCATAAAATATGTAGTATCAGGCAGCAATTTCACCCCAGAATCAAGGATGAATGGATGTACACATACATATATACTGTATATTGTGACAACCCGGGCGTCAGTTAGCTCTCCAGGATCGCCGTCTTCTCCGCTTAGACGGTTGGCACACCTCAAGAAGCCACTCCAACACTGCAGATTTGGGTGCAAACTGGCCACGGCCAGCTTTATTATCACTTTTACAGCAGACCGAAACATAAAGCATAAACATAAAACCTTGGCCATCTGGCCACTGACTATACAGAAGTTCTCCCTCTCTATCAGGATCTGGGTCTACCACCTAGCTCCCCAAAACACAGCACCGTGCTTACCCCACACAGGGTCAGAGGGTCCCGGCTCTCACAGGCCTTGGCGCAGCCTGCTCTTTCCCCAGACAGAGAGCCCTGATTGAAGAGCTCAGCCCACATTTACCTGAGCTCCTCAGCTGGCTGCTAATTCTCTTAATTACCAGCCTAGCTGCTACAGACAGTAGGAAAAACCTATTTTCCCAGCCTTTCCTGTTCTTACCCAGGCTCCTCTGGGTGGGATACACCATTTCAATGGCCTTGATATGGCCCTCTGGCAGCACCACTGCCACTATATATATATATATATATATATATATAGTTTGGACACACCTTCTCATTCAAAGAGTTTTCTTCATTTTCATGACTATGAAGGCATCAAAACTATGAATTAACACATGTGGAATTATATACATAACATACAAGTGTGAAACAACTGAAAATATGTCATATTCTTCAAAGTAGCCACCTTTTGCTTTGATTACTGCTTTGCACACTCTTGGCATTCTCTTGATGAGCTTCAAGAGGTAGTCCCCTGAAATGGTCTTCCAACAGCCTTGAAGGAGTTCCCAGAGATGCTTAGCACTTGTTGGCCCTTTTGCCTTCACTCTGCGGTCCAGCTCACCCCAAACCATCTTGATTGGGTACAGGTCCGGTGACTGTGGAGGCCAGGTCATCTGGCGCAGAACCCCATTACTCTTCTTCATGGTCAAATAGCCCTTACTTTCAAAGTTTTCCCAATTTTTCGGCTGACTGACTGACCTTCATTTCTTAAAGTAATGATAGCCACTCGTTTTTCTTTACTTAGCTGCTTTTTTCTTGCCATAATACAAATTCTAACAGTCTATTCAGTAGGACTATCAGCTGTGTATCCACCTGACTTCTCCTCAACGCAACTGATGGTTCCAACCCCATTTATAAGGCAAGAAATCCCACTTATTAACCTGACAGGGCACACCTGTGAAGTGAAAACCATTTCAGAGGACTACCTCTTGAAGCTCATCAAGAGAATGCCAAGAGTGTGCAAAGCAGTAATCAAAGCAAAAGGTGGCTACTTTGAAGAACCTAGAATATGACATATTTTCAGTTGTTTCACACTTGTTTGTTATGTATATAATTCCACATGTGTTAATTCATAGTTTTGATTCCTTCAGTGTGAATCTACAATTTTCATAGTCATGAAAATAAAGAAAACTCTTTGAATGAGAAGGTGTGTCCAAACTTTTGGTCTGTACTGTATATATATATATATATATATATATATATATATATATAGACTGCAATTTCATCCCATTTACTCAATTAAGGATTAACAGATTTTCTTATGTTTAAAATAACAAAAACACCCTACATTCTGTAGTATCAGACCGTAATTTCATCCCAGAATCAAGGATGAATGGATGTACTTATATATAAAAGAAAACCTAAACACCCAAACATTTGTAGTATCAGACCACAATTTTACCCCAATTACACAATTAAGGATTACATAGTAACATATTTTATAAGTCCAAAAAAAGACATCTGTCCATCCAGTTATTCTCCAAGTTGATCCAGAGAAAGGCAAAAAAAACTCCTGGGAGGTAGAAGCCAATTGTCCCCACTTAAGAGGAAAAACATTCCTTCCCAACTCCAATCAGGCAATCAGAATAACTCCCTGGATCAACGACCCATCTCTAGTAGCTATAGCCTGTAATATTATTCCAGAAATACATCCAGGCTCAGCTTGAACTCTATTAGTGAACTCACCATCACCACCTCCTCAGGCAGAAAGTTCCATAGTCTCACTGCTCTTACCATAAAGAATCCTCTTCTATGTTTGTGTACAAACCTTCTTTCCTCCAGACGCAGAGGATGTCCTCTCGTCACAGTCCTGGGGATAAATAGATGATGGGAGAGATCTTTGTACTGACCCCTGATATATTTATACATAGTTATTAGATCTCCCCTCAGTCGACCTTTACCTGTACAGTACAGCAGCGGCGGCACAAAGCACACAGCGTCATAGCAACCAATGACGCCGTGCGCTCCTGCACTCAGCAGGAATCCAGGCCGTTATCTCACGGTCCATGTTCCACTGACGTGTGCATGAGGCTTTAACCCCTTAGGGACCGGGCTAATTTTCACCTTAAGGACCAGGCCATTTTTTGCAAATCTGACCAGTGTCACTTTATGTGGTGATAGCTTTAAACCACTTTAACTTATCCAAGCCATTCTGAGATAGTTTTTTCATCACATATTGTACTTCATGACACTGGTAGAATGGAGTAAAAAAAAAAATAATTTTTATTTATTAAAAAAATACCAAATTTACCAAAAATTGGGAGAAATTTGCAAATTTCCAAGTTTCAATTTCTCTACTTCTATAATACATAGTAATACATACCAAAATAGTTATTACTTTACATTACCCATATGTCTACTTCATGTTTGGATCATTTTGGGAATTACATTTTATTTTTTGGGGATGTTACAAGGCTTAGAAGTTTAGAAGCAAATCTTGAAATTCAAAAACCCACTTTTTAAGGACTAGTTCAGGTCTGAAGTCACTTTGTGAGGCTTACTTAATAGAAACTGTAACGGGGCCCTTATAACCCAAATGAGTAGCTCTGTACTGTCACAAGATCATGCCATTCGGACATCCAGAACCATGCAATCCTAATGTCCCTTTTTCCTCAGAGAAGACACCACACACCTCTGGTTCATGTGAACTCAGAACATAAACTGATTTATTGAGGTAAAACAACAGTTTTGATATCCCCCTCCCAAAGATGTGAGGGATAACAACATTTTTGAATCCCCCCTCTCTCATGGCTGGTCACATGACATTATCACATTCCATTGCCCTTATAAGGCTTTACAGGTAAACAACTTTAAGTACAGGTGTGGCTCTTTCACAATTGCGTTGTCCGGATCCTTGCGGCAAGTGTTCAGGATTTTTGTCCGGAGCAAAAAGCGCAGCATGCTGCTGTATTTTCTCCAGCCAAAAAACGTTCTGGTCCGGAACTGAAGACATCCTGATGCATCCTGAATGGATTTCTCTCCATTCAGAATGCATGGGGATAATCCTGATCAGGATTCTTCCGGCATAGAGCCCCGACGACGGAACTCTATGCCGGAACAGAACAACGCAAGTGTGAAAGAGCCCTTAATCTGTTGTTGCCGGGCAGAGTCTGCACAGGGGATGGTGGACACAGTTACAGCCATCATTCTGCATAGGGGAAGAGATGATAGGATTTCTGCACAGTTCATGACACACAACCATGGCACTTGCTCTCCTGATGTAACAATACTCCCCCCCTTTGTCCAAAGGACCGGCAGCCCCGGCCAGATCCTAACGGGTCAGCTAGGGGCTGTCTGGGAAGATCAGCATTGTTCAGTTCTCGAGCTCCAGTTGCCGGGACAGACCATCAGCATTCACGTTCTGCTTCCCTGGTCGGTACTGAACCCTGAAGTCATAGGGCTGCAGGGCAAGGCTCCATCTCAAGAGTCGGCCATTGTCCCCAGAGACACGGTGAAGCCATACAAGAGGGTTGTGGTCAGTGAGCACCGTGAAGGACTGCCCATACAGATCAGGCTGAAACTTTTTGAGGGCCCAGACCAGAGCCAGACACTCCTTCTCCACGGCTGCATATCCTACCTCCCGAGGTAACATCTTGCGGCTAATGTACATCACCGGGTGCTCATGGCCATCGTCCCCCACTTGGCTTAGTACTGCTCCAAGTCCAAAAGCAGAGGTATCTGTGTGAACACAAAACCGTTTAGTGGGGTCAGGTGCAGTCAGTACGGCTGCAGTAACCAGAGCGTGTTTGAGTTTCTGGAAGGCAGCTTCACACCCTGGAGACCACAGGACTTGTTTAGGCAGAGTTTTCTTTGTCAGGTCAGTCAGGAGCTTGGCTATTGAGCTGTGCTCGGGAACAAATTTGCAGTAATAGCCAGCGGTACCCAGGAACACTAAGACCTGGGTCTTGGTGCGGGGGGTGGGCCATCAGGCAACTGCCTCTATCTTTGCCGGCTCTGGACACTGGCACCCACTACCCACTCAGTGCCCGAGGTATGGGACTTCCGCTACCCCAATTACACATTTGTCGGGCCTGAGGGTGAGTCCCACTGCCTGCATGCGGTCCAATACAATACCCAAGTGGTCCAAGTGTTCCTCCCAGGTATTGCTGTAGATAGCAATGTCATCCAGGTATGCGCAGGATGGCCATCTAGGAGCCTATCTATCATCCGCTGGAACGTTGCTGGTGCGTTCTTCATCCCAAACGGCATCACCTTAAACTGGTACAGGCCAAAGGGGGTGACGAACGCCGACTTCAGAATAGTCTCCGGGTCCAGATGAATCTGCCAGTACCCCTTGCAGAGATCTAAGGTGGTGAGGAACTTGCCCCGAGCAATGTGGTCTAACAACTCATCGATACGGGGCATGGGGTAGGCATCAGTCATGGTCCGGTCATTCAGCCTCCGGTAGTCCATGCAAAAACGGGTTGTCCCATCTTTCTTAGGTACGAGGACTACCGGAGAAGCCCAGGGGCTCTCAGATGCCTCGATGATCCCTAAATCAAGCATCTCTCTAATCTCTTGCCTCATCCCTGCTCTAACGGTCTCTGGTACCCTATAAGCGTCTTGCTTGAGGGGAGGCTGCCCTGGGGTTTCTACATGGTGCATGTCTAGATCTGTGACTCCTGGGATCATCGAGAACAGGTCCCTATGTCAGGCTAGTACTTCTCTGACCTGCCTCTGCCGGATATCCCCTAACTGCTTGGATATCTGTATGCCCTTTATCCCTATTCGGGGTCCCCCCTGTCTGGGGATTTCGGGAAGTGGTAGCTGCTCAGTGTCGTCAGCTTCAGGGGCACAGATGGCAGCTACCTCCCCTGCCCTCTCATCGTATGCCTTTAACATGTTCACATGAAAGGTTCGTTGAATCCTCTGAACACTTGGCCATCAGGTACGTTGTGTCACAGAGCTGCTTTACCACCCGATAAGGTCCTTGCCTTTTGGCTTGAAGCTTATCCGTCCTTACCGGTTTTAGTGCGAGCACTTTCTGCTCTACTGATAGAATACGGCTCTGAGCGGTACGATTGTACCAAACTCTTTGTCGACTCTGGGTTGCCCGAAGGTTCGCCGCCACAGAGGCAGTTAGCTCCGTCAGCCGGTCCCTGAGATTGAAGACATACTGATTTAGTGGGGTTCCTTCCTCCTCCCTGTCTCCCTCCGAGTGGTCTCGAACCAAATCTAGGGGTCCTCTAACTATTCTCCCGTACAAAAGCTTGAAGGGAGAAAACCCAGTAGACTCCTGCAGCACCTCCCTGTAAGCGAACAAAAGATGGGGCAGGAACCTCTACCAGTCCCGGTACTGCAGGGCGAATGTCCGAAGCATTTGCTTCAGGGTCCCATTGAAGCGCTCACAGAGACTATTGGTCTGGGGGTGATAGGGGGATGTACGCAGACTGTGGATCTTACACAGATCCCATACCTACCAGGTCAGTTTAGCACAGAACTGACACCCGTTGTCGGAAAGCACCTCTCGGGGAAAACCCACCCTGGAGAAAATACTAAACAGTGCATCGTTCACTGACTTGGCGGTGATATTGTTTAACGGGAAAGCCTCATAGTACCTGGTAGCAAAGTCTACAACTGTGAGGATGAACCTTTTCTCGGTGGGGCTGGGCTTAGTGAGGGGCCCGATAATATCGGCTAAAGGGCTCCTTGATAACGGGTAAGGGGTGCAGTTTAGCCCTGGGATTGTCGCCTCGCTTGTCCGTCCGCTGGCAGGCATCACAAGTTTGCAGGTACATTTTCAAATCCTCGGATAGCCCGGGCCAATAAAAGTTCTGAGTCAGGCGATCCCTGAGTCAGGCGATCGGGTGAGTCAGGACCGCTATCTGGGGCACTACCTAGGGACTTGTCAGGGTTGTAGTTAGGGGCAGTCTCACTCACTTGGTTCTCCTCCTCGAGTGCCCCTCTGACCCTCTGGCTCTGCTGGCGTGTTACCACCGTACATGTCTCTAGGGTTACGGTATCCTTCTGATAGTGAGAAGTTAAGTAGCCCACATCATTGGCCAGAAGCACTTCAGCTGGTAACTCCTGCATAACTCCATCTTGGACCTGTTGGCTCCTGTTGCCCCAATCCATTTTAACTTGGGCAAGGGGAATCCGATGTACGTTGCCTCCGGCCACTCGGACAGCTATGAATTTGGACAACTGTCCAGCAGGGGGGACCAGGTGGGGCTTAACAAGGGTGATAGTAGCCCCTGTATCTCGTAGCCCCTCCGCTTTCTTGCCATTGACTCACACATACTGCCGGTGGTGTTCCCTGTTATCTCCAAAGGCAGCTCGGACTGGGTCCACCTCATGCAGTGTTCCAAAGTCCTCCTTGGTTTCTAGGCAGAGAACTGGAGATTGGGCAGAAGGAGGGTTGTTCTTGGGACCCCATGTGTTGGTGCAGTGTAGCTGTATATGTCCCGCTTGCCCACAACGGAAACAGGTTCGCAGGTCTGGACAGGTTGGTCTTGCTAGCACAACTCTGTTCTCACTAGACGGTGCCCAGTAAGGGTTTCGGGCAGCTGAGAGAGGGTAGGATGGTCTGGCAGCTGTGGGAGAAAGGGTTGCCGAACTGGGTCGGGGCTGGAACGGGGTTCGGGTTGGAGTAGGCGAATTCAGTACTTGCCTATTATTGTCCAGGTGCCAGATGCGTCGGGAGTCCAGGTACTCGTCCCAAAGAACTGCTGCTTTGTCCGCAGTTTTGGGTACAGTCTTTCACAAGCTCGGTGACCGCAGGGGAGCAAACCTTTAAAATTGCTCCAGCAGTACTAACTGGATAATGTCCGAAACAGTCTCTGCCCGGTTGACCAAGATCCAGCCTTCCGCAGACCGCTTCATACAGTGGGTCCACTCCACCAAGGACTGCTGTACCTTACTTCTGAGGCTACGGAATTTCACTCAGTGCGCCTCAGGGGTTATTCCATATTGGGTGAGCAGCCGCTCCTTTACTCGTTCATAGTCATGGCAGTCCTCAGCAGACATGCTCTCATAGGCAGTCCGTTATCGGCCGGTAAGCTTACTCACTAGCAGAGGGACCCCCTCATCCGGCTTCAGACATAAGTTCCCACACTGCCGCTCAAATACCTCAAGGAACTCGTCAATGTCTTCCGATTCCTCTTTAAATGCTTGGAATGCCCCATAGGGTAGCTTGTTCACCCCCTATCTACAGGCCAAGTCACATGACATTATCACATTCCATTGCCCTTATAAGGCTTTACAGGTAAACAACCTTAAGTACAGCTGTTAATCTGTTGTTGCTGGGCAGAGTCTCCGCAGGGGATGGTGGACACAGTTACAGCCCTCATTCTGCATTGAGTAAGAGATGATAGGATTTCTGCACAGTTCATGACACACAACCATGGCACACAAAAATGGCTCTCCTGATGTAACAGAAACCACCCAAAAATGACCCCATTCTAGAAACTACACCCCTCAAGGTATTCAAAACAGATTTTACAAACTTTGTTAACCCTTTAGGTGTTCCACAAGAGTTAATGGAAAATAAAGATAAAATTTTACTTTTTTGACAGATTTTCCATTTAAATATTTTTTTTCCAGTTACAAAGCAAGGGTTAACAGCCAAACAAAACTCAATATTTATGGCCCTGATTCTGTAGTTTACAGTAACACCCCATATGTGGTCGTAAACCTCTATACGGGCACACGGCAGGGCACAGAAGGAAAGGAATGCCATAAGGTTTTTGGAAGGCAGATTTTTGCTGGACTGGTTTTTTGACACCATGTCACATTTGAAGCCCCCCTGATCCACCCCTAGAGTAGAAACTCCAAAAAAGTTACCCCATTTTAGAAACTACACCCCTCAAGGTATTCAAAACAGATTTTACAAACTTTGTTAACCCTTTAGGTGTTCCACAAGAGTTAATGGAAAATAGAGATAAAATTTTACTTTTTTGACAGATTTTCCATTTTAATATTTTTTTTCCAGTTACAAAGCAAGGGTTAACAGCCAAACAAAACTCAATATTTATGGCCCTGATTCTGTAGTTTACAGTAACACCCCATATGTGGTCGTAAACCTCTATACGGGCACACGGCAGGGCACAGAAGGAAAGGAATGCCATAAGGTTTTTGGAAGGCAGATTTTTGCTGGACTGGTTTTTTGACACCATGTCCCATTTGAAGCCCCCCTGATCCACCCCTAGAGTAGAAACTCCAAAAAAGTTACCCCATTTTAGAAACTACACCCCTCAAGGTATTCAAAACTGATTTTACAAATTTTGTTAACCCTTTAGGTGTTCCACAAGAATTAATGGAAAATCGAGATAAAATTTCACTTTTTTAGCAGATTTTCCATTTTAATAATTTTTTCCAGTTACAAACCAAGGGTTAACAGCCAAACAAAACTCAATATTTATGGCTCTCATTCTGTCGTTTACAGAAACACCCCATATGTGGTCGTTAACTGCTGTACGGGCACACGGCAGGGCGCACAAGGAAAGGAATGCCATACGGTTTTTGGAAGGCAGATTTTGCTGGACTGGATTTTTGTTTTGTAAGGTGACAAAAATATTTTTTTACGGTGTTCACCTGAAAGGTTAGGTCATGTGATATTTTTATAGAGTAGGTTATTACGGACGCGGCCATACCTAATATGTATACTTTTTTTTATTTACTTAAGTTTTACACAATAACAGCTTTTTTAAAACAAAAAAAAATATGTTTTAGTGTCTCCATATTCTGAGCCATATATATATATTTTTTTGGGCGATTGTCTTAGGTAGAGGCTCATTTTTTGCTGGATGAGGTGACAGTTAGATTGGTACTATTTTGGTGGGCATACGCCTTTTTGATAGCTTGCTGTTGTACTTTTAGTGATGTAAGGTGACAAATTTTTATTTTATTTAGCACAGTTTTTATTTTTTATTTTTTACTGTGTTTATATGAGGGGTTAGCTCATGGGATATGTTTATAGAGCCGGTTGATACAGACGCGGCGATGCCTAATATGTCAACTTTTTTTTGTTTTCCCTATTTTTTACCAATTTTTTGTCCCATTTTGGGACTTCAACTTTTGGGGGTCTGATCCCCTTTACAATGCATTCCAATACTTCTGTACTGTAAGACATCGCTCTGCCTTCCCTGCTATCGGGTCCCCGTCACAGCAGCACGGGGACCCGATGGCTCCGCTGATCCCCACCGGAACGACCCGTAAACGCCACAAACCGCAGGTCTGAAAACGCGCATTGTCCCAGGGTGCCTGCTGATTGATTTCAGCAGGCACCCAGTTCCGATCACCGCCCGCCGCGCGGTGGTGATCAGAACTACACATGACGTACCGGTACGTCATGTGTCCTTAAGTACCAAGACATCATGACGTACCGGTACGTCATATGTCCCCAACAGGTTAAGCATCATCTTCCACTTCTCTGCCCAAGCTTCCAATCTATTCAGATCCATCTGTAGCAGATGGATTAAAGGATTTACCTATGGAAAAAAGAACACAACCACCCTAAAATCTGTATCAGTCCACAATATTACCCTAATTACAGAATCAAGGATTAATGGAATTACTTGTATGTACAGTATAAAAGAATGCAAACAACCTAAAATCAGTAGTATTAGAACACTTTTAAATCACAATTAGTGTAGCAAGTTGTAATAGAATAGCTCCTGTTAGCCAAGCTTTACACTGTTCAATAGGTCCATGCTCTCTTCCCTATAGTATGGATAATGCCTTCCTATTATATGCCTTCCTAACACTATCACTTAGCTGTCCCTGAACTGCTCAATAGTAATATTTTGTGAATAAATTGTTTCTTAATCACTGTCCCTAGTGCCTGTAACTAGGGATGAGCGAACCTGTGGATGTTCTGGTTCAGGTACCGAACTTGACCCCAAACTCAATCCCCATAGAAGTCATTGGGGACCAAAACTTTGGTGCTGTAAAATGGCTGTAAAATAGTCATAGAAAGGGCTAAAGGGCTGCAAAAGGAAGCAAAATGGGTGTAAGAGCAGGACAATTGCCCTGCAAACAAATGTGGATAGGAAAATAACTTAAAATAACATAGATATCATAAATAATAATCTTGAACCAGGAGGCGGAAGTCCAAGTGGAGTAGAAAGTTGAGGAGGCTGTGGACATGGTGGTGTAGGTGGAAAAGGCGGAGGAGGGAGAGGAGGTAGTCAACACTGTTTTTGTGGGGGGGGGGGGGGGGAGTTTCTACTCTGCCAATATAACAAATAATAATCTTGAACCAGAAGGTGGAGGTCTAAGGTCCGAATTTTTAAAACTGTCTGTCTACACCAGATGGAATGGCAGCATTTCAAAGGCCAGTAATTTTGAAATACTGGCATTCAGGGCCAGGTCTCATGGGTGGGTAGGGGGGTACCGCCTCTTTCTCTCCAGTGTTTCGGGGATATACAGTTGAAGGCTTCCAATGGACAGTGTGGAGATGCACAATGACACTGCTGGTGTTAGTGCTGCTGTGACATCCTCTCTTTACAGGGTGGCAGGTGCCCCTGTCGCTCCAGAGGGGGAGGAAGAGGCCGAGACCGCAGCAGAAGAGGGAGAAGGAGGAGCCTCCGATCTTTTGTGGTTTTTCAGGTGTCTACTCCACTGCAGCTCATACTTTGCATTTAAGTGCCTGGTCATGCAGGTGGTGCTCAGCTTTAGAACATTTATGCCTCTTTTCAGGCTTTGACTTCATTGCATGCAAACCACCTTCATTGCATGCAAACTGCCAAAATAAGGTAACTCCTTTGTGCTGGCTGTGGTGTGCTCTGTATCTCGGCGCGGTGGGCAGTAGCAAGTGTACTGGCTAGGGGCCGGCCACTGTGGTGCATGCTCCCTCTTGCACCATGCTCCCTTTTGTGATGTGTGGCTGGCGCTGCGCGACTACCACCTCTTCCTCTGAACTGCACACGTCACTCAGATTACCTTAATTCCATATGGGGTCTAGGACCTCATCATCCTCCACATCATCTTCCACCCACTCCTGACCCCTTCCCTCCATGCTGGTCTGCACACTGAAGAAAGCCCATATCCTCATCCTAAACATAAATGGTTGGGCATCTGTGCACTCAACCTCTTCCACATCTGGGGCAGGGCTAGTTGGATGGCCCATGAAAGCCCCGCCAGCAGAGTCATCAAAAAGCAGAAGTGACTGCTGCATGACTTGGGGCTCAGACTGCTTGGCTGATGTGCAAGGTGGAAGACACATGCCCATGGGCGACAGGTGTCAACTCGGCGCTTTCAGTGGGGGACCGGGTGGAAGACAATATGCAGGAACTGGAGGCACTGTCAGCCATCCAATCTAATACCGCCTCTACTTGTTCTGGCCTCACCATTCGTAAAGCGGTATTCCGGCCTACAAAATTATGGAGAACGTCCTGTCGACTGCGTACACCACAAGAAGGTGTTTCATTTGGGCACGTAGCTGACACAGGTCGACAGTGTCCTCTCCCTGCAGCAGGAGCTCCACCACCACCAAAACCAGCATCACCACAACCATGGCTACGTCCCTTATTTGATGCTTTCCTCAATCTTTGAGGGTACCCACAAAATTAACAGGCTGAGTATCAATTCTATTTCTGTCTCATGGATGCAAAGGAGGCATTTTTGCGGCCGAAAAACAGATTT